>NC_063161.1:105591385-106272099 GCF_023159225.1 Perognathus longimembris pacificus
CCAACCCTGTGCACTGTTCCATATTTTTACTTCTACTGAGAGCCATGCTCCACTGTCCCTCCTTGTCCTTTAAATCACCAGTCACCTCTGTAGCAGGGAGTGTGGAGCAGCTAGAGAAAGAGAACTCTTATATACATAGGGATAAAAATGGCAGACATAACACATGGCAGATAACTTGTGTCCCATTATGGCCTATCTTGGTCCCAAACTCCTGCTCAGATAAGTCTCATAATGCTGTAGGGCCCAACTCAAATATTTCTTTTTCCCACATGCCTTGGATGCCCATTCAACCAATGAAAAGATCAGAGATGGAATATAAGCCATCAAGCAATCAGCACAAAGCTCAGGGAAAGAACCATGGAAGGAGTTCCATACTATAAAAATGTCCTCCAAGAGGGCACCATTGGACTCCTCTTGAGGTCCCTTTCTGGATAAAGAATTTTTCTATTTTCTTTCACTTTCAAATTACCTTACTCTGATTACCTTAAATATTGTTCTGTCCCTTAATTCTTTAGTGGGTAGAGAAAACAAATATATTTTTCTAGATGGCATAATCCTCACTCTCAGTGCTTAGGAACAACATCTGTATGTGCCTCATTAGTAGGTCAATAGCTATGTTTATTTTTGTTTCTATATTCTATGTGCTAGAGCTTAGATACCTGGGTTGCAAATACTTTCCCCAGCCTGTATCTTTCTTGTTATCTCCTGTTATCAGGCATTATCACGGAGGGAAAGTTTTTGGTTTGAGAAGAATCAATTTATCATTTGACATCTTATGGTCAGACTTACAAGGTCAAATTTAAGAGCTCTTAGTGAAAACTTTCTCATCCATCTTTAGAGTAAAACTCACCATTTTCCGTTAACTCATTTGAGTGTGTGATCTAATTGCAACTAATATCTTCCTGGAATGCAAAGTTTATAGTAAAGTTCCTTTCTTTTTAAATCCATGACTTCCAGTTGCTCCAGCTCACAAGGAGACCATGCCATGGGGCTTGGGGAACTCTTTAGGTATAGCCCCTTTGGGCTAGAACACAGCCAGGCACTGAGTATGACTGGTCAAAAGCCTAGATAGAAGTCACCTCCTTGAAGATCCTAAAGTGGGCTACCCCTGTACCCCAGCTACGGAGACCAGAACATGGCTGACTGCACTGCCTGTCAGGAAAGTCTGTGGGTTAACATCTTTCGTTAGACCTGGAAAATTACCCAGGGACCTGCTCCCAACCACTTCCTTCAAACTTGAGTTTGTTAAGATTTGAGGGAGACACACAAGCTGTTTTGTCTTAGCCCTGAATAGGTTTCACCTGAGGAATTGTGTCAAGAGTTAGGCAATTAAAATGAGCAGCAGGCTAGGGGCCAAGACTGAGGTGACAACCAAGGCTCCAATCACTGTGGGGAAGATAGACAGCCAGGTTCACTCAGTGGGTGAAGTCTGAATGTTGTCTTTGATTCTCAGTTGTTACTAAGCAGCATCTAATATTCCTGGGCAATTTGAGTCTACTTTGGAGAGATAAGAGCTTTTAAAAAATGTGTTTGAACGACACATACTTGATCTGAGGCAAGTCCAGGTCTGAGTGGAGACAGAAGCCAGCTGGATGGAGGTGCCATCATGAAAGCCATGTCCACACACAGGGAGTACCATCCAAGAGGACGTGTGTGTTAGTCAGCTTTCTGTTAGTCAGCTTTCTAATAAAACACCAAACGCAATCAACTTCTTAAGAGGAAAGGTTTGTTTTTGGTAATCCACTTCTAAAGACATAATAAACTTCTACTGAGGAAAGTTTTGCTTTTGGTTCACAGTCCCAGTTCAACGGGATGTACTGTGTTTTGGGGCCCGCAGTTCAACAGCACATCATGGTGGAGTATGTGAAATTCACAAAGCCATTTACCTTGCAGACAGGACATAAGAAAAGGAGAGACCAGAGTCCTAAATACCCTTTGAGGGTATGCCCGCAAGGACCTAACTTCCTTCCATTATGTCCCTCGAAGTTTCCACCACCTCTCAATAGCACCAAAGCTGACAACTAGCTCTAACACTAGTGTTGGGGGCGGGGGAGAGTGTATTTAGCCAAACCAAAACAGCAGGCTTTCTCCCTTGTCCAGTAAAGATGGTAATGTTGAGATGCTTAAGTATAATGCATGAGTGAGGCACTTGGGCTAATGGAGTTTTTAATGTGGCCTTTTATTTGGTGGCTTCTTGTCCTGGGCATTTCAATCTCCTCTGAATAATTCAGTCTCTGCTTTTAGAGGGACTGCCTGAGGTGGGCAGTTGTAGCCAGTTTCGTCTGTTATGACATCAGTGTACTGGCCTCAGGGGGTGGGTGACCTTTGGAAGTGCTCAGAGTCCAGGCCTCTGTCTTACATTTGGCATTATATATGTGGGCACAGGGGCAGGGCTGGAAGGAGAGGGAGAGAGCATGGGAGAGGCTTGTGTATTTGCTTAGGATGAGAAGAAAACTTTTACGATGAGGTTTAAAAAAGAAAAATCATTGATGTCTTTTCCAGATTCTGTCCCTTTCTATACCTTTCTAAGACTTGAGGATTTATGTTTCTTTTTATCCCCGCCCCCCCATATTTTTAGTAACATCAATTAGTTGTACAAGAAGATTTCATTTTGACATACTCATACATGTATATAAGGTTACCTTGATTAGCTCCACCCCTTCTGAAACTCCTCCTCTTCCCCTCCTTCCTCCTCCCACACCACTCTCAACAGCTTCTTCATTCCATTTTTACACATGCATATGAAGGATGTTGACTGTCTTCACTCTCCTTTGTCCATTCTCTTCTTTCTCCCACCTCTCATTACAATAGCCACACTGGACATGTTTCAGCTTCTGAATATCAGTTTTAATTAAAGTGCATGCAAATTCAAAGGGGCTTCACCAGATATTTCACACATGCATATACCATACTTTAGTCAGATGGACCTCATTTCACTTTCCCCAACTCCTTACCTTCCTATTACTTAAAGGCTTTCTATGAGTTTTGTTTTGCCATATGCATTTAGGGGAATTTGAAAGTCATTTGCTGAACATTGCTTAAAGGTAATAAGAAGAAAGTCCATCCTATAGCCCATGTGGACCAAGGATGTGTCACATGGGCCAACTCTGGATTGTGATCAGAGACCAAAGTGTTGAGAGAAACTTGTTCAGGGCCTGTGGGCTTGAGTCATGGACTGGGTACAGCCTCAGCCTGGTTGCGTCAGGTACAGTAGCTTTCCTTATTCTCTGCATTTCTGAGATCCCCATGCCTTTCAGGCCATCTTCATGTGGACCCAGTGGGTAGCAAACTGGACATTTGCTGGCTCCAGAGCTGATCCTTCTGTTCCCACATTTTACAGATTGGCTGGTCTTCCCTGATAGCTGGCATTTTCTCTCTGTATCTTGGGATTGTCAGTAATTATGTCCATGAGCAACAGAAGGTTTATTAGCACTAGAAGTGTGTGTGTGTGTGTGTGTGTGTGTGTGTGTGTGTGTGTGTGTGCCAGAGCCAGAGGAAAAGCAAACTTTCTCTTTTCTAGATTAGAACCCCACTTCTTATCCTGCACTTGGACATTAGAACTCCATGTTCTCTAACTTTTGAACTGATAAGTCAGGCCAGCAGACACCCACTTGCAGTTCCCAAGCCTTTGGACTCAAATTAATACTATACCATGAGCATCCCTGCTTTTGAGGCCTTAACACTTGGACCGCGCTTCACTAACAACTTCTCTGCTTATTTTGTTCATCCACAGCCTGCCAGGAACCTCTCAGCCTCCATAATATCTCTCACACATCTTTCTCTCTACTTAAATCTCCATCTGTCCCCTTGGTTCTGCCTCTCTGCAGGACTCCTACTAATACAAGAGAATACATCTCAGCCTTTTTGGGTCAGTAGAGACTATCTCCTTCAGTAATGTACAGTGGAGAATAAGATACTTTCTAAACCTTTTCTTGAAGTTATAAGATCTCAATCCATGTCTTTCTTGCATTTGTAAGCACTGCTTTTCTTAAACTAGAGAAACACTGAACTGCTATACCAAGAAATCTAAATCAGACCAACAACATCATTGAAGCTTTTGGTTTAACATTATTTTACAGCCATGAGTCATATGCTTAGTGCTTGCGAAAGTCTAATAGCAGGCTAATCATTGTTCTTCACAAGTGTGAACTATTCAGTAATTTCTGGGAAATTCTACACTCTGGACCATGGGGGATGTTTATTTTATCTTTTACCTTTATTTTTGCCATGGACACTTTTTTTTTTTTTTTTTTTTTTGGCCAGTCCTGGGCCTTGGATTCAGCGACTGAGCACTGTCCCTGGCTTCTTCCTGCTCAAGGCTAGCACTCTGCCACTTGAGCCACAGCGCCGCTTCTGGCCATTTTTTCTGTATATGTGGTGCTGGGGAATCGAACCTAGGGCCTCGTGTATCCGAGGCAGGCACTCTTGCCACTAGGCTATATCCCCAGCCCCATGGACACTTTTTGATAAACTGATGCAGGCAACTCAGATGAAAGTGAGATTCACTCAGTCTACACTGAGTGTTGGAGGGTAGTAACACTAGCTAGAAAGTTCCACTAGTCAGGGCCCCACTCAAAGGTATGGCCTTTCAGGTAACGCAGTAGGAAGATGCTCACAAAAGACATGTTGGAGAGTGCTAGAGGTCTCATGGTATGCTCCTCACTGGAGCACTGTCTTTTATATGTTGAAGCAGTGAGAAACAGAAGCTTCTCAATGATCTCTTCTGAAATGTAGCCAATGTCTCTTGGAGATTGGACACAGAAATCTACTTGGGTATTGGCTCTGGTAGTCTGTCAGCATTATTGGAGCGTCATAAGAGCCCTTGTCTCCTTGTGGTCTTTTTCTATGTAGTATACTTCATAGAAAAAAGAATTTTCTTGGAGGTCTGCACTCTCAGTAGAGTGGGAAATGAGTGCCAAGGGAGTGGCTTGTTCTATTAGACATCTCAGTTCAACATTGCATTGGATATTGCTCCATCTGCTCTGCTGCAGACTCCATCTTAATCATCTTTTTGTCCTTGGCATTCCAAACATGTGGTTGACCATCTTTCATGAATGAGTAGCAGTCCATTGGTGACCAAGAAAGACTGCACCGTGTGTGTTTCTGAGCAGTAACTAAATGAGAGCTGACTATTACTAATAGCCTTACAGCCAAGTGCTACCCATGTGTGTCCTCCATGCTGAACAGCTCTGTTACTTAGATAGTAAAACTGTGTGGTTCCCCAGACATCTCTCTTTCCTTCCAGCTTTGAAGTTCGGGAATAAGATGTGCTCCCAGTCTTGGATGGAAGGATGGAGGTTTGGGATGTTTGCAGCTCATTAATCCTGCACTATAGAGATGCATTTGCTAAGAGTAAATTTCTTGGTAAAGTGCCAGTGGTCCACACCTGTAATCCTAGCTGCTCAGGAGGCTCAGATCTGAGAATCACTGATCAAAGCCAGCCTGTACAGGAACATCTGTGTGACTCTTTCTTCTAATTAACTACCACAACACCAGAAGTGAAGCTATGGCTCAAGTGATAGAGTATTAGTCTTGAGCAGAAAAACCTAAGGGGCAGCACCCAAGTCCTGAGTTGAAACCCCAGTACTGGCACAAAAATATGTGATAATAAAAAAGTAAATGCTTCCAATTTTGTCTAAAATTCTAAAATTGACAGGCACTCCTAATTTACACTTGAAACTGTTCCTGTTTCCTGTTTTTTAAAAAAATGTGTAGGCATCTCCTGTTTATACTCTTTTTAGTTGTTATTTGCTGGTTACAGACATTGGCTTGATGAATCATTTCCACTCTTCTCTCTCAAATAAATCTTCCAATCATTATATATTTTAAACCTCAAAAGAAATTTTCATGAAAATTTAAGCATTTTTGTTGTATTCTTTAACCTCTCCATGGCGAAGAGGAACAAATGAAATAGCTTTTCTTTTTGCAAAGAAAATGGATCAATATATTATTCATAGAAACTTCAGAGTTTCACTGTTTTAAACCCAGCTCTAGAAACTCATGCTTGTAGTCTTTGCTACTCAAGAGGCTAAGATCTGAGGATCGTTGTTTGAAGCCAGCCAGGATGGTAATGTCTATGAGACTCTTTATCTCCAACTAGCCAGCAAAACAGCCAGCTGTGGAGGTGTGGCTGAAGTTTCAGAGTGCCAGCCTTGAGCAAAAAAGCCAAGCAAGAGTGCAAGGCCTTGGGCTCAAACCCTAGCATTCCCTTCTCAAAAATTATATCTGGGGCTAGGTTGTAACTCAGTGGCAAAGCATTTGCCTAGCAAGTGCAATATCCTGAGTTCAATCCCCAGTACCAAAAAAGAAAAGAAAAGAAAAGATATCTGAATGAATTAGAAACAATTTAGCAGACAAACAATTATTTTTGTGCTGTCCCAGGGGCTTGAACTTGGTATGGGTGCTGCCCCTGATCATTATTTTGTTCAGAACTAGTGCTCTCCTACTTAAGCCACACCTCCAGCTCTGTCTTTTTGGTAGTTTATTGAAGATAACAATCTCACTGACTTTCCCGCCTGGCTTTGAACCATGATCCTCAGATCTCTACCTCCTGAGTAGGTAGGATTATAGGCATGAGTCCCTGGTGCCTGGCAATTGTGAGCAATTTTTTAACATTATATTTAAGTAGTTGTACAATGGAGTTGTCATTTAACAGAGCATCTTATTAATACAATGCATCTTAATCAGTGTCTTTCTTTTCAACATTCTTATCTGTCTTAACCCATCACCCCCCTTACTTTCCTTAATTTTGTAGTATGTACATTGATTTTTTTTTTTTTTTTTTTTTGGCCAGTTCTGGGGCTTGGACTCAGGGCCTGAGCACTGTCCCTGGCCTCTTTTTTTTTTTTTTTTGCTCAAGGCTAGCACTCTGCCACTTGAGCCACAGCGCCACTTCTGGCCATTTTCTGTATATGTGGTGCTAGGGAATTGAACCCAGGGCCTCATGTATATGAGGCAGGCACTCTTGCCACTAGGCCGTATCCTCAGCCCCTTACATTGAATTCTTGACAGCATTTGCCACATACCCTTTTCCTCTGATGTCAATATTTGGGTTAGCAAAACATACCATTGACAGAGGCAGGTTGGGACAGTGACATTTTTCTCACTCTCATTGTGGAGTATAATGAAAGATCCTGGTAAATCCAAGCTCTTGAAGTATAGCCTCTTGTTTTAAGCTCATTGTTTGAGGGCCCTGGATTCAGTGTCCAGCTACCAGAGGGAACCCTCCATCTCTCTTAATCTGTAGACCATCTTTAGTCAAACAAAGCCCCAGGGCCATTTTTCTGCACTAAGATTTGCTCTCAGCATGCCTGGCAACTGCTCATCATCTGGAGGCCTTCTTCAGATGATACCCACATTGCCATGAAAGAGCAGAAATTGGTACCTAAGAGTCATCTCCAGAAAGTTTGAGATTGTTTTTCTTCTGGAACAGAGTTTGTCCTCAGGGATGTGGTGGAGAGAGTGGCAATTATAACGAGAACTAGTGACAGCCACCCCAAAGCCACATTTCTGGGGAGTCCTTGTTGGAAGCTTCTACCTGAAGAAGAACTCATCACTGTTGACCTGCAGGATCATCCCACAACTTCTCTGCCATATGTAAGAAGAGCCCTGTGGTCATTGCATGTTTCTCCTGGCCAGTAGGAAGTCTAGCCAAACTCAATCATCTAAGTCACCTCGTATGTGTTCATTATCTACTGCTGTGTAACAATTTGAGAGCTTAAAACAACCACTGTACCTACATTTTTATTTTCCCAATCATGGAGGTCAGAAGTCAGACCAGGATCTGTAAGAACAGTTCTGGGCTTTGTGTGACATCAGTTGAGGCAGGAGAAGGACTCAGACTTATTGTCTCATTACACTTAGAAGACTCCCTCAGGACCAGGCTCCTAGATTGTCCTCTGCTGCCTGCTCCACGTGGGTTGCTGTGGCTTCCTCACAGCATGGGATTGTATGGAAAGCATACATCTTACATAGCAAATGGGTTTAGCCAAAGCTTGGCGCAGTAGCTTAGAACCGAGACTCATAACTGATAACAATGCCATTGTTACCACATTTGTTGATTAAAGCCGGTCAACAGCTAAGGAGACATACACTATACCAGAGGCCTTCAATGTCCATTTGATCCTGTGACTCTAGAAAAGCTATGCCAGATTGCCTGCAAGTTTTCTATCTCCAGATACCCCGAAGCCTATCTCAGAGTCTACTGTGGTACCAGCTAGACATGTTCTCCTTCCACTGTAAATTCTCTTCCCTTGCATGGATTGAAATGTTTCTTGACTTTGGTACTACAGTTACATTGGGAGGTTTGGCTAAGCAGAACTGTACCACAGCTAATTATGTTAGCAGAATATGGGCAAATGTAACATTTACATCTGGGAGGGGAGACCCCCCACAACTACCCCTTGGCACCCACACCTTGGGTCAGTAGGCCTTCAAAGCATGATGAGAGGCCAATCTGTGAAAACATTTCAGGTCAAATGGTTATAAAAAATACATTAAAGTTAGTCTGAGGATGGCATGTATGTTAAACATAAAAATCTCACCTGGCCTTGCCAATTCAGAAATTACAGATATGATAGTCTGGTTAAGCATCATTTTCCATACAGAACTGATAATACCACACATGCCATGAGAAAGATGGGTATCACATTAAACAACCCCTCTAGATCTAAAATGCAATTCTTCAGGTCAACATTGAAGCACAGTAATATACCAAAGGAAGAAGATACTTACAGCCAGTTCTGTTCCTGAGTTCAGTAAGAATCTGAAAGTCTACTTAGTTTTATAAGTCAAGTTTACAAAATTTTTCTCTTTGAGATAAAACTATATGCTAAAAAAGAATATTATTTTTACAATATTCTTACTAGCTTATTAAAGAAAGAAGACTCTGGAAAAAATAAATAAAGGTGAAATTTAATTAGTCTAAAAAAACTATATTCTTAAATACTCTTAAAAATTCTGTTAAAAAATAAACATTCAAGAGACAGGCACTGGTGTTCATACCTATAATCGTAGCTACACAGCAGGCTAAAATCTGAGATGACAAGTTTAAGGCCATCCAAGCAGACAAACCCAAGAGAATCTTATCTCTAGTTAATTAGCAAAGGGCCAGAAGTGACTTAAGTGGTGGAACAGTAGTTTTGAGTGGGGAAAAAGTGAGAGTATGAGGCTCAAAGTTCAAGCCTCAGTACTAGCACAAAGAAAAAAAATCCAAGAAGAACAGGAAGAACTGGAAGAAAAAAAAAATCTGTTCTTATAAAAGAAAATGTCAAATGCTAAAAGAAATTGTTACAATAAAGGGAAAGAGCAAATAAAGACACACATACAAAATTAATCATCTTTACAGAAATAGATTCCCAAGCTTACTTCTGACATTTGATGTCTAAAATTCAAAAACCAATGAAATATTTAATAGCACGCAGTCCTTCATGGCAGTTGGTTTTAGTACTAACAGTATCTATAACTCATACACTTCCCATATGCACTCTTACTAGAGATATCATTTATTTGCACATTTCTAACATTAATATGTGACTTCCCATGGAAACAGGTGAAAACTGTCTCTGTCTTTTGAAGGTCCTTAGGAGCTGAAACAGGAGGATGAGAAGGTGGCACTGGTGACTCCAGTCAAGCATGGCCTTGTTCTCTGTATGCCCTGGTTCCTGGCATTGTATGGTTTTTCTTAGCCACCATAGACTAAGTATTCCTATAAATACACTCCATCCACTGTGATTTCAGAAACACTGACAGCAAGAGCATGGCAAAATCAAAGGATCTGCTGTGAACTAATGTATCAGCTCTATAAGTTTAACTACTCAGGAGGCTAAGATCTGAGGATAATAATTTGAAGCCAACCTGGGCCATCAAATCCATAAGACTGTTATCTCCAATCAACCAATCAGAAGTCAAAAGTAAAGTAGAAGTGTCATTCAAGTAGTAGAGCACTTGCCTTGAGCAAGAAAAGAGATTAAGAGACCTGAGATTAAGTCCCACCACTGACACACACGTGCGCACGTACACACACACACACACACACACACACACACACACACACACACACCATCAAAGTTCATGCCAAGTAACTAAAAGAAACGAAATGATATTAATTTCTCAGAATTTGCCAGTGGTTCATTGTGACATTGGTCCTTCTCCTTGAAGAATTCTTCTAGTAAAAAGGTGAGGCTGGGGGCTAGGAATGTGGCTTAGCAGTGGAGTGCCTGCCTAGCAAGCCTGAAGCCCTGGGTTCGATTCCTCAGCACTACATAACAAAAAAGACCAGAAGTGGCACTGTGGCTCAATTGGTAGTGTGCTAGCCTTGAGCAAAAAGAAGCCAGGGACAGTGCTCAGGTCCTGAATCCCAAGCCCCAGGACTGGCCCAAAAAAAAAAAAAAATGGTGAGGCTGTATAGATTAGCATTTGCAACTGGGAACAGAATCTTCTGTCCCCAAGCTAGCTTCCTTCCAGTGACTGTGACAATCCAAAATCTGTTGCCTCGTACCTGTAATCTTAGCTACTCAAGAGGCTGAAACCTGAGGTTCATAACCTGAAGCTGTCCCAGGCAGAAAGATCTGACAGATCTATCTTCAATTAGCCAGCAAAAAGGTAGGCTGGACCTGTGGCTCAAGCGGTAGAATATATAACTACTTGCTATGAGTGAACAAGCCTAGAGTGTGTATCAGTCCTCCCACAGTAATAGCAGCCCCCTCTCCCCAAAAAACAAGCAAACATCCTGGGCTTTCTGAGGAAATACAGTTTTATGTTCTGAATGCATGGTTCCTCCCTTGCCAAGAATCATGTATTCCAAACTCTGCCCCCAGGTTCATATTTTAATGGTATCTGCAGGTTCGGGCCTTTGGACAACTTCACAAAAATGGAACCCATATGACAGCACTGGTGGCTTTAAAAGAAAAAAATAAGACCTGAGATATCACAGCTTTGTCTTATCATGTGATATCCCAGCCATGTTATGAGGCATCAAGAAAGCCTCACCCTATGCTGACACCTTAGGTTTTGGATTTCAGTCTCCATAAATGTGAGAAACACATTTCATCTTTCCATAGATTATCCAGTCTGTGATATTTAGTTTTAACAACACAAAACAATGAGTGACAGTCTTGGTTTGAGAATTGTAGAATAGACAAAGCAGATGACACTACGGTAGAAAAAGAAACCTGATGCCTGAGTATCTATTTAATACTATTTTGGTCACATTTTAAGAGATGACTTTTAAAGATGATTTGCTGGGCACTGTGGAGTAACTAAAATTTCCCCAACTTAGCATCTGTGCCCTTTGATCTGAATTATTGTCTTCTGTAGTTGCTTCATAACCAGCTCCAGCTCCAGGAAAGAGGAGATTCACAGATACATATCTTATGTAGAACGAAAACTACCTCTCAGACAGGCAAAGCCTTCTTTTCATCTAAAAGAGAACAGCCTAAACACTCAGGCGATATTTCTGGTAAACTGCTCCTGTTCCCATTCCAATGGGAATTCTCTGGAACTCCTCCAAGGACAAAACTGAGCTAATGGCCAACCAGGCCACACCTGTTACTTGGGACTGTTTTAACTATGCATACCTTTCTCCCTGTCTGACTCCAATTCTCCCTATTTAATTCCAGGCCACTGTCTGTATCCCTGAAGTTCTGTCTACCCATGACTGCCAGATAATAAATCCTTTCTTTGCCTTTCTCCATGTATCTTTATCTGGCATATGGGGTGAGTGACAGTACCTAACTTGGGACTCCTAGGCTTTGAGTCTGGGGTCTAAAAACCTGGTTTCAACATAACATCCAATGTTCTCATCTCCCCCACTTCTATCCATGAATTGTCTCGGCCTCCTGTGGACCTCTTTCCCAAGGCTAAGCAAGCAGCCTTGTGGAAATGAAGATCTTTTCAGTTGCAGAAGAATTTAATCATGTGAGGCTGTAGAAATGGATCCCAACCAGGGAAGTTTTGTTTTTGTTTTTGTTTTTTTCTGTTTTTCTTAGTTTCTAAACAGAATGATCAGCGAGAGGATTGCTGTGAAGATTAAGTCTTCCTTTGTGGACCCAAAAAGATCTTGGTTTCTACACCAGGGCTGATAGGGAGGAATATGACTAATCAGGTAATGGACATAAGTGGCAAATCTATCCAGAATCATAACATGGCTGAGATCGACAGACCAGAGGCAGGAGTGGTCACAAAAAGGGACACAGTATCTCTGCCAGGGAGAGATGAATGAAAAGGAGAAGGGAAGGAATCTCTCCAAAACCAGTTGGTAAAAATCTCCCCAGTTTTGCAGGGAAAGTGTTAGCAACCACTTTTGGCTAACAAGACAAAAAGAGGTAGGAGAGTCAGGCCTCCTCGGGTACCAAGGGCTTCAACCACATCGACATGGTACGTAGTAGTCCAGTATACACCCCTGGCCAACCCCCAAGGTTGAGCCAAGGTGCTGTGGATGCATTCACCAAGTTTCTTGGGTTGCTTAGCTAGGAGACATAGTGGGCTTGTGGCGTCTCCTTCAGAGAGAAAGTCCTTAGACCAGAAAGAGTGAAACAAACATCTGTCTGGGAGCTCAACTGTTAGCACAGGTAATGGTGGGGATCTCCTGGGAAGCTAGTCCCACTGGGGTGCCAGACACTCACAACTACTTCCTAGGTGCCTGCCCCCAGTTTGGCAAACCACATAGACCTTTTGGTGTCTTCAAGCCCCACATTGGGGGCCAAAGTGATACACGAGTGAAGGGTTCTTATTCTCTGGAACACTATAGAACAAAGCCAGGAACTACAAAAACTTGAATAAAGAAACATTTATTTGGAAGTAAAAAGAAAGTCCTGAAAGAAGTAGCAGACACTGTCCATCTAGAAAAGGGACTAACATGGAGTTCACTGCAAGGGTGGTTTTATAGTAGGGGCTTCCTCCCCGCCTCCCTGCGCCCCCCCCCTCCCACTTGCCCTGCAGCCCCATATCTCCTCCCCTGGGCATTGTGCTGACTGATGTTCTGCCTTGACTCTTTTCATTGGTTGGGCAGGTACCCAGAACATCATGGGAAGAAGAACATTTATGCATATAAAAGCATTTGAGCAGGATCTCCAGGCAGTTTGTGAACAAGAACCTGTTATCAGCCACATGTTAAGCTCACACATCTACCTGAAAGTTCCCCTTTCTTTCTCACCTCCATCTAGTCTTTTCATAAGGGATTCTGATCTCATTCACTGGGAAGCCATCCTCATGCATAATCACTTCTTAAAGACTCATTTCTAAATACTATTACATAGGTACTGTGTAATGGCAGGAGTGGGGAGGGGACTGTGGCTTGAATTCAGGGCCTAGGGCTCTGTCATTTAGCTTTTTCCCCCCTCAAGGCTGGTGCTCTATCACTTAAGCCACAGTTCTTCTTCTAGTTTTTTGGTGGTTAATTGGAGACATGAGTTTCATGGACATTCTCGCTGGGCTGGGTTGGATCTGCAATCTTCAGATCTCAGCCTGCTGAAAGGCTAAAAGTCACAGGTATGAGCCACCAGTGGCAACATGTGGATTTGACTGGGACGTGTTCAAACCATTTTATTTACAATTATTGAAGAGGGGAAAATATTTAATATTTCTGTTTGATTATCATGTTCCAGATCTTGTACTGAGCAGGCATGTGCATTGTAACATTTGTCCTATGACTCAGATATGATTAAATCATCCCACATGCTGTACAAGAGCAACCTTGGCTTTGTATTTCCTAACTAACTTACCCACCTCACCAAATACAATGTATGATGAAGCCAGTAGCAAAGCTCAAGTCTATTTTTGGCGGGGAGGGGAGTCAGTTGTGGGGCTTGAACTCATGCCTATTATCCTAGCTACTCAGGGGGCTGAGATTTGAGGATTGTACTTCAAAGCCAGCCTGGGTAGAAAAGTCTGTAAGACTCTTATCTCCAATTAACACCCAAAAGCTGAAAGTAGAGATGTGGCTTAAATAGTACAGCAATAGCCTTGAGGACAAAAGCTCAGGGACAACATCCAGACCTTGAGTTCAAGCCCTAGGACTGGTACACATGCACACACCCACACCCCCCCCCCCCCCCCCGCCACACGCACACATTAGTTAATTTTATTCACAGCATCCTTTTGGCCTATTTGTAGGTATACCATGTGTCATCTTTTGGGTAACTTGGGCAATTACCACTTCCCCAATGTGTCCCTGTTTGATGGACATGTGATTCAGCCAAGGACTGGATAAGTGACCTCAAATGCTGAATTTTTTTTTTAATTAGGAATTTCTGAGGTGACTGTGGGGAGTTGGCCAGGTTTCCACCTCCTGGACCCCATGGTCTCTTGTATCTTTCCAACTTCAGAACTTGGACTTCTAGATCTTGGCTTATTTTATGAGCTATCTATGATTCTTTTAGTTTTTATCTTTTTTGTACTAATTAACCAGACATTAGTCATCTAGACTAGACATGCTTGCTTTGTATAGAAGTTTTACTCTTACCCAGGAAGAAAAATATTTTATTCCCTGAAAGAAACCGACAAGGGATACATAACTAGAAGAAGAATACAGAAAGTTTGTGGCACGCTTTACAGTATTAGACTCAGGGTGGAGTATTGTAGCTGACCTATTAAAGTGGTGGGGGCTCCAGTTTCTTGAAGATGGGGAGTAGTTCGCATTAGGGAAGGTTGTGGGATCAAGGTGTACAGCAAGCTAGTGTTGACTTTGGTTGCAGGTGTGGTCCTCCAGGTAGCAAGGAGTGCTCATCTTGTGTTGGGTGTCTAACCTCTTCTTCCTGTGGTAAAATCCCTCTGAGACAAAAAGGGGAGGCACAGCAGACAGAAGCACCTCTGCCTGCCAGCAATTTACTTCATCAAAGTAGCTAAATTTAAATTCTTTATCAAAAGACAGGTTTTGGAGCAGTATTTTTTTACATGACTGCAGAGGTCTATAGTTTCTTTGAATAGCCAACTTGAGAACTTCAAATACATTATGTACGGTGAGGCTTCTTCTTCTTCTTCTTCTTCTTCTTCTTCTTCTTCTTCTTCTTCTTTTTTTTTTTGTCTCCTACACTCCTTCCTCATGCTTCTCTAAGCCCTTCCAGCCTTCGCTGTGACATCTGTCCTTGTCAGGTCTGACTCACTCAGTTGCGACACAAATCTTGCTCAGTCAGTGTGGGGGAAACCCCCACTCTCCTCAGCTTATCCAATTCCTCACCACCCACTCTCGCCCTGGTGGTGTCTGATCTCCATGTCCTGCCTTCCACAAGAGCCCTGGTAGATTTATGGAACCAGAACTTCTCCCAATCCTTGACCATGCTTCTCTTTGTCTTTCTGTACCAAACTCCCTTTCCCCCAATGGCAAAATTCCAAAGGAAAAATTCTATTTTTACCACTTCATGGTCCAGATCTGGATTTTCTTTTGCAATATTTAATAAGTATAGAAGTGAAGCAGGATAGCTAGAGAAGGTGATAGGTGATGGGGCAATTAGAAAATATATCCAAATGAATAAACTGGATTCAGGGGCTGAGAAAGAAGCAGGAAGTAAAGTTAAAAATTACTAGAGCTTCAAGGAATCAGTAGAGCAACAGAAAGCACATCTGGTAGGTTGCTAGTGGCTGACTCCTGTAATCCTAGATACTCAGGAGGATGAGATCTGAGAATCATGGCTTAAAGACAAACCATGAAAGAAACCTGTGAGACTCTTATCTCCAATTAACCACCAAAAAGCTCTAAGTGAAGCTTTGGTTCAAGTGACAGAATACTGGCCTTGAGCAGAAAAGCTAAGGGAAAGCACCCAAGCCTTGAGTTCAAGAAACTGAATAAAGGAACAATGTATATGCATTATTTCTAGCACAATTGCAGATGCTAAATGAGATATAAACCTCCTAGGTAAGAAATTTAGTCTGAGAATTCAAAGTATCTGATTTTACTAGTTGATCAAGAAAAAGACTATAGTAACAAGTACCATGTAGGGCCATTCCAGGCCTTTTGTCTCCATGGCTGGGTACCAGTATCCAATTAGAAAGTTATACATGCAGGAGATCAACATTGCCCTGGCTGTGCCCAGATGCTGGAGTTCAAACTCAGGGCTCTGTGTTCTCATTTGGCTTCTTTGCTCAAGGCTAGTGTTCTACCACTTGAATCACGGCTCCACATCCAGAAGTTTGATGGTTAGTGGAGATAAGAATCTCGTGGACTTTTCTGCCCTGGCTGTCTTTGAACTGTAATCCTCCTGAGTAGCTAGGTTTATAGGCAAGAGCCTCCTGTGCTCAGAAAGTTGACAAGTTTTGAAATGGAAACCCTTTAGTCGATTAAAGGGAACTAAACACCCCCAGGAAAAAGACTTTGGGCACAGTTTAGCACTATGCTAGTTTAGCCCCAACCTTCTGACTATTTATCAATGTGTGCTGGTTTATTTTCATTTTTCATTTCTCCCTGCCTTGTTTTGCTATAAAAAGTGAACCTATGCCGGCTGCTATTTTGTCCCCCTGTTTGACAGCTTTGAAATTCTATTCCTTGTTAATCCAAGCTTTTGGGTTTCCAATGGGTAACTGGGGAAAAAATTGAGTAGAAAGTTTTCCTCTTCTATCAGGGAAATCTCTTTTCTGAATAAACTTCTGATGATACAAGGAAAAGGATATTGTCTTCCCCTTCCATTATTTAAGTGAATTGATTCCCCTTTGATTCCCAGCCTCATTTTTATAAAACACATCTTCCATATCCTTCCTGGTCCTCTTGTCTCATCTCCTTGCCTGATAGAAGGTAAGAACTTCTGCCAATTGACTGTCATGCTGTAAGTAACATTTTCCCATCAGACGAATAAAATTATCTTTTGAAAAATCAGAAGTCCCGGCTTTAGCCCTGGGTGCCTGAAGCACACCATTGCTGTAGCAGTGGTGTTATTTTTAAGTCGGCTCCTTTTTTGAGCCTTACCTCTATGGTTTTGTTTCCAAGCTAAGAGCAATTTAGCACCACCCTAATATGGAAAGAGAACCAACTGAAATTTGAAGGTACCTGACAAACATCTAAGCCTTTCCAAGCTTCAAAGTTTAGAGGTAAGCTTTTAGAAATACAGAGATCAAAGTTAACTATGTGACTTTAAAGGAAGTGATTCTAGGAAAAGAAAAGGACAACCAGGTAGAATTCTCAGTTCCAAAATGGAGATATACAAAAAATATTTCTCATCTTTCTTTAACTTAAATCACCTTCTAAAAGACTGCAGCTCTTGAGGAAGCCATATTTATAATACTCACAGGTGTCCCAGCTACATCTTTAGGAAGACACAGGTACATTTTGGTCCCTGAAAACAAGGTTGAGGGGTGACACCTACTTTCTGGTCTTATGAAACCTTTTTGTCTGTCTGTCTATCTATCTATCTATCTATCTATCTATCTATCTATCTATCTATCTGTCTACCATCTTTATATTTGGTGCTAGATGTGGATCATTATCATCTTTTCCCAACTTGAGATGGAGTAACGTTTAGAGTTTCCTTACCTTACAAGCTCAACATTGCCTCAGCATCCCTGACATCTAAGCTTCTTTCCCAAGCAACATAGAAAACATCACAAGATCCTGAGTGCTGACTGAGTTTCCCCCAGGTCTCTCTACTGCCCTATTCCCATTTCCCTCCTCCTCCAACTCAAAACCTTTACACACATAGCAACTCCCCTAGAGCTGAGGCTCATGGCAAACGTAAGGCTTCCAGTGGTATCTGTGGCTTTCTCTTGGACTACAGTTCTAAAGCAAGAAGCTATCAAGCTTTGGGGATCTTTCAGAAATGCTGGAGAAAATGAGAATGGATACTGGAAACCAAATTAATGCCTCAAGTTTCTTGGAGCGCATTCAGAGATCGATGTGGCTAGCAAAGGAAATTTCACTGATGGGAAGTACTGCTTGCCCGTAGTCTCATGCGTACATGGGAGCACAGGAAGCTCATTCCATTGGAAATAAGAACACCCACTCCCTCCTCTTGGGACTCACAGGGGCTTCTGCCTAGTCCATGCATGATTAGTAGAATTTAGTGACCAAAAGTGAGAACAGTAAATTTCCTGCCAGTAAATCCATATGTGGGATCAAGTGCTGCCCAGACAGGAAGGGTTACAAGATGGAGATCAGGATTTATGAACCCACTTGTTTCATTGTATTAATAATTTGCTTCACTCAGTGTGATCAGTAAATTCAAGCCACAGTCATGTGTTCAGTAATCTAAAGATGTTGTGGAAGTGTGACTTGGTTTCCAAATGCCTCATAAAGCCCCTGCTACCTTCCACCACTGTGTGTCTTGGTGTTTTGAACCTCTGCTTGGCAAGATTCCAAATATGGCTGGCTGTACATGGGGAGAAGGAACAGCTCAGTCCCATTCTTCTTTTGTCATTTCCGATGGAATCTAGGACATGTTCTCAACTGCATTAGAAATACAGAGGCATTAGCACTCAGCATTCATGCTCCTTATCAGACTCTGGTAATGAAAAAGCCAAAAATGTGAGAGTCAATCAACAACTTGCACTGCCTCTCAGCCTCCCTCTGGAGTCACTTAGCATGCTGGTGGGAATGTAAGCTCGATAATAGCCATGGCTGTCCTGCAAGGTCTCCACTTCCGCTGGAAGATAAACACAGAAGACAGGAAACACAGATTTTCCAACTCAAAATGGCCTCTGAAGGCTCTAGGACAAATGTTTTATTCAAAAGCCTTGAATCAGAATTTTATTTTCTAGTTTATAGGCTTCTTTCTCAGGATGAGTTATGCACACTTAAAAAACAGATTACAAGACACTGTAAATTAGTTCTCCTTTGAGTTTTGAACAGTCCTTGCTATGCCCAGAAGCTGTGGAGCAGAACTTCTGGGTGTCAAGTCATTTTTGAAAACAGTAAATTAAGTGAGTACAGTTCTCAAGGTTGTCTGAACATGTTACTGATTAATACAGTAGGTTAATCTTACATCCGTTTGGTGCTCATGAATTCAAATGCAACCAAAAGTCTCAAATTTCCAGGGTAGAAGGAATCACAGGGCAGGTCTGCTCTGTCTATCCTGACCAGAAAGAACATGAGACAAGCTGCTATTTATGTCTCATCTCTCAATTCCCATGAACCTTAAGCAAAATCAAAGTGCTCCTCAGATATACATGAATCCCGGATTTGAAAATGAATGTTTTCTTAAAAATTATTTTAACATGGCTTCTAAAATCATACCACAAATCATGGCTGTGTCAGGTAAGGAACTATTCTGTTCAGAGGCAGGCAGGAAGAAAAGAGCTCCCTTTGTGGACCTGAGGAGCTCTTATTTGAACCTACAATCATCCTTTCTCTGAGGACTGCATCACCTTCCTGGTAATTTCACTTGCCAGCAGATCTGCCTTATACAGAAAAAAAAGCACAAATCCTGTGAGGGGCGTGGCTCTATTGTAGCAGACATTTCTCCTAATGCTTTGCAGCTAATGTTGTTTGATGTCATACTTTTCATTTATATGCAGCCCCCCACATTCACATCCACTTCCACATAGGTACCCACCTACACACATGCCATCATGTGCATAATTGCACACCCACATATACAGATGCAATGATGTGCACAATTGGATATGTACATACCTAATGGAATCTCTACATATGTGCCCACATTCATATAGAAATGATAATGAGTGTATGCCTGCGTGTGCATAGGCTTCCATACACATGCATGTGCATACATGCACAACATATACATGCATCAGCATGTGCTGGCACATATATGCACACCTGTATACACATGCACATAAGCCACACGTCTTCTTTCTTAGATCGGACTGCAATGGTCCATTACTGAGGAACTCCACTTCCCCAATTCTGGTTCCAGCAACATTTTTTTTAAAGATGTACCATCTGGTGGGAGGGTGTCAGGGAAGGGTCCTTTAGGAAGCATTTTATTTAAAAAATTAAATTATCTTTAAGTAGTCATACAAATGAGTTGCAACTCAACATGTCAGTTTATGGGTACAATGCATCTTGATCATCAACGCCCCTTCTGTCGGGGTTCGCGACCCCTTTCCCCACTTCGCCAGAGGAGATGCCCAAATTCCAAACTATGAAAGAACACTCGGCTTTAACCTCCCACCCACGGAAGGAACAAAGAGTGTTCTTATGGATTACGCTAAGCTGAGGAAAGGTTGCCGATACCCCCCTCCCCAGTCCCCTCATGTGTCAGGAATGGTGGCAGAGAGAGGCATCGGGGAGATGTATTCGATGGTCCATGAGTCTCAGCCGCGCAGAGGGCAGGCAGAAGAATTTATTACGATGACAAAGGCGGAAGGGGAAGGACTTGGGGTGACTGACTGATTGGCTGACTGGGCTGCCCATCAGGTGATGTCGTGAAACTTCCTCTGTGGGCGGGGATTACAGCCCCCTAAGAGCTGGGTCTCTGTAGAAGTCCCCGCCATGATGGCACGCACTTGTTTGCCCCCCAGGGGTGGGAGCTTCTCTTCCTGTTAGGCCGGAAGGTGGGAGGGGCTCCCTCCCACACTGCCCAGGGCTGGGGGAAGGGCAGCGTGAATCCCCAACACCTTCCACCATTCTCCCCCACATCTATCCCAGCCCCATTCATCCCCACAAATTTCCTAGCTCCATTTTCACATATGTTTATTGAATATTATGACTGTATTCACCTGCAATTTTCCTCTCCCATGAGCCCCTTTTCCCCACTTGGATCCCCGAAGTATTTCTATCTTATATCTTTATAAAGCAAGACTCTGCCAGCTAGTTTTCATTCCAAAGGGGGAAATGTAAATAGTATAAAAAATGGCACTCTGATTCACCAGGGACCACTGACAGCATCAAGTAATGACTGAAGTGATGACACAGCCAATGGCTTTACAACAGCACATGTTATGGCAACACCTCATCTGGCAGTGAGGCCCACAGACTCCCACCAAGTGTCTAAAAATATATTATCAATAATCACCAAGCCATGCTCCTGGCCTTTCTAGTCTTTTATTTATAATATGTTAAATTTCCCTCACTTAATTATCACTAAAAGTTGGCTTTCCTGTGGACATGTTTAATGTCACTTCATGTTCTTAGAGTCATATTAATTAATTTGACTAGAACTCCCAGTTAATCAGGCAGATACTGAGCTGCTCTAGTGATGGTATTTAAAGCTCCTTTCTTGCCCTAAATGATTGAAATGCCAGCAGGGCACAGGCTCTATTGCTTTCCCAGGTCAGAAATATATCAAGCTTGTCACAAGCTACTTGTGAATCTTAACAAGAGTTCTGTGGCCCTGGCCTCAAGGACATAATTATCATTATGGATTTTTTGATTGAGATTCTGTCTCTTTTTATTAAACACATTTCTATAGTTTGTGTATATTCCCACACCACTACCACTACAACCACGTTGCCAGGTATACAGCAGGCAGAAGGAAAAGAAGGTTCTGTTGAAGCAAAATTTGAGTCTGGAAAAGAGATTTGCATGTGGCATAAAGGAAATTAACTAGAGACTAAAGAAAGGTTAACTTGGGAAATTGGCCATGTCTGAGTTAATTGATGGTGAAGCCAGTTCACAAGTCTTCCTTCCTCTGCAGATCCTGATGATGCAGGAGACATGATTGTGGTGGGTTCTTGCTCTCCAGTAGTACACAAATAATACCAGAAAAGATGAGCACAGTTTTAAAGAGTTTTTTTGTTTGTTTGTTTTTGTTTTTTTAGTAAAGAGAAAGTAAGGCTCACTCAGAAAAATGAGCAATGGGACCAGAAACCAGTTGTCCTGCCTCATGGTCGTGTGTGTGTGTGTGTGTGTGTGTGTGTGTGTGTGTGTGTGTATAAAAGAGAGATACAGAGACAGAGGGGGAGAGAGAGAGAGAGAGACTGGGCCTGAACTCAGAACCTGGGCACTTTCCCTGAGCTTTTCAATTTTTTTCTTCAAGGTTAGCACTTTACAACTACTTGAGCCCCAGCTCCACTTCTGAGGTTTTGCTGATTAATTTGAGATAAGAGTCTTATGGACTTTCCTGCCTTCTCTGGCTTTGAACTATGATCCTCAGATCTCAGCCTCCTGAGTATCTAGGATTACAGGCCAGAGCCAATGGCACTCATTTTCATTCATCTTAAAAGGGAGTGGTGCAGAGGGAGGAGAAAGAACTCCAGGTTTTCTCCTAGGGGAAGAATAGCAAAGGGAGCTAGTTTGATTATTCTTCCCCTGTAGCTAACCTGCCTCAGTGCGGATGAAAGAGAAAACACTTATACTGTGAACATGTGCCATGGGGCTGGTATCTGCCACCACAGCAGGAGGGACTGTTACCAGAGAGAGCCTAAGTGACAATGCAGTGTACTTTGAATACCTAGGCTCTACAGCTCCGGATATTTCCTCTTGACAGACACAAACTCTCCTTCTCAATGGGACAATATTCTTGGCTGGAAATTCAGAAGAACTGGGTCCCACTAGGAAAAAATAAAAGGTTTGTGGCTTGAAGGTCAAGCCATCAAGTAAACTGAGCTTGTTCTAATTGAAGCCAGGCCTCTTTCCCAGTGATCAAGAGCAGCTCTGTCAGTAGTGGAATTGGGGTGGCCACAGAGACGTGGGTCAGGCCATTTGAGATTACCAATCACCAGGAAATATAGGACTATATAATCTTTGTGTCAATACAAGGAAACTCAAAGTCATAGGATGTACCTGATACCTTTTGATATACCTGTAATATCAGAAGATGCCAGGAACTTGCTGTAACAGAGTTTCTAGCTCTTTGTGTCAAGTTGGAACAAGGACTGACCTTGCCTTAGTGTGGTAGCAGCCTAAAGGTAGTATCTGCACAATCTTCTTCTGAACCAAGTTTCTTTATGAGTATACAATTCATAGGGAAGGGCTTGCAAAGTTTGCTGGTGCGTGTGCGTATGTGTATGCGTGTGTGTGTGTGTGTGTGTGTGTGTGTGTGTGTGTGTATTTGGGAGCTTAAAATTAGGGTGCTCTCATTTAGCTTCTTTGCTCAAGTCTGGCCTCGACCCCTTGAGCCACACCTCTACTTCTGGCTTTTTGCTGGTTAATTATAGATAAGAGAGTCTCACAGACTTTTTTTGTTCTGGCTAGCTTTGAACCTCAATCCTCAGATCTCAGCCTCCTGAGCAGCTAAGATCACAAATGTGAGCTAGCTGTGCCTATCCATTTGCTGATTTCTACTCTTCTGTGGAGGTGTTCTAGAGAGATAAGTCGTGAGAAGATTCAAGGTTCCTGAGACCTGGGAAATAGGGGAAACTACAAAATGAGACTCACAGCAGGAGCATCATTCATGAGTTGGAATATTGGAAAATACAATGATATGTCTGCCCACCAGTGCTTTAGAGAGCCCTCTAGAAGTGTATGGCTAGGAATTGACATATCAAAGCACTCTGCACTATTTCTCTGTTATGGCCTGTGTACCAGGGAACACAAAAGGTGTAATATGTGAGTGTTTTCAGACTTTATTATTTAAAAAATACTATATCTTTTTTATCATTAAGTAGTTGTATGACGGGGTTAAAATTCAACATGTTAGTCTTGAGTACAATGCATCTTGATGTTTTTGCACATGTGTGTGAATGTATGTGTGCATGCCAATCTCAGGGCTTGCATTCAGGGTCTGAGAACTGTCTCTGAGCTTGTCTGCTTATGCTTAGTTCTCTACCTCTTGAACCACAGTTTCCCTTCCAGATTTTGGGTGATTAGTTTGGAAACAAGAGTCTCACAGACTTTCCTGCCTGGGCTGGCTTTTAACTACAATCCTCAGATTTCAGCTTCTTGAGTAGCTCGGATTGTAGGTATGAGCCATTGGCTTCCATCTGGGGTTTTCAGGCATTAAATCAAAAGCGTACAGCATACCCGTGTCCTGTCCCATACTTCCACATAGAATTCACCCATAGATCCTGTCATCAATTTACAGAATTGATACCAGAAATTTGGTTTGCCAAACTTGATGCCATTTCAAATACTAAAATCAGGATCTCTTGGAGAAAATGAAATAAAGGTTTATTAACTTTACCAGACAAAACAAGGAAGTTGCACCATTATTGAAAGAAAGAGTACAGTCCTAGCAGGAGAAGGGAAGGCTTAATTTTTTAGGTAGAAAAGTCTGGAGCATGGGTCTCTAAATATTTATGTGGCATGACGTTAAACTAGATGGTGGAATTGGGATAGCTTATTTCTAAATGTGCTGACCATTTGTTTCCAGTGTTGTCTTCCTTGTTATCCTGAATGTTCCTTCACTCCTTGGTCAGCAAGATAAGGAGAAGATTGCTGTGACCTTGCTGGAAGCTGTGAAAACATTCTTCAATTCTCACACTTGGAAGAATTGGGTGGGTGGGAGATAACAGAAGAGCAAGCAAGGAAAAGAATATATTTTTAAAACCCATATAACTAAAAATATCCTGATTAGTCATAGAGTTAAAAACTACAGTTGTGAGCACATTTCAGTGTCTGCTGCTATTAAAGAATAAACCTAACAGAAAGGGAAATCCATCACAGTGGGTTGAAGAATGCCTTGTTAGGGCTACAGCTTCCTACCAGGGACCAGAGGCTGGGTAGCTGGAGTCTCAATGCAAGCTGACCTCATTACCCCTGTCTTCTAGAGAAAGCACAGAAGAAGCCAGAGCTGGAATCATGTGGCTCTTGAAGAGATTTCTCTAACAGACAGAACTGGCTCCTGAGGTCAATATAAAAACTATATGATTGGGAGAGAGTGAAGGAAGAGGTATCATTGTCCAAAAAGAAATGTACTCATAACCTGACTTACGAAGACCTAACCTCTCTGTACATCATCTTTATAATAACAATTTAAAATATTTAAAGAAAACCAACAACACATGAGCCAGATGTTGGGTAGGCCCTGCCTGTATGTAATATTAGCTACTCAGGAAACTAACATCTGAGGATTGAGGTTCAAAGTCAGCATGCACAGGAAAGCCCATGAAACTTTGTATCTTCTATGAGCCACCAAACAGCCAGAAGAGGCCAGGGGCCAGTGGTTCATGCCTATAATTCTAGCTAGTCAAGAGGCTGAGACCTGAGGATCACAGTTTGAAGCCAACCCAGGCAGGAAAGTCTATGAGACAATTATCTCCAATTAACTAATAATAACAATTTCAAAAAGCCAGGTGCTAGTGGCTCACACCTGTAATCCTAGCTACAAAGGAGGCTGAAATCTGAGGATCATGGTTCAAAGCAAGCCTAGGCAGGAAAGTCTATGAGACTTTTATCTCTAATAAACTTCTCAAAAAATCAGAAGTAGTTCTGTGGCTCAAGTGGTACAAGTGATTGAGTACTAGCATTGAGTACAGAGGGACTCAGGGATAGCACCCAGGCCCTGAGTTCAAGCCCCAGGACCATAAAAAAAAAGCCTGAAATAGAGCTGTGCTCAAGTAGTAAAGCACTAGTCTTGAATAAAAATACACAGAAACAGCACTCAGCCCTAAATTCAAGCCCAGAACCAGCCACCCCTCCCACCCCGACACAAAAGCCAAAAGGTGTGGCTCATGTGGTAGAGTACCAATCTTGAGCAAAATAGCTAAGGGTGAGGCTTGGGTACTGAGTTCAATCACCAGTGACACACACATACACACACACACACACACACACACACATGCACGCACATAGAATAAGATTGTATTTGACTATCTGTGCTGTGACTTTGTTCATGAAAGTATCCTTATTAACATTTGCTCTGCCCCTGCAAAGCAGCATTATACTTGACTGTAAATGTGATGATGCTGTGTCCTACATAAGTGAAGAGGTAAATGGTAAATGAGAGAGGTCAGTGTTCATTTCTTCAATGTTCATTTTTTCAAGTATATGCTCAAGTATTTGCGTTACTCTTGGGAATACATCTTCTCTAAAATTAAGCAGTGCTATAAGCCCTTAAGCCTCGGCTACTGCTGAGTGTGCTTCTGCATGAAAATAAATACCCAGCCAGAGAGGATGTCAGCCAGCCTTCCCTCCCTCTGACCACCAGACCATCTGCTTTTAATATCACAGAAGCCAGTACTGTAGCCCTGAACAGTGTATATACTCAGCATTACCTACCAATGAGGAGGCAGATCTGAGTCTACAGAAAGGGAGAAGCTGCTTGCTGATTAGATGATGAGAAGGAGAATATATTTTTGGTTCAGGCATGGACAATACTCACATCTCTTCAAAAGTGTCTTTTAGGGAGGGGAAAATTATCATGTTTAAGCTTGTGAAACTAAGATATTGTTGAACATGCTTGTAATTTTAGCTATTCGGTAGGCTAAGATCTGAAGATTGTGGTCTGACGCCAGCCCACAAAAGAGTCCATGAAATTCTTATCTCCAGCTAATCAGCAGAAAGCTGAAAGGGGAGCTGTAGTTCAAGTGGTACAGTGCCAGTCTTGGGGAGTAAGGGAAAACAGAGGGGTCTGAAAGGCCCTTAGTTCAAGCCCTAGTACTGGCATACACACAAAAATATACGTCATTGAGAGAACAACATGGTTTCTTCTGCTCATATCTATTTCTTTTATTTGGCTAGTCCTGAGGCTTGGACTCAGAGCCTGGACACTGTCCCTGTGCTTTATTGAATCATTTGAATCACAGCTCCACTTCCATTTAATTGGAATCTCACAGACTTTGCTGCCCAAGCTGGCTTTGAACCACAAACCTAAGATCTCAGTCTCCTGAGTAGCTGGGATTACAGGTATCAGCCACCAGTGCCTGGCATCATGCTTATCCTTGGAAAGCTGGTTTCAAAGATCTCAAGCAGAATTTAGAGGCAACTTAAGCTCTTGTTATTTAAAGGAATCATGTCCCATTGTGTCCAAACTTTAGTTATTCTGTGATGTATTTCTAAGTAAACTACAGACCTCTGTCACCATTTAACCATTCACACCTTGACCAGCACATCATTAACTTCACCTCTGCAGTTAGTTGACATTTTTGCCGCAGAAGGAGCAATAAGCAAAACACATAAGTCTTGAGAAGACCATTTAGTGAATTTTGACAAATGCATAAATCCATGCAAGTAATGTCCTGTCGTGATATGGAACTGCTCCACCATTCCAAGAATTTCCCTGAGTCCTTCTCAAGCACTTCTACTCCTCCCATCCTGTTTGCCTATTTGTTCTTCTCTGTGACTCAGCCCTCATTTTGCCCATTGATCAGTTCATTTCTATTTTTGTTGTACAACTGAACAAGTAGAATTTTGTCAGACCTAGTAGTTCACATGTGTAATTCCAGCTAAGTAGGAGACATGAGTAGGAAGATCATGGTTTGAGGTTGGCCAGAGTTAAAAATACTAGAACTTCTCTAAAAAAAGCAGACTGGAGGCATGGCTGACATAGTGGAACACCTGCCTAGCAAACATCAAGCTCATAGTTCAAATGCTTTGCTTCAAAATAGTAAGACTTAAATATTTCATTTCACTCATACTCCCACCCCTTTTTTAAATTTATTTTTTCATCTTATTTATTGTCAAATTGATGTACAGAGAGGTTACAGTTTCCTACATTAGGTCTTGGGTACATTTCTTGTACTGTTTGTTACCTCTTCCTTCATGCTCCCCTCCCTCCTCACCCTTTCCCTCTCCCCCCATGAGTTGTTCAGTTTTTTACACCAAATGGCTTTACAAGTATTGCTTTTGGAGTCTTTTGTCTTTTTATCCTTTGTCTCCCAATTTTGATATTCCCTTTCACTTCCCTAGTTCTAATACCAGTATATATAGTATCCAGTGTACTCAGATGAGATACAGTGATAGCGCGGGGACAACCACAGGAAGGGGATACAAGAGGATCATCAACAATAGAAGCTACAGTTTCACATGGCATGTTGAAAGTAATTACAACAGTGATATAACAGTCATTTCCATAACATGGAGTTCATTTCACTTAGCATCATCTTATGCATTCATAAGGGCATAGCTATTAGGCTCTTGTGATCCTCTGCTGTGACTAGCCTAAACCTGTGCTAATTATTCCCTATGAGGGAGACCATAGAGTCCATGTTTCTTTGGGCCTGACTCATTTCACTTAGTATAATTTTTTTCCAAGTCCTTCCATTTCCTTACAAATGGGGCAATGTCATTCTTTCTGATAGAGGCATAAAATTCCATTGTGTATATGTACCACATTTTCCTGATCCATTTGTCTACTGAGGGGCATCTGGGTTGGTTGCATATTTTAGCTATGACAAATTGTGCAGCAATGAAAATTGTTGTGCTGATGGCTTTAGTGTGTTCTTGTTGTGGTCTTTTGGGTAGATGCCCAAAAGTGGAGCTGTGGGTCATGGGGAAGCTCTATGTTTAGCCTTCTGAGGAATCTCCATACTGTTTTCCAGAGTGGCTGAACCAGTTTACATTCCCACCAACAATGAAGTAGGGTTCCCTTTTGGCCACATCCCCTTCAACATTTATTATTGTTAGTTTTCTTCCCCCCTCCCTTTTTAAAAATATTTTCTAATATCAACAAAGAAAATGCCTTGGGAAAAATGCTCAAGAAAAGCTCTGATGCTTTTGAATGGAGTGTAAGCTCTTCAAGGCGGTTTTGGCAGAAAGCAGCAACATATATTGGTTCCCTGGAGATAGCTTGACTCTTTAGCAGAGAGAAAATAGACAAATCCATCTGTTGAATATCCCCCGAGGCAAAAATCAAAACAAGTCTCTTTTCATTTATCCATAGCTTGCTGGGGTTTTCTCCTGTCTTCTCACAGGACAGCAGAACATTTTTCTTCCTGTTCTCTGCTTGAGGTCTTCTCCATTTTCTTTTCAGAAGGTGTTTGCCCAGGCCAAGAGGAGGGTTCTCTGCAGGCCGCACGATTTAATCAGCAAGAGTGACATGCTCCAAAATCCAGCAGCTTTGAGGCCCTGCTGACTGAGAACGCAGAGAATTCAGCATAGCTTAACTCCGACAGACTGCCCTAGTAAGGCCAGAAATAGAAGCTCAGCAGGCAGGCAGCAAATACATGGCCCATGCTTCTCTTCTCTGTTTGTTCTGCTCATCAAGTCAATTGAAAATGGAGCGTGGTGGCTACTAGCACCCTAAACCCAATGGCATAGAGCCAAGCTCCCATGCTGTGACCAATCTGGAAAGGCACTATTCTGTTATAATGTATTCATGTGTATTCACTGCACTCACTCATTCATTTGTTTTCTCATTCCCACACTTATCACTTCCCCACGTCTGCGTATCTCCATCCCCCATTTTGTCCAATGACACAAGCCTAGAAGTCAACCCCAAGGCCATTGTTGGAGATAAGTACTACCTCAAAACCAAGAGAAGGCTTTTCAGGAGGGCTCTCCATTCTCCTTGTTTATCTGGGAATGGGATGCAGATTTAAAAAGACACAGATGTGCCAGGCACTGGTGGCTTATGCTTGTAAAGATCCTAGCTGCTCAGTGGGCTGAGATCTGAGGATCCTGATTCAAAGTAAACACGGACAAGAAAGCCCATGAGACTCTCATCTCCAATTAAACACCAGAAAACCTTTCTAGTGGAGCTATGACTCAAGTGGTGGAGCGCTAGACTTAATTAAAAACAAAACCTCAGAGATAGTACTCAGGCCCTGAGTTCAAGCCCTAGGACTGGTATTAAAAAGAGAGAGAGAGAGAGAAGAGAAGAGAAGGAGAGGAGAGGAGAGAAAAGAAAGAAAAGAAGAGAAAAGAACAGAGACACAAATGTAGCTCTATTTGTACCAGCTGGGGATATGTCTAAGGTAACTGTTCACCTTGAACTGATAGAAGGGTTTCAATCAGGAAGCTTTATTAACCATTATCTGCCATCCATTTGTCTTCTCCCAGAGTGCTGCCCAGAAAGATTCAAAGTCTCTGTTCTTTGTCGTGTCAGTTTTCAAGCTTTGATCATTTTGTAGATGATACTGTAAGTCAGAATTCTAAACTATTGCTCTGAGTTAACTTTGCATGAAGGTTTCTCCCACAAGGTGTTGGCTTCAGAATTCCATAATCTTGCTTATTTTTCTCTTGTTAATCTGTCTTCAGTCATATTCTGTCTCACATATCAATTTATGAATGTTAAGTAGAAATGTTTCCATCTAGATGTTTCTCAATCCTGTGGCCAATCTGTTAACTAATTCCTGCCCATTTTCCCTCTCTAACATCTCTATACTATACGTATGTGTCCTTGTCAATTCACCAAATAAATAGCATTGGGTATCTGTTATATCTGCAGGTATTATTATGCAGTAGTATCCTCTGATTCCTGGAGATTACATTATAGAAAAAGAAAAAAACATGAACTAAGAAACATTTTGGAGTATGAGATCTTGGTAAGGTTATGAATACAAACCTCAAGGCTAAGAGTCAGGTACCAATGTATAGGAAGGAAGTAACAACAAATAGAATTTCTAGGGGATAATTTTCTTTTGAAGAGAAGATAATAGAACTAAGACAGAATGATGAGAAAGAGACCATCATAGCATAATGTGATAATATGATTAGGACTTTCAGGAAGTCACAATGAATCTCCCTTTTACCAGCCATCATTTCTTTCGTAGTCCAACCAGCTGGCCAACTGATTTTACATTGTAGTACACTGAGTACTGATATTTCTGAATAGCAAACTTTCTTCCACCAACGTGCTCGTCTCTCTGCCTTGCCTATCAAAGTATCCTTTGGCCCTGTGTTGCTATTGCTCTTGGGGAAGAGTAGGCAGCCCTCCTGGGAGGGCCATGATGTTCTTCCTCAGCCGCAGCCTGTGCCGTGCTCACTCAGATCCACCACTCTTCTCTCTGTCTGTTCCACCAAGGGACTCATTCACTCACAGTAATTTCCCCACTGTCAGAGCACCCTTTCCTCTTTGTTGCCTGGTAAATTCATGCTCATTTTTCAGTTTCCAAATTCCTTAGCATTACCTCAGGGAAAACAGTAAGAGGCAACCTAAAAATTGCCTTTTCTGGGCAGACTCTCAGTTCCCATCCCCATTTTGCATCTGTGTCCTTTGAAGCCATTCCCTCCTACAGTCACTTTGCAGTCAACAGTGATGTCCAGGAAGAGCAAGCTTCACTGATAAGCATCCAGTAACAAAAGGGAGACTGTTCCTCAGGCAAACAATGTCATCTCTTTTTCTTGTGGCAAAAGGCAGAACCATTGCAAACAGCCAGAAGCTGCAGTCCACGTCAGGCCTCCAGAGACAAAGACTGAGCTGACGGTCAACTAGGCCACACATGTGATTTGAGACTGTGCACATACCTTTCTCCTACCCTGTGTCCCATTCTTCCTATTTAACCTGAAGCCAATGTCTGTATCCCCAAGGATAGATGAAGATATACTGAAGTGCTATCTTCCCATGCCATATAATAAATCTCCTTTCTCTGCCCTTCATCGTGTCTTTATTTGGCACATGGTGGTAGTGCCCAAATCTAACCTGGAACTTCTGGATTTGGGGTGTGGAGTTTAAAAACTTAGTTTCAAAACTTAATTTTTGGAATAACATGCACAATTTATGTGTATTCAGAGCAAAATAACCTAGCATTTCTCACTTCAGAAAATGTCCATGTATTTTAGGATTCTTTCATTAACATCTATCAGATTTTAATGAGGTGATCCTCACTGGAACAGTGCATCAAATGTAATTTAAAATGACTGAATGGAGGAGTAAAGTTGTAAGTCACTTCTGTGACTTTGAGAGTTTCCCATACAGAGAAGATATCATAAACCACCAGGTTGGGGGAGACCAATCTTAGGAGATTATAGAAAGTTCTGGTACCTGAACCATGAGCCAATGTAGCATTTGTAGAGCTCACAGAGGAGAGAGAGACTAACCAAAAAAGAAAATAGAGTTCCTGGGAGGCAGGAAGAAACCCAGGAGGAAGTTGCATCCCACTACCATAGCTTAGATTGTGAATATCTACTATGGGCCTGTGTATTAAAGACTTGATTACCAGCCTATGGTACTACCAGGACAGTAAGGACCATTCCAAAGGCAAAGCCTAGTACAAGGAAGTTAGCAGTTTGAGGACATGTTCTTGAAGGGGCTATTGAACTCTAGGCCTTTCCTTTCTGTCTCTCTGTCTTTCTGTGTGTGTGTGCCTCTGTGTGTGTCTTTCTCTGTCTCTGTTCCTCTCTCTCTCTCTCTCTCTCTCTCTCTCTCTCTCTCTCTCTTTGCTTCCTAGCCCCCACTACAAGAGCATTTTCCTCTACCATGCACTTCCCAACAGGATATGCCAGTGCTACTAGACATTGCGTGTAAGGTTCTGAACTGAATGACAAGGGCATTGCCATGGTCTAAATGCAACTCCCCAAATTTCTAGGTTTAGTTCATCTCCAATGCAACTGGGTTGAAAGGTAGGAACTGGAAGGGGTGAGATTAGGGCTACCTTCATGAATATGGGTGATTGATCAATTAGGGGATAAGCTCCTGAAGAAAAGATAAATTTCTTTATCTCTATCCCACTCTATCTCTCCTTGTCATTCTCTGTCTCTTTCCCTCTCTGTCTATCTCTCTCCTTTTCTCTTCCCTGATACTCCACTCTTCATCTCTTGCCTTTCTACCTTCTACTATGAGATGATGGAGCAAGAACACCCTTACCACACATATTCCTTTGACCTTGGACTTCCTAGACTTTAGAACTATGGGCTGGATAAACATCTATTATGGATAATTTACACAGTCTGGGATAGTCTGCGTATTCTATGACAGAAAATGAGCTAAGAGAAGCCCTAAAAACTATATTCTCCCTTCTACCAGCAGCAACTGCTTTATCCTTTGCACCATGCTACAAGGTAGGGGAATAAATAAATAAATATTAAATAGATGATTCTGACATAAAATTTTGTGTTTCTCCATATTTAAATCCCTATTAACTCATCCTTTCTTGTTTACTGGTTGGTTTTTACATGAAGAACATAGACCAGCCTACTTGGGAATAAAATCACTGAGAGTGAGTCAGGCAGGAAATCACTAGGTGGAGGTGGTCCTTCATGGGGGCATGCAGAGCTCTACTTATTTGCAAAGCTAGAGAGGTTTTATTTTTATCTGTTTGTTTATGCCAGTACAGAACTCAGTGCCTTATCCTTGCCTAAAGCTGGTGCTCTTCCCACTTGAACCACAGCTCTACTTCTTTTTACTAGTTAATTGGAGATAAGTATCTCTCAGTCTTTCCTGCCCCAATCCTCAGCCTTCTAAGTCACTAGGCTTAACACTGAAGAGTTTTGATAGAAACATTTTAGATCATTTCTACAAAACTTCTAGGGCTAGAATTATTTGAAGTACTTAGAGACTTGGATGGGGAAAAAAATCAGAAAGTAGAAAGGGCAGGTGATTCTACATCCTTTGTCACACTCCATCCTTCTGGAGAGGGGAGATGTAAATCCACACGAGCCAAACATACAGAGATTGTTGCTCAGTCTGGACACCCATCTCATCTTTCTAGGCCGGCTGAGGACCTGGTTGTGTTGGGGGGCTGGGGGATGTATTATATCACAGCTATAGGAATTATATGTTATGTTATTGCCATTCATCATTAGAAGCAACCTAGCATTTCCCTAATGGGAAACAATTGCCTCAGAGTGGGCTCTGACTGCTTTATTTGCACTGAGGAATGGAGCTTGTGCTTACCCTGTAATTACAATGACACAACAAACCTTATACACAGACACCAGCACAGCAGAGGAACCTTTTCATCAGCTAGTCCTGAAAGGCAGGAGCAATCGGAGGCAGCAGCTTCCAGGCCTCCTCAGGCCTTCCAGGTACTGTCTGAACTGTGAGATCCATTGTTTCTGAAAACTTCTGCTCCATCACAGGGTTTTCAATGTGGTAAGAGGTGCCAGAATTCTTTTGAGAGATCTAGGCCCCACCCTGAGGCTGCTACTGCAGAATCTCCAAGGAAGGCTTAAGAATTTGAATGTGAACATTCCCATAGTCATTAGTGTCAGAGACAGATCTGGTCATTTCATAATGATGTCAGCTCCCTGTTCACTTTAAAAGCCAAGTGGCAGTAAATGACCAACAGACATGAATTCAAAACAGATTACTTTTTCTCATAATCTGGGTTGTACTGAAAGGAGTTGAGTTCATATATGCTCTGAAGTAATTTACAGACTGAGGGTCCAGCAGCTCAATAGGCTGCTTTTCCAGCCAGTATCATTACAGAGCTTATTCTATTTTCAATCCAGTAAAAATTACTATATCCAGTGTCTGTGGATAGTTCCTGTACTAGCTAATCAGGATGCTGAGATCTGAGGATTGAGGTTCAAAGCTAGCCTGGGTAGAAAACTCCATGAAACTTTTATGTACAATTAACTAGCAAAAAGTTGGAAGTACAGGTGTTTCTCAAGTGGCAAAGTGCCAGTCTTGAGAGAAAAAAGCCAAACAAGAGTGCTGTGGCCCTGAATTCATGCTTTGATACTGGCACACACTCAAGAATCACCTTAACTGAGCATTGGTGGTTCAGGCCACCAGTGTTCAGTAGGCCTAGATCTAAGGTTCCCAGTGCAAAGCCAGCCTGGGCAGAAAAGTCTCTGAGACTCTAATTAACCAGGAAGTCAGAAGTGGAGGTGTAGCTCAAGTGGTAGAGTACCAGCCTTAAGCAGGAAAACAAACCTACTATGTACATTGCAACGTTTTAGGATCTATAGATAATAAGATGATACAAGGCTCCTGATCTGATAATACTAAGAATATAGACAGACAAGGAAAAATGTTATAAAGTCAAATAAAAGTGGTATTGAGCAATAAAAGATTCCCCAGACGATCAAACAAAAAAGCAAGCAGCAAGTGTCAGGAGAATGGACCCAAATGGGCCCCCAAAGATGGTGCAGATAGGATACGCACTGAGGGAAATGAAATAATAGACAAAACTAAAGGCAGAAATTGTTCTTTTAAGAAAATTAAATTTTAAAAATCAAGCATTTGTCCTGGAAAAAAATTATTTACAGGAATCTTGTTTGGTTTTGTTAAAATGCACATTTTTTTTGCTTTTGAAATGTTTGTATATCCTTTGCACATGAAAAATTGGAATGTGGGCTATTTTACATTAATTCCAACAACCGAATAATTACTTGTATATGAGAATAATTATCTACACACAAAAGTGATACCCATAAACCCTTATGATGAAGAGAATCATTACAATTGTTTTTGTTTTGAGAAGTCATAGGCTTTGAACTCAGGGCTTGGGTGCTGTCCCTGAGCTCTTTTGCTCAAGACTGGTGCTCTACCATTTTGAGCTACAATGCAACTTCCAGTTTTCTGGTGGTTAATTGGATATACAAGTCCCATGGATCTTCCTGCCCAGAGTAGCTTTGAATCATGAACCTCAGATCTCATCAACCTCCTGAGTAGCTAGGATTACAGGCTCATGGCAAGTTTATAGTATTTAAAAAAGAGGAAGAGAAAAAAGACACTTAAGAGCAGGCTTATATCTTTTTTCACTTTTTGTATTTTTTTCTTTGATAATGCTAGGGTTTGAACTCAAGGTCTCATACTTAATAGGCAAAGGCTCTACCACTTAAGTCATGCCTCCAACCCTTTCTCTGTATTTTTCAGATAGACTCATGGATTTCTCTGGGTCAGCCTCAGTCTACAAACTTGCTACCAAGGCCTCCTGAATAGCTGGGATTACAAGCATAAGCCATCACACCCACCTTCAGAGGGGGCAGCTGCCTAAAGCCTCATTCAAAATAAAAAACTAAAGTAGTGATAGGGGCATACAGGTTGAGTAAGAACAGGGAATTATGGATTGGCCAGAGGTCAGAGGTCCTAAGAAACATTTCAGAGTTTATGTAAATAGGTATCCCTCAAATATTGTACAAAACCTAGTGTTGAACATCCACAGATTCTGCATTTTACCCACACACAGGATCTTCTGGAAGTGAAGTTTCAAGTGAAGGACAAATTTGAAGGGATGCTGTGAAAAGATTTCAGTTAGTTCATTCCCTGAAGACAAGTTAGGAAGGAGCCAGGGAGGGGTACTTGCAGGCAAGCAGCACTGCTATGTCAGGCTCAGGACCCTGTTAAACGTAAGACCAGGGGCCAACATTGCAAGGATGCTGGAGACCTTCAAGTGATAGCAACAGAAAGTACAGCCAGTTAGGAGGCAGGAAGGGGACCATGGGTATCCAGGAGGCCTCTGTTCTCACTGTTGCCAGTTAAGAAGGAAAAGCTGGCCTTGGGATGGTCTCACCTAGGGCCTGGTCTCACCTAGCAGCTGCCCTCACCCAGGGACCAGCCTCACCTAGGCCTCACCCAGATGCTGGCTTCACCTAGAAGCAGCCCCTGCTCTATAGCCAAAGTGTCTCATCCAGGTACCTCCAGTGTCTTTAAGCAAAATAAGCTTTCATCCTCAAAAGAAAAAAAAATTTCTCTATTACAATAGCATGTAATAATATTTGAAAAGATAAATACCCAACGTGACTAAGGCTAAAAGGAAACTTGTGTTTGCTTTTCTAGATTACTAGAGAGTCAGATGACAGCAACATGTTCTGCTACTTAAGCCAGTTGGGTTTTTCTTTGATTCAAAGAATGTCTCAGTAAAAAGTAAACAAGTTATTTACTAGAATTGAGCAAGAAAGTGGCTCCACAGCCCATACACAAGAGCAAAGAATCTAAAGTTTAACCATGAATATAGATTTAGCACATACACAGTTAGCTAGCCTGGAGCTCCTTCAGATTTGTTGCTTACTGCTGGCACTATACCACTTGAGCCACATCTCCAGTCCAGCACTTGGGAGTTAAGAATCATAGAGATTTGTTTGCCTAGGCTGGCCGTAAAACATACTCCTCTGATCTCACTCTTCTCAGTAGGTAGGATTACAGGTGTGAACTGTAGACCACCAGCTTATATATTTTATGAAATTACAACAAATTCTTCTACAAGTGATTTAATCAAAACTCTGTGACAATTATAATAGTATGATCACATACTATTTTTGTCTTTTTCTTACTTTTCAAAGTGTGACTTCGGCAATTAAATACAGGTTATGTGTGAAAAGAAATGTTTTATTTTCTCTATTTATAATTAATATCACGATAATTGTTACACAAAATTGCCAAAAGTGTGTTAAGTTGCTGTCAAGATGTAGGTCAGGCCTGGTTCTGGTGACTCATGCCTGAAATACTAGCTACTCTGTGGCTGTGATCTGAAGATCTATGTTTAGAGCCAGCCCAGGCTGAGAAGTCCATAGACTCTTATCTCTGAACAATCAGCAAAAAGCTTGAAGGGATGGTTCAAGTGGTAGAGTGCTGCCTTGAGTGAAAAAGCCCACTGAGAGCATAAGGCTAATGGGACAGCTGAGTTCTAATTCACACTGGCAGCATTCGGGTGTTGGTACTGAAACTTGAACTCATAATCTTCCACTCTCGCTTGTTTTTTTTGTTTTGTTTTGTTTTTTGTTCAAGCCTCGCACTCTTGAGCTATGGCTCCACTTCTGACTCATTAAATGAAGATAAAAAGACTCACAGAATTGCTGCTTGGGCTGGCTTTAAACTTTGATCCTTAGATCTCAGTCTTTTGAGTAGCTGGATTAAATATGCATGAGTCACCAGCACCTAGCATTACTATCACTTTTATTACCTTTTAAGATAGTTGAAAAATTTAGAAAAGTGATGCCCCAAAACAACTTACAGAACATCAAGCACTCTTCAAATGTTACATAGAAGCAATATTATGTGATTATGGATGGACAGAATCACTCAGGAACTTTTTATTGAAAAGTAGCATAGGGGCAGCCCTGTGCAAGATGGGAATTATCTGGACACCGAAGCTGCATAAGAACCACACTGTTTTCCCTAGATGATTTGCTTGAGACTAATCATCAGGTCCTAGTGGACATCTGGCTTTAAGCTCATTCCCTTTGGGCTTTTCTACTCCATGCTGAGTTCAGAGAGCCTCTCATTAAGAAAAATACAGTAGCTGGACAACAGTGGCTTGTAATCCAAACTACTTAGGAGGCAGAGATCTGAGGATCAATGTTTGAAGCCAGCCTGGGCAAGAAAGATACTGGGACTCTTATCTCCATTTAATCACCAAGAAGCCAGAAATGAAGCGGTGACTCAAGTCACAAGCTGAAGCTGTAGCCTGGTTGACCATTAATTTGGTCTTTCTCTCAGGAGAAATTCCATAGAGATGGCTATTTTATTACTAGAAAAGAACAGCAACAAAGTGATCCTCTGAATTTTTGTCTGTATTCTTTAAAATGATAATACTTGTTTGAAGGGCAATTTGCCTTCAACACAAGACTGACATCTGTGCATTTGGTTTTAGAACCACTGATGATTGCAAAACTGACCACAGCAGAGAAAAGCTCAGATCAAAGGGCACAGATTCGAAGGTGGGGGACTTTTAAGTTGTCTCTTATAAAGGGATGATGTTAAAACAGAATTCTAAGGAAATTCTAGCCATTGTGAACACGAGAAGTTCAGATGGTGCCTTTAACAATATTGAAAGTGCAATTTTGTAAAAATATTAAAAGATGAATTGGGAATGGCTTCAGTGGACCTGTATTTTGGAGCAATGATTTGTAAATAGATTTTGTCCAAGTGATTTAGAAAAAAACAAACAAATGACATATATTTTGTTCTTCCATGATTAGTGTATTCTGTCATGAGTACATTGTGTATAAAGAAAGTTCGACCCTGGGCTGGGAATATGGCCTAGTGGCAAGAGTGCTTGCCTCATATACATGAAGCCCTGGGTTCGATTCCTCAGCACCACATATATAGAAAAAGGCCAGAAGAGGCGCTGTGGCTCAAGTGGCAGAGTGCTAGCCTTGAGCAAAAAGAAGCCAGGGACAGTACTCAGGCCCTGAGTCCAAGCGCCAGGACTGGTTAAAAAAAAAAAAAAAAAGAAAAGAAAGTTTCACCCTTCTTCACTCTACCCCTACCCCATGTTTAACAGCAAAATATGTCATGTTCCTGCCCACTTGACTCTGCACTATGTGGGCCTCTTCAGGACATCAGGCTAATGTAATACAATATCCATAGTGCTATCTACAATTCCTCTGTGATTCCCTTATTTTTTATTATTTCAAATGTGACTTTTCTTAATTGCTCTGTGTGTGTGTGTGTGTGTGTGTGTGTGTGTGTGTGTGTGTGTATGTGTGTGTATGCTGGTCCTGGGGCTTGAGCTTGGGGGTCTGAGTACTGGCCTTGAACTTTGTTGCTCAAGGCTAGTGCTCTACCACTTGAGCCACACCTCCACTTCTGTTTTGGTTTTTGGGAGGAAAGGGTTAATTGAAACTAAGAATCTCACAGATTTCCTTGCTCCAGGTGGATTCAAATTTTGATCCTCAGATCTCAGCTTCTTGATTAGCTAGAATTAAGACATGAGCCACCAGAGCCTAGTCTAATTGTTTTCTTTTTGTATTACTATCTTTGTATTATTGAGAAGTGGTTATGCAGAGGTATGATCTATTTTAAAATAATTCTATGCTATTATTTTCCCACAGCCTTTATTATCACTGATTTATTACTGTGTAGGTTCATGCCATAGCCAAACTAACTTCTTATGTGCCCTACTATATTATCCATTGTTCATTTTCTGCCAGTGGCAGTTTAGTTCTATCAGAGTGTTTCTTTTCTTTTTTTTTTTTTTTTGCCAGTCCTGGGCCTTGAACTCAGGGCCTGAGCACTGTCCCTGGCTTCTTTTTGCTCAAGGCTAGCACTCTGCCACTTGAGCCACAGTGCCACTTCTGGCCGTTTTCTGTATATGTGGTACTGGGGAATCGAACCCAGGGCTTCATGTATACAAGGCAAGCACTCTTGCCACTAGGCCATATCCCCAGCCCCTATCAGAGTGTTTCTTGACTGCAAATACAATCAGATCATTGCTCCCTATGCTTTGAAAAGTTGTGCACAGATATCAATCAGAAAGTTGGGACTGGGGGCCACCAGAAATTCATCCCAGGTATATCCACTTGAGCTTGAATCTCCTTGTTTGACAGAAATAAAACCAGAATGGCAGTGGAGCCAGGAGAAGGGCCATATTGCAGAAGCTGGTCTTTCCAGACCAACCTTGAGACCTTCCACTGCCCAGAGACACTGGGACTGCCAGGGGGCTGTGACAGATGCATCCCACATCGGTGTAAATATTCTGGCTCTGTATACTCCAGCTTTGTGTAAACTTCTGGGGAAAACAGGTGACGTGTACAAAGGATTTCTCTGTCTTATTTTACATGACTATGTGCTACTCAACCATTATCCCAAACACTCTAAGTAAATAAAAAGAGAAGTCAGGTAAAAAAAATCAGGGAAAGGACGAATATAAAGCATCATATATCAAGTTTGCTCTTAGGAAATATTTGGCTAAACCAACAGTACAGTCACTGTGCCATAAATCCAGCATCAAGAAATTTTAGGGTTTGTAATGATACCAAGTATGATTTTATCCATATAAGGGTAAAAACTAGATAACATTTATATGTAAGAACAGTAAGGGATATTTTAACTAATTCTCGAGTCAATCAAAGATGACTCAATTGATATTAGAAAATGTTTGAGCAAAGATGAACACGGTGGTACACATTTGTAATCCCAGCATTCCAGAGGCTAGGCTAGGATGGGTTACATTATAAGATCATATCTCAAAAGCCAAACAAAAAAACAAAAAGCACAAAAAGGTAAGCAATAATAGGAACACATCCAAAGCCTAACGTAAGAAACTGTAACCTCTCTGTACATCACTTTGACAATAAATTAGAAAAAAAATAATAGGAACACAGTGGCCAAAATGTAAAATAAATCAAAAGATATGCCTAGAGGAAAAAAATATAGCTTTAATTAAACATATGGTCCTGGGACAGAAAGTCTAATTCATTAGTATTAAAGAAAAAAGTTTTGCCCGGCAATTATAAAAATGGATAAGCTTCTGACCAGACTGATCACAAAACAGAAGGAAGTCACAAGTAAACTCAAGTGTCAGGAATGTTAAAAACAAAACAAAAAAACTGCAAGCTGGGCACTCATGGGTCATACCTGTAATCCTTGCTACTAATCAGGAAGCTGAAATAGAAGAGTCAAAGCTCAGAGGTAGCTCAGGCAGTAAAAAATCATGAGCTTCTTATCTCCAATTAACCAGCAAGAAGCTGAATGTGGGGCTGTGGCTCAAGGGGTAGAGCACCAGCCTAAGGGATGGCTCCTAGGCACTCAGATCAAGCTCCAATACTGGAACACTGATACAAAGAGAGTAAATTTTATAATACACATACACACAAAAATGGTAACTTAGAAATTCATGACAGTGATTTTGAGCAAATTCAAAGGCAAACAAAACTAAAGCCATATTAAGGAGAAAATATTAATAGTTCTCTAACAAGTTTTAAAAATCTGTCATTAAGACTCACTTCACAAAGAAATTTTCAGCACCAGATGGCTACACCAAAGAACTGCAAAAAAAACAGAAAAAAAAATTAATGGAGCAATTAAATGAATCTTACCCATAATGTTTCAAAGAACAGAAAAATCCCCAACTTGACCAAATGCAACAACATAATTTTATCATTAAAACCTTCATGTATCTTAAAAGGAAAAACAAAAACAAAAAGACAGACTAAACCCTCCTCCAGAATTCACATACAAATATTCAAAGAAAGATATATACTAACAAATTAAAAAATATAAAACTGACACCAGACTAAACTAAATTTTATTTATTCCAGAAAGCAAAGTTAGTTGAATATTGAAAAACAGATCAATACATATTTCTATGGAAGAAATAAGAGTAAAATCACACTATTCTCTCAACAATTCAGGACAAACTTAAACCTCCAATGCCTGTGGTTAAAACCCTTAGCTCCCAGGTGCTAGAAGGGAAAGTCCTAAGTCTCAGAAGGAATTATGGATTAGTCAGCTTCCATCCCTATAGTAAATATTAACTCATGTAACCAACTTATAAAAAGAACAGGTCTGTATTACCACCATTTAGAGGTCTCAGTCCATTATCTGTTGGCTCTGTTGCTTTAGATTAGCTCATGGTGAAAGAAAGCCACTTGCCCCATGGCAGAAAAGCAAAAACAGAGAGAAATAAGATTCATCGCAGCACAATTAGTCATAGCTAAAATATGGAACCAACCCAAATGCCCCTCAGTAGACGAATGGATCAGGAAAATGTGGTACGTATACACAATGGAATTTTATGCCTCTATCAAAAAGAATGGCATTGCCCCATTCATAAGGAAATGGAAGGACTTGGAAAAAAAATTATACTAAGTGAAGTGAGCCAGACCCAAAGAAACATGGACTCTATGGTCTCCCTCATAGGGAATAATTAGCACAGGTTTAGGCTAGTCACAGCAGAGGATCACAAGAGCCTAATAGCTATGCCCTTATGTACACATAAGATGATGCTAAGTGAAATTAACTCCATGTTATGGAAACGACTGTTATATCACTGTTATAATTACTTTCAACATGCCATGTGAAACCATAGCTTCTTTTGTTGATGATCCTCTTGTATCCCCTTCCCGTGGTTGTCCCCGTGCTATCACTGTATCTCATCTGAGTACACTGGATACTGTATATACTGGTATTAGAACTAGGGAAGTGAAAGGGAATATCAAAATTGGGAGACAAAGGATAAAAAGACAAAAGACTCCAAAAGCAATACTTGTAGAACCATTTGGTGTAAACCAACTGAATAACTCATGGGGGGAGAGGGAAGGGGGAAGGGGGGAGGGGAGGATATGGGAGGAGGTAACAAACAATACAAGAAGTGTACCCAAGGCCTAATGTATGAAACTGTAACCTCTCTGTACATCACTTTGACAATAAATAAGAAAAAAAAATAATTTAAGAAACGAATTGTAAAAAACAAAAAGAAGGGACTTGGGTCCCTGCCTAACTAAGCCTTCTCATTAGGCTATGTCTCTTAAAGATACCTCTACTCTCAATAGGTCCAAAGTGGGTATTTCATGGACGACGTAACATCCAAACTACAGCACATATCCACAAGAAAGTCAAGAAACATCTCACTATTAGCAGACGCTGGAAAATCTAAAACCCGGAGACAGATAGTGATGTCCTCTGTAAACGGGAAGTTCCTACTTGAGCTTCTGATCAATGTAAAGCTATAAGGAAGAAAGAAAAGCTATAGATAATAGAAAAAAAAAACAGAAACTGTTTTCATCTACACACATAAGACATAAAAAAGCACACATAAATAAATTGGCATTTTATGAAGTAAAGTTATGTTTTTCTTTCTTTCTTTCTTTCTTTTTTTTTTTTTTTGGCCAGTCCTGGGCCTTGAACTCAGGGCCTGAGCACTGTCCCTGGCCTCTTCTTGCTCAAGGCTAGCGCTCTGCCACTTGAGCCACAGCGCCCCCTCTGGCCGTTTTCCATATATGTGGTACTAGGGAATCAAACTGTGAGCTTCATGTGTAGGAGGCAAGCACTCTTGCCACTAGGCCATACTCCCAGCCCTATGTTTTTCTTTTATGCTGGTACTGGGGCCTGAACTCTGGGTCTTGCTTCTTTCTTGGCTTTTTTTCAGGCAAAGCTGTCATTCTACCATTTAAAGCACATTTAAATTTTTTGCTAGTTAGCTAGAAATAAAAGCCTCACAGACTTCTTCTGCCTTGGTTGGCTTTGAACTGTGATCCTCAGATTTTAGCCTCCTGAGTAGCTAGTATTACAGGCATCAGTCACTAGTTTAAAAGCATTTAGACAAAACTGTTGCATAAAAAAGAAATTGTATTTCTATGTCTCCTAGGAGAAAACTAAAACTCACAATTTGAAAGTATTTTTCATAAGCCAATGTGGCAGGCAAGCCTGTAATCCTAGCTTCTTGGGAGGTAGAGACTGGATGATTACTATACAAGGCCAACCAAGGCAAAAATATTGGCAAGGTTTCAACTCAACCAATGAGCTGGGCCCACTGACACATGCTTGCTTTTCAAGGGATGAGGGAAAGCACATGACTAGCTGAGACATGAAGCTAGAAATTAACCAAAACAGCCAGCTCCAGTGGCTGTAATGCCTATAATCCTAGCTCCTCAAGAGGCTGAGTTCTGAGGATTTCAGTTCAAAGCCAGCCTGGACAGGAAAGTCTGAGAGACTCTTATCTCAATAAACCACCAAAAAGCTGGAAGTGAAATTCTGGCTCAAGTGGTAGAGAGCTTGCCTTGAGCAAAAAAAGCTCCAAGATAGCACTAAAGCCCTGAGTAAAGCCCCATCCCACCCTTTCCCTCTCCACCCCAAAAGACAAAAAGGGCCTGTATAGTACAGCTGTGATGTCAGCACCATCTGATCATTGGCACACCACACCCATTCTACTTTACAGAATGAAGTGCTGTCTGCTTGTAGAAATGCTAATATGAGCCAACTAGAAACCAGGGCACTGCTAGGCCATGCCTGGAATCTTTCCTAGCTACTCAGGAAGCTAACATCTGAGGACACAGATTCCAGGCCAAACTAGGCAGGAGAGATGAGAGACCTCATTTCCTAAATAATTAGCAAAAAGACTAATAGGAGGCATGGCCCTGAGTTCATATAAACCTTAATGTTCTAAATAAACAAACAAATGGACAATTTAATCTTAATTTTTTGTAATATTAGGTAGGTGTTTTGGCAAAGCATGTTTTAAAATAATAGTGCTGGCACAAGGACAATCACCTACTCCAATAGAATAATCACTCCTAACAAAACCAAGCATAAATAGGCACTTGATTTTGACAGAGGGGTGGACACAATGGACCAGGCTAAATTGAAGTTTTTTTCTTTAAAATTAACAGCTCTGAGTAAATTAGCTACAAATATGGGAAAATATGAAAATTACCACTTTACAGAATGCAGAAAAATTACTGTAATTCTTGATGGCTTATAGATTCAATTGTGAAAGTTAAATTTAAAATTTTTCTATAAGAAATTAACATATGATTTTATGGTAAGAAGTCACTTGTCAAACAAGATAAAATATGCTAAGCATAATGGAAAGGATTAATTAAAAGCCTCATTAAAATTGAAGTTGTATTTGTCAAAAGTTATAATTTAGAAAAAATGGTATGCTAGAGAGAAGAAATTTGCAATGTATATTATATGTGAAATATATAAATGTATAAGATCTAGCATAAGACTCATGCCCAATATATATTATTTAAATCAAAAAGAGAAAGTGAAAAAACCTCATACATAAAAATTTTACAAATATCCAGCTAAGCACTAGTGACTCACACCTGTAATTCTAGCTACTCAATATACTGAGACATGGAGGTTCACGGTTCAAAGCCAGCTTGGGCAGTACAGTCAGAAAGACTCTACCTCCATTTAACCAGCAAAAAGCTAATCTAAAGGTATGGCTCAGTGGTAGAGTACCAGCCAAGCAAGCATATCCAGCAACCGCAAGGCCCTGTGATCAAGCCACTGAATCTGATATCCTAATGGCCCAATTGCCAATGAATATAAGATAAACTGTATAACTTCATCATCAGTGAAACAAAATCACTTCATCATCAGTGAAACAAAATCATGCCATACTGAAATAGCATTATGCGTGCACACAAATCACAAGGAATGAAAATAGCAATTGTGAGTAAGGATATCTCACATCCTTATATATGAGTGTGTAAATATGTATACACTATTCATACTTTGTTACTCTAGGTAATGAAGACATACATGTAACCCCTTGCATTGGGTGTGAGATCACATCCAAAGCCATAGGATTGGCTTGGGAGCTATTAAGACTCAACATACTCATGTCTTAAGATCCAGCAACTCCTTTCTTTCATTCCCTCAATACACATTTGTGCGCATGTGCTCCAAAATCATGCAAGTGAGAGACTACTTCACAGTTGTAGTAGAGACTACTGTGTGATAGACACTAAAATAAACTCAGTTATTCCTGGGCAGGAGCTTAGTTGTCATAATGAAATGGCAGGGGTTGATTGTCCTCCAGAAGGTCACACTGGAAGCTTGGTCCCCAGTGTGACAATGCCAAGCAGTGGGACCATTGAAAGTTGGGTCCAAGCAGGAGGGAGTTAGGTCCTCTAGGATAGGCCATCAGTCCCCCTCAACTATCATTGGTGTTGGCTCCAGAGTTACCTGGGAGAGGGGGTTCTTGTGACATGAGGTACACCTACACACACACACTTGGCCTTTCCCACGCTTCCATAAGTTTCCTATTTTCTGCCATATTGTGACACCACCAAGGGCCTTCATCAGAATTCTGTGGCCATGCTCTTGAAAAAATAAATGATAGTTTTTTTTTTGGTTTTTCTTTACTCTGTAAATTACCCAGCCCAGGTATTTTGCTATACCAGTGTCAAATAAAGTAAGACACTGTCCATGGAAAACAATGACCATGGTCCCATGCAATATGGATGACACAAACAAAGAGCTGAGAACAATCAAGCCAATGTGCAATATGTTTATGACTCTCTTTAGATGAAGTTCAAAATAAAGCAAAGCAAATGTGGCCCAGAAGTCAAAGGAGTGGTTACTTTTGGAGAAAGTGGCATAGGATGGTTGAGAGTGAGATTGATAACCAAGTGTGTTGCAACCTAGCTGGTACTGACATATTTCTAGGCTTACATGGTGAGCATTCAGAGAGGACAAAGATAGATGCAGTGGAAATATCCAACTAGACCACCCAAGATTCAAATAATGCCTGCAGATAGGTTGAGACTGCTCACTTGTTTCTGAAACCATGTGTGATCTGGAAGTGAACCAACTTCTAGTCAAAGCAATACAATATCTGAGTGAGTGAGTCACCTACCTGTGCAACTGCCTTGTTTTGTAAAAATAAAAGAGCACCCAAATCGGTAAATTTAGATCCATTTTGAGATGAAAATAACAAGGCACCTTCAGGGGATCAGTCTCCAATCCTATCCTGAGCCTCTAAATTTCATCCAATATATCTTCTGTTCTTTGAAAGGAATATAATGAACTAAAGAGGGCATCTGTGCCCACTTTCACCAAATCACAGTTACCATGTGAAGGCTCCCAGGAGGAGGTCACAAGAGGTTTGCAATTTTGCCTCTTATCCCGCAACCAGGCTCTGGGAAAGGCCCACTGTAGTTTCTGAAATAGGACAACATGGAGATCAGCATTCTTGAGCCACCAAAGGCCAAACTTTGGACAGGATGTGAGGTGAGGCAGAGAACTGAAGAGCCCTTGGCTGATGCTTCACCCCATCTCAGCTTTAACTTAAGAGAAGAGTGATCTGGGCATCAGTGACTTGTGCCTGTGTTGCTATTCAGGAGGCGGAAATCTGACTCTTATCTCTAACAATCACAAAAACCCAGAAGTGGAGCTGTAGCTCAAGTGGTAGAGCACTAGCCTTGAACAAAAAGAAGGCTTTCCTGTCTTGGCTGGCTTCTAGCCTTGATCCTCAGATTTCAGCCTCCTGTGTAGCTAAGATTTACAGGCATGAGCCACCAGTGCTTGGCTCCAGCTTTGGGGACTTGATATTGAGAAACACAACACTTGGATCATGTCTTTCATCCCAGTGGCCTCATGAGTCTATGACACACAGAGAGAAATAAAATGGCAAGGATTTATTGAAGGAAAAGATAGAAATAAGCTCCTGTTGCACAGGAAAAATGACAAAAAGGGTACCACCTGCATTGTGCAGGTGTTACGGTTTCTCTAGGAGAGAGCTGTGTGACCCTCAAGATCATTGGTCAGTCTGAGGGCCATGTCAGTCCCCAGTCCCCATCAAGGTTCCACACTGCCTACATGAGCTCTCTATGTGTCCTCTAACCCTGTAACTGGATGCCCATCAAGCACATATCCATGGGGTCAATTAGTGGTTTGTTCACATTCAAGCCTTCCATGGACAATGGAACATGCTATATAATGACTCGGTGTCTAGGGTTCTGCGTCCAGGATTTCTCAAGGCCATGGTGAGGGATGCAGAACTTCTATGGGAGGGGACCTTTGTCTTGATTGCCTTTCCAAGGCTCTTTTTCTGCTCTTAATTTGATGGCATCATTGACAATACCATGAAATTATTGACAAGGATAGCTTTAGTCTTAGAGCGGTATTTGGAACACTTGAGCTTCCTTTTTATTTGTCACCAGTCCTGGGGCTTGAACTCAGCGCCTGGGCACTGTCCCTGAGCTGCTTTGCTCAAGACTAGTAGTGCTCTACCACTTGAATCACAGCTCCACTTCTGGCTTTTTTTGTTAGTTAACTGGAAATAAGAGTCTCACAGACTTGCCTACCTAAGCTGACGCTGAACTGCATTCCTCATATCTCAGCCTCCTAAGTAGCTAGGATTACAGATGTGAGCCACTGTGACTGACTTGGAGCTTCCTTTGAGGACATCTAAGACCCAATACATTTGGTAGCTTCCCATTACTGAGGAAAATGATGAAACAAATAACTACGGTGAGTCCCAACGCATTGGCAAAGCAGGCAATGTCTCTAACTAGTCCAGTGTATTTGAAATAATAGTAACAGCTTCATTTACAGTGAGATTATTCTTTGATAGGTTGTACATAGTAGACATATCCTTTATTGTAATTTAGCACTATGACCAAAATTTATCTTGGCATCAAACCAGACGACTTGTTCTTAGGGAGGTTTATCAAAAGGGATTCACTCCACCTGAGTAGCATCAGCATTCAGGAAGAAGTGGCATAACTGCTTAATGTGACCTACAACCTGGTTTTCTGAAGGCCTTGGAAAGCTCAGAGTTCTCAGAGGAATCTGCTGAGCCTGGCTGTCCTTTATCCCTGCAGAAATGTCAATGTGTTACTAAACGATAAGTTCTAAATTGGAAAATCTTCAGTGTCAATGCTTCAGCATGTGGCTATGGAAGGATGGGTCCTTCAGAAGCATCAAGTGTGATTCTCTAATTATGCCCACAACTTCAGCAGTCATCAGTTATTTAACTTTCATGGGTTCGTTTTGGAACTTGTTGAGTTGCTCCATTTTGCTCAAACATCCAGTTAGCCAACTATGTCATAAAATAGCATTTCTAGCCAGGTGCTGATAGCTTTAATCCTGTAATTCTAGCCACTCCAGAGGCTGAGATCTGAGAATCATGATTAGAAGCCAGCCTAGCCAGAAAACCTGTGAGAATCTTATATCAAATTAACCATTAAATAGCCAGAGGTATAGCTATGACTCGAGTGGTAGTAATGCTAACCTGGAGCAAAGAATTTCAGAAGCCCATGACTTGAGTTCAAGCTCGAGGACTGGCACATACACAGAAAAGAGTCTTTCTTTTAAAACCAACATTGGAGACATTTTTTAGTCTTCCTTTAGCTAAGATATAAGGTTTTAAAACAAATTCTTTTGCACTGAGTCTTTTAGCATCTTCTAGAGCATCATTTGCTATGTTTGCTATAAGGAATTTGAACTTTCACCATGTTGTCAGATATCAGCCTCTTGCTCTTGGTAATCTTGCAGGTCCAGCCAAGTTCTGGAAGTTCACCATGTTGCCCTGTACCTGACTGACTTCCAGGAGCAAGGCTGGAGCACTGGGTCTCTCAGAAATTTCCCAGTATGCAATCCTGTAGACCATGCCATCTAACCAGGAACTTAGCAAGGAAAGAAAGATGTACATTTCACCTGCATAAACACATACAGATGATAAAGAATATTCTATACTCAAAAAGTCTAGGTCTAGTCTATGTTGCAAATGTTGATAAATTTTTATTTGGCAGGACTAGGGTTTGAACTTAGCATTTTACTTATTAGTTGTTGCTCTGACACTTGAGACACACCACCAGCCCAGCTTTTTTCTGTTCGTTGTGGAGATACAGTCTTATGGACTTGTCTGCCTGGGCTGGCTCCAAATATTGATGCTCTAGATCTCAGTCTTCTGTGTAACTATGATTACAGGCATGAACCACTGGCATCCAGCTTCATGATGTAATGACAACAACAATAATAATAAAAATTTAAATATATTGAGCATGCAGAGTACCTGAATAATTGTATATTTGGGGCCAGAAATTATAGTGCATTATTATTCTGCTAAGTAGTCTATCTTAGAATCTGTACTCTTTCAATCCTATCAGAAGAGCAAGGTTAATTAGTATATCTGACTTTTTGTTATGCAAAATCCATATAATCATTTTCAGAAACTTGTGTGAGTTAAGTAATTATATTTTACAAAATGTATGGCTGAATCTTCAAATAGGTAAATTAAGTTATATAAATTGGAGTATGTTCCCATTAACTTACTTTATATTTGATTTTGTAAATTGTACTTTGATGAGGGGAGCCTCTTACTTTTTTAATTAGATCTTTCTACATTTCTAATTTTTAATTGGACCTTTCTACATCTCACTTTCTACACACACACACACACACACACACACACACACACACACACTTATATGCCCTTTTTTAAATTCTCTGGAAGATTATTCTTAATGCATTCATAGAATACAAATAAGTTCTAATTGACCTGTCTATTATTGTCTGCAGTGGTGTGCTTTCAAATGGTTAAAAACAATAGCAAGATTGTGATCTATTCTTAGCTGGGTAAGGCAAAAATCAAAACATAAGACAATACCCAAGTCCAGCCTCTTTGATAGCAAGGAAAGGAGGCAACAGAAGCATGGGATTGTCAAGATAAACAGGCCATCTGTGTTGGAGAGGCTAGTCCACACTCAAAGGTACAGTTCTCTTTCAGTATCACAAACCAACCACAGGGAGAAAGTAAATTTCCTTAGTGATAATTGACTTTGCAAGTCTTAATATGGTTGATAATTGGGAGGAGGTTATTCAGATCCTACTAATTAGCACAGAGTTAGATCCTATAAGTCTTAGGAACAATGATGTACAGTCCTTAGCCAGACAATGCCTACAACCTCTTATCCCCCTCGACCTCATCTCTCATTGGCTTCACGCTACCCTCTTGAGAAGTTGCCTCCCAGCAATCAGCCTCCACTTCTCACTCTTTTCTAAAGGTCAAGATCTTAATTCAGGGGCTGGGGATATAGCCTAGTGGCAAGAGCACTTGCCTCGTATACATGAAGCCCTGGGTTCGATTCCCCAGCACCACATATACAGAAAATGGCCAGAAGTGGCGCTGTGGCTCAAGTGGCAGAGTGCTAGCCTTGAGCAAAAAACAATCCAGGGACAGTGCTCAGGCCCTGAGTCCAAGGCCCAGGACTGGCAAAAAAAAAAAAAAAAAAAAAAAAGATCTTAATTAATTCAAGCTAATTTAACAAGATGCCACACACTGCATAGTATGAAGGAATTCATTTCTTATAGTTATGAAGGTTATAAGTTTAGAGCCCCAACAGATGACATGTTCAGTGAGGAAGCCACTACCAGCTTCTGAAATGGCATCTACTGGATATGTTCTTACATGGGGGATAGGCCAACAAGTCTCTGGGGGTTCTATTATAACTGATTAATCCCACTCATGAGACTCCACCCTTATGGATATATCCATGTACATCCCCACTTCCCAATATAAACATGATGAAGATTAGAACTTTAACAGAAGTATTTTAGGAAGACACGGATATTCAGACCAGGATTGTCCATCAAAGATTTCAAAGCCATAGAGCCTATTTCTTGCAGAGGTTTGGACACAGACAGCCACTCTTTCTTCTTGAAAGGGTTCTCTTTAAATCCCCTTTGTGGTTCTCTCTTCTTACTCTATGGCACTTCATCAGCTTTGTCCTCTTCTCCTCTGGACAGATGACAGGATTAGCTGCTTAGTCCCTCCCATTTCCAACCACCCAGTTGCGTTCCAGCTTTCCCTTCAAATCCTTCCATGACAGCCATTCAAGGAAGAGCAAAAACAACTTGACAATAGAGTCACATCTCAACCAGGATGCTCAGACTTCAGACTTCACCCTTCTTGCTATGGGTGTAAATCTAAAGTATAAATACTACACTCTCTCAAAAGCAGTGCTTATTTTCAGGTTTCCATTTAATGTTTCTCATGCAGAGCATTTGGCCATTTAGGGGAGTCTCCCTTTGCCCTGTCATCTCTGCTTTCTCCACTCCTACCACGGAACCACTCACAGGCAGATATTTACTGAATTTGTTTGTGAGCAAACAGGACCTTGTCAATGAGGGACCATTCTTTTCTTTTTCTATTTGATTTGTTTTTATTGTCATATTACCACTCATATTTTGCAATTATGTTAGTGTGTTTCTAGTACTGTTACAAATACCCTGAGGGTATGCACTATATAAAGAAATGGGGCTTTTTTTAACAAGTCTGAGTTCAAGCAATTTCATTGAACCAGTCTCTGGTGAGGGTCCCTTAGCTAACTCCAAATATGGCTGATGGCAGAAGTACATGTTAAAGAGAGACATCACATGGAAAGGCAGAAAAGCAAGTAGTGGGAAGGAGATAACTTTATATGTGTTCAGTTACCCATTGGACAGAACTACCCAGTTGTCTAAGATCTACTTCATCTGTTCCAAGAATGCTGCAGCCATTACCTAACTACCTTTTCCCTAGGCATCTGTTCTTACTTCGCCATACTAACACAAAAACCACGTTCAGACGGAAGCAGACATAAGAGCAATGAGGGTGTCGGTAGCCAGTGGCTCACACCTGTAATCCTTGCTACTCCGGTGTCGGACATCTGAGGAATGTAGTTTGAAGTCAGCCAGAGTAGGAAAATCCATGAGACTCAGCTCCACTTAATCACAAAAAAGCCAGAAGTGGAGCCATGGCTCAAGTTGTAGAGTACTAGCCTTGAACAGAAAAAAGCTCAGGACAGAACCCAGGTCCTGAGTTCAAGCCCCAGAATGACACAAGAAAAAAAAATCAATGAGGGATCAACCCCTGATGGTTCCAGGGGAAGTTTTAATCTGTACATCCCAGCTCTGACAACTGTCTGATGGCAACTCCATGAAATGTTGCCATTTTCTCAATAACTTTCCTAGGGCAACACACAAGAATTTGAAAAGCAATTACCCTGAAATCTACCATTTATTCCATAAAAGCACTCAAGTGAAAGCTATAAAAATCTGGAATCTGCTGAGAAGAAATTGAGAATGCAGTTAAAGGCTGCACACAGCGTTTCTGGTTTCTGGATTTGGTTTTGTGAGCAGACATTGGTGAACTGAGCACCTGGGTTTCCATCCCAGTTTCCATCTCAAACCACATGACCCATGCCTGAAAAGAATCTCAAGGTTTCTCACAAACAAAAGTGTCTCGTATGGTACACATTTCAGCAAGGGTTTGCTTTATTATAACAGGAGAACGTAAAAAGTAAGAACAGACAGACACATTTCCTGCTCCTCATGTAGGAAATGGGAATTAAAGACTCAAAACATCAGCTGTTATCTGACCACTACCACCACCACCACTACCCCCAACTTAAGGGTATCACATGGTTAGGTCCTCTAGCAACCCCTTATGCTTAGGAAATAGTTCTAGGTGGCCAAGATGAGGGCTGCTTATTATTCTAACCTAGAGAGATGTTTCTGGGTCTACCTGAAACACAGGGACAATAGGTGAGCCTTTAGGGTTTCCTGTTTCGAGATGTGCATCCTAGCTTTTTTTCTATTCTTTCTATTCTATCTTTCTGTCCATTCACTAAGAGGTTGCAAGGTTTTGTATTTCAAAGGAGAGGATAGATGAAGATGACTTCTCATATAGATCCTTATACTGTGTGTGTGTGTGTGTGTGTGTGCACTTATGCATGTGTGAGCCAGTAGTGGAACTGAACTCAGAGCCTGGGCATTGTCTCCTAGCATTGCCACTCAAGGCTAGTGCTCTAGCAGTTGAGCCACAGCTCTACTTTCAACTCTTTGCTTTAATTGCATTATTTTTTTCCAGTCCTAGGGCTTGAACTTTGGGTCTGGGTGCTATTATTTTGCTTAAGGCTAGCACTCTACCACTTGCACCACAGTGCCACTTGAAGATTTTTCTGAGACTAATTGGAGATAAGAGGCTCACAGGCTTTCTTGCTTGGGCTGGTTTCGAACTGAGATCTTGAGATCTCAGCCTCTTAAGTAGCTATCATGACAGGCAAGAGCCAATTATTCTTATGTCTTATTTTTGTGTCTTAACACCTAAGAAGCATTGGAAGGGAGCATTGTCTGGCTGTTGTCCAGTTTACTTCATAATTCTAGTTTTGGAATCTGTCCCTTTGGTTATTTGTTAAAAATAATACAATTTCCTTGTGTCTCCATCTATGTATCCTGCCTGGTTGGAATACAATTACTATCTATTTGGTACCTGTTGGATTTGTAGTGTGTGTGTGTGTGTGTGTGTGTGTGTGTGTGTTGTGTGTGTGTGTGTGTATGTGTGTGTTGGATATAATGGATTATTCATCAGAATACTATGCATGGAATAAATATATATTGAGTATCTGTGATCATTGCTGGGCCAGAAAAAGAACAATATGTAGCCAGGGTCTGGTGGCTCACTTAAGTAATCTTAGCTACTCAGACGGCTGAGATAAAAGGGTCAGAGTTTGGAGCCTGCCCAGGTAGGACATTCTTATCTCGAATTAACTTTCAAAAGCCAGAAGTAGAGGTGTGGTGCTAGTTCTGACCAGCAGATTCTGGGGTGATGTATGAAGAAATGCCCATGCAGTTTTACCTCAGAATATTGTTTATTAAATAATTAATATTCCATTCACCACTATGGGGTGAACGGCAGAGATGGTTAAGCTTCAGATGAAACTTGATTCATTCAAATTGGCCCAGGAAAACTTAAGGGAGTTACAAGAAAACAGACCAAAGGGCACATTCCAGAGGGTAGGAGACAAAAAGTCAGGAAGCACTTAAGCAGGTTTGGTAAGAGATCCAGGGAATTCCTCACTAAGGTAAGGGGCTCTGACTTTTGACAAGAATTAATACAGAAGTTCAAACCCTTATAATCTTATCTCATAATCCTGTCTCTTTCAGACATAGGATAAAAAAATAAATTTCAGCCAGCCAGTGGTTTTTCACTAGTATCATTCATATTTCAAGGATACAGTCCAATCCCCTGCAGCCAGTCACAATCCCCACAGGGCTCTAGGATTCCCAGTGTGGCTCAAATGGTATCATTTCAGTATCAGCCTTGAGCAAAAAAAGCCATGCAAGAACTCAAGGCCCTGAAAAGCTCCAGTACCACCTATCCCAAAAGAAAAACAGTTTGAGACTTGTGTCACTCACTGGTAACAGAGTCAAGTGAAGGGACAGCTCTCAAAGTCGCTAGGGTCAAAGTCCAGCATTGCCACTACAAAAAGGCCAGGAAAGTTCATTGCTAGATGGCATTGGAGAGAGCAGTGAGTTACTCCTTCAGTTTGATTTTTACTGGAGTTTCCTAAGCAATTCAAGAGGGAGTTGGTGCCTTCTGGAAAAAGGAGATAAATGAAAATCACTTCTTCTTTTCCTAGAATTGGGTCCAAGTCACAGGCATGTGAGGAAGGAGTGATGTGGCTACAGGTTGCTTTTGATGACAAAATCAAATAGAAAGTGAAGCACCCCATGTAGCAGTGTAGGAGTCAATCTGAAAGACGCTTTTGCTGGGCCCTGTACATGAAGTAAACGTTCCCCAACTTTGGATCTGTGCCCTGTGATCTCAGCTATTCTCTAGGGCAGCCACTTTCCAATCACCTTAGACTTCAAGAAAGAGAAAATTGATTCCTAAGTACTTTGTAGAGAAAAGGCAAACTGCCTCTCAAACAGGCAATGCCTTCTAATCACTTTACTGGAAACTCAGAAGATGTCCAGCAACTTGTCCCCGCTCTATTCCAAAGATAAGATGCTAACAATACTCTGGAACTCTTCCAAGGAAAAAGATGGAACTAAAGGTCACACAGCCACATCTGGTGATCTGGGACTGTTTTAAACTATGCATATTTTTCTCATCTCCTGCTCCTAATCCTCCCTATTTAACCTGAAGCTGATGTTGGTATTCCCAAAGATGGCTGAAGATGTACTGAAGTGCTGTCATTCCGTGGCTGCCATGTAATAGATCTCCTTTTGCTGCTCTTTGGTGGGTTAGTGTAAACCCCCAACCTGGATTCTCAACTGGGAAGGCTGTGTTAGGCCATATGAGGTCCAATCACCTGCTTCCTGGGTAGAAGGAAGAGGGGGAGGGGTGAGAGGAGGGAGGAGGGAGGAGAGAGGATATAGATTTCTTTGTGTAAGAGATTAAGAAATCATGCCCAGAAATTGGTAGCCCCACAATAGGCTCATGGGGATCCTCTTTTATAGTCTTCTTAATGAGTCTCCATTGCTCTTGGTTCTTGTTGAATTACCACTCACCTCACTCCAAGGGGAGGAGTGGCCTGTCCCCTGTGCAGGAATGCTCCAGAGTCATCAAGGTCTTTTCTTTCTCGGGGCTGTTAGCTCAGCTTCCCAGAAGAGGGGCTACAGACTCTACTAGGCTGTCTTGGATTTCCCAAGGTCTTTCAGAAGAGGAGGAGGTGCAGGCCTCACTAGCCTAGCCATCTCCACTTTCCCCAGGGTCTCTAGGAAAAGGAAATTATGTCACGTCCACCAATATACATCCCTCCCCATCTGCCTACCCAATTCTGACCCTCCATCAGGTCTGAAATAATCAAAGCTGAGTGCCAAGCATATAGAACTCTTCCACAAGTGAGCCATGAACACAGTGAGGAAGGATGGACTGTAGTAACTGATGTTGAGGAAACCTGGGCTTGAAGGTTGAAGGGGAACATTACACATAACACATAACAACATCATATATAGAAGAAATCGATTCCAAATGGATGAAAGGCATAGACTTAATACTTAGAACTCCTACTTCTCTTTCATTGTCTGGGCAAGAACTTCTCAAACATTCTTTACCATGGCCAACTGGCCATGATGTGCTCTAATAAGGATACTGGGTTTAAACAGTGCCACCATCTTGGCCACACTGTGGGTGATAAGGAGTTGAGTCTAACTGGCACCATCTTGTCTTCATGATAGAGGCAGGGAAGTTCAACCCCTAGGTGATAGCAATACTTGAATTTCTAGAGGCAGGGGCAGGGGCTTGGAGGATAGGTTAGTGGACCGGTCAGACCTGTGCCTTGAACTTATCAAGTTTCCTGTGACACTGCCCCCTGACTCTCACCCTTGGTAGGCCAGGATCAGTTCAGGTGCCATTACACCATGCCTAGTATAGTGTATCTCGTGTCTCCTGGCTCTCCTTTGGTCACCATGGTGTCCTACTTCAGCTCACCACGGAGTGATCTGGTTTATTGATGGTGTTTTTCTGCTCTTTCTTTCCTCACCTGTTCTCATGGCTAAGTTTTCTAACAGTGTTAAGTGTATTGGAGAGGCTGCAGGTCTTTGTGACAAGAGTCCACCTGTAGATGCTAGCTCTCCAAAAAAGACTCTCAATTCGTTCTCTCAAAATGTGGCTTCTCTGTTTCTCATGACTGAGTTCCAAAATGACACACCCCACACACACCCCAGCATCCATATCATTTCTAGCTCCTTTTCTGCTCAGTTTTTAAGTTCCAGTCCAATGGCCTTCTCACTGTTTTCCTGATAGCATTAACCACAATCTAATCTCTGGATAAGAATGTGAAGATATTGAATGAAACTCTCCTGCACTGCTGCTAGTACTGCCAGAGATTTTGCACAGCTGATCAACCTCAGTCCTTGTGGCCAGCTTGAGAAGAATTCGGGCAAGATAGGAATATAGTGAATGCAATAGGGAAGTTTACTAGGGAAGAAATAAGTCACAGGAATTCAGCACTTTAGTTCCATTTCAGCCATCTTCTGCTATTTTCAGGGGTTCAAATATTGCCTTTCTGTTAAATAGGGAGAACTGCCTTTCGTTGAGAAGATACGCAAAGGAAGAGTCCCATGTCCCAGGCTAGTTCAGAGGTAGAGTCAGGCTGCCTGAAGAGTCCAATGTTTCAGAATTAGTTAGGTGGGGCCTTGTTACAAGAAGCAATTCAGTCCTTCCTGGAGTCAAGAGGGCTGCCAGAGAGTGGGTCTGGAGCACTACGAAGTACCTACTCAAGACCAGCTCATGGGGCAGCTACCGTCCAAGGGGTGGGGAAGATTTACTGAATTGTATTTGACCTCTAGGATGCAGTTGTACTGGCCTGGGTATATAAATTAAAGATGCATTGTTTGTCCATCCATCTGAGGCTTTCAGAAAGCCTACTGTTAATCCTTAGCTCTGTGACGTATTCATCTTGTGACATTTTATAACACTGGTGGCCAAGTGGATTAGTCTCCTGTAAGTTAGAAAGCTTTCTTCTCAGAGATCCTGTGATATTATTCTCCATGTTAGGCACCCTGTATATTTCCTGTCAACTATGATTATCTACCACCTATCAGTGAGGACCAAAAGTGATTGCCACCCTCATTGTGTGAAGAACTTGGTGTTACTCAAAAGCATGTAATTATCATACCATCCAGCAATCATCCTCCTTACAGGAGATATATACAGATCAGATAAATCCATAGGAACAGATAGCAGATGGCTGATTACCAGTCACTGGAGAGAATGGAAAGAAACTGTTCAGTGGACACAGGGTTTTATTTTGCACTTGCTCTTAGCCAAAAAGTTGAAAAGCCACGGGGACTTTTGCTTTGGAATAATGAAGCCAGTTTGAAATGGCACAGGGGAAGCATAGCACCAGGATGGCATTAAATGCTGCTTCTTTTGAATGTTTACATTCATGTTATAAGAATTTCACTCGGATAGATTGTGTCATCCAAATGGGAACACTTGCTTGCTCTTTCTCTCTACGTTGCTCTCACCCTTCTAGCTGTGTGTCTTGTAACTCATTTTATTTAGGTCTCAGCCTAGGTGTTATGTTTAATAATGGATGTCTCTGCTAAAAAGATAACATCTTTCTTCATTCTTTTTGGGCTCATTTCTTGCTTCATAACTGAATATTTATATGTGTGCTTTCATATGTGTTTATATATGACTTATTGTGGATTTTTATCTCTGTGTGTTTGTGTGTGTGTGTTTGTGCCATTATTGGGGCTTGAACTCAGACCCTCATACCCTCTCTGAGCTGATTCTCTACCACTTGAACATCACTAATACTTGTAGCTTTTTGGTATACCTGAAGGTGAATGATGTCTAAACAATGGAAGTTTATTTCTCATGATTCTAGATGTGACTGGGGAGGAGGCAACCCTGGTGTCTCATGGCAGACACTGAAAGAGCAAATCCACTCTTTCCAGACCATCCATAAGCACATTAACTCCCTTAATTTAGATGTTTCTCCCCTTATGATTTAATCTCTTCTTCAAGCCCCTCTCTCTGAATACCACCTCATTGGCCATTAGGTTTCAAACCATAGCAGCTGCAGAGAAAGCATCACTGCAAGATTGAAGCCAAGCGTGCGCTTTGGAGCTGGCTGGTGGTAAGTCAAGGAAAGGGATCATGTTTTCTCTGGTGTTGCTGCTATGAAGGCTCAAATATGTGTGAACGTCAAAGTGAAGGGGAGGAACAATGAGCAGTACAGTGGAGACTGGTGAAGGAAAAGTAACTGGTGAAAGCAAAAGTAACAAGACCTTCGGTAGCTATGTCTGTGCCCTTGCTGAGAATGCTATGGCTACCACTACTCCAGCCCAGGTGACTCTTGGCCAGAAGCTCTCCTGGTTGGACTGAGAGAAAGAGAGAAATCCAAAACTTTGGTTCAGGTACAACAGGAGGTACTGGAGCAGAGGGTTGGGGGCCAAGATGAAATCTATCAGCTCGTTTTAAGACAAAAGGTTTCTAACTGGATTTTTTTCCCCAAATTCAGTTCATTTCAAGTTTTTATACATTTCTGATACCATATGTGATTATATAATGAAAACTTGAAGCCTTGAAGCCTTGAGTGGAAAAACCAAGGAAGAGAGTAAGGACCTGAGTCCAAGCCTCAGTACTAACACACACACACACACACACACACACACACACACACACACACGTTTCCTTACATAATCTCAATGACTTTGTAATGCATAATTGATTATTTTAATTACAGATAATATTCAAATACTTAAATATCTCTAATGATACAAAAATATTTTTTATTTTGGTTTATTTAAATTTGGATCAATAAGAGGTCTTTTACATTGCTTTGTAGCTTAGCCTCTTGGTCATTTTTAAATATCACCCCCCTTTCTTATCATTTATTTATTTATTTTTGTGCCAGTACTGTTACTTAAATTTGGAAATCTGCTTACCTTTTTTACTCAAGGCTGAAATTCTTTTTTTACCTTTTTTACTCAAAGCTGGCCATACCTCCTCTTCCAGCTTTCGGTAGTTAATTGGAGTTTTATGGGGTTGGCTTCAAACCATGATTATAAACTCTTGGCCTCCTGAGTACCTACAACTACAGATGTGAGCCATCAGCACCCGGCTAGGTAGCACTTTTGAATCAGAAAGTCCCTTCAAAGCTGGGTGTCAGTGGCTTACGCCTATAATCTTAACTCCTCAGGAGGCTGAGATTCGAGGATTCATAGTTTGAAGCCACCTTGGACAAGAAAGTCTGTGAGACTCATCTCCAGTAAGCCACTCAAAAAGAGGTAGAAGTAGAGCTGTGGCTCATTTGGTAGAGCATTAGCCTTGAGAAAAACAAGCTTAGGGACAGCATTTGGCTTCTGATTTCAAGCCCCAGGAGTGGCGCGTGCATGTGCATGCACACACACACACACGTTGTGCCAAGTTGCGAAACAACCACCAAGAAGGCCATCGAGACTCAGACATTCCGAAATGCAAAAGCAAGGCAAGGCTTTATTCAAGCGAGCTGCAACTCGGGCCTGGTCCTCCCCACCGACACAGCGGAGGTTAGGAGGAAGCCCCAAGCTGCGATTACACAGGACTTATAAAGGCCAAAAAACAAAGTTACAGCCATCAGGTGTTCAAGCAAGACAAAAACAAAGTTACAACCATCCGGTGTTCAAGCAAGACAAAAAAACAAAGTTACAGCAATCAGGTGTTCAAGCAAGCAAGACCAGGACACGAGTACAAATCTGATTGGCTCAGGGCTCGAGGCATTCTAGGGGTGGTTAGAGTTAAGCATTCCCAGTGGTTAGAGTTCTTGACCGGCTGGGCCCTAATAAGCTTGTCCTGGGTCTGCTCACAGGGCCTGCTTATCTCAGGTTCACATGGTAAAGTGGGGTTCGCGTGGTAAAGTGGAGCCTGACTTCAAAGTCTGGCACTTCATTTCCCCCTTTTTTCTTTGGTACCTTGGGAGCCAATCATGGCTTCATTCTGTCCATTTCAATGGCTTGCATGTCTAGGGGATGATATAGAGATAAGGCATGGGCCAATAAGGCCCAAAGTAGTAACATAAAACAACTCTGGTCCCTTGGTTTTAAAGGGGGGCTGATGGGTGAAGATCATCCATCTTCTGTAGCTTCTTCAGGTTGACTGAGGGACCTTGACCTTACCTAGCCAGGAACCTATACTTTACCAAGGGACTGCAGGATCAGATGTCCATTAGGAGCTTTACTCCAAACTGGAAATTATACCCGTATTCCTGAGCAAGCCCAAAACTACCAATGCCTTCTTGCTTGCATGGGACTTTACAGGACTCCTGCTAGTTGCTAAAATAAGGGGGTCACCCCACTTTAGAGTGAGCTGCCAAAATATGACTGGCAAGTTCCTGCCCAGTAGACAGACATGGGCATTAGAAAGGCATGCTTACGAACTATTCTTCTAGGACTTCCTGGCTTTGATTAACTTTTGAAAGGCAAACAGGAATGACTCTAGGATCTGACACCATCTCTGCCATCCAAGCAGCGGCTTACTGCCTCTCGATGTTCCATCACTTTTGTCCCAAGAGGAGTGACTTTACACTGGACTTGGACTCAGGGCCTGAGTCCTGTCCCTCAGCTCTCCAGCTCAAGACTAGCACCCTACCACTTTTGAGCTCCACACAATTCCGTTCCCAGCACTCTGCTGGATGATTAGAAACAAGTCTCTCACAGGGACCTTTCTCTGCCCGGGCTGGCTTCGAACTGCAGATTTCAGATCAGTGAGTCTTACAAGAGGCCACTTTACTCCAATTAAAGCAACAAGGTGGTCCACATAGAAGTAGTTTTCAAGCATGCTCTTACCCGGAACTTATTAAGGGCCAGTGTTAGATCTTGACAAACTTGTAGGAATCACCTGTCCTCTGTGGGCCTGCTGGAAACTGTTACAAAAAACCTACAAAGAAACTGGAATGGCAATTATTTCAGTAGCCATAATTCTCCTTTTCTCACTTTACAATAATCATTTAGGACAATTTTTCCAAATTTCTTATAAATGTATTCTTGATTTCCAAAGCCTTTTTACTAACCTCTGCTTTAACACTAACACTTTGGCTTTTATCTGCAGTGGAAAAACTCTGAAGCTTACAGGCATTCTGAAACCAGGTGCCGCCCTTTTGCCTACAGGCTGCTTGTTTCAAAAGAGCGTTTTTTTTTTTTTCTTCAGTCCCAGTTACCGCATGGCATGAAGACCTTTGAATTTTTCCTTAATGAAGAATTACAATTACAGAATTAGAAATACTTATCCATTCAGCTTTCCAATACATTAGTGAGAAACATTGGCCCATTTTGCCATTTCTTCCTACATACATAGAGTTAATGAGAGTTTACTTCTATCCCCATTAGTTTAATATATATCCTTTAAAATCCAAATTACAAAAATAGCACAGGAATCAAATCACATCAGATAAACTTTTCTTTTTTTTATTTACTAATTGAACACAAATTTTTTGACAAGGTGTTGTGCAAAAAGGGTACAATTACATAGTAGGGCAGTGTGTACATTTCTTGTGATATCTTACGCCCTGTTTTTCTATCCCTTCTCTAGGTCAGGTAGACATATATACAATATACAATGTATCAAGAACATATACATTAGCCACGTGGCCACGCTGAAGAAAGTGCGCCTAGGGCTTTACGCCGAAGAAAGTTCGCCTAGGGCTTTAAAAGCAATGTCAATATTAGACCATATGTCGACAGTAGTCTTATATGAACGTACATACATAGCTTTTGAGCTATTGTATTCCCCTGAGAGGTCAATTTTTGACCTTTATATGTTGAGAAATTGGTTTTAGTTACATACTGTTGGGTCGCTGCCCCAATCCTGTGGGGAATACTATTTGACAAGCAGTTTTTGGTTTCACAGACTTGGTCTCTACTGTCTCTTCATCTCCCTTTGTTAACAGTCATATATCAGGGAGATCATGCCCCTTTGTTTTCTGTGTTCTAGGCTTGTCTCGCTCAACATTAGTTGTTCGAGTTCTGACCATTTCCCTGCGAATAACATTTCAAAATTCCTAATCGCTATGTAATATTCCATTGTGTATAAGTACCATATTTTTTGGGTCCATTCGTCTGTGGGGGGCATCTGGGTTGTTTCCATATTTTGGCTATTGTGAATTGTGCCATGATAAACATGGAAGTACAAATGTCTTTTTGATATCTTGGGGTTTGCTGTTTAGGATAGATGCCTAGGAGTGGTATGGCTGGGTCATAGGGTAGGTCTATATTGAGCTTTTTGAGAAACCTCCATACTGTTCTCCAAAGTGGTTGTACTAATTTGCACTCCCACCAACAATGGAGAAGGGTTCCTCTTTCCCCGCGCCCCCTCCAGCATTTGTTGTTGCCTGAGTTCAGAGTATAGGCCATTCTAACTGGGGTGAGGTGGTATCTCAGGGTTGTTTTTATTTGCATTTCCTTTACTAGCAGGGATGTTGAGCATTTCCTCATGTGTTTCTTTGCCATTTTTATATCTTCTCTTGTGAAGTCTCTTTAGCTCCTTTGCCCATTTCCTAATAGGTTTATTGGGCTTGGAGGGCCTTAGTTTTTTGAGTTCTCTGTAGATGACAGATATCAGGCCTTTGTCTGTTGCTATGCTGGTAAATATCCTTTCCCATATCGTTGGCTGTCTTTCTATTTTGGTGGCTATGTCCTTAGCTGTGCAGAAACTTTTTAATTTGTAGTAGTCCCATTTGTCAAGTCTTTCCCCTATTTGTTGTGCCCCTGGAACTCTATTCAGGAAGTTCCTTCGTGTGCCTATAAGTTCTAGCATCTTTCCTACTCTGTCCTTCAGTAGTTTCAAGGATTCAGGTCTGATATTGAGGTCCTTGATCCATTTTGAGTTGATCTTGGTGCATGGTGATAGGCTTGGGTTTGAGTTTTCTGCATATGGCTGCCCAGTTCTCCCAGCACCAGTAGTTGAAGAGGCTATGTTTATTCCATTGTATGTCTTTAGCTACTTTGTCGGATATCAGCTGGCTGGAAGAGTGTGGTTTTATTTCTGGATCTTCAATTCTAATCCATTGGTCTTCCGATCTGTTTTTATACCAATACCATGCTGTTTTTGTTATGATGGCCTTGTAGTAGAGCTTGAAGTCTGGTATTGTGATACCTCCTGCACTGCTTTTTTTTGCCTAGAATTGCTTTGGCTATTCTAGGTTTTTTGCTGTTCCATATGAATTTATGGATTGCTTTCTCTATTTCAGTGAAGACTGTGACTGGGATTTTGATAGGGATTGCATTGAATTTGTATAACAATTTGGGCAATATGGCCATTTTCACTATATTGATTCTGCCTACTCATGAGCATGGGAGGTCTTTCCATCTCCTTGTGTCTTCTTTGATTTCCCTTATTAGATTTTTATAGTTCTCATTAAATAGGTCCATCACGTCCTTGGTTAAGTTGATCCCTAGGTACTTTATTCTTTTTTTGGCTACTGTAAATGGAATTGTTTCCATAATTTCCTTTTCTGTTTGTATATTGCTGGTGTACAGAAAAGCTGCTGACTTTTGTGGATTGATTTTGTATCCTGCTACTTTGCCAAATTGGTTTATTAGGTGTAGGAGTTTGGGGACTGAGTTTTTTGGTTCCTTCAGATATAAGATCATGTCGTCTGCGAATAGGGATAACTTGATTTCTTCCTTGCCGATGTGGATCCCTTTGATGTCCTCCTCTTGCCTTATTGCTATGGCTAGGGATTCCAGCACTATGTTGAAAAGAAGTGAGGAGAGTGGGCATCCTTATCTTGTTCCTGAGTTTAGGGGGAATGATTTAAGTTTCTCTCCATTTAATATGATATTAGCATTTGGTCTGTTGTATATGGCTTTTATTGTTTTGAGGAATGTTCCATCTATTCCTGTTCTCTCCATAGCTTTTAATAGGTATGGATGTTGTATTTTGTCAAAGGCTTTTTAGGCATCGACTGAGATAACAATGTAATTCTTATTTTTAGATCTGTTTATGTGGTGAATTACGTTGATTGATTTACGGATGTTGAACCATCCTTGTGACTGTGGGATGAAGCCTACTTGGTCATGATGTATGATTTTCTTGATCAGTTTCTGGATCCTGTTAGCTAATATTTTATTGAGAAGGTTTACGTCTGTGTTCATTAGTGATATTGGTCTGTAGTTCTCTTTTTTTGTTGGGTCTTTTCCTGGTTTGGGAATGAGTATGATATTAGCTTCATAGAATGAGTTTGGGATTTCTCCCTCTGTTTCTATTTCGCGGAAGAGTTTGAGGAGTATTGGTATTAGCTCATCACTAAAGGTTTTGTAGAATTCGTTGGTGAATCCATCTGGGCCTGGGCTTTTCTTTGTTGGGAGGTTCTTGATTACCTCCTGTATCTCACTGTAAGTTATTGGTTTATTTAGTTGATTTATTTCTTCTTGGTTCAGTTTGGGCAGTTTGTACTTCTCTAAGAATTGATCCATTTCTGTAAAATTATTGTTTTTTGCTGAGTAGAGGTTTTGGAAATAGCTCCTTATGATTGTTTGAATATCATGAGTACTTGCTGTAATTTTTCCAGTGGAGCCCTTGATTTTACGTATATGAGTCTCTTCTCTTCTTTTTTTTTGTAAGTCTTGCAAGGGGTCTGTCAATTTTATTTATTTTCTCAAAGAACCCGCTTTTAGTCTTACTTATTTGTTGAATGGTCTTTCTATTTTCAATCAGATTTATCTCTTCTTTAATCTTTGTGATCTCTCTCCTCCTAGTCATTTTAGATTCTGTCATTTCTTGTTTCTCCAGTCCTTTTAGTTTCATTGTGAGGTTATTCACCTGCTCTTCTTTCATTCTTTTAATGTGAGTACTGAGGGCAATGATCTTGCCCCTCAGTACTGCCTTAGCTGTGTCCCATAGGTTTCTTTGTGATGTGTTTTCATTGTCATTGTGGCTTATGAATTCGTTGATTTCATCTTTAATTTGGTCTGTGGCCCAAGTGTTGGATATCAGTGTGGGATTTAACCTCCAAGAGTGTGTATAGCCTCTGTGGTATCCTTTGTTGTTGAGGGTTACCTTTTATCCACTGTGATCAGATATAATACATGGGATGACATCAATACTTTTGTATTTGCTGAGGTTCTTTGTGTGGGCTATGACATGGTCTATTTTGGAATATGATCCATGGGCTGCTGAGAAGAAGGTGTATTGGGTCTTTGTAGGGTGGAAGATTCTGTATAGATCTATCAGATCCATTTGGGATATGGTGTTACTTACGTCCTCAGCTCCCTTGCTAATCATCTGGGTGTTGGATCTGTCTCTTGGAGAGAGTGGGGTATTAAGGTCACCCACTATGATTGTGTTTGCGTCTATCTTGTTCTGTAATTCTGTGAGTATTTGCTTGATATATGTAGGCCCTCTTTTGTTCGGTGAGTATACATTTATCACCATGATGTCTTGATTCTGGATTTTTCCTTGTATTAATATGTAGTGTCCTTCTTTGTCTTTTTGAGTTGATTTTAATGAAAAGTCCAGCTTGTCTGAGATCAGGATGGCTACACCTGCTGTCTTTTTTTTTTTTTTTTTTTTTTTGGCCAGTCCTAGGCCGTGAACTCAGGGCCTGAGCATTGTCCCTGGCTTCTTTTTTGCTCAAGGCTAGTGCTCTACCACTTGAGCCACAGTGCCACTTCCAGCTATTTTCTGTATATGTGGTGCTGAGGAATCGAGCCCAGGGCCTCATGTATACGAGGCAAGCACTCTTGCCACTAGGCCATATTCCCAGCCCTCTCATACCTGCCATCTTGGTAGGTGCGTTTGTTTGGTAGATCTTGGTCCATCCTTTCATTCAGACCCTGTTTTCGTCTCTTGCTGTAAGGTGGGTCTCTTGTAGGCAGCAGATGTCAACTTTTTGTTTGCGGATCCATCCTGCCAGTCTGCTCCTCTTTATCGGAGAGTTTAAACCATTTATATTTAAAGAGATCAAGGATAAGGGTGTTTTTTCTCCTTCCATTTTCTTGTTTGGCTGTTTTTTCCTCTTTTTATTTTCTTGTCTGTAGTGAGCTGTTCTTTCTGTTGGACTTTGGCTATTGTAGTTTCTTTCTGTTTCTGTCTGTGTGTCTTGTACAATCTCTGTTGGGTAGGGCTCCCCTCTTAGAATTCTCTATAGGGCTGGTTTTTTATTCACATACTCCTTTAGCTCCTCTTTCGTGTGGAAAGATATGGTTTTCCCTTCGAATGTGAACTCCAATTTCACTGGATATTTGATCCGAGGTTGCAAATTGTTAGTCTGAAGTACTTGGATGGTGTTCTTCCACTCACTTCGTGCTTGGTAAGTTTGTGTGGATAAGTCAGATGTTATTCGAATCCCCTTTCCATTATAGAAAGTTTCTTTCTTCGCTTTGGCTGAATTCAGAATTTGCCCTTTAATCTTAACGTCTGAAGTCTTGAATATTATGTGCCTTGGGGTGGTTTTTCTGGGGTCTGGCCTGCCAGGTGTCCTATAGGCTTCGGTTACCTGGATGGGGTCCCCTGTGAGATTGGGGAAGTTTTCTGCAATAACTTTATTGAGAACATGTTTAAGCCCTCTGCTCTGGTATTCGGCTCCTTCTTCTATTCCAATTATGCGCAGTTTATATCTCTTATCTTTGTCCATTAGTTCCTGGATTAGTCTGCCCTGAAGCTTCACTGTTTCTTGGAGTGTGGTCATATTCTGGTTGTTGTTGGCTGCTTCATTGTCCAGGCGAGAGATTCTGGATTCCATATGGTCAACTCTTTGTGTTATGGTTTCAATTGCGGAGTTTATGGATGTCAGAGAGCTATTTATGGTTGTCAGATCAGCTCTGATCGTGGAAATTTCTTCCTTTAAAGAGTTGTATTTTAAATCTATTTTTTCATGCATTTCAATTCTCAGGATGTTAAGATTTTCTTTAAAGGAGGCTTGCATTGTATCCATTTTTGCTTCCATTTCTTTCTTGGCTTCCTGGGTGTCCTTCAAGATTTCCACTCTAAACTCCTGGAATTGTTTTCTGATTTCATTTCTGACGCTTTCCATCATTCCTGTTAACACAGCCTTGTTTGCTTTTTTATTCTCCATCTCCTCTTCAGTCATGCTGCTTTTTGGAGCTGGCAAGTTGGCTTGCTCTTTGATGAACTGTGTTATGTTTCTTTGTGATTTGCACATCTGGAGATCTGTGGATAGCTTCTCAGGTTTGGTTTAGAGCTCTGCCCTCCCTCCTGTGTAGGTGTGTCTACCAGAGCAGGTGCTGCCGCTGTGGCCCCGCCCACCTGTGCGGGGTACGCCTACCAGAGCGGGCGCTGTCGCCAGGGCCCTGCCCACCTGTGCGCTGTGCACCCGCTACAACAGGCGCTGGTGCTGTGGCCCAGTCCACTTTAGCGGGGTACGCCTCCCAGAGCGAGCCCCGGGTTGTTGGGTTGTGTTTGCGCCCTCCTGCGAGTCCGTTGGGGGGCGGTATGTGTGGGGTCCAGTGGGATCGACTGTCTGGGCGTGGGTTAGCACCCTCAGACCTTGCCTCCGCTGCAAGGGGGGGGCATGATCAGGCCCAGGTGTCCCTGCTGTGCTGGTATTGCCCACCAGCGCCTGTGATTTTAGTTGTAAGAGTCCATGAGGTCCAGGCCCCTTTGGTGGGGCTTGCACTGCCGGCCGTCCCCCAGCCCCTTTTGGGAAGGGGGCAGGGCCAATTTGGCCAGTTCAGGATCCTGTGTGGCCTTGGGGCTGCTCCACCCTTCCCCTGCTAAACTGACTTCCCAGCGCCTGATGGGAGCTTCCCGCCTGATTTGGGGGTTCTTTGTTCCCTCGGGGTGGGGAGGGGGAGGGAGGGAGATCTAGCTTCTTTGTAGGGCTTGGGTCTCTGATAGCTGGTCTCCCGTTGGGTGAGGGGGTAATGGGGGACTCACTGATTCTGGATTGTGTGTGTGTCCCGAGCAGCCGTTGGTCCTTCAGGGTGGCGAAGTGTCGTGGTGGTGTCCCCTGTTCCCCACTTCTGCCGCACTGGGTTCCCCAGCCGCCGTCAGTCCAAACCTGGTGTGGACCCGAACTTCTCATCACCACCATCATATGTCTTGGTCCGCACCCTCCCTAGTGACTGTGGGGTCCCCTGCTGTCTGGATTCTGTGCTCCCGGCAGCCTATCTGCCGATCGCCGGGTTCCCCTTTCCCAGCCTGGCCCTGTTCAGGCCAGGGTCAGCTGGTGGGGGGAGGGTGCCCCGGAGATTCTCCGGCTCCGTGTAGGTTTTCGGCTCTTCTTTTTTACTCCTTTGTGTTTTCCTGCGTATCCCCACTGCTTCTGGCTGCTGGCTTTGCTGCGTTCTTGATGGGGTGTTGGGTGTTGGAGTTCCCAGCTCGCTTTTCAGTTGGAGTGAGTCGGGGTGCCTCCCTACTATGTCGACGCCATCTTTCTCCCCCCATGAGACTCTTATCTCCGATTAAACACCAGAAACCCAGAAGTGGCTGAGTTGAAGAGCTCAGAGAGTGCCCAGGCCAAGAGTTCAAGCCCCTTGACCAACAAGAAAAAGTGTGGGGGGCGGGGCGGAGGGAAGAAAAGAAAGGAAGATAAAGCTAGGGATGGGCAAAAGCCAATATCCAAACTTACAGCACCCAACCAATCCCTATCGAGGTGGGCCTCAGATAAACTTTTCAACCATTTAAAAAACTTTTCCAATTCTTAGTACCTCTCAAGGGGCAGTTTTAGAAATTACAGTCAAATCATTCATTTTTACCACAAAGTTTCCAATGTTCACCTGAAAACAAAGATGAAAGAAAGGCCTCCGTTGGCCTGTCCTACAGAATGGCCTATCTCCATTCTACTCCTCAGAGCTTGATGAACTGTCTTGGTGCTGCCTTGTCCTCTTCCACCATGAATGGACACCCCCTTATGGCTGTCCCACCACATGGGCTGGCTAAGCTGCACCTTTGCCAGGTCACCCCTCACTCCTGTGGATAGGCAAACAGGCCCATCCCAGGTTGTTTCCTGTCCTTTCTTATTGGTCTTTGACCTGAGAAACCCAAGCAGTTTTTTTTTAAACAGTGATAAACCTTTACATCCAAATTTCTGACACTTAACTCTGATTAAACATTTTTTAACTATAGTTCCTCTTTAAAACAATGCAATAATACTTTAAAGCATTTGGTAATGCCCAAACTTCACCACTAGAATTTAAACTTAAACTCACTCAATTTTACATCATACTGACAGTCTTGAACATGTTCACACTCACACATGCACACACACATACATATTCAAAAGATCTTAAAGCACGCAAAATAAGCATCAGCCGTACATTTTCCAGTGGCAGGAGGTATTTTAAACAATTATAACAGTACAACACACAGGCCTGAGAACAAGAAAAACTATGGGTTGGAGATGGAGATCTCCCAAGTTTGCCCATAACCTCCTGCCAGGGTGCAGAAGGAGTGGACTCAAGTTGGCCCACAACCTCCTGCCAGCTAAGCAGAAGGAGCAGACCCAAGTACAAGGTGGGCGGGTTGAGTCTCGGTTAGGAGGCCCTCCCGGTCAGTTCTGGCCAAAAACCGAACTGACTCGTGCCCTACAAGTAACAAGACAGAGTTCCAGAGCTCCACCTTCAAGGGTGGAGAGTCTGGGGCGTCCCCCCAGTCTCCCCAGGATTGCCGAGTAAGTGCATCCGCTTTGACAACCCCTTCAAGAACTAAGCAAAAGCAAAACAGACAAACAGACAAATTACAGGACAAGCCAAAGAACAGCACTGTTTTCTTACCTTTGGAGTCTGGGGTCTCGGGGGGTTTCTGGGGCTATCCTGGACGAGCCCCCAAATGTTGTGCCAAGTCACAAAACAACCACCAAGAAGGCCACGAGACTCAGACATTCCGAAATGCAAAAGCAAGGCAAGGCTTTATTCAAGCGAGCTGCAACTCGGGCCTGGTCCTCCCCACCGACACAGCGGAGGTTAGGAGGAAGCCCCAAGCTGCGATTACACAGGACTTATAAAGGCCAAAAAACAAAGTTACAGCCATCAGGTGTTCAAGCAAGACAAAAACAAAGTTACAACCATCCGGTGTTCAAGCAAGACAAAAAAACAAAGTTACAGCAATCAGGTGTTCAAGCAAGCAAGACCAGGACACGAGTACAAATCTGATTGGCTCAGGGCTCGAGGCACAGGGCTCGAGGCATTCTAGGGGTGGTTAGAGTTAAGCATTCCCAGTGGTTAGAGTTCTTGACTGGCTGGGCCCTAATAAGCTTGTCCTGGGTCTGCTCACAGGGCCTGCTTATCTCAGGTTCACATGGTAAAGTGGGGTTCGCGTGGTAAAGTGGAGCCTGACTTCAAAGTCTGGCACTTCACACACACACACACACACACACACACACACACACACACAATCTCTTCAGTTATGACCAGTGAGATTTTTGTTGTTATTGCTATTTTAGATATAACTGTAAATCTTTAGGTGTTTATATATTCAATATGCTCTTTTCAGTGGTATTATGATTTCAGTGAAAACCTTCTCATATTACTCTTGATTTGGTAAAACTCACCTATCTGGTATCATATGTGTATTTTGCTTTATATCATAAGGCTGAATGATGACAAACTTGTCGTATAAATGTTTAAAATATCCTTTTTGAAATGTAGCATGTATGCCCATACAAAATCCTACTTGTGCATTTTGGTAATAGTTTTAGTAATAATTGACAGCATTTGAAAGTAACTAACCTGTCCTTCACTAGATGATTGAATACATAAACTACTATCCATCACTAAAAAGAAACCAGTTATCCATCCATAAAAATACATGGAAGAAACTTCTTTGCTTTTTACTAAGTGAAAGAAGACTGTAAGGTCCACTCCGCAGAGGGCTCCATGCAGTTGCCCTCCACCTGTTTAAGTCTGTGCCAGTACCTAAATTACCTAGGTAACTGGCACACTTGGAGTCAGTTTCCTCTCCCTTCTCTGAGGTCACATCCAATCCACCTGGCCATACCTCCTGCCTCTGCCCTAGGTACGGAATGGCCCTTCAGTGATTCAGCCCTTCTCTCTGTCCATGCATCATCTTGGCCACAGGCCAGCCGTTCAGGAATAAACTTTTCTCTCCTACCTGAATACCCTACAGTGTTCTCCATTATCAGCTACCTACTTTAATGAACCTTACAAAGACAATCTGAAAAAGCTCCATGATGTAAAATTACACTATATGTTATGCTGGGAAAAGAATATTACATAGGTATTAAAGGTCAAAAGTTTCCAAACTCATGAGAATAGATAAATGGACAGCATGAGGAGGGGAGGGGCAGTGAAACTGGATCCTATAATGGCAGATACATTTGTCCAAACTTATACAATCTCCAACCCCAAGAGTAAACCCTATTATAAAGTATGGATTTGCAGGGGTGAGGCTATGATGTATCTATGGAGGTTTGTTGTAACAAATGTGCCACTGTGGTTAGAGGTTGATGGTGAAGGAAGTGTCGCATATTGAGAGGAGTAAAGTGGATATGGGAACTCTATACTTTCTGCTCAGTCTTCTGTTAACCTCAAAAGTGCTATTAAAGGGCTGGGAATGTGGCTTAGTGCTAGAGTGCTTGTCCAGCGTGCATGAAGCCCTGGGTTCAATTCCTTAGTACCACATAAACATAAAAAGCCAGAAGTGGTGCTGTGTCTCAAGTGGTAGAGTGTTAGCCTTAAGCAAAAAGTAGCTCAGGGACAGCACCCACACAGAGTTCAAGCCCTGGGACTAGCAAAAAAAAAAAAAACAAAACAGTGCTATGAAAAAATTTATAAGCTCTCTTGCTCTCTCACTCCTCTCTCCTCTCTCTCTCTCTCTTTCTCTCTCTCTTTCTCTTTTCCAGTTCAGATCCCCTGCCTTGTAATGGCCTATCTACTCAATCCAGGAGATAAGTGTCCCATGGAAAACCGAGAATATTACACAAAAAGCTTGAAATCTGAGCATCCTAGTGCAAACCTGCCTGGGCAGGAAAGACCCTGAGACTCTTATATCTGATTAACCACCAGCAAGCCAAAAGTAATAGAGCTTTAGCCATTAGAAAAACACCTCAAGTTCAAACCTATGACTGGAACTCATGAAAACAAACCTCATGGCCCGGCCCCATGCCCTGGCTCCACATCCTGGCTCTGCGTCCTGGGTGGCTGCACCCACAGGTGATTTGGGGAGCCCAGCTGGTTGTCTTGGGGGTTCTCCCCGGAACCCAACCCCGGACCTCTGTGTTTGGAGGCCCAGGACCATCTATGGCATGTCCAAGGTGCACACGGAGCTCATGGGATAATATTATCATTACCTGTATGGCCTAGATTTCTGGTGTCTGGGATACCCTGGGATCATTTCAGCTGATTCCCAGCCTGGAGGAGGAACAATGGACCACAAGCAGCAAGTTCGAATGTAACAAATGAGGAAATTCTTTCACCTAGAAATGGGAGAGACCTTCATGTTCATCAGAGAACACACAGGAGAGAAACCTTATGAATACAACAAATGTGGACAGACCTTGGCATGGATAATAGAATTCACACAGGTGAGAAACCTTGTAAACAGAAAGTCTTTCAACCAAAACTCACTTTAGCAGGCCTAAGAGAATTCACACATGTGAGAAACGTTAGGAATGTAATAGATGTGGAATGTCTTTCACCTGGAAGAAAACTCAGTTTACATTGGAGAAGCCAAACAGGATAAAAGCCTTATGAATGTAAATCCTTTTTTAAAAAAAGAACTCTTAAAACAGGCTCAGATTGTGTGGTGAGAAGCAACTAGAGTAGAGAGAGCTAACAAAGAATATTGCTCATAAAGTTTACTTGCACATATGAAAATACAATTAGATTATTAATATGGAGAAGATAACGTGACATCCGACATAATTTCCTAGAAAAGTCCATTCTGTGCATATTAGGTAACATAATGAATTCTACTGAATAATCAACAAAAAATATTGTCTCTAAAGTAAACATAATTGTCTGTCTACTGAAAAAATAGTCAATATGTTTAATGAAATTAACAGCAAGATAAACTTAGAAATCAGACTACTCAATAAATTTTTAATTTGTCATTGAAATCAGTTATTTTAGAATATGTCTCTTTCAAAAGTATTACATTTGATTTTAGATAATCAATCTTTTGTTTAATGTGTACTTAAAATAAAAGTAATCTTAATGGCAAAAAAAAGAAATGATAAAATAATGGCCTTCACAGGGAAATGGTCAGATCTTGAACGAATAATATTGAGCGAGACAAGCCTAGAGCACAGAGGACAAAGGCGCATGGTCTCCCTGACATGTGGTTGTTGGGAGAGGGAGAGGGAGAGGGGAGAACAGTAGAGATCATGTCTGTAAAGCAACAAACTTTTTTTCAAATGGTATTTCTACATATTTTGGTCAGCGACTTTACATCATCTCTCTAAACCCAAACAATTACTAAATAAACATAAAAAGGTCTCAACAGCTACATACATATGATTATATAAGATGAGGCTAAGCAAAATGAACTCCAAGAGATGGAAACAGGAGGATTTTACTGTTGTCAATGTTTAATGTTTGACGTACCCACTGTGGTACTGTATATGATTCTGGTACACTGGATATTGTATATATGCTTATCTGAACTGGGGAAGGGAAAGAAAAATGAATGAGGGTGTAACAAATATGACAAGAAATGTACTCACTACCTTATTATGTAACTATACCCTCTCTGCACATCATCTTATCAATAAAATTTAATAATAAAAAAATTTATAACACAAGCTGGGTTTGTTGGCTCGTGCCTATAGTTTTAGCTATTCAGGAGGCTGAGATACAAGAATCATAAGTTGAAGATGGCTAGCCCCATGAAACTCTTACCTGAAGTTAAGCAGCAAATAACCAGAAGTAGAGTATGGTTCAAGTGGTAGAGCACCAGCATTGAGTGAAAAAGCCAAAGAGCGAAGTCCCTGTGTTCAAGCCCCAGTGTTGGTACAAATTTTTTTTTTTTTTTTTTTTTTTTTTTTTTTTTGCCAGTCCCGGGGCTTGGACTCTGGGCCTGAGCACTGTCCCTGGCTTCTTTTTGCTCAAGGCTAGCACTCTGCCACTTGAGCCACAGCGCCCCTTCTGGCCATTTTCTGTTTATGTGGTGCTGGGGAATCAAACCCAGGGCCTCATGTATATGAGGCAGGCACTCTTGCCACTAGGCCATATCCCCAGCCCCTGGTACAAATTTTTAACTAAAAAACAATAAGAACAAATGAGCTCTATCTTGCTTATTTTTAAAGAAATTTAATATAGGAAGCTTATTTTGCATATAAATTCTAGTTGACATTAAAGTTACGTACTTCTCTCTCTCTCTCTCTCTCTCTCTCTCTCTCTCTCTGTGTATGTGTATTTGTGTGTGTGTGTGTGTGTGTGTGTGTGTGTGTGTGTGTGTGTGTATGCTGTTACCAGGACTTGAAACTTGGGCCCTTGGTCTTTGTACTCTTGGTTAGATTTTTTTGGCTGAAGGCTACCACTTGAACGGCAAGTCCACTACTGGCTTTTTGCTGTCTAATTGGAGATAAGAGTCTCATGGACTTTCTGACTTTGAATTGAGATCCTCATATCTCAGGCTCCTGAGTAGCTAGGATTATACGCATGAGCCACAGGCACCCAGAAACTTTTACTTTTATTTTTTGTAGGTGGATCGAATTTACTGACTTGATGCAAACATGTGCACCCATGTGACAAGTGTCATTTCATGTAGTCGATATGATTCTGTTACACTAATTGGCAAGTTTTCATGCCTGATTATGGCCTACACTTGGACATGTTTGGGATGATGTCATTTGGAATACAGCATTTTTTCCTTCTGGCCCTACTGGCCATTTGTATGCTCTGGAAAGAGCAGGAAGAAAGACAGAAGGACTTGTGTATATATTTAAATTCCCTTCAAGGCATGATTCTGAAAAACTGGGCCAGCATATGTGATTAAACTGTGGTGGAGTTGCTGGGTGCCAGTGGCTCACACCTATAATCCTAGCTACCCGGGAAACTGAGATGTGAGGATTGAAGTTTGAAGACAGCCAGGCAAAAATGCCCATGAAGCTCTTCTCTCCAATTAATCAGCAAAAAGCCAGAAGTAGAACTTAAGTTGTAGAGTGCCATCCTTGAGTAAAAAAGCTAAGGGGCAGTGTTAAGCTCAGTTTAAGCTTGAGTACCAGCACACACACAAAATAAAAGTGTGATAGGGTGAAAGAGTTCCTTTTAGTTGTTTTCATGTACACCAAACATTGTTGGTGCTTGAAACATTGTGGTCTGCAGGACTCTTCTTCCCTACCTCTCCTTTATCAGTTTTATTATCCCTCCACACTATAGACTGAGAGCTTGAGAACATGACCAAGTCTATAAATAAGTCTTGATACATTTTTTAAGTCTAGGGTAAGGGGTAAAAAAATAGGAAGTATTAAGAAATAAAAGCCAGGTGCCAGTGGCTCACACCAGAAATCCTAGCTACTCAGGAAACTAAGATATGAGGATTTTACTGTAAAGCCAGACAATACAAACAAATGTACAGACTCTTCAATTAACCAGTAAAAAGCCAGGAGTGGAGCTGTGGTTCAAGGGGTAGAGTGCAAGCCCTGAGTGTAAAAAACAAGCTAGGCCCTGAGTTCAAGCCCTAGTACAAGAGAGAGAGAGAGAGAGAGAGAGAGAGAGAGAGAGAGAGAGAGAGAGAGAGAGAGAGAGGAAACAAGAAAGAAGGAAGGAAGGAAGGAAGGAAGGAAGGAAGGAAGGAAGGAAGGAAGGAAGGAAGGAAGGAAGGAAAGGAAGGTAAGAAAGAAAGAAAGAAAGAAAGAAAGAAAGAAAGAAAGAAAGAAAGAAAGAAAGAATACTTGTTTGTACTAGAGCTTGAAATTGTTTAGTTGGCCCTTTACCACTTCAGCCATGTCTACGACCCTGCTTTTTGCTGGACTTTCCTGGCTTGAACTTCAGTCCTCTGATTAGCTAGGGTCAGACCTCATCCTCTTGAGAGGTTAGACTTACAGGTGTAAGCTACCAGTGCCCAGCAATGTTGTTTTTCTTTACACTAGGTTGCTTTGAATCCTGATGGCATTTCTCTGGCCCACTCAGATTATAATCCCAGTGATGTAAAATATAAGATGCTTGGAAATTCATTCCTAATTAAAATGTCTTTTGAAATTCACTAGATTTGGCCTCAACATTAAGCCATTGGTTATATGATGTCTTGTGAATACAACTAAAGGTAGATGTTGTAGGACTTAGAATGTCATAAATTTATTTTCCAGGAAATCCTTGAGGACTCAATTGCTGTGAGCCAGTCTTTGTTCTAAATTTTATTTCTAGGCATTTCATCTTTTTCATAAAAATGGATTATAGAATGCATAGCCATAAGTCTATTCTAGGAAAAAATATCAGCACAATTTGTGACACACTTTTTTTTTTTTTTTTTCGGCCAGTCCTGGGCCTTGTACTCAGGGCCTGAGCACTGTCCCTGGCTTCCTTTTGCTCAAGGCTAGCACTCTGCCACTTGAGCCATAGCGCCACTTCTGGCCATTTTCTGTATATGTGGTGCTGGGGAATCGAACCCAGGGCCTCATGTATACGAGGCAAGCTCTCTTGCCACTAGGCCATATCCCCAGCCCCCTGTGACACACTTTTTATTGATTCAAAGACAGAAGTCACAGTCTTTGAAACGACTTCCTCACAGGTCAAAATCCTGGCTTTTAAAGTCAAACTTGCATGTGTGTGTGTGTGTGTGTGTGTGTGTGTGTGTGTGTGTTTGGGGGGGGTTGTGTGCATGAGTGCATGCCTGTGTGCATGCATGGGGACAAGGATGTGTGTGGTGGGGGCGGTAGCTGAGGATTGAACCCTCAGGGCCTTACAGTCTGGCCCTAGTGCTCTGCCACTTGAGCTATGCTTCCACTTCTAGCTGTTGCTAGTTAATTGGAGATATGAATCTATTAGATTGTCTGTCTAGGCTGGCTGGGATCCTCAACATTCAGCTTCCTAGATAGGTAGAATTATAACTATGAGTTACTTGTGTGGGTTCTGTGTTCAGTTTCTTACTTTGAATCTCACTAGCTCTTTGATCTGAAGCCAAGTACTAAGTGTATTTGAATACCAGCTTTCATGTTGATCCATGTTTTTCTTCTCTTCTACCATTAACTATTATATCTTTCTTGTCTGAGAAAGGAATAAAGTTACCAACTTAATGAGCCCAGTTAATGGTGATTACAATTGATTGTTTTTTTCCACTTTCTCTTCAGGAATTGTATTTTGTGTTTTAGTAATGTCCTTTGAACTACCTGTATTGTTCAAAGTTTGCATGCAAGGTATTTTCTTGTAGGCTCATTCTCACTCTCTCATTTTCATTTTCTTGCACAAACCTTTTGGATCAAATGTGAAATTATTTTGCTGATTGCTTTGAACAGTTATATCAAATTTTCAGGAAGCAGATGTACCAAAATCTATTCATAATTTGATATTATCAGTAAAGTATTATCTTTTTTCCCCTACTATAATTTGCATTAGTTATTAGTTACTCTTTTTTTCCTGCCACTCCTGGGGCTTGGACTCAGGGCCTGAACACTGTCCCTGGCTTCTTTTTGCTCAAGGCTAGCACTCTACCTCTTGAGCCATAGCACCACTTCCGGCTTTTTCTGTTTATGTGGTGCTGAGCAATTGAACCCGGGGCTTCATGTATGCTAGGCAAGCATTCTACCATTAATCCACGTTCCCAGCCCCTTTAGTTGCTTTTTGTTTGTGTCACCAAGTATGAAACCCACATACTTGGTATGTGGGTGCTTTCCTGGTCTTTTAAAAATTATTATTTGTGAAATAGAGCCTTACATCCTACTTAGGTACCTGCCTAGACCATTACCCACCTATCTTAGGCTTCCCATGATAGCTTGGATGACTGTCATGTGGTAAGATTCCCAGTTTCTTAGTTTCACTAACTTTTCTGCCCAGGCTGGCCTAGCACTGTGATCCTCCCAATTGCAGCCTCTCACGCAGCTGAGATTACAGACTCATGTGACCACAGCAAGCTACTAGTCGAGAGGGGGTCTTATATTATTTTCTACCCAGGCTGGTTTTGAATTGTGAACTTCCAGGCTTCAGTCTCCCTTCCAAAGTAAACTTGAAGTGTAAATCACTGGCACTCAGCTTCCATTTGATTCTCATTTACATTATTTTGTTATTCAAATATGTGTTTTGATCATGCAGTCCTCTTTGTCCATTTGACAGGTCTAGGAGAATATATTTGTTTTCTCTACCCATTAAAGAGTAAAAGGCAGCCAGGCACAGATGGCTCATGCCTGTAATCCTAGGTACTCAGGAGGCTGAACCCTGGATTTCTCTATTCCTGTTCCATTCAGCAGACAGCATAAGAGCAGAAAAAGGACTACTCATGCAACAATGTTCTTAACTAAGACATATATTTATATTTCCTTGACAGCAATGAAGTTGTGGAATAGACTCCATTAAACTGCAGAATATCCTCCATCCTCTTCTTGTAGTGGGTCAGAGAGTATATGCTTTGTTTACAGATCAAAGGGTACATTCTAAGGGGCAGGTAGCAGGGTATCAGGAAGCACTAAGATAAGCACACACAGGCTCTAATCCTGTCTTAGGACACAATCACTGTAAAACGTCAAACACAAAATCCTGTGTCTTCACAATGATGCAAGATAAGACAAACACACAATCCAGCAGTTTTCCACTGGACCCTACCTTCCTACACACCACCATGCACTGATACTCCCCCCCTTCCAGTCTTAGCCCCCTTGGGCTATAGAGTAACCCCACACAACGACATCTAATGGTAGAAGAAAAAGAAAAGAATACAAATATGGGGTGGAGGAAAGAAAGAAGAACTCAAGATCTTCCTCCTCATGGATTGGCCTTGTAGGGTGAAGAGATCTCTAGTTAGGCTGTCACACAGTGGGAAAAATGGGAAGCGAAACTTCCAGGGGGATTCCTGGCTCAATCACTTCCACAGGGAGAAAACCAACAGGACAACAGAGAATGTGGTTCCAAGTGTGCATATTATAAATCTCCACATTATTTTTTTTAAATTTTTATTGTCAAACTGATGTACAGAAAGGTTACAGTTTCATACGTTAGGCATTGGATACATTTCTTGTACTGTTTGTTACCTCCTCCCTCATTCCCCCCTCCCCCCTCCTCCTTTCCCTTTCCCTCCCATGAGTTGTCCAGTTCATTTATACCAGTTTTGCAAGTATTGCTTTTGTAGTCGTTTGTCTTTTTTACCCTGTGTCTCTCGATTTTTATATTCCCTTTCAGTTTCCTAGTTCTAATAACAGTATACACATTTTCCAATGTACTCAGATAAGATATAGAGATAGTGCAAGTACACCACAAGAAGGGGATACAAGAGGATCATCAATAATAGTAGCTACGGTTACACATAGCATGTTGAAAGTAGTTATAACAGTGATATAACAATCGTTTCCATAACATGGAGTTCATTTCACTTAGCATCAGCTTATGTGTTCATAAGGGTATAGTTATTGGGCTGTTGTGATCCTCTGCTGTGACTAGCCTAAACCTGTGCTAATTATTCCCTATGAGGGAGACCATAGAAATCTCCACATTATGATGAAAGGTTTAAACAAAGAAGAAAGAAAATGATGGATACACGTAGTCACATGCATCAAGTAAACATATGTCACGTATGTTATTGACATAAATTTAATGGGTGAACATAGGAGATGTTACAACCAATTCAAAAGAAAAATAACAAATACATAGGAAAGAAGAAATCAAGAGAAACATTTAAAAATAGATGCAAAAGAGATCTACCAAGAAGGCAATAGTCAATCACCAGTTACAAGCAGTTTATACTTATTAAGTACATTATATTCATTTAGGACATTATATTTACTTTATATTTTCTTTATAAGTACATTATGTTACACTATATATAATGTTACATAGTATTTATATTACAATATACAGTATATATTATATATTCCATTATATATGCAGTATATGTAACATTGTAAGTACATTATATTTATACCATATTATATTTTAAGTATACTATATTTGTATTCATTAAGTACATTAAGTGCATTTACAGTATCAGTAGTTGTACATTAAGGGCATTTACAATATCAGTAGTTTTCTATAACTTACCAAGTTGTAAAATAGCTCAAAGACACTGAGTGCCAGTGTCTCATGCCTGCAATCCTAGTTTCTCGGGAATCTGAGCTCTGTGGATCATGGCTCAAAACCATCCTGGGGCAGGAAAATCCATGAGACTCTTATCTCCAATTAAGCAGCAAGAAATCAGAAATGGGGCCACGACTGGTCCAAGAGATAGAGCAGTGACCTTGAGTGAAAAAGCTAAAGGATGGGGCTGGGGATATGGCCTAGTGGCAAGAGTGCTTGCCTTATATACATGAGGCCCTGGGTTCGATTCCCCAGCACCACATATACAGAAAACGGCCAGAAGTGGCTCTGTGGCTCAAGTGGCAGAGTGCTAGCCTGAGCAAGAAGAAGCCAGGGACAGTGCTCAGGCCCTGAGTCCGAGGCCCAGGACTGGCCAAAAAAAAAAACACCAAAATAAAATAAAATAAAAAAAAAGGTAAAGGATAGCCTCCAGACCCTGAGTTTAGTCCCAGTAGTGCACAGACACAGACACAGACACACAATATATAAATACATAAATATACATGAATGTATAATATAATATATAACATAATATGTGATATATAATAAATATATGCAAATAAGTACATATATGCACTTGTATGTACATGTGCATATATGCACATGTGTACATATAAATATACATGTAAGCATACATATTACATTCATATATACATATATTATATTCTATGTATTTAGTATATATGCAATACAGAATTCTGAGAGCCACTTAAAAATAGATGTAAAAGCACTGTCATAAAGAAAATAGTCAATCTCTCTATCATACACAAACAATTTGCATTTATAGTTAAGTGTCTTTGCAATATCCCTAGTTTTCTACAATTTACCAAATTGTAAAATAGCTCAGTGATCAAGAAAGTCAGAGATAAACCAGATGAATGAGTTTGACTGAATATCTAATGTTTGGGGGTTTTGCCCATTACAATCTTTCATAGTTATTCCTGATGATCATAAAAGCTAAATTGCATAAAACAACACTAACAGGAGTGTGTGTGTGTGTGTGTGTGTGTGTGTGTGTGTGTGTGTGTGTGCTATCTTGCTATCTTTTCTTATTTTAACTTGAAGGTTCATGGTTACTTCTAAGACATCCAGAAGTCCTCTAAGAGTCTTGAGACTCAAGTAAGGTTGCTGTGAGGGTTAGCTTTATGCATCTGCTTCTATGGGCCCTGGGGTTCCAGGATTACATGTTGCTGCTGGGTATGTTTGTGTGGGAATTTGTAGGTAACATTAGCATTTGAATTAGTGGACTAGACCAGATGGTCCTCTCCATTCTGCTTGGCCCTCATCCAGTCCATTGAAGGTCCAAAAGGAAATGATGTCATTCAGTTTTCTGGGTCTCCAGCTTGTGAACTATGGAATCTTCCAATCTTCCATCTGTATTAGTATAAACCAGTTCCATCTCTTTCTCTCTTTCTTTTCTCTCTCCCTCTCTCTTTTCTCTCTCTCTCTCTCTCACACACACATACACACACACATACTTTCTCACTCATACAAATACATATACGGATATAATTGGCTCATTTTCTCAAGAGAGCACTGTCTAACACAATTAGGAATATAGTCAGCTAGAATTAGATTCAAGAAAGGATATTCAGAAGATTGAGACTAGATTGTTAACTCGATGTAACTTGCTACACTGAGTCAGTTTGTACAGTGTATTATGGAGAAAATATTCTGTCATTTCTCAAAAATGGTCAGGGTGACTTTATTCAAGGTTGTTCTAACCAGGTACTATTGGCTCACACCTGTAATCTTAGCTACTAAGGAGGCTGAAGCCTGGAGGATCACAGTTTGAAGCCAGCCTAGGCAGAAGAGTCTGCAAGACTCTATATCCAATTAATCAGCAAACAGCTGGCTTGGAGGTATGATCAAGTGGTAGAACTCCAGTGGATCACCAAGCAAGTGCCTGAGAGGCAAGTCAGGCAGACTCATGTTTCAGCCCCAGCCTCAGTTCTGTGTTTTGCCTGCTAAATTATAGAAAAGAATCCTGCTGAACTAGTGTGTCCAAAATCCTTTCACCTATGCTATCCATTCAAGGGCTTTTCCTCTCTGAAATTTGCTACTCAGCCATATTCCTCTTAATCATTTTCCTTTCCTTCAGTTGCCTTCATGGTCTTTTGCTTTTTCGATCTCAGTGTTCTCTCCCCTACTAGAATAATCTTTTTCTTTGGAGTAATGGAATTTGAACTTAAAGCCTTGAACCTCCATGATACTCAGTGGTGATCAACTAGCACATTATTACTCGAACCATGGGTTTCCTGTATTAAATTCATGATACATAGATGAGAAATACCTTTAGACGAGCTGTGCTAATCATCCAAAAGCACTTCCAGTAGCTTGTAGTAGTTCATTCTCCATCTGTTGGAACTCTCCAATCTCCTCCCTGTGGAGGGTTTCGGTGCTTTTCTTGGTAACCACCTACCTGCCTGGAAGTCATCATTAACAAAAGGCAGAGTTAGAAATGGAGCTAAATCTGCAGTTTTGTGTCTTTCCAAATGAGTGGGAGTGAGAACCTGAAATATACAACCTTTTCTAACTATTCCAATGGAAAGGTATTTTCATCTTGAAAATTCCTTTTTATTTTTAGCTTCACAGGTTCTCTGGCAATTAAAAGATTAAGAAATCCAACTTGGTACATTAAGTTGATAAAGATCTTCATACATCTTTATAAATTGGAAATAGTGTTTAATCCACAGCCATATATTTCTAAATAAAAAGCATCTGTGGTATTCTTAAGTAATTCTCATAAACATAATTACATGCGACAAATGGTAATCCCTTTAAATTACCAATTTCTCATAAGGCAGAAAGGATTCACTTACATTATTTATTTATCTAGTATTGGGGCATGAACTCAGAGGCTGAGTGCTGTTCCTGCACTTTTGTGCTCAAGGCTACTATTCTATCACTTGAGCCCCAGCTCCACTTCCAGCTTTTTGACAGTTAATTATGTGTGTCTCATGGACTTTTCTGCTCCAGCTGGCTTTGAACCAGATTTCAGCCTCTTGAGGAAGTAGAACCACAGGTGTGAGCTATCAGCACCCAGCTCATGTTTTAAATACGCAGCTCTAAATGTCACCCTGCCATTTCTCCTCCTGATTCTCCAAGGCTGTGACTACAACAGAATCTGTATAACACTAAGAAATGGATTATTTTAGAACTAGTAAATTTCAGAGAAAGAAACCTTCTTTAAGGAATTATTATTATTGCCAGTACTAGACTCAGACTCTACCATCTGAGTCATGCGTCCAGCATGGCTTTTTTGCTGGTTAATTGGAGATGGAGTCTCACAAAATTTTCTCCTCAGATTAGCTTCAAATCTTGAATCTTTAGATACTAGCCTTTTGAGTAGGTAGGATTACAGAAGCAAGCCACATGCACTGGTCAGGAGAGGGAAACTATTTACATCCATTGTAAATGACTTTGAAAATAATCATTTGAGATGTTTATTTAACAACAAAAAAATTCATTGTAGAGTCCAATATTAAATCTTTTCCACTTGAAGGTTCTCCTCAAACACACACATTGCTTAGTAAAAAAGAAAAAAAATATAATAACCCTTCCTTTGATGTTTGGTCATCTATGTAATCTTAGCTACTCAAAAGGCTGGTATCTGAGGTTCAGTTTGAAGTCAACCAAGGCAGAAAAGCTTCAGGACTCTTTTCTTCACTTAACCAGAAAAAAGCTGGAAGGGAAGTGTGGCTAAAGTGGTAGAGCACCAGCCTTTTCTCACTCAGTAAGGCCAAATGAGAGTGTAAGTCCTAGAGTTCAACTCCCAGCCAGTATCAGCACGTCTAAAAAAACTTCTTTTGGGTTTCTTCCCATTTTTATGTATTGGTCATTAAATTATTCATACAGCCAATAAGATGATTTTTCTTTAGTGTTATATGGTTTCCCATAATTTACATTGGTTCTACCTTAGAAATAATTAAATCTTTTTCCTTCTCATCTAAAATAGTCTTAATATGTCAATTACATTATTATCTTTCAAATCATCTCTTTGTATCTTGGAAGTGCAAATTATATTTGACATTTCTGTCAGTCACGTTGAGGTAGGAAATATTTGCTTAATTTATGGTTTTACTTGGTTTTTGGTGAATAAATATTGAGACCAAGTCAGAACTAGAAGTCTAACTGAAAATTATTTGGCATTTTATCTTTGTATTTCACATTTTATGAGGATTAAAGAAATAATTTTTGTGTATATGTGTCCAGAGCCAAACTTGCAGCTAAATTCATTCTGACCTCTGGCTATGCTGTTGTCACCAGGATATCGCTAGATGCAAAGACATTTGTTCACAGCCACTATCTGGAATTGCTTTGCTATGTTCGGGCCTTGCTATGTCGGCTGGAGTACATTCCTATGTTAACCAACCTCATCCTGTGTTTACTGTAATCAAATGTTGCAAACTTCAAAGCCTCTTTGTGTTCTTGAATTTCAGCAACCCTATGCTATTCCCTGGTTCCAAAACTGCATATAAGCTGGAAGTTAAGAATAAACTTTGCTGCAGTCTTGAGTTACAATCTTGAGATGCAGACCTCCTGAACCCCATCTTTTGTCTCTTGTCTTCTTTTTTCTCTTATCTATCTTTCTTTTTCTTTAGTCCTCGCCCCCTCAATCAGGATTCCCTCTTCGCTGCCAGCTGGCTCGGCAGATATATGTACCACATTTTCCTGATTCATTTGTCTACTGAGGGACATCTGGGTTGGTTCCAAATTCTAGCTATGACAAATTGTGCTGCAATGAACATTGTTGTGCTGGTGGCTTTAATGTGTTCTTGTTTGTGGTCTTTTGGGTAGATGCCCAAAAGTGGGGCTGCTGGGTCATAGGGTAGCTCTATGTTTAGCCTTCTGAGGAATCTCCATACTGCTTTCCAGAGTGGCTGAACCAGTTTACATTCCCACCAACAATGAAGTAGGGGTCCCTTTTGGCCACAACCCCTCCAAAATTTGTTCGTAAGGAAATGGAAGGACTTGGAAAAAATTATACTAAGTGAAGTGAGCCAGACCCAAAGAAACATGGACTCTATGGTCTTCCTCATAGGGAATAATTAGCACAGGTTTAGGCTAGTCACAGCAGAGGATCACAACAGCCCAATAGGTATACCCTTATGAACACAAAAGATGATGCTAAGTGAAATGAACTCCATGTTATGGAAACAACTGTCCTATCACTGTTGTAATTACTTTCAACATGCGATGTGAAACCATAGCTTCTATTATTGATGATCCTCTTGTATCCCCTTCCTGTGGTTTTACCTGTACTATCTCTCTATCTTATCTGAGTACATTGGAAAACGTGTATACTGGTATTAGAACTAGGAAATAAAAAGAGAACACCCAAATCAAGAGACACAGGGTAAAAAAAAGACAAACAACTACAAAAGCAATATTTGCAAAACTGTTTGGTATAAATGAACTGAAGAACTCATGGGGGGGAGGAAGGGAAAAGAGGAGGGAGGAAGGGAGAATGAGGGAGGAGGTAACAAACAGTACAAGAAATGTATCCAATGCCTAACATATGAAAGTGTAACCTCTATGTACCTCAGTTTGACAATAAAAATTTAACCAAAAAAAAAGAATTTTTGCTCAGGCTAACCTGGACTTCAGGCCTCCTAATAGCATTTCCTAAATACCTAGAATGACAGGTACGCACCACAATACGTGGCATTTTTTAATTGATTAAGATGGGATCTCCAGAACATTTTGCCTAGGCTGGCCTCAAACTATTGACTTTCCCAATCTTAGGCTCCTAGGTAACTAAGATTATAGGTGCCGGGTCACTCTGCCTGACCCCTAAGTTTGCATTATTTGTATGTTTATATTGAGTAATTAGGAACATGGCAGCTACGTCTGAAGATTCATAACATGTACTAATTGATGACTCAAATATCATTAGTAAAATTCTTAATGGCCGGCTGCTTTACCAAAACAATAAACAACGTTAATGTACCCAACAGAGCAACATACATTTTTTTGACAACCTTGCTGTGTTGCCCACACTAGCCACAAACTCATGATCCTCCCAATTCAGCCTCTCTTGAATGCTGCCATCACACCTGTGCACAATAATTCCTATTTCCCTTAATTTTTATAACTGATTTATTTTTTATAATTCAACATATATAAGCATGAAACTGATACTAAGCATGAAATGAGACTAGATTCTAAATTCACATGCTTCATCTCCATCATCAGCACCAGAGCCTTCCACAGTAATTTTGGACATTCCATGGTGCTAGAGCAGTAAAAGATTTGTTCTAGATTTTCAAAGGTTCTTGATGTCATGAGGTATCTAGAATACTAATTTTCATTGTTCAGATGCCAAGTAAATTTCCAAACTTCTCCCTAAGGTTGGAAGTGCCTATGATTGGCTCTATAGCAGAGAAATGTTTGTTCTAACTTTTAAAAATGAATGAAAGACGCGTAATTGAAACTTACAGATCTTTTGCAACCCAGGAAGGCTGTTTATCTTTTGTCATGTGGTGGGAGGGGTAGTCCACACAACCCCATGCTGAGGACCCATTGTGACCCGCACCCTGGATAAAGTTTAGATTTGAGCTGCTGGAGGCAGAGTTACTGCTGCTTGTTTATTTATTTATTTAATGCCTGTACTGGGGCTTGGACTCATTTTTGGCTCTGACTTGCCTTTTTTTTTCTCAGGGCTGGCACTTGAACCACACGTCTGGCTTTCTGTTGCTTAATTGGAGATAACAGTCCCATAGACTTTTCTGCCCAGGTTGCCTTTGAACATCAGTCATCAGCCTCCTGAGTACCTAGGATTACAGATGTGAGCCACTAGAGCCTGGCTGAATAACTATTGTATATATTTACACAAGTCTTTCTTAGTTTTTGTATTGGGGGAGTTGGTACAGCACTTCAGTGATACTGGAAAATGATGATGGATTTGAACTGTGAAGTTTGAAAAGTGTGAACTCATTTTATTAAGGTGCTCTTTCAATAATCGAAAGTAGCATCCTTTCTCTCAAGTTCTCCTCCAACAGTTGACTATCAAAATCATACAATTAAAATATCAATTAAATGAGTTGATGGACATATTGGGCAACTCAACCAAAAACATCTCATTCATTCTACAAAACTTAGAAACAATGAAGTTTTATGTGAAAGGTGATGGAATGACAGATCACTACATCATCTTCAGAAAAAGATGTATAATGTAGTTTCTTCCTTTAACATTTAAAAAAGTTAATAAGATAACTGGGTGCCAGTGGCTTAGACCTATAACCCTAGCTATTCAGGAGGCTGAGATCTGAGGATTGTGGTTCCAAGCCAGCCATGGAAGAAAAGTCTGTGAAACCCTCATCTCCAATGAACTGCCAAAAGCCTGAAGTAGAATTGTGGCACATAGACAAACAGGCACACAGACACACAGACACACAGACACACACACACACACACACACAACCTATACTTTTCTTACTAGTTCTAAAATTATCAATAACCTTGCATATATATTTTTTAAAAATATTCATTAACAGAACTGGAGGTGTTACTCAGCCACACTGAACAAGATTGAGACTTCCTTCCCACTCATGGAAAAGAATGTGCTGGCTCCTCTTCTCTAGCCTAATGCTTTCTGGCTGTCTGTGTCTGACTCCAGCATAAGAGCCAGAGAAGATCTCTAGAGTAGCTAATGATAAGACAGGAGGAGACAGTAGCCTTGTGTTGATTGAAGACAATCTGATGGTCAGGGCACAATACACCTGAATATTTCCAGAATATTTGAACTAGCATTCTAAAAAGATGGAAGATATAGCCAGTTCAAGTTTGCAGGTTCTGTTCATTAGGACTGGATGGCAAAGGAATGAGACTTCAGATCCTTCTGGATGCTTGGGGGCTGGCAAAGACTGAAGGATGAACCAGCAAAAAGTCAAAAGTGGAGGTGTGGATCAAATGACAGAACTCCAGCCTTGAGTGAAAAAGCTAAATGAGAACATGAGCCTCTGAGTTCAAGCCCAGTGCCAGTCCCCATCCCCCCAAACCTGTGGGGGTGGGAAGGAATGGGGTTTAGAAGGAGATGGTTAGGTGGTCATTAAGTATCTGACCTTTGGGAGAGACTCAATTCCCATATTGTGGGAGTGGGTTGGGTCTCTAGGAACTTGTTGGTCATTATGGGGTTGTTTGTTATAAAGTAAGTATGTCTTCCATGGCTTGTTCTCCTATGTCTTTCTTACTATGGAACCTCTCTTCAGCAAATCTGAACATATTATCATGCAACTAGAAGACTCTGCCCAGCCAAACAGATGGGGCTCCTTGGCCTTAAATTTGCAGCCTCCGAAACTATAAGCTAAGCAAACCTCATAGCTTTTTGAAAGTATCCAGTCTCTGGTATTTTGTCATAGCAACACAAGATGGTTACAAACACCACTGGAGATGGAGTAGCAGTGATGAGACAAGGATTGCCCCAGTACATGCCAGGTAATGTAAACACTCTTACTGCGCACTACCTGAGCTCCCAACACACAGCTCAGGAGATTATGAAAACTGGGATTATTTTAAGCCATCATATTCCTGGATCTCTCATTAGGTCACAAACAATACAGTTTGAAGAACCATTAAAAACACTCATTAGAGATGAAGTTAGTTTAAAACATCTTCCAGACACAAAGAGCCAGCGTGTCCAGGTCATGCCAGTACCAATTAGGTAAGAATTTGCTTTATGTCTCTGCATTTCCAAGGAGAAGCAAAAGATCTAAATTAGCACAGACAGAATGGAGCCAGTCCTTTTCTGAGAAAGATGTAATGTGTGCCATCAGGAACCTGTGCTTCAGCTACATGTTACTAATGATGTTAATTATTGATCAGAGGATTTCATGTATCCAAGGAAGAATGAGTTCTTGAACCTGTTCATGCAAGGCAGGGGAGAAATTTGGCCAGAAAGTAAATTTTGAAAAACCAGATGTTTTGTAATCCTTTCTTTTTAAATATAAATTTATTGTTATTATCAAGGTATTGTACATAGGGGTTACTGTTTTATAAGTCAGGTAATGGATACATTTCTTTTTGTAAATGTCACCCCTTCCTTTGCTTCCCCCCACTAGTTTCCTCCTCCCCATCGCTGCCCATACGTTGCATAGTTCATTTTCCACATAGTGTTTGATGATAATTATCTATGGGTTTGCTCATCTTTCCTACCATATTTTGTAATTCTATACCATAAAGTATATTCTTGTAACATATCCAAGAACTTGAGCAAATCCTTTCAACCTTTTTACTTGTGTCTTTCTATATCCATATATATATTTCTCCTAAATCCTGAAATTTCCTGAGAGATCTCCAGAGAGAGAAGAGTAACTGAATTAAATTCAAAGAAACATGATAATAAATTGCTGTGTTAAGCCACTGACTTGTTTTGTGCTGGTCTTGGGGCTTGAATTCGGGGCCTGGGCACCATCTCCAAGCTTTTGTGCTCAACATTTAGTGCTCTAGTGCTTGAGCCACAGCTCCAGTTGCAGTTTTTTGGTGGGTAATTGGAGATAAGACTTTCATGGACTTTCCTTCCCAGGCTGGCTTTAAACTGTGATTCTCAGGTCTCAACCTCCTGAGTAGCTAGGATTACAGGTATGAGCCACTGGCCCTGGCTGACAAAAGCTATTTGTGATTGGTGCTAGCAGCTTGTACCTGTAAGCCTAACTACTCAGGGGGCTGAGACCTGAGGAGCATGGTTGGAAGCCATCACAATCAGGCATTTCTGATATATGAGACTCTTATTTCCACTTAACCAGCAAAAACTTACAAGTGGTGGTGTGGCTCAAGGGGTGGAGCACTTGAGCACTTGAGCCTTGAGCAGAAAAGCTAAATGAGAGTAAAAAATCATGAGCTCAAGCCCAAATATCAGCACAAAAAATAAACAGCAATATAGACAAGATGAATTTGATCAAAGTGCATTATTTATGTATATGTCAATATCACAATGAAATCCATTTGTGTTGATTAACTTATGTTAGTAAATTTTTTTATGGTGCCTCGTGCTGGTGGCTGACACCTGTAACCATAGCTACTCAAGAGGCTGAGATTTTAGGATCACAGTTCAAAGCCAAAAAAGGTAGGAAAGTCCATGAAATTCTTATCTCCAATTTACCAGTAAAGAGCCAGAAGTGGGGCTGTGGGTAAAGTGGTAGAGTGCTAGCCTTAAGCAAAAAAGCTCAGGGACATGCCCAGGCCCAGGCCCTAAGTACAAGCTCCAAGACTGGTGTATGTGTAGGCATGCACACACTCACACACACACACACACACACACACACACACACACACACTTATGCTAATACAAATTTGGAGAAGAGAGGAAAAAAAAGATACAATGGCACACTAAAGAGATAAGAGAATAGCAAACAAGGACCAGATGCAAACAAAAGAGAAATCCAGCGGGGCAAACATTAACTCCTGCTACTCCTTGTCTGACATTTGGACTTGTGGTGGCATGATGAGTTCTCTTGGTCTTGGAAAGCCCCCCACTGCAGCCTTGCTAACCGTCTGCCCGGTCTCTTTCTTGAGCTGATTTCCTTCATTGCCTGACTAGATATGATTTGTTCCTCACATCTCCAACATCATAAGGCTTTTTACTAAATCTTAGCTTTCACCTTTGTAGCTTCATGCATCGGCCCTCAGGTGCTGCCATCAGGGACCCTGACTCTGCCAAGCATTTATCTAGTATCCCAGGCCTTCATTTGAGATCTGACTGGAAGCCTCCATGACACTGTGATTCATATGCTGTATGTCTGCAAAATCAGCCTCATAGTGCCAAAGTTTGTGACCAACTTGAGCGGTCAGGGTCCCTTAGACCATGTCTACAGTGGCCTTTGAGTGCTGGGGGGCTGAACACAGGAAAATCCTTCCCTAGGAAATCCTGGGGACACATGGTAAGTATTAGATAAGATGGTGACTATGAATATTTACTTTTTCATGACATTTTGTTTGCAGAGGTGTTCTAGAACAACATGATCCCATGCATAGGAATGAGTCTCTAGGTGTCCTGAGACTGAGAAGGGGGCAAAGGAGGCAGGCAGATCCAGGATTTCACAGAATGTAATTTCTTGGAAACTTCCTGAGAGAAGTGGGGTCCTGAGCAGCACCAACTGGATTTCTACAATTTGGATTAGAAGGTAGGACAAGCACATAGGTTAGGACAGAAGGGACTTCATTCAGCTGGAATGTGTCTGCTTTACCCAGTTACTATCAAAACCTTCAGGCCCAACTAATAACATTAGGGACTGGTTCTAATGTACCCCATGCCACTCTGGCTCTTTGTTCATTGATGATATGTTGGGAAACTATGAGGAAACCAATCAGGATTACTCTTGGGGACAGTCACAGTGGTTATAACTCAAGATAGCTGTAGTCAGACCAAGCCAGATCCCCAAATAAAAACAAAAATAGCTTGGAAATTCAGAGAAGTTTGCAGGTTTCAAGGACTCTTCTGATGAACATTTTCTTCTTTGACATCCATTTATCACAATGATGTTTAAAACTTTATTGGCACATCTGTTAATAGAACCTTTGGTGATGGCCTCTATGGGATTTTTCTGTAGCCAAGAAATTACTTTGATGAAATCCACAGCCTCATTAGGGATGTGACAGGTGCAGGCTTAGCCACCGAGGAAGGGCTAGAGGGAGAAGTTTCTCCATATCTCATTTTCAGAGTCTGGTGTCATCTAGGATGCTATTTTTAAAACTAAGGAGAAAATAATTCTTCTAAAGAGCAGTTGGAAATGTAATCTATTGATTGTAAAATAATGAATTGATATAAAACATAAGAGAATGATTTATGAGCAAGAAGTGTTTTTCAGGAACTATATGATTAAAATACATTGATATGGGATAGCTGCTTCTGGTTCATGCTGGAATTCCTAGCTTTTCAAGAAGCTGAGATCTGAGGATTATGATTTGAAGCCAACCTGAGCAGGAAAATCATTAAGACTTTCATCTCCAATAAACCACCACAAAGCTATAAGTAGAACTGTGGCTCAAGTAGCAGAGTGCTGGCTATGAGCAAAAAAAGCCAAGATGCATCACTTAGGCCCTGAGTTCAAGACCCAGTACACACACACACACACACACACACACACACACACACACACACACACACACAAATACATGGGTATAAAATATGATCTCACCCTATATAGTCAGTGATAGAAGCTATGCTGCTAGATGCATCATTAAAATTTATCAGCCAACTGATGATGGAAACCAGTGTTCCTTCTGTATTTCAGAATGTAGGAAGTGTTCCTTCCAAATGTTACCCATGAGTGATTATGTTCTCCAAATCCTTGGGTTTCCCATCTATAATTCAACCCACTCATTGCTGGTAAAAATGCTCAGAAAAACAAAATTCCATCTGTGGTGAACATGTACAGACATTTTTCTGGTCATTATTTCTGAAATTATACAGGAAAGCACCTATTTACACAGTAGGCATATTGTCTTACATGTTGTAACATATCTATAGACAGCTTAATGCACATAGAGGATGCATGTAGGGGTTACAAAAACACTACATCATTTTATGAGAGAGTTCAGCATCCTCACATTCTGATAACTGTGGGACTTTCTGAAAGCAATCCTCCACGAATATTGAGTGATGATTATTATTTCAGCATGAGTGCTTTTAGGAACAGCAGGTACACAACAGTTCATTTCAGCCCCTCTCCTACCTGATTACTTACGAATGTCAGTTGGTTACTTATTTGCTAGGACACTTAGGGTGATGGTTCCCTGTTCTTTTAGAGTGTTTATTCCAGAATCAAAATCATCTTCTTCATCCTTCTAAACAAAATTCTTATCCAATTCTTTCATTTCCTGTCAAAGTACATCACTTTTGAGCATTTTGAGACCCTGACAACAGCACAAGATAAAACCAGAGACTCTAACAGCATGTGGTCCATACACCTGACCAAAGACATCTCCACAATCCCATGTGCTTGCTGTGACAGGTGTGTGATGGGCAATGATCTGAGATTGTGTTATCTGGCATGTCCCCACAGTATAAAATCCAATTGTGGGGACTGGAGAGAGATGATCTCAAGTTGCCTAAGTTCATGGAGGGTAGGAGACAGAATGTTTTCTTTTAACATTTAAAAGCCTAATTTATGGACTTAGTCCAGATGTTGGAAATGAAAAATCAAAGCCAACATTCCACAAAATATAAAGCAAAGAATAACAAGTAAGAACACTTAGATGGATCTGGGCACTGGTGGCTCACACCTGTATCCCTAGCTACTGAGGAGGCTGAGATCTGAAGATCACGGATCGCAGGCAGCCCAGTCAGGAAAGTCCTCATGAGACTCTAATCTCTGATTAACCACCCAAGAACCAGAAGTGGAGCTGTGGCTCAAAGTGGTAGAGTGCTAGCTTTGAGCAAAAGAACTAGGGGATAGGCTCCAGGACCTGAGTTCAAGCCCCGCAACCAGCAATAACAGTAACAACAACAATAATAAGACAGTAATCTCAATAACAGTGTTTTATAAAGGAAAGAGGAAGCATTTGCCACAGAAAAAGGTAGACATTTTTAGGAATCCTCACTAGTTGGGATAACATCTTTCATAGAATCTCAACATTGCATTAGAAGGAAAATAGCAGAGAACATGAAGGGTTGGGTGCAACTAAGGCAGGAGATAGAACTGGCTAGAAGTGAGTTCTAGACCAGACTGAATGACAGAAGATCCTATGTTTAAAAAACACACATAAATTATTTCAACTTGGAGAAAAGCCATATTGAGTGTGACTTGAGCAAGACTGAGAGCTCATTAGCAAATGACCACACAAAGAAAACTTCAAACATTGGCAGTCTCCCATCAGAGCAGAAAAATGAAAGCAGCAAGGCAGAGGTAATTATGTCCTATATTAGAATTTATCGAGCTAGTGGTACATGCCTATCATCCTAGCAACTCAGGAGCCTGGGATCTTAGAATCATGATTGGAAGCCAGCCTGGGCAAGAAATTCCATTAGACTCTTATCTCCACTTAACCACCAAAGAGCTGGAAGTGGAGATGTGCTGGAGTGCCAGCCTTGAGTGGAAAAAGACAAGTGACAGTGCAAGGTAGTGAACCCAAGTCCTCACACTGGCATACACACATAAGAGAATCAACCAAAGAGGACATATACATATAAATTAAGCCAGTAGAAAATGAGGGAAGGTCAGAAAAGAACTAAACAAGCCCTAATAAACTTGTGGGCATTCTTCAGGGCTCAACCTCCTTTTTCTTAAAATATCTTTCTAGTGTTCTGGAGGGGAGTATGTGTTGGAGAAAGGTTGTTGGAACATCACAGGAACTAAATACAACATCATCTCTGTCAAAGGAAGCCAGGGCTGAGTAGAGAGGACTCTCAGAAGCTAAGACGGTCTGACTACAGGAGAGGCACTGATGGGTTACTGCACCCGGGAAACTGCATGTAAGACCCTGAAGAATGTCCCTGAGAAGCTGGAATGACCAGCCATGTCCTGGACATCTTTGCACATCTCCTGGTGCAAAGATTGAAGAAGGTGCTGAGAAGTCTTAGGGAGACCCCAGGGCTTGGTAAAGAAGAAAGAGACCAGGTCTTATGAAGGATAGGGAAAAAATCCAGTTACACTGCACCAGGACCAACAGATAGAATAGCTTACTTGAAGCAGGAGCAATGTGATAGAAATAATTTTGTGTTCACATGCAAAATAAATAAATGGATAGTTTTACATGCAAAATAAATGAGTAGTAAAAGGATTTTTAAAGGGGGAAATACAAAGAGAAGGAAGAAAAAAGAAATATGCAATTGTATACAGAACGTCTACTCAAACTAAATGCTAGTGGCTCAAAACTTTAGTCCTAGCTACTCAGAAGTATGAGTCCTGAAGAACTCAGGTTCAAAGTCCGACAGGGCAGAAAAGTCTGATAGACTTTGTCTATAATTAGAAAAAATTAGGGCTAGAGGGGTGGTGACCTAGTAGGGTACCATATATGAGCAAGCCTAGCAAGAACCCTCATTTTAAGCCTTAGTACTAGCACACACACACACACACACACACACACACACACACACACACCTACTCAATCCAGCTGCCAGTGGCTCACACTTGTAATCCTAGCTACTCAACTGACTGAGATATGAAGATTTGAAACCAGCCCAAGCAAGAAAGCCTGTGAGATGCTTGTTTCCAATTAACCACCAAAAAAACCCAGAAGTGGAATTGTGATTCAAGAAATAGAGCAACAGCTTTGAGCACAAAAGCTAGGGGTAAATGCCTTATCCCTGAGTTCACGACCCAGGAGCAGCAACAAATAAAAGAAAAAAGGTCTACTCCAAAAAGAAAAAGGCACTTTCTGAATCAAAGTATCCCTAGAGCCTACCTGATACAGGAAACAGGGAAAACAATAGAATCACTGTAAACCAAATCATTTATAAACTGTAAAGATCCTTTTCTCTGGCACAGGAGAAAGGGAAGCTGATACTTGTAGTTAAAGAGGAGACAGAATTGATACTGAGCAGAAGCATCCAGATCAAGCATCACAACTCTGAGCACTGATCCTACTCAGGGAAAGGGGGAAAAATCCAAAACATAACAGAAAATCTTTCTTAGACTTCAGGAATTGATTCTATAGATCTAAAGGGTACCATGTCCCCAAACCAACTACAGAGAGACACAGAGCCTGATAATTAAAATATGATTCTAAAAAACCAAAATTTTCTCCAGTGTCCTAGCAGAACAATACCAATTACAGGCAAGAACAGGAACAAAACAACAGCTTGGACTCATTCTCAAGCAAACAATAAAGCTACAGATTATAGGTTACTGGTGCTTCAAGAATGGAGTCAACAAGACTCAGGATATCAAAGGTAGACCAGTTGTGATTGATTGGAAGATGAGTCATGAGTTGGAAGAGAAAAGAGCTCACAGGAAATAGTTCAGGAATGCATTACTCTCTTTGTCCTCCAGGCTGCTATGACAAAACACCACAGGCTGGTTTGCTTATCAACAACAGAAAATCAAAGATCAAGGCTCTGGCAAATTTGATGTCTAGTGAGGGCTGGATTCGTGGCTAACAGATGGCACCTTTCCATTGTGTCTTCACATCGTAGATGGGCTGAGAGAGCTCTTATTAATCCCATTCACCAGGGATTCCCCTGTGGGATGGAAGCATCCTCCAAAGACAAACTCCTAGCACCATCACTTGAAGGTTAGAATTCCAACATAGGAGTTGAGGGCCATGGATACAAAGCTTGAGACCCTAGCTTCACAAACAAGAAAAGCTTGCATCTGGATATTTGAGTGGCAAGAGATGTGTCTGTCTAAGCAATAACAGACAACAGGGCACATGAAATGTCATTTAAGACAAAAATCTCTGAAAATGTCTGAGGGAAATTTGGTTGACCAAACATTTTATGAACCTGAGGAAATAAAACTCACAGACAAAAAACCAGAAAGAGAAAGGAAGCAGAAAAACTCATGGGCTATCCTTCCTTAGTCTTGTGAGTGGAGCCTGGAGCTGTGAGGGAAACACTAGAACTAAAAATAAGGAGCAAACCACAAGAAGGCTGGAGGTGGAGGGGGAGAGAGAGGAAAAGGAAGAGTGGCAATTTTCTCTTAGTCACAATGGAGTCAACAGATGCTCCGTTCAAAGCGCTAAATTCAGAAACAGAAGGATAAGTATAACATAAGTGTTATAAAAAGAACTACGAAAACCAATGGCAGAATATATGGCTTCCAAACTGCCAACAGGCAGACCCACACAGACACATATGCCTACATCAAACAACCCTGAAATACCAAAGATAGGACAAATCGCAAAAGGTTTAAGAAAAGAAATCTTAAAATAAGAGGATACGTTAAGACATTATATATGTTACATAAATATTATAAAGTGGAATCATGACATCTATAAAATTTTATAAAATTAAATAGGAGAAGTTAATCTTAGAGTCTCAGGAATTAAGAAAAAATGAATTAAGCAAAAAATGCTACAAAATTACTAGTGATCTAAGAGGTCTTCCCATACTCTGTTTTCTCTACAGATCATATAAATCTTTTGCCTTTTACTAAGAGGTCTTCCCCAGAATAAGAGGAGTTGGGGTAGGGTGGTCATGGGAATCATAAATGAGTTATTCTATAGGAAATAGTTTGCAATGAATTTGAAAACTGTGAGAACTAAGGTGACATACTAGAAAAATATAAAATGCCCAGTCAGCCTGTTCCCACAGTTGTCACAGAACCCCTCATGCCTCAGACATCAAGCACAGGTGGTCTTCAAATTACATACCAATTCTATCTAAGTTGGCCACAAATCAGAGGCTCTCACAATTTCTACCTCTTGTTAATTAATGGGCAATGCATTTATTACATTATTATGTTATAAGAGCCACATGAAGAGGCACAGAGGGTGAAGTCCAAAGGGTCCTGAGATGCTTCCCCATGAAGGTCTGGGACCCAAGCCTGCTAGCAAATGGATGTGTTTATATCCCAAGGAAAGCACACTCAGCTTGATTGTTCACAGCTGGTGCTCTACTGCTAGTGCAATACCTATAACTCTTTGTTTAGGATATTGTGAGAGTTTCATGGTGATTCACTCAATCTCCTACCTCTCTTCTTTCCTTCATTGTCTACATGGCTTGTTGCTCTGGCAACTAGCCCTCATCCATAATGATTTTTCCAGGGCCCACCTAAAGCTACCTTCCCAGTAAAGAGGAGTCTTGATGTGAATAACAGAGATGGGCTTCACTCCCTGTCACTTAAGAAGTCACCAGGATTTTAGCTGATCCATTCAGGGAACCAGGACAAAGACCAAACCTGTGTTTCTTATTATATCACATCATAGTACTACTTTTTTTTTTTTTTTTTTTTTTGGCCAGTCCTGGGCCTTGGACTCAGGGCCTGAGCACTGTCCCTGGCTTCTTCCCGCTCAAGGCTAGCACTCTGCCACTTGAGCCACAGCGCCACTTCTGGCCGTTTTCTGTATATGTGGTGCTGGGGAATCGAACCTAGGACCTCGTGTATCCTAGGCAGGCACTCTTGCCACTAGGCTATATCCCCAGCCCCATAGTACTACTTTTTATTAGAAGGTCTACTGAACATGTTGTATTTATAGGAAATGCAAAGTCTTTAATTGTACAAAGGCTAACAAGAACACTGTAAAGCTTACGTATGTTCAAAATTATGTAACACTGCTGAAGGACACATAGTAAGAAATGAACAAGTGGGTTAAAAAGGTTTGTTTCCACAAACATGTCAATTTTGCAAAATCAATGTGACATTAAGTTCCCAAATGGAGCATCCAGTTTAAGGCTGGAGGTATGGTTCATGTGATTGAATGCTTGCCTGGAAAGTACAAAGTCCTGAGTTCAAACTGAACTTCCAAAAGAATGTCTAGTTTCCAATTTATGATAGATGAAGTCATTTAGACCATACCTCCCTGAAACTAATTTTAAAAGTAGAGTTGAAGCTGGGCATTGATGACTCAAGAGGCTAATATCTGAAGATCACAATTTGAAGTTAACCTGGACAAAAAACTCTGAGAGATACTCATTTCTAATTAACAAGCAAGAAGCCAAATGTGGAGGTGTTGTTCAAGTGCTAGTACCAGCCTTAAGCAAAAAAAATCCAAGTAGAATACAAGGCCCTGTGTTTAGCCCCAGTCGCAGCACAAAATAATAATAACAATAATATAAAATACAAAGTAAATGTGGATTTGATTTTTTTTAATCTTAAGAATTTTGAGGGCTGGGGATATAGCCTAGTGGCAAGAGTGCCTGCCTCGGATACACGAGGCCCTAGGTTCGATTCCCCAGCACCACATATACAGAAAACGGCCAGAAGCGGCGCTGTGGCTCAAGTGGCAGAGTGCTAGCCTTGAGCGGGAAGAAGCCAGGGACAGTGCTCAGGCCCTGAGTCCAAGGCCCAGGACTGGCCAAAAAAAAAAAAAAAAAAAAAAGAATTTTGAAATTTCCCAAGAATTTAAGAAATTAAGGAGGAAAACTTGGAGGAATTTGGAGTCCTGAGCTGTGGTCATACAGGGAGCTGGGCTGGACAATATATACAAGGCAAAGGCAAAGGTGGATGGGTGTAGGGGAAAGGAAGGTCTCTCATGGTTTATAACATAGCATGGAGCCAACTAGCTCTCCTGCCTCTTACCCAGGGGACCATGAAACCAAAGAGATAGGCTGCAGATAAATGTGTAGGCACTATGGCTTGGATCTGGTCTCCAATGGTCCAGATGTTTAGAGGATTGATCCCAGTGTGGGAGGTGATGGAGCCTCTGGGAAATGGGCCTACCTGGAGGTGTGAGATGACTGTGCCATGCTGCTTTCTCGCTATCTCCTTGGATTCTCTTTGATGAGCTGAGCAGTTTCCTTTACCATGCATTCCTCATTTTGGCCTAAAGTAATAAGGCTGATGGATCATAGACAAAAGGTCTAATACTGGGAGCCAAAACAAACATTTTCTCTTTCTAAATGGATTGTCTCTGGGACTGGTTCTAATAGCAGGAAGCTGTTACCTTGCTTCCACATGTTACATCCTGTTGTATGATGTCATATGATGCTACAAGGTCAGGCTCTACCAAGCAGCATTTGAGGCTCCAAGAGGAGCAAGGAAGCCCGAAGTCACACCCACACCCAACTGGAAGTAGAAACTGCTTTGTGCCAGCCTCCATGCTCACAAGCTTCCCAGGCTCATACATCTCTTTATGATCTGGAAATGATCTGCCAAAACTCAGACCAACTCGTTGCAATGTTTTCTCTGTGGCTACTTGAGGAACTTGACCTCAATTGACAGCTGCTCCACCAGCAGTCAACTGACCACTTACTCCAGAGCCTGTCTTGTTAGAAGTTATTTTTAAAATATAACCATAGAATAGACTCAGAAAATAGACTCCGTGAATATAGTCATCTTGGCAGCATATTACCACCATTGTGATGGTATAGAGAGAATGAATTGTCTAATAAGGGCAGGAACAAACAGATAATAATATGGAAACATTAATTCTTTCTTTGTGTGTGTGTGTGTGTGTGTGTGTGTGTGTGTGTGTGCTAGTATTGGGACTCAGGGCTTTGCCCTCTTCCTCAGCATATTTTGCTCAAAACTAGTGTTCTTCTGCTTCAGCCATACCTCCACTTCTGATGTTTTGCTGATTCATTGGAGAAAAGAGTTTTTTGGACTTGTCTGCCTGAGCAAGATTCAAACCGCAATCCTTAGATCTATGCCTCCTGAGTTGTTAGGTTTACAGGCATGACCTAACGGCATCCAGCTGGAAGCATTAATTCTTGACCCATTCCTCACACCATCAAGAAAGTGAAAGCAGAAACTGGCATCACACATCTCAATATAATAGAAGAAAGAAAGAGACAGACAGAGGGAAAGAGAGAGAGAGGAAGGAAGGAAGGGAGGGAGGGAAGGAGGGACAGAGGGACAGAAGGAGGAAGGGAAGGAAGAAAGAAAGGTTTTTCTTAAGAATATTAAAAAATAAGGGCTGGGGATATGGCCTAGTGGCAAGAGAGCTTGCCTCGTATACATGAGGCCCTGGGTTCAATTCCCCAGCACCACATATACAGAAAACGGCCAGAAGTGGCGCTGTGGCTCAAGTGGCAGAGTGCTAGCCTTGAGCGGGAAGAAGCCAGGGACAGTGCTCAGGCCCTGAGTTCAAGGCCCAGGACTGGACAAAAAAAATAAATGAATAAAAAATAAGCCAGAAATCAGTGGTTCGTACTTGTAATCCTACCTACTCAGGATACTGATATATGAAGGATCATGATTCAAAGCCAGAAAAATTCTCAAGACTCCATCTGCAATTAACCAGCCTAAAAAGCTGGGCTGTAGGTATAATTCAAATTGGTAGTACACTAGTGGAGCAAGCTTGAGGCCTTAAATTCAACCCTTTGGTCTCAATCAGACAAAAGGATGTGGAGAACTGGTCTCTATTATAGTAAGTGAGGTCAACTGCTTTCCAAATTTTTGGCTATGCTATTCTTATTTTCATGTATACTTTCAAACATTAATTTCATAGATGGACATTTGCCTTAGGGATGTACTTGGCAACATATGTAGTTAAGTTTTTTATGAAATAATTAATCTATGATTTAAAAAAATAAAGACAGCATAAGAAAAATATGGCATTATTATATAATTATATGATGACTATGGACCTCATTAAATATAATACTGTAAATCTATCTATCTACAGTGATATAAGAAAAAATTCCTGCATGACTACAGACTAATAAAGCCAGTATAGACTATTAAATGTGCTTATTTTACATAAAAAAGAGATCAAATGTGTATGTATGTCTATGTGTGTATGTTTGTGTACGGTGTGTGTGTGTGTGTGTGTTTGTGTGTGTGTGTGTTTTCTGATTATGGGGCTTAAACTCAGGGCCAAGGCTTTCTACTCAAGGCTGGTATTCTACCACGTGAGATACATCTTCACTTCTGGCTTTTTGCTAGTTAATTGGAGATAAAACTCTTGTGGACTTTTCTACTTGGATTGGCCATGAGTTGAAATCCCTTAAATCTCAGCCTCCTGAATAGGTAGGGTTACAGGGGTGAGCTACCAAGGCTTGCTGTATTTTTTAGACATTTATTCCACAAAAGTTGATGGCACATTTACAGTAGTTCAGGCATGCCTCTAGTCCTGGGCCAGACCATGTGCCTGTGTTTGTGTGGACCCAGAAGCCAAGTCTCAAAGTCTCCAGCCCAGGCCTCCTGCTAGTTGGAAGCAGATTTATATGAGCTAGAGTCCCAGGTTCTCTAGGTACCAGGTTCTGCACTGTAAGATCTGCCACTACAATCAGCCTGAGAAGCCAGAGTTCTGTGGATTTCAGGGAGAACAGGCCTGCAAACTTCTGGTTTACATCATCATGGCTCTGATGGAAAATCAAGTGGCAACAGACCCCAGACCCAAGGTGATGTCTGACCAACCTGGCTTTTGGTAATACTGATAGGCCCATTTAGCAAGAATCCCTTGTCCTTAGTGCCTTCTCGTAGTAATTTTCATACTGATCCCCACCCTTCTTCTTGGTTGTAATTCTCAACAGTCATTTTTGTATTTAACATAGACTCTGATCTCTCTCCACTGATTCAATAGCCCTGAATAAAATCTAACTCAACATCGTAGTACATGCCAGAATATTTATTTTTCTTTAATTTTTTTTTATCAATTACACATTTATTGTGCTCCAGTATATATTACTCCATAACAAACATGAAGACAAAAAGAAGTTCCAGAGTTTAAGTCATACAGGAACCTAAACTTGGTATCTGATGCTTTTGATCTTTGGCTGGTACTGTTCTAAACTGAGCCATTTCTCCAACGCCAAGTGTTGATTATCTTTTTTTATATTATCTTTAAGTAGTTGTACAAAGAGTTTCAATCAAACATGTCAATTGATATGTACAATACATCTTGAACTATTTTTTTTCTTTAAGAGCATCTCTCAGAGAAAGTCCTAGAAGAATCTCTATCTTGCTTTTCTTTCTGGCTGTGCTCCAATTTCCCCTACAGTCCTTCTCATGAGACCAATGTAGTCAGACATAGGAGCCTGTGGCTGAGGTTCATCATCAAATCAGCTTCTATGACACAGAGCAGGATTAAGAGAGATGTCCAAAGGTGGATGGAAAATGGTTGGACAGGTGTACTGCACACATTACTTCTTCCACAGAGCCTCCACAGAAACACAGTTCCAGAATGTTCTACAAGCCTCTGTCTAGATATGGAGGGGTAAAGGTCACTGCATTTGGTTATGCCATTTATTTTCTTTGACAATGTAATATTTTTAAAATTTTTCACACTAATCATAAACTATCAAGTATTCCAATAAAAGTCTCTAGCTAAGGTACATTAATAAGAGTAGTAATAAAAATACTAGATAGTATCATAAAATTTTTCAATCATTTCATCTTCTCATGATCAGTAAATGTTTATAGTAAGTTACACACTAGAATTCACAAATACAAAAAGCTTCCAAATGAATTCAGTGGGCCATTTTGTAAATCTCTCAATTTTATTAAGTTTCTAAAATTTAAAACAAAGAAATGCATTTTGCCTAGTCAGAAAACCTAGGGGAAAAAAATCTGCCCTTTCAGAGCTTTTGCCAAAAAATGTTTACATATGAAAGACAATAACTGATATTAGAAAAATAGTTCTGAATCTTAATAAACATTTTGTTTTTATTTTATTTATTTGTATATTTATTATTTATTTTATGCTGGTACACTCAGGGATGGCACTTTACCATTTGAACCACATCTTCACTTCTAGCTTTTTGCTGCTTAATTGGAAATTAGAATCTCTCAGATTTGTCTGCCAGGCTTTGAACAAGAATCCTAGATCTCAGCCTCCAAAGTAGGTAGGATTATAGGTGTGAGCCATCGGTGCCCAGCTTAATAAACATTTCGGTACTCATTTAAGATTAAATATTTGCATTATCTAGAATGAATGCATGCCTTGTATGCATTATTACCTAATAACCCCCTTCTCTTTTGGGGGTATTAGTGGAGACTGAATTCAGGGCCTAGCAATTTCTCAACAAGTATGCTACCATTTGAGCTTCTCCCATAGTCTATTTATTCTATTTTGTTTCTGAGGCAAGACAAGTTCTAACCTTTCCTGGGATGACCTTGAAGTTGAGATTCTCCTACCTTTACTTCCAGAATAGCTGGGATTACCAAAGTGTACCACCACTCCCAGCTCGAGTCAATCTTTCTTTTTTTCAAAACAACTGCTGAATGCATCATTGAGTACTGAATAGAATTCTCTGTGGTATATGCTTGCTTTTCTCTATCTTAACATCAAAACTATGGGCAAAGCATTCAGTGTATCGAACCTTATCTGTCCTCTTAGTTCAATAGTTACTTGAATATATCTCTATTTACTTTCTGTGAACAAATATCCATTATGCTGAGATTATTTTTTTCATGAGATCATTTTTTTTTCCTATTCTAACATTATAAAAGGGATTTCTTTTTCTACCTTGTCTGCAAATGCTTGGAAAGATTAAAATGTCAAAAGCAGAGGAAACAGAGTCCCTGGGAACAAACAGAACCTTGTCTCATACCCTACTTATCCTAGGACTTTTATATGATTATTTAGAATAAATAAAAAAGACACATTAACAACTATGCCTTTTTAAATCCTTTATGTTACTTCTGCAAGATAACAATAAATGTAACTTAAAATTACATACTGTCAAAACCACAAGTGTGCTCTTGAGAAACAGACATTGGGCAGCATAAATGGTATTTGAGTTAAAGAGTGTTCATTTGAAAAACTTTGACATAAACAAATAAGTGAACTTTGGAAGTCTTAATTTCTCCCTTTCTCCACTTTGAAATAAATATTTAGGACAATTTTTACTTCCTCCATTCCCTTTATCTAGGAAGCTATTTTTCATTCCCTTTCCAATGCCTTTTTAAACTAGCTTTCCCTTTTTGCTTTATACTTGCATTGCTTTAATTTGCATTTAAGACATTCCCTAGAAAACCTTTTAGCTAAAGTTCCTCTTTAATGCAATGTAATAATCCTTTGAAACATTTGATAATGGCTGAATTTGATGACCTTCTGGCAGTTTGAGCTTAAACCTGCCCCTTTTTATTCCTACAGTTTAAGTCCAAGCCCATCCATTTTCTTATGCCATGCTGACAGTTTTTTTGTATCAAAATACCTGATTGTTTTGAACACATTTACCACACACATGCACACACACACTTGTGCACGAAGGCCTTAAAGCACTCAAAAATGAATATTGGCCATAAGTTTTCTGGAGTTCCAGTGACAACAGATACTTTTGCCCATAGCACTATAGAACCACATAATCAGTGTTAGAAAAACTTTAAATTTTTGCCAAACAAACAGAATCTCTTACTCTTACAGATAAACAAGATCTAGAAGTTTAGGTAGCTTTTGCTAGCAAAGCACATCAGCTGAGCTTCAGTCTCTAGGGCCTGTGAAGAGAGGCAACTTTGCTAGCAATGTACATTAGCATACATGTTGACCTTTGAATACTTTCAGATGGAGGAGGAGGAGTAAGCTTAGTGGAAGGGTGAGGGCCACCTGAAGCTATTTCTTTAGCTCGCCTTACTCTGTCTTTCACCCATTTTTAGACAAGAGCACTTTAGTTACCAAAAAGAACAATGACACAGAAAGCAAGGAGCTATAATATAAACTGGTACCAATTGTTAAAAAAACAGAACAAGACAAAACCAAGGCAGAAATACAGAAATCAAAGCCTGCTGAGAGGCATGATCAACAATGATCTCCTACCTCAACAGTAACCTCCAAAACCTCTGTTATCAACATTAACTCTGAGAGACGGATGGAGAATCTCCAGGACATCTACTCCCCTATCCCAATAGTCCAAACTGATCTGTTGCCAAAAACAGAAAAGCAGATGAACAGAAAATAAGACAAATAAAAAAAATCTCTCAAAGATTTCTGAGTGACTCCAAAAATATTTATTAACAGTTCAGGCTTCCATGATCCTGGCTGTCAGAGTAGAGGAAGGGCCACTGGGCCCTGAGAAAAGTCTCAGATGACACCTGCCCTATGGAGTCTCCCATCCTCTGGCAACCTGAATTGCTGAGGCCATTTGTCAGTGTGGCTTCAAAGAACCCAAGTGCACCCCCGCCCCCAGAATTGGCAATGAGATCTCCATGAGGCCTCCAAATGTTATATAGGAATTCAATTAGCTAGATACAGAGAAGCCACATTTTGAGAGGCTGAATTGGGAGTCTTTAATAGAAAGCTGGCAACTCCAAGTAGGCTCCTGTCTCAAAGACCTGCAGCCCTGAATATAGCTTATAAAAACCAAATGATTAGGGTGGAGGGCTAAACCTAACAAAAGTGTTATACATAAGCAAAGCAAACTGCCTATCTCGAGAAATAATTGAGGAGCAAGAGTTTAATGGGGTTAAACAACATGACACATCTGCAATTAAAAGAATGACCTGTTTCACACCTTTAGGCTTTTCAGAACTGGTTTAAAAGCCCCCACCACCCATCAAGTTGCCACGCTGGCAGTGAAGACAAGACCATGTTACTTAGACTCAGTATCCCTATTTCAGTAGAGCAGTAGCTTTGAATGAAAAACCTAAGGGACAACATGAGACCCCATGTTTAAGCCCCAGTACTAATAGAGAGAGAGAAAGAGAGAGAGAGAGAGAGAGAGAGAGAGAGAGAGAGAGAGAGAGAGGAAAAAAGCCCAAACCTCTTGATCAATAAGAGGTTGTGGGGAAAAATATAACAATAGAGTTACTCTGAGAAAATATGACATATGCTTGTTTGAAATCCCATGCTGAAATCCCACTTTGAAACCCCTTTCTATAATTAATTCACACTAAAAAATGACAAGAAAGTTAAATAAAACAGGTTCTGTTGGGGGAGAATGACAGGGAGGGGGAGGGCTAAAGATGAGGATAAATGAGGATGAATGTAATCAAAGTAAATTTTCATGTATGGAAATAAAACAATGAAATTATTTTAAGAAGAGGAAGTTGGTAAGGGAGAGTGATAAAGGGGGTGAATTTTATTAGGTTACATTGTGTGTAGAAATGTCACAATTAAATCCTCTTGTACATGTAATGCATGCTAATAAAAAATGGTTGATGTGAAAGCTAGAAGCCAGCTCTTACCCCCTTTCCACCCTCATCTCTCAGATTGTTCCATTGAAGACAGCTGACTATAGGCAACATGTTCCTTTTTCCTTCCTTTTCTACATACTACATTGAAACCAGTTGACCTGTCCTGTCTTCATCATAGCCACATGTATGGGTATCTGTCAAAATTATCTGCTACTTCTTGAATTGTTTCTTCCTATCTATATGTTTTTACTCTTCTTTGTGTGTTTCCTGATACGGTATGATACCTACTGGGGATGGTGCGACTCATTCTTTTTATCCCACCACTTACTGAGTTAATCTGCTATATTTCCTTCTTCACATGAACTTTAAAATGAGCTTGTCAGGTTCTGTAAAAATATTCTTGAATTTTGGTGAGGATTCCATTAATGTATCTGTCTGGGGAGAAATGTCAGATTTACTGGATGCTTCAAAGATGTGATGGTGATTTTCATATCTTTTTTTTTAATCCTTAAATAAGATTTTCCTGGTTTGTTTATGTAGGTAGTCAAGGTCGATGCTCATGACAGCATTGTGAAATCGGAGTTAGGCAGGTGGCTGCTCAGTGGTACCTGATGAAGCTTCTGGAGATTTCCACAACCGCATGTTCTTATTTATCTTACTATTTCCTCTGGCTCTGTTAATTTCTGGAAAAAAAAGAAAGAAATAGAATGATCTCATCTAAATCTTTAAATTCATTAACCTTAATCCTTCATGAGGTCCTCTTAGTTCTCTCTGAGACCTTGTCACTCCCTTCTTAGCCATTTCTGCAGCCCACAGACTGGCACACTGAGGCATGTCATATACATCCAGACTTTCAGACATGATATGACTTCCAGACCTAGGAGCTGCAAACCTATAATGCTGCAATGACTGGCCATTGGAATGTCTCAAATAGTTCCAGCATCCACACTGTCTGTTTCCACATACAGTCATTTAACTCTCATTTTTCCACCCTTGGAGCAGGTGCACCCCACCTGGAAGACCTCCTATCCCTTTCTCTGAACCAATCCTTACCATTCTTTTAGGACCAAAGTCAGCATGCACCTGTGCTCTCTGATGTCCCTTTCCATCATTTCCTCCCTGAAAACTATGGCTTTTCCATAGACAGACAGACAATGGGGTCATAGGTTACAATCTCCCCACACCACAAGGTTGTGTGGAGGAGCTCATAAACACAGAACTTTGAGGGCCTAGAAGCAAAAAACAAATAAATGGAGGCAATAGCATCATAACATCTATGGCTTTGATTCTCACGTAAGCCATGGTTTGAATATGTCTTCAAATCTCTTGTGTATGTTAAAATTTTAATCCCCAAAGTCCTGGGTTAATGTTATCTGGAGCGAAGATATTGGGAGGTGATTAAGGCCAGACGAGGTTATGAGGGTGGGGGCCCCATGAGAGGATTAGTGGTTTATAAATAAGGAGACCTAGAACTATTAAGTTTGCTCCAATCTTGTCTTGTGAAGCTTTGGGCATAAAATACTTTTAGTAAAAAGACACTCACCATAGTCAAATGGTAGAATCAGCTTTAGTGATCCCAAAGAATTAAATAGATAAGGAAGATAAGTTATATGTGTGTGCACATGGATATATATATATATATATATATATATATATATATATTCATACATCATATATCACATAGAATAGAATATTTTGTTCTTTTTTTTTTTTTTTTTGGCTAGTCCTGGAGCTTGTACTCAGGGTCTGAGCACTGTTCCTGGCTTCTTTTTGCACAAGGCTAGCACTCTACCACTTGAGCCATAACGCCACTTCTGGCCGTTTTCTATATCTGTGGTGCTGGGGAATCGAACCCAGGGCTTCATGTATATGAGGCACTAGGCCATATTCCCAGCCCAGAATAGAATATTTTGTTTAAAGAAAAATAAATGTCATTTGAAAGAAAATGGAAAGAATTGCAGATATATATCTGAAATACCATGGTGAAACCCCTTTGTGCAATTAATACACACTAAAATAATGAATGACAGAAAAGTAAAGCAGACTTCAGGGAGGGTACCATAAGAGAGGACAAGGCTAACAAAGAGAGTGAATGAGGATGAATATGGTCAGTATTGATTATTCACATGTATGAAAATAGAATGCTAAAACTTGTTGAAATTGTTTTGCAAAGAAGGCATGAGGTAAAGGAGAGGGACAGAATAAGTGTGGTTATCAGGATACATTGTTGACATGCATGGAAATGTCACAATGAACTCCCTTTGTACAACTAATGGATGTAAATATAAATAATATCTCATATATACATATAATCTGTAATATAATATATGGTATCATGCGCTATATTGTATATTATATTAACAATGTAATACATATATCATACATTGTATTGTACATATCATATATGCCATAAATCATGTTGTACATGTTTTGGGTTACTTATATATTATGTAATGCACTATATGCAATAGTATATATTATAATGCATATTATATATCACATGTGCAATATAATAATGTGATATGATTTTATCAGTATTATACACACATATATATATATATAATTTTACATTTAAAAATAGGTTATCACTAGATGTCAACTACACACTTGCTCCAAGAGCTTGGGCTTGTCAACTCTTTATAAATTGTGAATTTAATTAGCCTCTATTCTTGTGAGTTTTGCAGTATGTGGTATGCAGGAAGAGAAGACAGATTAAAGCAATGCCAGGCCCTGGAGACTGCATGCAGATGTCACTCTTCAGCCAGACAATGTGAGTAACTCCTACAATCTTCATTTTGTGGCCAGAGATCAGTCAGAATGGTTAAAGAAATTTTCTAAGGCTACACAGCAGTGCCGGTAGTCTACCATCTGGTAAATCCAAGTTCTGACTTTCAGATTTCAAAAAAGTATCCAGAGACTTCAAAATGAAAATTACAAGTCATTTCAGTTAACAATCATCACCCACAAAGGTTCTCATTCCTCCTTAGCTGTACAGGGTAGACTCTGTGCATGTGGGTTATGTGGGAAACATCATAGGGTAGAGAACATCTGTAGTATTCCACGGGTGTTGGAGGAGTTACTTCTTTATGTCAATACCCAGCAATGTCTAGCATATGGGAGACAGTAACCCTATCATTCTGCAAGGCAATAAATATTCAGTTGTTTCCTATATAAAGATCTGTAGTTGGTTGATGTATCCATACATTTTTCAAGGCCAAACAAATGAAAAGATTCCCAAGTATATTTAGTGACCAAGGAAGCCTTTGAAAAAAATCATAGCCACCCTGAAACTTACTTGGTCTTAGTAATACCAAAGAGGAAAGAGAGAGAAAAAATGAATGGAGCCAGAAGGTAGCTTGATGTCACTCTCTCCTTTTCTGTGGGGACTACCTGTCTCCTGCCCCACAGTTGATAGTACTAGACCTTCTCAATGAAAAATTCGAAATTATGAGCTCTAGCACTTACTGGTATGCATTTGAATTAGGCTCACCATCTCCTAGTAGTGTGTCTTGCATGAGTAACTTCACTGAAAAGGGAACAAATTAAATGAGAGAATTAACTGAAAATACGTATCAAGCACTAGGGTTGGACCTACCAAGTAGTAAGTAGCCAGTTATCATGAGCATATATATAACTCTAATAATCATTAACCAGGTAGAGATAGAAACTAGAGAGACTAGACACTGATGGAGACTTTATAGAAAAATATATAAAGACATCATAGAGCACAGCAGCAACAACAACTCTAAATAATCTAATTTTAAAATTGTTGGATGTTCTTGCTGGTTTCTGTGAATTAATTAAAAGTTACCAACTTTGTATCTGTGCTTTTTGATCTGAACTATTCTCTGCTGCAGTCTCTTTGCATCTTGTTTGCAGTAGAAATGAGAAAAATGAGTAGTAAGTATTGTATGTGGAAGACTCTAAAACAGGTAATGCCTTCTTATCTTCTTAAAGAATATAGTCCAGAACTCAAGAGACTACCTTGTTTCTATTCTGCTCCAATAATAAATTAGTAGCAACTTCTCCAGAACTCTTTCAAGAACAAAGGCTAAGCAACTTACCCATCAGACCACACTTTTATGACCAGGGACTGTTTTAACTATGCATACCTTCCTCATTTCCTTTCCCCAATTTTCCCTATTTAACCTAAGGCCAATGTCTGTACCCTGGAAGATGTCAAGATGTACTGAAGTGTTGTCTTCCTGTGGCTGTCCTGTCATACATCTCTTTTCTCTGCCCTTCACCATATTTCTTTATATAGGGGTGTGGTCTAACCTGACTTGGGACTCCTAAACTTTGGGGCCTGGGGTCTAAAAACCTGGTTTCAAAATAAGCTAAGATAATGGATAGACATTTCTAAAAACAAGACATACAGGGAGCTAAAAAATGTTTAAAAACTGAAAAATTGATTAAAACCACTAATCATCATAGAACTACAAATCGAAACTATACACCTGTTAAGAGAGCTGTTACCAAAAAGAGAAATATCAAATGTTGGCAAGCATAATGAAAATAGAGAACTGGAAGGAATGTAAATTAGTTTAAAAAAAAAAAAAAAGAAACTCGGGGCTGGGAATATGGCTTAGTGGCAAGAGTGCTTGCCTCGAATACATGAAGCCCTGGGTTCGATTCCTCAGCACCACATATATAGAAAAAAGCCAGAAGTGGCGCTGTGACTCAAGAGGTCAAGAGGTAGAGTGCTAGCCTTGAGCAAAAAGAAGCCAGGAACAGTGCTCAGGCCCTGAGTTCAAGGCCCAGGACTGGCAACAAAAGCAAAACAAAACCAGAAAAGTACAGTGTCTAGGGAAACAGTAGGCCAAGCTGGATGGCTAAAGAGCAAACATATGGTCAAGAAATGTTTAGCTTTCTAAGATTCAGAGTGAGGGAGTTTATGGTACTGATAGTAGATAATGGATAGTGATAGTAGATAGTGGACTGATTGTAGGGAAATGAGGGGTCATTATTTGGCAGATATTTGAAAGGAATCTGCACTTGTATAGTTTTAAGATGCATATGAGATGCAACCCACATAAAAATCAGGCCAAGAATGCAAAGGGTTCCACTGCACAGGTGCCTTAGTTTGGTTAGAACTGGCTTAGAGTTTTATTACTTCTCAGGAGAAGTCCAAACCACAAACTAGCCCCAAAGAGAAGTGGCTATGGGTGTGTCTTAAGGCATGACTAGGAGAAGAGGTTGGTTTCAGTGATCTTTCCCTATAGCTAACCTATGTCAGGAAGCATTAATTGCAGTAGCTCAGCTATAGACTCAACCTAAGAGCCTATTTGGATGGATGTGGGGGTGGGTGGATGGATGGATATATAAATGGATGGGGAAATATTATGTCTAAATAAATGAATATTTTTCAGTCTTGAAGAATTGAAGTCCTGCTGCTCCAAATAATCCAATGAAAATACCTCCATGACATGTTAAATGATAGAAGACAGGCACAGAAAGACAGTTCATGTTGTCATTTATTGCAGACACTAAGTAGTTGATCTCGTAGAAAAATGGAGTCGACTAGTGTTACTAGAGACTGCAAGAGTAGGAAGAGAGAAGAGATTAGAGAAGAGGCACTGATAGGAAGAATAGATAGGAGGAAATAGTTCTGGTTTTCAAGTGTACACAGGAAGGACTGCTCTCTACTACAATCTATGCTATATTCCAAAATAAGAAATAAAGAAGTACAGAAGTTTTGACATGTAGAAATAACAGTATTTGAGGAGACAATAATGCTTATTTCTAACATGATCATTACAGACTCTACATGAGTATTAAATTATCATACTGTACACATGGACAAATATATTTTCATTTATAAAAAGTTTAGATGAGGACTGGGAATATGGCCTAGTGGCAAGAGTGTTGGCCTCATATACATGGAGCCCTAGGTTCGATTCCCCAGCACCACATACATAGAAAATGGCCAGAAGTGACTCTGTGGCTCAAATGGTAGAGTGCTAGCCTTTCGCAAAAAGAAGCCAGTGACAGTGCTCAGGCCCTGAGTCCAAGGCCCAGGACTGGTAAACAAACAACAACAAAAAAAACCCTGGCATTAAAAAGTTTAGATGAGGGGCTGGGGATATAGCCTAGTGGCAAGAGTGCCTGCCTCGGTTACACGAGGCCCTAGGTTCGATTCCCCAGCACCACATATACAGAAAACGGCCAGAAGCGGCGCTGTGGCTCAAGTGGCAGAGTGCTAGCCTTGAGCGGGAAGAAGCCAGGGACAGTGCTCAGGCCCTGAGTCCAAGGCCCAGGACAGGCCAAAAAAAAAAAGTTTAGATGAGTCAGGAGCCTGTGGCTCATATATTCCTGTATTCCTAGCTACTCAGGAAGCTGAGATCTGAGGATCACAGTTCAAAGCCAGTCCAGGCAAAAAAAATCATGAGGATCTTATCTTCAATTAACTAGCAAAAGCCAGAAGTCAAGCTATGACTCAAATGGTAAAGAATGCCAGCTTTGAGTGCAAAACCCAAGCAAGAATGCAAGACCCTAAGTTCACTCCCCAACACACACACACACACACACACACACACACACACACACACACACACACACACAAGCAGATGCTAGATTATCACCTTAAAATGGGTGGAGGATTATCACCTGATAAAAATTAATGATTAGGAAGAGGGAGTTCCTGTCTCACCAACAGTAAACAATAGAGCCTCTGCCTCTCCCCTCCACCCTGCCTAACTCCTTCCACTTCATTCTCATCTCTCTAGCTGTCTTCTTCTTATGGCTGGGCCTCTCAGCTCTCCCAGGCTGAGCTGGAAGACAGAGATAAACACAGTGACTCTCTCCCCACTCGTTTGGACTATCCTGGCTAAGGTCTATGGAAAATCAAGTCAGGGTGGTCCATTTTCAAGACAAGGCACTTGACCCTGAGTGAAAAGTTGCTTGCACAATGATATAATAGCTTGCTAACATGACAATAATAAAGCCTATGGACTTGGAAAATTCCTAGATACACACAGTAAGGAGGAGGGGAGAGACTGCAACAAAATGAGAAAGCCAGTAAAACATTGTGTACCTGCCAGGAAGCACATGCTCAGGAGAGCCTTCCCTCCACATGGGAGAGGGATGGAGACAAGAACTCCTCTAAAACCCCAAAATGTGCCTATATTAAAATTACCCAATGAAAAATAATAAAACTTAGATGGCATCTGGGAAGATTGTACACTCCATAGTACTCAAATTAATGATGGCATGGGGGCAGATACGTGCATTAGGGATTAAATTACTTGTTGCAACTTTTTGGGGGAGTACCTACTCACCAAACACTGACCTTGCAAAAACAACCCATAAAAGTCTCATTCTCCTGCATTCTTGTTCCTGAGTCCATTTTTCAAGCTTTGGACAGGTGAGAGTTTTGCTTTGCTTTTTTTAATAGGTAAGCAACCTTAGTAGCTGACAAAGCCCCACTCCCTGGAGTGGAGGAATCTTACTAGCAAGAGAAGGAAGAATGGACTGAAGACAATACACAACATGGTTCTGTACTGCATATTAGTATGTGTCTAAATCTACTATTATCCTCAGAATCAATGTCCATAATTGTAACCATACGTTTATAAAGCTATCTGCAAAGCCTCAAAAAATGCTATGCAAGTTTCTACAGAACATGATTATTTTTTCCTCTCATAAGAAGCAACCCAGGATTTCAGAAAGAGGAAAGCAATAATAATAGAGTGTGTGTAATGACGTGAACTTAAAATAGATTCATAAAGGTAAGTCAATGCGATTCTTTCACTGCTTCTGATTTAGGTTACGTGATAATTCACTTCTGAGGTGTTTGATTGATTATTTTTTCCTCTCATAAGAAGCAACCCAGGATTTCAGAAAGAGGAAAGCAATAATAATAGAGTGTGTGTAATGACATGAACTTAAAATAGATTCATAAGGTAAGTCAATGGGATTCTTTCACTGCTTCTGATTTGGGTTACGTGATAATTCACTTCTGAGGTGTTTGATTCCTCCTCTGATAAAATTTTCTGTCCAACTGAGGTCTCTCATTCCAAGATTAGCTTAGGTGGAGATCTCACTGCATACAAAATGACTTCACTCCTACAGGGAGAACTTGATGAGTCCTTTATAGAACCAGAAAAGAACATAAGCAGAGGCCATGCTGGGCTGTAAACACTGTTTTTTCTGCTTGTCCCTGTTGAGCTTGGCAGGGTATGGCCAGAGCCTTGGGCAGGAAGCAGCATCCCAGAGACACTAATTAACAGTGACAGCAATGTGGTGATGCCCTCCACCCCCCCCCCCAAGCTATTTGGAGATACAAAAGGAAACCCAGCTCTAAGAAGAGCAGAAACTCCATAATGTCTTTTCAGAGGCCATTTAGAAAAGGTGTGAGGAAATATTGCATCTTGGCACTTTGTTATTAAAAGTGATCCTATCAGATTTTGCATTGTTTTCATTTCTACTCAGGCACCAAAATAAGCCTTTTCTTTTTCCTAGAGTAATTCATTTTGCTTCAAGCAGACAAGTTAATGATAGCAGAGACTGTGGACTATCAAGACTCTGGCTTGGAAAGTCTTCTAAGATTTTTAAATACTTTAAGATATTCATGTCAAAGGATCTTGTGACAGACGTTTTATAATATACTCAATTTTATACTTTAGTTGATATCCATTATACCATCTACCCAACACTACATGGGAGTTGCCCATGTTTTCCCGTGTTTTGAACTAGGTACTGAGTTGTATATTTGACAATGAAGTACCCAGAGTTGTTCTTCTTAGCTCTTTGGATTTCTATGTTTTGCCTTTTTGTTCTAAGACTGGGCATCATGCACTTCTCACTGCCTCCCTTTCTGGCATCAAGGTACAACCAAGATGTGTTGGCTAGAGTCCCAATTCAAAAGGCTTCAACATATCAGATTCCACCCCCAACTCACTTCAACATGCCAAATCAAGAAAGAGCAGTGGTGAAGGTCAGAGAAGGACATTTATTAGGAAACACAAGCACAATGCAAAAAAAAGCAAAGAAAGACCATCCTTGGGGTAATAGACATGAGCTCTAGGTTGAAACAGAGAAAGAACTTGAGAAGAAGAATCCCAGTCACAAGTACAGGCTGACTCGTTATCATGCCAGGATGGTCAGACAGCTGCTGGTCATAAATGAAAAGGCCTTATTAGGGTGGGGGGGTGGTTAGTTTTGATTCTTGTCACAAGATGGTATCATCAGACCTGTCCTTCTTGGATCCCATGGTGAATGAAAGATGACTGCAGAGAGAACAGCTTAGAGCAAAGACACATTCTGAATGGAGGCATGGGTGCCAAGTTTTTCTTCGTTGGGGATTACCCTTTGGATATTTACTGGCCCAAGAGAGGAGTTCATATGTTTTAGCAAGAGCCTCTTTCCTTCTCAAATTATCCATTTGCTTCACAGTTCCTCCTCCTCCTCCTCCTCCTCCTTCTTGTTTTTTTTTTTTTTTTTGTTTTGTTTTGTTTTTTGCCATTCCTGGGGCTTGACCTCAGGGCCTGAGCACTGTCCCTGGCTTCTTTTTGATCAAGGCTAGCACTCTACCACTTGAGCCACAGAGCCACTTCTGGCTTATGCTATATATGTGGTGCTGAGGAATCAAACCCAGGGGTTCATGTATTCCAGGCAAGCACTTTACCACTAGGTCATATTCCTAGTCCCTCCTTCTTGTTTTTTCAGTCCTGGGCCTTGAACTCTGGTCCCGGGTGCTATACTTGAGCAACTCTTGCTCAAGGCTAGTACTCTACCAGTTGAGCCATGTTACCACTTCCAGACTTTTCTGTCTTTTAATTGGAGGTAAGTCTCACAGACTTTCTGCCTGGGCTGGCTTCGAACTGCAATCTTCAGACCTCAGCCTCCTGAGTAACTAGGATTACAGGCATGAGCCACCAATGCCCAGATCTCATGATAATTCCTAATCCGCTTTGCCATCTGAGGCAGAATAGATAGATGAGAAGAGAGAGAAATCTGTATTTAACAAACATTAAAATTTTAGATGCAAACAATGAAAGCAAAACTGTAAAAGAAATAGCAGCAACTAGTTTTCCCTCCCATAATTTCCTGGGGTTTTTTTGCGGGTGGGGGGCTGGGTGGGGTTGTTGTTTTGTCCTAGGACTTGAACTCAGGGCCTGGGTCCTTGAGCTTTTCTGCTCAAGCCTAGCACTCTACCATTTTGAGACACAGCTCCACTTCCAGTTTTCCAGAGGAATTGGAGCTAAGAGTCTTACAGACTTTCCTGCCTGAGCTGGCTTTTAACTTCAATCATCAGATCTCAGCCTCCCAAATAGCTTACAGGCAAGAGCCCCCAGTACCTAGCTGTTTTTATTGCCAATAATGGAGAGGCATATAGGGCCTCTTGCTCTTACCTCAACTTTCTCAATCAAGTCTGGTGTTCTACCACTTGAACCATGCATCCAGTCAATAATTTTGCTGGTTAATTAGAAGTGGAGCTTCATGAGTGTTTCTTTCATCTGGGTTTAAACCTAGATACTCTAGGTTTTAGCTCATGAGTAGCTAGGATTACAGACATGATCCATTTGCTCAATTACATAAGGAAAAAGAGAGTAAGGGGGGCTATCCATACCTGTCTTCTACTTTGAAATGATCAAAAGTTGCCAACCCTTCATGAGTGGGTAGAGAAAGGAAAACAAGAAGCATATCTCGGAAAAGGAAACCCTAAAACTCACTTTTTGACTCTGTGTTTTACAATAAAAAATTTTAAAGTTGTTTTTGCATATCATTTTGAAATTTGGATATTGGGTCTAAGTAACACCATCTTTTCTTCACCACTATCTTTGCATCTTAATAGATGATGGAGACTTGCTGAAAACTCAAGAAGTAAAATTCTATTTCCTCACCCCCACCTCTAGGTGCTAGGCACCTGAATTCCTAGAGGCAGATGGGGTGGGGGACTTAATAGATTCCTGAGATTGCCAGAGCTGTATCATAAACTCAAAAGATCTTAACACTGAGAAATAATCTGATGGATCCAAAATTGTGAGTTGAAACATTCTGTTCTTTACTCCCTAATAATGATTGGCAGATACTGGTCATCTACCATAATAGGATTCTTAAACATCTTGAGTTAAGGACCTTATTTTTACAAAGGGGGAAAATGAAACTGAAAGGATGTACTGTCACACACACACACACACACACACACACACACACACACACACACACACACACACCATATACACACATCAATACATAGCACTGTGAATCCACTGGGACGTTAAGAGGAATGTACAACTGTATCTAAAAACACCGCAGTGAATGTGTGAATTTGTATAGTCTTCAGGCAATGCCTTCGTAGCTCTCTGGTGGGTTCCTGGGTATTTTTGTCTTTATCCTGGGAGTTTCTGGGCTCCCTTGTCCCCAGGCAAACAGAATGTGATAGCTTCATGGGTATGCCTGATGACTGGGCTTGCAATGTATTTAGGAATAAATAATAAGCACTGAGTATTCATGGCTATACAGGAAAGTTTTTACACAGTTTTCTGACTAGAAGCTAAAAAGGAAAAGAGAAAAAGAAATAGAAATCTTTCCTTAGCACATGGCTTTACTTAGCTGTGACAGAACTGATTAGCAGTTCACCCAGCCTTCTTTCTCCCTGAACACCTAGCCAAACTGTATTTTTATTTTTCCTTTTTCTGCAGTTATACATGGTTGCAGGGCTGTGTTCTGGCAAACAGGATGATTGACTTATAGGTTGGTACCTTAAAGCTTACCAGGCACAATTCTCCAAGTTTTCTTCTCTTACAGCTGGCTGGCACAGAGCATCCTCAGAAATGACCTTGAAACCATCTTGGGGATAGAGTAGGAGCAGCTAGGTCCCCAGGACAACCACTTTCAAGGAGTCTACTTTCCAATCTAGAGTAACACTGTGGGGATTGTGTGGAGGATAGATTGCTATTTCACCTCAGCCATTGTGAGTTTTGAATTTAGCTATGATTGTGACCTTGACTTCTACAGAATCTGATGAACAACTAGGAGTGACTCAGATGTCCTTGTGGTGTGCTAGTAGAAAAAGTCAGAAAATTGCCTATAGTACTTGAAGATGGCAGGATATGCTGGTAAACTAATATCTGCTTGCTAAGAAAATGAGGGCAGAGAACCACAAAGAAATGAGGAAGTAAGAAGGAAAAGAGAATGAGAAAATAGGAATGAGACAGGGACAGAAAGAAGAACTGCCAACCAGAGGATTCCAGTTTTCAAGTAGTCCACTTCTCATTATTTAACCAGGCTCATTATTTAAGGCCAGGCTCTGTAATAAGGAAAATGGAGCAAGATGAGTGAGATGGGCAAAAGGCCTGTCTTTCTGTAGCATGTCTATGCCATGTACACTCTTTTGCTGCCATATTTATTTTGTTGATTAGAAGTAAGAGTCTCACAGACTTTCGTGCTTTGCCGGTTTTGAACTGTCATCTGGATCCAGATTTCAGCCTTCTGAGGAGCTAGGATTACAGAATGTGCCACAGGAAGACTTAGTAGCTTATTACTACTTCAAAGACAAGGGCAGAAGCCCATAGGCCCTTTTGTATCTCTAAGTGCTTGAAAGTCAAAGAGGAAGTGTGGTGGGAGGGAAAACTACTTGTTCCATTTTCGTTCCTGTTCTTTGTCTTGATTTTACTTTCTGATACTAAAATCTAAATTTGACCATCTTTTATATTTGTTAAGAACAGCATAATTTCTTTTTTTGGTTGTTAGGTAGCTGTTAGCTAGGAGTGAGGAAATGTAAAAGAACCTTAACAATGGAGAAGAGATCAGAACGTTTCTCTAAGAGAAAAACATCGTGTTAAAGCTTTCCAAGCTGAAAGTGACCAGCTTTAGGGTGCTGCAAGGTCTTGCTGCAAGGAGAGGTATCTTGAATATCCCATCCACCTAGGGCTTCCTGCTAGTGTAAGGTGGGACTAGGAAATTTACCTGAGTAGATCACTTACCTTCTCAGACCTGTAAACCTGGTCCTAGAGGTCAAATGTGATGTTTTTGTTTTCCTTTGGTTATTTTTTAGATTAAAGCCTTGCTTTTTTCTGGGCTGATCTGGAACACATAACTAGGGTGATAGGCATGTATCACAGTTCCCTCTTCTTTTTGTTTTCCTGTTAAGATGGACATTTATGAACATTTTCCCCTGGACTGGCCTAAAATCATGATCCTCATAATCTCAGCTAAAGAGCCTCAAGGGGACTTTCCTGCCCCGGCTGGCTTTAAACCTCCATCTAATCTTAACCTCCTGAGTAGCTAGGTTTACAGGTGTGAGCCACCAGCACCTGAATATGCATATCTTTTTTTGTTTTCTCTCTTTGTCATTATTGCCAGTCCTGGGTTTCGAATCCAGGGCCTGGGCACTACAACTACAACAGGGCCTGACACTCTACAACTTAATCTATAACTCTACTTCTGGTTTTTTGGTGGTTAATTCAAGATAAAAGTCTCACGGATTTTCCAGCCTAAGCTGGCTTTGAACCATGATTCTCAGAGCCCAGTTTCTTCAGTAGCTAGGATTATAGGTGTGAGCTGCCAGTGCCAGGCTATGTGTCTTCTTAAAGGAAGTAAAACAAAGGTGATAAAATATGACAGGGACAGAGAGAGAGACCTCATTATTCCCAGAATATTACAGTGTGCTCACTTTTAACAGTATTGAGAGTTCTTTTCTTTTTTTTAAAGAAAAAACTAAGATGTGCCCTAGGAACTCATGTTTATTTTATCATATCCTGGATACTATATTTAAGACTACCACATGAATTATTATTCTCTTTCATCCTTAAACACATATACCCAGTATATATTAAGTCTCAACCATTATGATTATTTCTAGATTTTTTTTTTAAAGATACAAATGGGTAAAAAGCAAGATGGTGTGTTTCAAAGAGGAGAATTTAGGAGGAAAAAATAGCAAGTAGCCAAGGCACTAGCTCTGGATTTTGGCACAGAGCTCAGTCAATTTCTGTTGCCGCCATGAGGGAAATCTTTTGTAAATGTCAGCCCAGACAAGGAAATTTATTTTTTGCTTTGCATTGTGATCTTGTTGGATCTCCTGTAGCTTTCTAGAGGCTTCAAATGTCTGTGCTTTTACCAAAGTAAAGCAATTTTGACCTGAAGCTCTGACCCATTTAAATATATTTATCACATGCACAGTCTGTACACATGTTAAGGAAATATTTCTTGTTTATAATGTGCAAAGAAAGTGTACATTTGCTCTTATGCAAAAGAAAATTGGGTTTATGAGTGTATTCTTTCTCTGTCATCTGGTACTCTTCTATTATCTACTCTAAACAATGAGTTTATTCTTTTTTTTTTTTTTTTGCTCTGAATAGAGTTTCTGTGGTTCTGAATAAGAGTGGAAAAAGTAAAAATAGTCTTAACTATCTCAAACATAAACTGCCCTCAAACTCTGAAGTCATTATCAGTGTAAAAAAGTATATCAAATGCACAAAAAAGGAACAAAATCATGAAATCCCAGATGTTGGCACTTAAAACATAATGCCCTTCATGCCTAACTAAAAGGAATTTAAACAGGGCTGGTTCAGATTTCCTTCTGAAGAGATGTTTTTCCCCTCTATCTGATAAAAGGAAGTAAGAACAGGACTTGTAAATATCAGATGATTCACTTGAGCAACTGCAGTTAGGCAAGAAACTGTTATTGTTTCATAGTGACCTTGTTGAACAGCCAGGAAAAGTATGGCCCAAGTTTTTATCACCACATGCTATTAAAAATTTACTTTTGACAGTACTGAGTCACAATGGCAGGAAAATGTGGACAAATAAGGCAATATCCTATTGATTAATGTACCTTGGGCATTTTGAATTAAAGAAAAAACAACTACTGTCTATTGAACTGGGTGCTGGTAGCTCACACCTTAATCCTAGTGACTCAGTAGGCTTAGATCTGAGGATCAAGATCAAGGTTCCAAGCCAACCCAGACAGGAAAGTCCATAGACTCTTATGTGTCTATTTAACCTCCAAAAAAGCTAGAAGTGGAGCTGTGACTGAAGTAGTAGAGCACCGACCTTGAGTGGAATAAGCTAAGGGATAGTACTCAGCATCTGAGTTCAAGCCCCAGGACTGGTACATACACAAGAAATAACCTCTCAGTCCAATTACAGTATGGTATACAGAAGAGTCCTTTTGTTTCTTTTGAAATAAAAAGCTCAATAGCATAATTCTAGCCAATAATAAGAAAGCAGCATTGAGTCCCAATCAAAGCCATCCTTTGTAAGTTGATATCAAGTCAATGGCTTGAGGAAGTCTGCTGGGCTTTGTTCCAAGATTATGTTCCAACAGTGACTGCTAATCTCAGAATTGCCACTTAGAACAATTGTCCAACCATTCTTGTAGGTTTAGAGGGCAGGTATCCATCACAAATGTCAGTCAGCACATACCTAGGGGTGTCATTTGAGGGAGGGATGGTGTTGGAAGTGACACCCTGTCCTCTTCCTGCTTGACCCTGGGGAAAGCAGAGATGGCTCACAGAACCTGTACCTCCTCCTCTTCCAATAAGACCTTAAAAAACCAAAGACTGTTGGGGGAGCCTACAGCCCTTCCTCTGGGAAACCAAAATCCTGGATGACTGGCGCATTCCCACACAGGGGACAGTCAGCTCCTCCCCTTGGGGTGGGTGAGGGGGAGTATGACTCAGTCAGATGCCAGAGCAGTTGAGATTTGCCAAAAAATAAATGTAAAAGAAGGATCCCCATGAGCCTATAAACTGGGCTATGGATTTCCCAGCCACACTTCTCACTCTCTTACTCTAAGAGCCCTCTTCTTCCTCCTTTCTCTCCCCTTCTCTCCCTCCTCCTCCTCCTCCTCCCCTTATCCCCAACCTCCTCCTTATTAGAAAGCAGATAGATAGACCTTATATGGCATAATATGGTCTTCCTAGTTGGGAGTCCAAGTTGAATGTTTATACCAACCTTCCAATAGCCAAGAGGCTTTTCCTCAGTTTACCCTGATATCTTATTCTTACTTTCAATCTACTCCTTCTTTTCCTGTCCCATAATTCTCTATTTGGTGGGAACTCCTTTTTACTTTCTCTTTCAATTAGTGTGGCTCTTATAATAAAACTTTCAAATTCTTCCCCTATCTTCTTGTGCCTTTTCCTTCAACTCTTTGTCAGATTGAGACAATAAACCCAAAGACCTCTAAACAATATCACATTCAGGGGAAACAGTATTGAGAGAAAGACAAGGAACAGAAAAAATAGTGTTGGTAATAGGTAAACATGAGTCATAGAGTTATCTCCAGGCCTTCTTGACCAATTGAAAAATAATTTACTTAGTAACTTATATTAAGTATTCACGTTAATCCTACAGAAGAATGAGTTTCTTTGTGTGATTTACATTTATACATTATAAGTAGTTTCCAAAAGTGTTGTTCAGTAGATGTCTCTCCCCCTGGAACAATGACCAATGGTTGCCTCTGAGCACCAAGTAAGGTCAATAGTAAGTTGCTAGGAGTCCAAAATGATGAGTGTCATGAACTGTGGATAGAGAATGCCTGTGGACCACACGCAATAATGAAATTCAGTTGTAGTTGACTTTGTAAAAGAAAAATGGGTTTAAAAATATCAGCTTGGGCCAAGCAGCAGTGGCTTACTCCTGTCGTCCTAGTTATTCAGGAAACTGAGATCTGAGGATTGAGGTTTGAAGCCAACCAGGGCAGAAAAGTCCATGAGTTTTTTTTTTTTTTTTTTTTTTTTACCTTTAACCATCAAAAAGCAGTAAGTGTGTGGGCACCCATGGCTCATGCCTGTAATCCAAGGTACTCAGGAGGCCAAAATATGAGGATCACAGTTCAAAGCCAGCCTGGCAGTAAAGCCTATGAGACTCTTTTTTTTTTTTCCAGAATGAATGCGTTTTATTTGTATTTTTTTTTCTCAAATTTTTATTATCAAACTGACGTACAGAGAGGTTACAGTATCATACGTTGGGCATTGGATACATTTCTTGTACTGTTTGTTGCCTTGTCCCTCATGCCCCCCTCCCTCCCCTATGAGACTCTTATCTCCAATTAATCACAGCAAAATCCAGAAGCAGTGCTGTGGCTTAAGTGATAAGAGTGTTAGGCTTGAGCAAAAGAAGCCCAGGGACAGTGACCAGGCCCAGAGTTTAAGTTCCAGGATAGGGGAAAAAAACAAACTTAGGAAAAGTGCTCAGACTCTGAGTTCAAACTTCAATACCAACACCAAAATAATAATAATAATAATAATAATAATAATAATAAATGGCTTGCATGAGAGTTTGTGTTTCTCTGGGGTATTGTTGAGAAATAGAAAGAAATTAAATAAATAAGTGAAAAGAAAATACAAGCTTATGGTTAGAAATACTAGATATTTCCTTCCTTCCTTCCTTCCTTCCTTCCTTCCTTCCTTCCTTCCTTCCTTCTTTCCTTTCTTTTGCAACAGTATTGTACTCAGGGTCTCAAACTATTGGTTGGCTTTTTTGCTCATCTGGTGCTCTACCATTTGAGCCATGCCTCCACTTCCAAATATATGCTTAATCAAAACAAGCTAAGATTTATCAAATACATAAAAATTTACATTAAACATAAAGAAATTAAAAGCCCATGGTATTTAGGCAGAGAAATATTCAAGTACACCAGTCAGAATAATCGCTATAGAAACATCTCACAGGATGACAATCTATATTGATCCAGTGGGAGCAGGATAGTCGTTTCAATACATGGTACTGAGACAAATTCATAGGAAGCAATAAGCCAAAACCAATGGCTTATGCCTGTAATCCTAGTTACACAGGAAGCTGAAATCTGACACAGTTTGAAGCCACCTCAGTCAAAAAAAGTCCAGGAGACTCCTATCTACAATTGACCACCAAAAGGCCAGAAGTAGAGCTGTGGCTCAAATGGTACAGTGCCTCCTTGAGAGAAAAAGCTAAGAGACATCACTAAGATTCTGAGTTCTAGTCTCAGTAGCAACACTAAATAAATAAATAAAGTACTTCTTCACAGCATGCATAGACCAGTTTTAGATGGACTAAAGGATGAACCCATCAAATTCTTAGAATAGAAGAGACCTTACTCACAGTTTTCTTAAATAAGACCAAACAAATGTTGCTATTATGTTTCTTGGTGTGTGATCATGTGTGTGAAAATGAATTCAATGTTTATGACCACGTGGGTAGAAAGTTAAAAGGAGACCCTAAGGATGCCCACAATGTAATGACACATCAGAGCCAAGTCAGCTGAAGCTGGTATAACAGGAAGTTCATGCTTCTAAGTCAGAAGAACAGGAATGTGAAATACCAGTTTAACTCAAAACACTGAAAGCACATTTTTGAGGGTGTGTGTGTGTGTGTGTGTGTGTGTGTGTGTGTGTGTCTGTGTTTGTGTGCCAGTGTTGGGATTTGAACTCATGGGCTGGGCATTTTCCCTTAGCAACAAAACCAGATAAGGCCAGTTGGTATAAAAATGGTCATGAGTCCAAATTCTTTCTGAGAGCCTTAGATGGAGTTATAGTAGCAATCATATTTTGTTTAGTAACTTAATAGAAAAATCTTTGAGCAACAGGAATATTAATAATACATATGTTTTGAAAATCTAATTTGCCGAATTGACAAAAAAGTAATCTAAAATCTCTATCTTGGTATATTACTTTAAAGATACAAGTTTGAGATAGAGCCACTTTCTTGTTATAGTTACAATTATTCTGTCATGTTATAACATGAATTCTGATTGTGCTTTCTATAACCAGAAAATGTTTTCTATGTGACATTATAGGTGTGTATATTGGGACTGGGGGTTGAACTCAGGGCCTGGGCACTGTTCCTTACCTTTTTCATTCAAGGCTAGCACTCTACCACTTGAGTCATAGTTCTACTTCCTGTTTTCTGATGGTTAATTAAAGGTAAGACTCTCACAGATTTTCTTTCTCAGGCTGGCTTTGAATTGCAATCTTCAGATCTCAGACTCCTAAGTAGCCTAGTTTTTAATCTAAATGGTCAATAAAGCTCAGTCTGTGTATATATTTATTGGAAATTGGATTGCTTACTCCAGGCATTACAAAAGTTATTGAAGGTTGTTCATCTGATCTTAACATGCCTCCTAGAATAAGATGATGTTTCTGTGTCTTAGATCACAATAACTTTATGTGATAACCTCACCATTATGTAAGTAGATGCGCTTACTTACACAGGTAGTCAGAGCATTAGTATTCAAAAAGTAGAGAAAATGAGCTTAAATTTCAATCTTTAAAGTGCAGTCTGAGGACTCCAGAAGGATGCATGAGTCCCTTTAAGAGAGCTGATGGATCAAAACTATCTTCATTTCCATTTGGGTTATTTTTTTTTATGCTTCACTCATATTTGTGACAATAGTGGACACAGCATGGGGTGTGCCTGCAGGGACTTGGACACAAATGAGTGGCCATTACATTCCCTGATGACTTGCATTTACTTTAAATAGATGCCAGTGTTGCTTAAGAATACCCTTAATGAAAGAGTAAAAGGCCCTAACTTCCCTCAATCTTCTTTCTATGTATACATCTCTTCAATCTTAGTTGCAATGAGAAGGGAAATGCCTGTAGGATTTATCTGCTGCAAAGAGGCAAAAGTCATTACATGTGCAATTGTAGGAATTGTGATATGAAATACAATTATCATGGAACAGCCTATGTAATTTCTAGAATAACTGACAATCTGGTTAAGCAAACTTAAGATTTTTACTGACATTTCCTCAAAGAAGTAACAAAGTGAGCTTATCACTTCAGGAGAACTAACTGACTTTTATTGATTAAAAATGGCAAGATTTGAGTTTTCAAATGAAAGTTTGATTTATTTTTCTAGTGCTGGTATTGGGGCTTGAACATGGATAGGGTTTGGGTGCTGTCCCTGAACTTTTTCAATCAAGATTAACACTCTTTTGAAATAGGGGGTTGGGGTCTGGCCCACACTATCTTGGCCACATGGTGGATGGTAAGGTCTGGCATCTTGTCTTCATGGATAGGGAAGGTGAAACCCCCACCTGCCAGATGATGGGTATGCCCAAATCCCTGGAGACAGGGGTTTACACTTGGATGATAGGTTATTAACCTGTCAGTCCAGTGCCTAGGACTGGGAGTTTCCTGTGGCCTTGCCCCTTCACCTGTCTCTATTTAGGCCTGGACCAGCTCAGATGCTATTATACCATGCCACGTGTCTCCATGTTCCTGTCCTGTGTCCTGTCTCCTGCCTCTTGTCCGGTCACCCTGGCATCCCAATTCTGCTCTCCATTAGAGCTGAATTGGCTTGTTGGTATTGTTTTTGTGCTTTCTTTCCTCTCTGGTCTTTGTGGCTCAGTTTCCCAACAGTGTTGTGTATTTGCTGGCAGCTGGTCTTTGAGACAGGAATACACCATGCAGTCACTGGCCTTTTAGTAAAGACTCCAAGATTCCACTTCTCAAAATGTGGCTTCTCTGTTTTCCCACCTTATAACAACACAATCTATAGCTCTCTTCCAGCTCCTTGATAGTTTATTGGAACTAAGTGTCTCACAGACTTTCCTGCCTAGGCTGGCTTCAAATCATGATCATCAGATCTCAGCCTCTTGAGTAACGAAGATTGTAGGTGTGAGCCACTGACATCCCACTGAAAATTAGAATTCTAAAGCATAGTTCCTCTTAGCATTCACAGGAGAGGTGAGGGTGAGGGGTTGAGTGCCAGGAGCTGCCATAGGTGCCCAGATCAATGGTCAGCTAAGTTTCTTACACAAAATGACATAATGTTTGCATATAAGCCATGTAGATTCTCTAGTATTCTTTAGATCATCTCCAGATCTAATGAAGAACCTGAGCAGCCGGTGCACCTCCATATTGTAGCTTGGGCCTGATCAGGCTCTGAAGCTTCCTGGAATAACTGCAGAACATGTCAATGTGAAGAGACTGAACAAAATGCAGTCTAAAATAATCAAGGTAGCCAGAGAGACTTCATTTGATCAGAGATCAGTTAAAGTTAGAATGCTTTAGCCATTGTGACAGAAAGGAAATGTATTGAAGTGTGGCCAGTGTGTTTTGCGTTTTTGAAACATGGCTAATGTGTTGTGTCCCTCATAAATGAGAGTAGCCACTTCTGAGAAATAAGGCCCACTCCCAGCAGGTGTGTGCTTAAGACCATAAACCTGCCCCTGTGACAAAATACAGAAGTACAGAGATTCCAGGAAAAGTGTCAATAACGCCTTTGGGCAGTGAAACTCTTATAATGGCCCAGTAATCAAGAAAGTGTCAATAACTTCTTTGGGCAGTGAAACTCTCATAATAACCAGTAATCAAGAAATAACAGGAAATTCCAGATGTCCCCTCAAGTCAAGAATGACTTGGACAAACACCCCTGAGACTTAGGTCATTTACTTAAACCAATCATTGTAAAGCCTACAAGTTAGCCAATCACTTTTAGTTACTAGCTTGTTGCTATGTTGTTTCATGATTTTCCCGCAATGAAATATGATTCGCTGTATGCTTCTGTGGATAACCCTGCTGAATGAAGAGTCAGGGCTCTTGATTCAGACCCACTGCATCAGTGAAGATCATGAGTCCAGGCTCAAGCTTGCAATAAAGACTCTAATGTGATTACATCGGCTTTCGGCTCCTTGGTGGTCTTTGGGAACCCTGAAATCTGGGCATAACACTAACACCTAATACAAAGTTAAAGCCATTCAAACAACAGTTGAATTGTTTAGGAAAAAAGAAAAAATAAGAAATAAGAAGAAAAAGTCTATATGTATTCACTCCAGAATACAATTTTTCCCTAAATATTTTTTGTTTGCGGTTGGTTGAATCCACAAATGCAGAACCCAGATATACAGAGAAGCAGCTGTAACTGAATACATCATTTTAAGTTTGACAATTTCCCCAAACTGAAAGAGTTCTATGAAATAGGAGGCTCACACCTGTAATCCTCAAGAAGCTAAGATCTAAGGATGGTAGCTTGAAGCTAACCTGTGCAGAAGAGTCCATGACACTCTTATCTCCAAATAACCAGCAAAAAGTTGGAAGTGGAGCCATGGCTCAAGTGTAGAGTAATAGCCTTGAGCAAAAAAGCTCAAAGATAGTACCCAGGACCTGAGTTCTAGCCCCAGGACTGGCATACATGCACGCACATGCGCGCACGCACACACACACACACACACACACACACACACACACACACACACACCTAATGAAACTTCACCACAAAAATTTTTTTTTAATGATTTTTACAAAGATCCCTGAATTTCTGGCCTGTTGTGATAAATTTATATGTGGATTCATGAGGTTTTGAGAAAGGACAGTAAATAGTTTTTCCCACTGAGCTCTTCTCCTGAGGAGTAAGTAGATTCGGTAGAAGGCACAGCAAACAATTTCCAGTTTGATGACTAATATGGGTTGAATTACAGCTCAGCCTGTGTCAGTGGGGCACACCAATGTACTTACCCAAATTTTGCAATAATCCCCAGAGGGAAACATCTGGTCAGCAGAGGGAACATACCTGTCATTATACAGGAGGTCCTCATCTCAGTGTTGTGACATATCAGCTTCACGGAAGCGACAAACTCAAAACAGTAGCTGTCATCTCCACTTGTGCTACCATCTAGTGAATAGAGGAAAGCTAAGTTATGGGCTACAAGACTTGACGTGTTTAAGGGAAATCACTTCATAAGGAAGCTTAATAACACCCACTATCTGTCACTCAAAGAACCACTGAATGTGATGATGGTGACAGCCTTATAGATATGACGTTCCCTAAGCCAAGAACATGATAGTATTTATGTCAGATACAGTGTCAAGATAGTAGCACCCTTTTCCTGTGGTTCAACTTTCTATACACCTAGTGATCTGTGACCAACTATGTTCCAAGCATATCAATGGAACTTTCCAGAAATAAATAATTCATCGGTTTTAGGTAGCTTTGATTACACCAGGTTCCAGTGGCTCATGCCTGCAATTACAGCAAATCAGGAGGCTGAGATCGGGATTGCAGTTGAAAGCCAATTGGGCAGGAAAATGTGTATGACTCTTCTCAATTAGCCACCAAAACACTGGAAGTAGAGCTGTAGCTCAAGTGGTAGAGTGCTAGCCTTGAGCAAAAGAATACATAAGGGACAGTGCCCAGGCCCTGAGTTCAAGCCCCAATACCAGCACACACACATACATAACCTTTATTACATTACATTGTTATGATTATTACATTTCATTATTATGTTTCATAGTAAATCTCTTACATTGCCTAGTCTATTTATTTATTTGCAGTACCAGATATTTAACTCAGGGGTTCCTGTTGGCTTGTCACTTCTGCCATGCTTCCAGACCAGCTTTTTGGTGGTTAATTGAAGATAGACTCTAGCAAACTTTTCTGCCCTCTACTGGCTTTGAACCAAGATCCTCTAGATCTCAGCTCATTGAGTAGCTAGGATTAAAGGCAAGTCACCCTAAGTACCTACCCTGCTTTGATTAATTTATAAATTAAACTTTGTCATAGATGTGAATGTAGAGGGAAGAAAAGAATAGCACATATAAGAATATCTTATGCTCTCAAGCATCCACCTGGGTTTTAGAATGTCTTCCTGCAGAAAGGGAAACAACTGCATATGAGCTCATTTTCTCACATATTCTCCTATGAAACCTTACTACTATGTATTTTTTTTTCTGTTACATATGAGACACTGAAGCCATTGGGAAAATAAAGAATATTCTGCAGCCTTCAGAGCTGGCAGATGGAGAATTTAAGCATTGAATCTTAACTTCAAATTGACTGTACATATTTTCCAAACCAGTAATGATATTTTAGAAATAATACCTCACTGCTAGAGAATCCAAGTGCTCCTAAAATGTATGAAAAAAAAGTCCATTTTCTTTTTCCTTCACTGTGCAATTGCTGTGGGGTAGAAGCCTGGCCCAGCACCTAGGCAGAACACATTTGTTTTGATTTTATCATCAAGAACAGAGGATTAATCATGCCTCAGTGGCTGGGTCTCAGTAATCACGTAGTCCCCATGATATAAAATCAGATTTCCTTTGTTTCCTTACAGATTGTGTTTTAGTAAAACAGATGACTCCCCTTTTATGTGGAGAAATGGTTTTTAATTCCACACTGTCCTTTCCTCCCCCATCCTTTCCCACCCCTCCCCCAACTGGCAGCTCAGAAGATAACAAAGGGGACCGGAAAAGCAATCCACAGCCAGATGCACATTCTCCCCTTTGGAGATGATGAAACCAAGCAGAGAAAACACTGTGAGTCACGGTGCTTCTTGCCCACACGGTCATCACCATGGCAACCACCACTGCCAGGTGGAGAATTCTGTCATCCATCATAATTGCTATGTCCACTTTAAGCTGATTAGGAAGGGAAAATGTCCACAATTCTTGTTCTGAATTAAAATACTCTTAAGGAACTAACAGTTCTGACATCATCACCATTAATAAATTATCATTATGTCAGATCTACTGCTATAAAAATACACATTTAGACATCAGAATACTGGATGTTCCAAATAATATTCAGTTAAATAAGTGACTTTTAATATCCTGATATAGTAACATAGTTAATAAACTTGATCACTCATGTTGCTTCCAAGTAAGTTTTTCATGAGTATTGTACTCACACAAAAAATGGTGTTTTTAACTTTATAATGCCCCACAAATAAGAATAGAACTTATAGCAATTTTTCTATAGTTTCCCTAAAATGACAATGTAGAAAAATATTGAAACCACTGGATAAGGTACTAAGTAAGGAATATGTCTCATTGTTACTAGGTTTAAAGCTTGCTAAGAATAATAACACAACTAGACAGCAAAGGAATTTAAAATACGATCTGTTTTGTGTATCAATTAGCAGATACTATCATTTATGTTGTCTTTCAGATTCAGTCAAGAGTATCTTATGTTTTTTTAGAACCTTCTAAGTACCTATGTATATCACTTAAGATTGTAAAAGTAAAAAAAGATATGTATGAATGCTAACTTCACAGTATTTTCTATGCTGAATAGTTCAATATGACTATGGAAATATTTTTAGACAATGAGATCTATGTTCCCATTGTTCCCCTCAAGGCTGTCAGAAACCTACAAGCAAGGATTATGGGTAATAATAACAAGCCAATGCTAATTTCCTGGGACTATTACCTTCTATCTCCTTCTAAAGGAACTCTACTTTCTATTCCAATATTAAAAGTTAATCTGATTTTCATTTTTTAAAAGACAAGGTGTATACAGAAACGACTCCTCTAAAAAGCATGAATGTTTCAAGTGTATTGTCTAAACAGAAAAATTATTTTTGTGTGTTTTTCTGCTTTTCTGAGGGTGTATGTCCTAGAATTCTCTTGTATTTATTTTAATTTTTTTACTTTTTAAAAAGATTTTATTAGTATGTGTTAGTAGTACAGAGGAATTTCATCATGATATTTTCATAGATGTGTAGAATGCACCCCAATCAATTAAATGTATGTTATTGGTAAATTGCTTTTGTTTTTGTGAGCATCAAGGTTTGAACTCACAGTCTTGCACTTGCGCTGCTGCCACTATACCTCCTGAGCCACACTTCCAGCCTTGCTTTTTATGCTAGTTAAGTTTTGGAGGTAGAGCCTTACAGACTTCTCTCTGCTTCAAGTGACTTTAGGCCACTGTGCATCAGATTTCAGAGTAGCTAGGATTAAGTGAGCCTCTAGGGCTGGGAATGTGGCTTAGTGATAGAGTGCTTGCTTAGCATGCATGAGGCCCTGGGTTCAATTCCCTGGTCCCACATGAACAATAAATAAATAAAATTAATTTTTTAAAAAAAGAGTGAGCCACTAGTGGCCTGCAGAAAATCATTTGATAGTAAGGATTTGTATTTTATTATACTCATATTGACATTAATTTATATTTTATTTATATTGAAAATTGAGTAATTTACTGTTAAAACCATGCTCCAGCAGGGCAGACACATGCTTTTGAAATTAATTGAGAGGTAGAAAATCATAGGAGAAAAATAGAAGAAACAAATACAAATTTTACCATTAAAAAATATAACAGCAAAATTTAAAATTCACTAGATGACCTTAATAGCAGTAGGGGGAAAAAGAGGTGAGAGGGAGAAATCAGGAAATTTGAAGACCATAATCGTTCAACCTAAATGGGCATGGAGCCTCATGTCTGTCATCCTAGCTACTCAGGAGGCTGGGATTGGGAGGACCTGATTTTAAAGCCAGTCTAGGGGAAAAAAATGTCTGTAAAGCCCCATCATAAACAAAGCTGGACATGCTGACATGCACCTATCATTCCAGCATAGTGGGAAGCATGAACAGACACATTTCAATTTATAGTGGCCCAGGGGAAAGATGATGGCCTATTCAAGATGATGATAAAAACAAAATGGCTAGAAGCACCAGGGGCATGGGGCTCACCATGGGGTTCACTTGCAGCTGTGCTCTTAGCTATTCAGGAGTCTGAGATTTTTACCTCCATTTAACCAGCAAAAAGCCAGAAATAAAGCTGTGGCTCAAGTAGAGTGCTAGCTTTGAGCAGAAAAAGCTAAAGGACTGTGCATAGGCCCTGAGTTCAAGCTCCAGTACCCTCTCTCTCCTTCCTCCCCTCTCCCTTCCTCTCTCTCTCTCTCTCTCTCTCTCTTTCTCTCTCTCACACACACACACACACACACACACACACACACACACACACACGTTAAAGGAAGCATGACTCAAACGGTAGAGCTCCCTGCCCAGCAAATATGAGGTCTTGGGTTCAAACTCCAGTATCACTAAAAATGAAAGAAAGGAAAGGAGGAAGAGCAGGAGGAGGAGAGGAGGGAGGGAGGAGGAAGAGAGAAATTATACAATGTGTGAAACAGAGAAAACAGTTGAGGAAAGAGAAGTGAGCTGAGCATAGCTACATGCCTATGACACAATACCAAAAAGATTTAACATTCAAGTCATAGAAGCTCCAAAGACTGAGAAACCAGGTAGTCTAGGGAAAACATTTCTAAGAAATATTAACTGAAAAATTCTCCAGATTTATCAAAAGCATCAAATAAAAGTCAGCTGAGACTTATAGAAGGAAGAAAGTAACTTCAAAACGAAAATAAAGCTATTGCAACAGGGGGAACACTTCAGTCTCAGATATCTGTTACACCTCAAAATCAAACAGACACAAAAGTTTTCTTCTTTAAATAGAGGAGGCAGAGGGACATGGGAAGGATCTCTGAAGGGACATTGACAACCAAGCAGTGGGGAATAACCCATGAATCTGAGAGCAAAATGGGTTTGCATCTGTTAGGAAAATGGAGGAGAATGGAAAAGGAATAGGACTGACTTGATCATCAACAGGCTAGACCTTTTATTTCCAGTGAGGGGCACAGACCTTCTTGTGGGTATGGAGGTTGTGCAAGGGACTGGATTTGGGCTCCAGTTTATATGGGTCTTAACAAGGAAACAAAGGAGTAAGAATCAGGCTGCATTTACTTGACTAGGGATGGGTACTTGCAGTGAGGTCCGGAGTGGAATGTCCAGCCTGGGGTGATGGAGACTTTCCACTAAGCCCAGGCAAGCAGGTGAGCACTCACCTGGTGTTTTGCTTGACCTGGGGAATAAGGCAGGAATCAGTCCTCCATTAAAAGATTGGGCTGAGAGGAGAGAGGCAAGTCCTGCATATAGGGTCTTTGGATACATGAAAAGATTGGACTGAAGTGGGGAACAACATTGAGTTATGAGAACAAAGCAGATTTCCATCGTGGTCCACTAAAGAAACTGACTTGGGGGGGGGGAGGGGCGGCGAGATGTTCCGGTATTTGTGTTTGCAAGTTTGTCAGGTGCCAGTGGCTCGCATGAGTAATCCTAGCTTCTCAGGGGTTCAAAGGCAGCTGGTGCAGGAAACTTTGTGAGATTCTTTTCTCCAAAATAGTCACAGAAAAAGCCAGAAGTGACTGCTGTGGCTCCTGTGGTAAAGTGCTAACTAAGAGCAAAAGGAGCTCAAGGACAGCACCCAGGCCCAAGAGTTCCAGCCCCAGGACCAGTAAAAAACAAAACAAACAAACAAACAAAAAAAAGCAAGAAGTTTTCACCTGTTGGAATGAGAAATATCTTGCTAAAGCTTGATGAAGATAAAGCAGAGGTTAAGAATTATAGTAGGTCATTGTAAAACTTGGTTAAAACATGAAGACTTACTGAACATAGAAACTGAACAAAGGTGAATAATTTCCACTGCAGACATTACAGATAACCTGTGTTCCAACTGCTGGTGAATAAGGAGAAAGAAAAATCTGGGGTGCAGCCAGAAAAACACACAATGCATTCTCTATAGAAGACATTGTGGAATCAACAAAACTCTTAACAGAAAGTAAATCAGGGTTTCCAGAAGTTAGAAATGAGAGGGTTACACGGTACACATAAGCTTGATTGTTACAGAGTGATAGGAATGATTAAACCCTGCTTATGGGATGGTTATTCATGTTGACACAAGTTAGAATGCATAAAGCTGTACACCAAGAGGCTTGTTATTGTTGTTGTTTCTGGATGAATTAGTGATACGTGCCTATAATCCAAGCTACTTAGGAGACAGAGGCAGGAAGATTGCAAGTTCAAGACCAGCTTGAGCCAAGTAAGTGAAACTCTAACCCAAAAAGAAAATTAAAAAAATATATTTTTAATGTATTACAATCTTAAAAAGTACAGTAAAATGTTGAAAAAGCAAATATCCAAAAGATATTCAAAACTCATCAGTCACTCAAGAAGTATAAATAAAGATGGTAATAAAATATCACTATATACAGATTATATGCAAAATGAAAAGAATTAACTGGACTGACTGGTATTGGGAATGGTATGAAGTAACCAAAGTGTTTGTGCATACAGGTGGGGACGAACACTGATACAATTGCTTGGAAATTGTACAACACTATCTAGAAATATCAGAAAATCTATTCATCTGAAAGTTTTGCCATTATGCTTGTTTGCTTAGTTAGTTAGTTAGTTTTTGGTGCCCATCCTGAGGCTTGAACTCAGGGCCTGGGTACTGTCCTTGAGCTATTTTGCTCAATGCTAATACTTTACCACTTGAGCCATACTTCCACTTCCAGCATTTTGCTGGTTAATTGAAGATAAGAGTCACACAAACTTTCCTTTCTGGGCTAACTTTGAATTTCAATCCTCAGATCTTAGCCTCCTGAGTAGCTATGATTACAGGTATGAGTCACCAGTGCCTGGCTGCTATTCTGCTTTTAAAGATACACCCCAGCAAAAAGCAGCACATTGACTTCCAGAGACACATTTGACACAATTGAAGTGTAATTATCCTGATTTGAAAAGTATGCATTGTTTACATGCACAAACTTATTAAACTGCCTTCCATAAACATGCATAAATAATGTGTGTATCAATAAAAAATGACAAAATTAGCAAGCAAGCAGGAAAGAAAGGGAAGGAAGGGAGGGAAGGAGGGAGAGAGGGAGGGAGGGAGGGAGGGAAGAAGGGAGAGAGGAGAGAGGGAGGGAGTGGCAAGGGAGGGAAAGAGAAAGAAAGGAAAGTAAGAAAGAGAGAGAAAGAAAAAGTCATGGTTATGCAAGATCTATCATAATGCAACAATATATTTTAGCAACAAAATTTAAACAGTAGAGGCTGGGAATGTGGCTTAGCAGTAGAGTGCTTGCCTAGCACACATGAAGCCCTAGATTTAATTCCTCAGCACCACATAAACAGAAAAAGCCAGAAGTGGTGCTGTGGCTCAAGAGGTAGAATGCTAGCCTTGAGCAAAAAGAAGTCAGGGTCAGTGCTCAGACCCTGAGTTCAAGAGCCACTGGCAAAAAATAATAATAATTTAAACAATAAATCCAGAATAAGTTAATTAGGTACAGGCACAAATATATTAGGCTACCAAATGAAGCTAAATCCCTGTCTGGAAGGTAAGTCCTTTTGAAATGCATTAAGTGACTCCTGAAAGGACCAAGTGTCATCAGCACATTATGTTCAGTTCAGCAAGTGAAACCATGACACCCATCTACATGTGAACATGTGGGCTCTACAACCAAGGAAGAAGCAAGATGGATGATAAACAGGAGACTGATATAAAGGTAAAAGAAAAGAAGGAAGAAAGGGAGGGAGTGAGAGAGAGAAGGAAGTAAGGAACCAATAGGATATAGGTAGGAGAGATAGATAATAAATAAATAGACATAGATAGATAGATAGATAGATAGATACATACATACATACATACATACATACATATATACATACATACATACATACATACACATACATAGGTAAGTAGATAGATTTCAGACAAATATGTCTGGTATCTCACGCCACTGAGCTAAAAAAAACAAGGTGTTGCCAGGGCACCACCTCCCCAGGCTGGCTTCAGATCTCAGCCTGCTGAATGAATAGCTAGGGTTACAAGTGTGAGCCACCAGCACCCTCCTGCTTAACATTTTTATGGATCTCAGAACTTTTCCCTAAAATTCTTTTATTGTTCTATTGTTATTTCCAATAGGATAAGTTATGCTCAAGGACATCCCCCATCAGCAATACAGAAGGGAAGATGATGCTAAACCTAAGTAGACCAGAAGCATCCTGAAAGCCAACCAGCCTCCTTTTCTTAAGCAAATCTGGATAGCATTGAGGAGGATATGCCAGGTTAGTTGGTCTCACCATATTGGCTCATTGGTGTAGGAAGCTGACATAGCATAAAGGTGTCCCTATCTTTGAAGTAGGTATGTCTCACTTTCTGTGTGTGTGTGTGTGTGTGTGTGTGTGTGTGTGTGTGTGTGTGTGTGTGTTTGACAGTATCAAAGCTTAACCTCAGGCCTGGGCATTGTCCCTGATCATTTTCCCTCAAGGCTGACACTCTACCACTTGAGTCATATCTCCACTTATGGCTTTTTGTTGGATGATTGAAAATGACTGTCTTTCATATTTTCTGCTGAGCCTAGTTTTGAACCATGATCCTCAGATCTCAACCTCTTGAGTATCTAAGATTATATTGTGTGACTCACTAGCAACTAGATTTCACTCTAATTGTAATAAAGCCAATTGATTTTGCCTCTTTCTCAGACAAGAGCTTAGAACTAATTTCAGTATAAATTTGAGTATTGTTTGCATACATGGTTTCTACAGAATTTTCGTTGTTTATATTTCAACCTCAGCAACACAAATAAGGTCATGCTCTGGAATGATAATTGTTTTCTAAAAATCATCTAGGTATAAAACGTGTCTTTTAGAAATCACATGTCTTTGTTGATGATATTGTATGTCCTTTGATTTTTATTTATAAAACCCTGACCATATAAATATGTGTATGTTTATATAAAACTCTGTACAATTTAATACATCTATCCACAGTAAAATTAGGCCAGATGGTAATCAGCTCTCAGTTTTCTGGACACAATGCATCCTGGGCATATTCTGAGCATTTATTTGGCTCTAGTAGACAAATAAGTTCTGTAGTGGACCTTACAGTGAAAATTATATATATTTTTTTATCATTTTGAGTCATTTTATTAGTTAACATGAATAATGATACCATGAATACTTTTTGTTGTAAGATTTCCTTGTGAGTTTTTCAGTTTCATTTCATTTAAGTCTGGTGAGCATTTTGATAGAAGAGGAATTTTTAAAAACCTGGCAATAAATAAATGCTAGTGGCTAACTTGCAAGCTTTTTCTACTGAAGTTAAAACTCGTATCTCTCCACAGCTAGTTCTGGATTCAAGAAGAGCTCTATCCATGTCAGAAGAACTCAATCAAGACAGGAAAGATCAAACTCCAGACTCCCAAACAGGCAGATAGTCTCAGGGAGCATTAGAAACGATGATGGGAACTGGTAAGCTCTGTACTGAGTTCTGGGGCTAGAACTTCCAGCCAGGGAAGTGAGGGATCCTGGCTGGAAACTGCAAAGCCAAAAGCTCTGGGGAGGTAGCTGGAATGGATTTGTGGAACTCTGGGAGGATTTAGTGATATAACACTGGGTCCTGCACAGGGGCCATGCTTAAGGAACTATAGGTGAAGACCATGGCTCTCAGGAGTGACCCAGAGATGGAACTCCTGCTGTCCCGTTTTTGCTACTTTGTGAAAAGTAAAGAAGCCACACTGATGAAAATCACAGAGCTAAAGAGAGGAGACTAGGCCAGATTATTCAGATGGGCCATGCATGTCACAGTTCTTCAAGAAGGACTTGAAAGCTTGGTGTGGGAAACAAGAGATGTGTAAGCAGAAGAGAAGGTGGAGGGGTAGAGGAGGGGAGCAGAAGGTGAGGTGTAGGAGAGAGAGAGGGGAACAGAGGGTTAGGTATAGACGTGAGAGGAGAGCAGAAAGTGGGAGGCAGAGAACAGAATATGAGGTGTAGGGTTGGAAAAAGGAGCAAAGGGCAAGGTATATGGGTGGGAGGGAAGCATACAGTGATGTGTGGAGGTGAGAAAAGAGCAGAAGGTAAGGTTTAGGGGTGGCAGGAAGGGAGCAGCACAAAAAGTGTAGAGGTAAGAAGAAGGGAACCTGAGCCAAGGTCTTGCAAGCTGAGGAAGTCAGGAGACAGTTTCCTCTCCTCTACCCAACATCCTGTAGCCCTGTGAGACTAACTGCATTCACAATCACAACAGTAAGAGAATAACTCCTTCATGCTGCTTAAACCTTGAAATGCTTGGCTGTGTGTTACTGCTTTTGCTGCATGAAGGCACTGACTCCCTTCCTTGGACCAAGCTAACTAAGAACCTACCATCTCTGTTTCCAGTTCCCATTCCTGTCATTTGCTCTGAGTCAGTCTCTCCTGCACCCACCCAGAGCCACCTTGGAATCCAGAAAGATCAGGCCAAACCAAAAACAACTTGTGACAAAAGTCCAAGTTGAAACATCAGAGACTTTTCTTGTCACCAGGCCCTAGGTGACTCATCCTGAAATAATGATTAGCCCCTATCTATGACCAGACTGTTTAATAATTGTTTAGAACTCCCATGCTCTACCAGGGCCTCCTCAGTTTTGAGCTAACACAAGGTTCTCTACCTGAAGATGGGATGAAGCGATTGCATTACCTCTTCCTGTGGCTACTGGTGTCTCCTTTTTGAACTTCTCTGCCCCTCCCCCACAGCTCTTCTTTAATGATGTGTTGGGGCACATGAACAGACTTCACATCCAGGGGAGCCTGGAGTTGGGCCTTTGGCATAGGGCTCCTATTACATTATAGCAGCATTGGGTCAGCAGAGCACATGGGTGAGGAAAATCCAGACCAGTCCCTGGCAAAGTTTGTCTCCCAGTGCTGAAGACATATCTCATTTAACTCTTGATGTTTCCCACAAGTAAAACATGTTCCCTAGGTAAAATTTAGGAAGACTTTCCTTTTTTGTTGTTATTCAGATTTCTCTAGTTTACTGTCACTGCAGAAGTGGGAGACAGGAGGCTACCTTCCACACCTAACACAGTGTGGTCAGAGCTCTAGAGAACTTCCCATCTCATGTCAAGCCCCAAGCAGCCTGACCCAAGCTTGGTTCCTTCCCCCATCCTGCTCTAGACACACACTGATAACTACCAAAGTTAGTGAAGCCAAATGGCCATAGGCCCCTCCCAATTGTGCCAGCTCCAACCCTTCCACCATACTTAATAATCATCCACCATCTCCCATCACAATTTCTTTTATACATAGTGGGTGTTCTTGTCACATCATGAAGATCACAGACCCACCAGCAAGCCTCCCCTCAGTATTCATTCATTTAGGCCCATTCCCTTCAGAGGTCAACAGGGATCAGAAAAAGTTATGCTAGCTTTGGTGAATGGAGCCCCCACCCCAAATGCCCTAACCTTGGAAATATGAGATAAGAAGAGAGAGGCTGATGGAGGCATCATCAGAAAACTCTTGTCCCATCTACAGACACCTGGATCAGAGGGAATACATGCCTTCTCCTCCTTAACACCAAAATAGGAAAGGGGATAATTTAGGGGTTAGGATCCCTAAGAGATATTAGGACATCTCTCTCAGGAGCTAGGGGAATTACAGGTTAAAGGTCAAGGTTAGGGTAGCAATCAAACGTCAAGATCATCTTCCTGCATGACCTGCCTACTCTGGCCCCAGGCCCTATGTACCTCCCAGTGCTGTGGGAGGTGAGGGTTGGGTTCCACACCAGGGAAATAAAGGACACTCAGCAGGAGACCTCCATAGTGTGCCTGGGGGCCCTGAAGGAAGAGTCCTAGACTCACTACTCAGGGACCAAGTATGGCAGTGAACTGATTGCCATCAATGGATTCTGCACTAGTCAGAGAGGCTGTGCGAGATGGAGACAGAGGAGTCATATAAGATGAGGCCACATAGCCCATGCCTTACAAGAAGTGCTTGCAGGCCTCAGTCAGTGTGTCTGGCTGAGTCAGCTGAGATGGACCTCCAGAGTCAGCCACCTTAAGGAATAAGGTTTGGATAGGGTCCAGTTTTGAGTTGCATTCCACCACTGCACCTTCATGGGGTGCTTGGTCTCTTGCCACCAGCGTCACAGGGCACTTGAGTGTAGTCTCACCACAGTGCTCAATGTTCAGGTCTCGAAGGTTGTTGTAGCTGTTCCCGTACAGTTCAGTATTCTCCTTGCTGGGTACATGCATCATGATATTTATGTATTTTTGTATCAACTCAGAATTTCCAGATCTCTTCCTGGCTGGCCAAGGATCATCTATGGAATGGAAGAAGTGAGGCTGGCTAACCTGTGAGCTACCCAATCCATCCAGCCCTAGGCAGTGGGATCACTGTTGATGTAAACAAGACCTTTCACTGTATCCAGGTGGGAAAGAGCATATTGTAACAGGATGTAGGCTCCAGCTCCAACACCAGCTCCAGTTATTGTAGAGAAATTTAAGTATTGCAGGATGCAAAGGATAGTGTCTGCGAGCTGGTACAGAGGTGGATACAAGTATCTCAAAGGGAATACAGGAGTCCCCTCTTCCATTCCAAGAGCATCTACATGAACCCAAAAGCCATTTTGGATGATTTTCTGCATATCCCTGAATTGAAACAGTGGCTGGAAACAATATTTATAGTTGAATCTCACGTCATGGTAGGTGAATATCACTGGGCATTTAGGTCTGGGGGTGCCATAGGTAGTAAAAAGTGACAGAGCCATAGGCTGTCTCTACAGAGTGAGTCTGTCCCTAGTCCAGGCGGATTCAGGAAGCTAACTCAGTCTCCTTGGCCACCTCGTGTGTCCATGCTGGCAACAGGGGCTTCTCATCTGTGATGTGCACCTCCTGCATCTCCACCGTGGTAGCTGGGCTCCTATTGGCTGGATGCAGTGGGATTAGAGGTCAGGGTTTCACCCCTCCTAGCTCTGGGATCTCCTCAGTTTCTTCCACCTTCACTTGCCTTTGACTGAGGCCCACATTTAGGAAGACTTTTTCTTTTGCCCTGGATGCTATAAACTCTGAACACCAGTGCTGATCTTGGCCCCTTGGGTTTTCGACTGTTCTGTGTTCGATGAGTTGTTGTGAGGACTAGGGGAGTGTCTTCTGTTTTAGTCATTTCTTTCTGGGTTGTTGTGCTATTGTGTTGGCCTGTCCCCATTTTCCGTCACATCTTGTTATAGGGGAATTCAATCTGTGGGATACAAAGAAGCCACATTTTGAGATGTCAAATCAGAAGCCTTTATTAGAATCCCAGCCACTGTAAGCAGGCGAGTGTCCCAGAAAACTTGCAACCCCAAAGGTTGTTAGCACAAAGCTTCTAAAGGCAAAAACTGCAGATGATGCATAGTGAAGCATGTTTACAGAAGCAAAACAAGCCAGTTATGTGTTAACTAAGGGAGGCAGTTAGGGTTTATTAGAAGTTAACTAGGGAGAACAATCAGGGGTAAAGATTTGCCAGAATCCAACAACCTTAACAATCAGGGTAAAGGTCAGGGATTTCTTGGAGTCGAACAACCCGTGACGTATCTACAGTTCTGGGAATGACCTATGACCCAACTTATAGTTCTCAGAATTGAGTGAAATGTCCAGGTTACCTATTAAGGCATTAAGATGGCAGTGGGGTCAAGAAGTCATAGCTTAGGCCTACTATCCCTATTTCAATATTTAAATGCACCATCTCCCCCCACCAACTTCCTCAACGAGAATGGGAAGAGGAATGTTAGGGACTCTGAGGCCATAATGAGGCCCATCTGCCTGGGAAGAAACTGGGCTTGGTTGGTAGCTTCTTAGCATGATGTGGACTTAGTCCATGGTGTAGAGCACTTTTTTAAAGCAATTCTTTGTGGACCACTAAGGGCTATGCTTGTAATCCTAGTTACTCACGAGGCTGAAATCAGAGGATGAAGTTTGAAGCCAGACTAACAGAAAAGTCCAAAAGACTTTATCTCCACCCTCATTCCCCCCTGCCCCTTCCTCCTTTCCCTCTTCCCCTATGAGTTGTTCAGTTGGTTTACACCAGTTTTGCAAGTATTGCTTTTGTAGTCGTTTGTCTTTTTATCCTGTGTCTCTCAGTTTTGATATTCCCTTTCACTTTCCTAGTTCTAATACCAGTATATACAGTTTCCAATGTACTCAGATAGGATACAGTGATAGTGCAGGTACAACCACAGGAAGGGGATACAAGAGGATCATCAACAATAGAAGCGACGGTTTCACATAGCATGTTGAAAGTACAACAGTAATATAATGAGGGAGGAGGTAACAAACAGTACAAGAAATGTACCCAAGGCCTAACATATGAAACTGCAACCTCTCTGTACATCACTTTGACAATAAATAAGAGGGAAAAAAAGACTTTATCTCCAAAACTAAGCAGCAAAAATCTTTTTATATCGTATAATTTCTTTCCTCTCCTTCTTTTCCCTTCTCTTCCTTTCACTTCCCTTCCTTTCCTTCCTTCTTTTTTTGGGGGGGCAGGGAGGGAAGTGTCATGTATTTTTGTGCTAGTATCAGGGCTTGAACTCAGGGTCTTACACCCAGCTTTTTCTCTCATGGTTGGTACTCTACACTTTAGCCACATCTCCAGTGCTAGCTTCTTTTTCTGGTTAGTTGCAAATTGAGTCTCTTAAACTTTTCTCTCTGAGCTGTCTTTGAACTTCTATCCCCAGATCTCAGCTTCCTAAGTAACAGAATTACACTCCTGAGTTCCTGTAGCTGGCTTCTTACCATTTTTCAATAAAAAGATTTAGAAGTTTTGTTAAGAATTTTCCTATACTATTTACCTCTCTCTCTCTCTCTCTCTGCATATATATATGTATATATATATATATAATAAGACAAAAGAAATAAAAACTAACAAGAAATATAACTTATTAACTATTTTCTCCTTTCTTTCTCAGATAACTTCTCAGTTTGGTTCTAATAATAATTTAAATTTAATTTTCCTTGGATAAGATTTAAATTTTTTTTAATTAATTCTGGGACATGATGTGACAAAAATATCTTAATATATCACATATATATCAGTTATCTGAATAACCTGTATTCATATAGGGTTGCAAGTGAACACTTACTTTGCCTATTTGCAAGCTTGCTTTTGCTGTGACATTTTGGATAGTTTGGGGGAGAATTCTCAAGTGAAAATAATATTCTATCTCCACTTTGAACCACTGGTTGTTGTTTTTTTTCTAACTTATCCAAGTGTTAGTAGCTTATGCTTATAATCCTGGCTACTCAGAAGGCTGAGATTTGAAGATTACAGTTCAAACCAGTCTGGGCAGGAAAGTCCATGATACTCTAATTAACCAACAAAAAGCCAGAAGATAGAGTGCTAGCCTTGAGCACAAGGGCCAAGTGAGAGCACAAGGCTCCAAGGTCGTATCCTAGTTACTGACATACACAAAAAATTCTAACTTAATTTCAATTGACAACTTTAATGAACAATAGCTGTACATATTTATTTTTAGACTGTCTTTTTGCTGAATAGAAATCTTATATAATCCTAGTGAATTTTTTCGCTGTACTTTTGACCAGTGCTCATGGCAGCTTTTAGAATTATTTTTGTATATGGCAAGTTACAGGATTGTACTTGAAATGTCTAAACACATGTTTTCTTTACTTTTATTAATTTTATCTTTTTGAATACCAAGTAGACCAGTCAAAAGGCAAAGCCTTTATTTTCTTATGTTTGAGTTTTTAAAAAATTATTCTAACACTCTTCTTTATTGATGATTTTCTTTTTGTGTTGTCTTTATTTTTCTTCTTCTAGAATTCAATAAGACACACCTATAATTTTTGGATGAAAGCATTCATGATGCTTCTTAACATTTTCCAGATCTCTGATGTTTTTCCTCTGGCTATGTTCTTTATAATTTAACCTTTTACTATTACTACCCTTCTGGCAATATATTCATTTCCAGAAATATTTTGCTATTCTCTTATTGTTCTCATTTTTTAAATTTTTGTACCATCATCAAGAAGTTGTACCAAAAGGTTTCAATTCAACATATCCATTTGGGAATACAAATAACCTTTTTTTTTTCCTCTTTTTATGTGTTAGTGATGGGGCTTGAACTCAGGGCCTGGCATTATCCAATAGCTCTTTTACTCAAGGCTGGTGCTCTATCACTTGAACCACAACTCTACTTCCAGCTTTTTGCTGGTTAATTGGAGAAAAGGGTCACAAGGAATTTTCTGCCCCAGCTTGATTTTGAACCTTAAACGTCAAGTCTCATCCTCATGAGTAGTTTAGGATTTCAGGCATGTGCCATCACCTCCCCGAAGTAAAATGTAACTCAATCAATGTCATTCCTTCCAACATTCTCCTCCAACTCTCCTAACTCTACCTCAAATAACCTAGTTCCATTTTAACAAATAGACATTGAATATTATAATCCTCCTATAGATTGTGTGTGTGCACATGCACACACACAGACACACACACATACACACGCGCACATACATGAGTACACTGGCCCTGGGACTTGGACTCAAAGCCTGGATGCTGTAGTTGGGTTCTTTTTGCCCAGGTCTCACACTGTACTACTTATGCCACAGCTCCAGTTGTTTTTTTTTAATTGGTGGTTAATTAGAGATAAGAGTCTCATGGACTTTGCTGCCTAGGCTGACTTTGAACTATGATCTACAGATCTCAGCCTCCTGATTAGCTAAGGTTGCAGTTATGAGCCACCAGCACCTGGCAAGAAATTTTTTTCATATTATAAACATATTTTATTTGTAAAAATAGCCCAGTGTTCATTCATAGTTTATTGACTTTTGCCTAGAATTTAGTAGAGTTTTAGGCCCATTACTTTGGCTTTTTACTTCATTTAATATGGATTCTATATTCTATTTCCCCCTGAGAGTCCTGTGATAACTAAGACTGTATCACGAAACAATTCTTCCTCCTCCTCTTCTGCTTTTGTATCTGGCCTCTACTTCCTATCTAAGAGGAAGAGAGAAAGGAAAGGAAGGAAAGAACGGCAGGAAGAAAAGAGAAATTGTAGAGCTGATTGTTTTTTTTAGCTGTGTATTCAGTTTTATCCCTCTTAGGCTAACTAGGTTGTCTTGACTTATTGGAGTAAATCACTCTTAGACTAAAAGTTTAGTTTGTGCCAACTGGCATTTAATAACTACACTCTTGCTGTTTTTCTAAAACCAGTCTTGGAGAAGGGCTCTGTTGTGTTCTAAATCTGAGCGGAAGAAAGAAACAAGAATATGGGTTGAATTGGGGCATGGCAACCCATGGGGAAATGAGAACCAAACTCTTTGTAGATGCTTCACTATTGTTGACACTGTCACAATTCTCATTCTTCCCTAACAAGGAGGCATGGATCCTGAAGGAAACTGACCATTTTAAATCCTTTTCTCTCTCATGCAAGTGTGTCCCATTTTCTCTCATTTTAATGTCTGAGCCATTGAAAGGTAGATCTAACCTATAGATCTAAAACACTTAGGATACTTGCACAAAAGTGGTGACATGATGTTACAGTCCTGATTTGCATGTGTCTGCCAGTACTGGGGTTTAAGGATCACAAATTGAAGCCAGCTTGGGCAGGAAAGTCTGTGAGACTCTTACATTCAATTAACCAACAAAAGCCAGAAGTGGTAAGTAATAAAGTTGTAATTAAATTGATAGCTAGGTATATCCTACTGGGAATATTGGACATAAGGCTTAGATATTTTACAATATTTGTCACAGAGCTTCATGGAGTCCAGAGACTATTGTGCAATCTACCAAGACAGTTGTCATCATAAATAGTAATTCTTTTAAACTTTTGGGAATATTCTCCAATTATATATTGTTTGTACTTTATTTTTGCTATAGGTAGCAGTTGAATGCTCAAGAGAATGTCTCATAGAGTGTTAAACTAACTCAGAAGTTTGTGAAAGATTCATGGGCTAAAGAGCTCAACACCAAGTACCCAGTCATTGTGTCTGCATATAGATGAGTTGAGTTCCCTGAGCACTGCAATTGCCAAACCTCCAGGCCAGATTCCAGGCAGTTTTGAAAATTATTGTTTTCTTTCAAATCTTATCTTTTATTTCAGCTCTCTTTCTCTCTCTTCTTCCCTGCCTCTTTTCTGTAATCGAGCATATCCATGGACTCTCTCTCTACCAAATTCCGACTCCAACATTTTTCACTACCCATCACGTGTAGGTAAGACAATTGAAACTACCCATGCTAAAGTCTGAATTTTAAAGCCAGTGGGACGTAGGTGTTTTCTGTCACTCTTGCAAGCTAATCATATTAACTAGACTAGTATAACTAGAACCGAATATTCTAAGAGTTTGAGGTAAATCACAGACCTGTTTCCAAGACTGATTATTATGTACTCCCCAGTAAGACTATTGAGATATTTTTACATTTCTATTGTTTTGATGCATTCAGAATAGTCTCATACCCAAATATGATGTTCCTTTTTAGACAAGGAAAACAGCTGTATTGTTTAGAACTGAAAATAGATCTGCACATTGTAGGCTATGTGAGCAGTTAACAACAAGCCAGTGTTGAGTTGGCTGTTGCTGTAAAAGTGAGTAGAATATACCAACATGTATGGTCTCATAGATCCTAAAGGTCAGAAATTCAGTGACTCAGTGACCCAGTTGTGGTTCAAGGTTCCTCCCAAAGTTCTACAAAGCTTCCATTAGTTGTTGCCTGGGCTATGGTCATCTCAAACTCTGTTTCCAAACTCATTGGCAAGGCTTTGGCCTGGATAACTTCTCATAGGCTGTTCTTCATGTGCTTTTGGTAGAAGTATCTTTCAATTCCTGACCATATATGGCTTGGTTCATAGGAGAGTCACTGTGGCATCCTGGCTTCATCCGTGTGAATAAGAGCCATAGAGTCAGCATGAGCAAGACAAGGTTAGGACCTACCATCACTGTCATTGGAAGTGACATCCCACTGCTTTGCCTATGTTCTTTTTGTTAGTTGCAATCTGTGGGCCCTTCCTCACCAGAGGTGAGTTAATTACATAGGACAGGAACCCCAGGAGATAAGGGTCATTGGAAGCCATTGTAGAACTGACAGGTATTGTGTAGCAGAAAGGAAAACAGGCTAGTCATGAAGAAAATGCTTGATATTGGACAATTTACAACAAACAGAAGTTTTCTGGTTCACAGTTCTGAAGACTGAGAAGTCCCATCGTGAGATTCCAACATCCAGTGAGTGAATGCTTTCCCATACAGCATCACATGGTGAAAGGGCAAAGGAAGGGTTGGACTTGCTTTATTAAATAGCACAAATCCTACCATGTGCATGTCAGAGCAGAAAGTGAGTTCTTCTTTGAGACCTCAGGGTCACCCTGGAAGACCATCATAAGCCTTAGGCCCAGCCAGTCCTGAAAGATCAACATTCCCTTTCTGTTCTACTCCTAATGGACAACAACATTAAAATGTTGTTTTTAGTTATTCAATGGCAAAATGTAATGATAAGAGCAAATAGAACATTTGAGTGATTTCCTAAAAATAATTCCTCAGAAATATAACGAATGGTATGAAATGAAATAAACTAGCTCACTAAAACATCTCCACTAAATTGGATAAAAATTTAGCGGATTGCTACTTTGCTTCTGTTAGACTAGAGAACAATAAAGATTCAGAATATATATACATACATATATATATATATATATACAATATGTGTTCTATATTACATTATATGTCTTTTTTCCTGGACTTTAATCCTACACACTTGGGGGCTGTGCATAGGAGGATCAATGTTTGAGGCTAATCTGGACAGAAATGTTTGTGAGCGTCTATCTCAAAAATATCCAGCAAAAACACAAGGCTAGAGGTTTTCAAGTGGTAGAGCACCGGCCTAATAAATATGAAGCACTGAGTTTAAACCTCATTGTTGAGGGAAAAGGAAAAAAGAGAGCGAGGCTAAATTGTAGAAGACGGAAAAGCAGAACTAGAGGAAACTGAAGGTGATGCCATCTGCTCTACTATGATCTGTAGCAGTGAGCCTATATAGTTTATAGCTCAAATGTATTTTAGTAAGCAGTCAACCAATCTAAAGCACTTTTACAAAAATAAGCTATAGACTTTTCTTACATTATTTTTTCCACTCCTAGACTTGAACTCAGGACCTAGGCATTGTCCTTGATCTTTTTGCTCAAGGCTAGTGCTCTAACACCTGAGCCACAGCTCTATTTCTGGCTTTTATTGGGCCGGGGCGGGGGCATTAATTGGAGAGTTAAGTCTTATGGATTTTTCTGCCCAAACAAGCTTTGAATTTCAGTTCTCAGATCTCAGCCTCCTGGGTAGCTAGGATTACAGATGTGAGCCACCTGTGTCCAGCCTATTATACTGCTTTATTCTCGCACAGTCCTCCTGCATGCTACTCAGAAAAATACTGTTTCTTTTCATATTTGACACAATAAGTTTCCACTGCAATATGCTTTCACTTCCGATTTCTGCCAAGTCATAAAATCAGCCCAATGAAACCATAGAGGAAAAAAGCACAGATGGTAAAAGATGGGGGAGGCCTCTGACATCAGCACCCTGGTGTGGTTCAGCACACCATGTGCCTGACGTGTGTACACGTGTCATCTCAATGGGGTAGCAGAACATGACAGTGCCTTCTCACCCTCAGATCTCAGGTTCTGACAGAGGTCCCGGGCTGCTGCTCACTAACCAGTGATGCAAAAACACTTGCTACCGTTGGAACCAACAACATGCCCACTCTTGTCCCATACAATTTCAGAACAAATATATTTTCTTGTCTTTGTGCCAAACATTTGTAAGATAAAGATGCTTTCCCATTTCTGCTCAGGCAAGAGGAACATAGCTACTTACTCCAGAAAACACTTGATTGAAAAATGAAATAGGAAGCCCATTACTGGTGGCTCATGCTTGTAATTCTAGCTATTCAGGGTGCTGAGATTTGAAGGTTCTGGTTCAATGCCAACCCCAGGACGAAAAATCCAAGATAGTTTTATCTCCAATTAACTAGAAAAAGTATAGCTCACGTTGTAGTGTGTCAGCCTTTGAGCCCAAAAGCTAAGCAATGTCCTGAGTGCAAGTTCAGTACTAACACCAAAAAAAAAAAAAGAAAAAAAGAAAGAGAGAAGGAAAGGAAGGGAGGGAACAATAAAGGGGGCAGCAGCTATTTAAAGAGCTTATAGTCAAGACCTTTATTACATACAGATTCTTACTCTTTAGTTCTTTCCTTGTCTTGGGGCCATAGTTCCTCCAGATGCCCTTCTCATCCCTTGCTAGTCACAGGGCACAGTCTCTGTCTTATGTTTCTTTCATAACACACACATTATCTGCTGCAAAACTGGGTGTCCCAAACTGAGTGTTGAAATGGAATTCTCATGAAATTTCCATATTTTACCTAGATCTATGGACTACAGTGAAGAATCGAAGTTCAGAAACATTCCTTTGTGTTTTTTTTAAGATTGTATTTTGCCTATGGAATCCTGATCTTAGGTTTTTTGGTTTTTAGTTTGTTTTTTTTAAACTTTACTAATGACTTTGAAATACAAATGAAATGTTCTTAGTAGTGTAAAAAGAACAATCCATTTCCTACAAGCCTGAAGGCATTTTGCACAGGTCATTGAGACTTCCTAATTTTCCTACCTCTCAAGCTGGGCTTTTACCTTGGCATTCCATCTTAGTCTCCAAGGAACTGATCAGTTCCCTACACATAAGTTGACTATAGTCCATGAGGAATAATTATGACCAGAGCATAGCCAGTCAGAAGCTGCTGGCAATGCTAGTTCCTCCTGTTATCTCTTCAGCCGAGCCGATCATTCTAAAATATTGTTCTTTCTATTTAGGTAAAGCTTGTGTGCATGAAGAAGTGAAGGCATTATTCCTGGGGCTCTGGGGCTCACAGGAAAAAAGACTGTGTGCAAACATAGTATATCATTGGTTGTGTGTGTGTGTGTGCGTGTGTGTGTGTGTGTGTGAAAATCTCATTTCCATTTCTCTGGACTTAGCATCTGGCCAGTTTCCAGTGCCCATGTATTATTGCTTTCTGTTATGGGGAAGAAAAAAGCCAAAATACAAGCTCTGTCAGATTTTGACAGAGCATCCATGGCTAGTAACTACACTCATAGTTTTCTCTTGATACTGCATAATGAAGCAGATATTATGTAGGAAATTCTAAATGTCCTCTAATTACATTTCCTTGTAGAATTAGACAATTTGGAGGCTGAATATGTCTCTTCCTTCATATAATCTAAAATTCCTCTGTAAAAAAGAATGGCCCCACCTTCCTCCAACAAATTGCTATGGCAACAAGTTTTAACAGCTAGAATCCTCCTGTCTCTTTCCTTGGGATGCTGCTGCAAGGGTTAACATTTTCCTGGAGCCCTCTCAAAACCACCTACCTCCCCTTTGCTACCTCTTCCCTGTGTTTGTCTTTACTGATGGAATTAAAGTGTCTTTCCTCCATCTACCTGGTAGGGATTTTCCAGCCTTCTTTTCCTTTCTATTCAACAAGACTCCTTCAGCAAGCTTTATTTTTATCAGACTTTGACCCTGTCATCTACAGGCAGGTGGATGGTGCACAAAATTGAAAATAATTTGAACAAAATGACTGATCTCTGTCAACATTACAGGAATGAAGTGACTGGCCATGAAGATACTAGCCTTCTCAACGCTGTATACAACATGGTCTCATTTTCTATCCTGCATGTGGCCAAATGGGAGAGAGGGTTTGTGTCCTTATTTGCAAGCAAGGGCATACTCTTTGTGAAAAGTATGAATTCCAGGAGAGAATCAAATAGAAATGTGAAGTCCAATTTCCATTTGTGATAGTTGTTTGGGGGGCTGCCACTGAGTAGCCCTGGGAATGCCTAAAGCACTGGTCAGGCATACTTCTGGGTCTAAGAGAGAAGGTGTTTTCAGAGATGATGGGATGGGTATGTGAATCAGCAAACCCAGTGCAGAAGATCTTCCCTTAATGTGGAAAACATCATCCCATCATCTGGGGCCCCCAGATCATGGTCAGAAGCTCTTCCTCCTTTCCTGGGTGCTTTTCATGAACATCTGGCTCCAGGTTCTTCAACTTTTGGATTCTGGGACTTGCCCAAGCAACCCCTAAGGCTCTCAGGCTGCCAGTGAGCCTCAGACTGGAGTCTGTACCACTGATTTCCCTGCTCATAAGGTGCATAACTTCTCCAATTGAGTGATCCCTACCTTCTCTGGTCTCTAGTTGCCTACCGTCCACTGGCCATAAAGGAAGCCTTCAACATCTATAATTGGATGATTAGGTATCCTAATCTCCTCCCCCCCCACACACACTTCCCTTCCTCTTTCCCCTACCCCAACATCCTAGAATGATAGAAAGCTATCATTATTGTCAGTTACCATCTGTGTCCTTCCTCACTGCCTTCCTCCCTCTGGGAGCATAGTAGAAATATATTTCCTGGCTCCTTTGAAGTTGAATGAACACTGATGAATTAATTCAGGACAGTGAACTGTGGCTAGATATTTAGTGTATCTCTTTCATTCCAGAGAATAATGGCTGCATTGACATCTTTAATCCTGTTGGAAGTAGTGTCCCAACTATGGCAAAGAGGGCAAATAGCAGGATACAAAATAGAGCTTTCATTGTTTTAAGGTACTGAGATTCTGAGGATGTTTGTTATCACTGTACCTACCTGATTGAGAACTTAAAGATTATTCTCAGACTGTGATAGTTTATTTAACAGGCAGAAGAGGGCCTGGAAGAGAAAGACATCCATGTAGATTTGATACCACAGGTAAATTAGAAGTCAATGCCCAGTGGCTGAGGGGCACTCACAGATCTAGTGATCCTCAGCAAGGGCACATAGCATCCTAGGAGAAGAGAAGATATATCATCATAATCAGGCAACATGCAGTCTGACCAAACCACAAGCAAACAAAACACAAATGATTTGGAAATCCTATATAGGCCATTCCTCTGCCTCATAGCACTGCTTTATAGTGTAGACCCTCAGCCCATACAAGATAATCCAGTGGTGTGTGGGTGATGAAGTCTTCAATTACCAGAGCCAACAAATTCTGGCATAACAACAATGTACTTCTGTGAAGACACTGATCAATCCAGTGTCACCATGTACAGAGTTGGGGTTTCAATATGCTAAATTCTCTAAATTCACCCTTAGATATACATCTAGGGGAGAAAAATCAGCTTTTTTCCTTTTTGTCTACTACAGTGTTCCTACACTGTTCCTCAGTAATGGTAATAAACTAACATCCAGAGGGATGCACGTATGTATTTGTTTATTGTATTGTACTTTGGTGCTGGTACTAGGATGATGAGAATGTTTGAACTCAGGGTTTTATGTTCTTACTCAGATTTTTCACTTAAGGATGGTGCTCTACAACTTAAACCACACTTCCACTCCTGGTGTTTGACTGGATGTTTGGAGATAAGGGTGTCATGGACTTTTCTTCCAAGGCTGGCTGGCTGGGAATCACAATCCTCAGATCTCAACCTCGTAAGTAGCTAGGATTATTGGCATGAGCCACAAACACCTTGAAAGAAATACTTACATGATATGGAAAGGGCCCATCTTTCCTTTCTCCTTTTTCCCTATCATTCTTTGTGAAGTACAGAGTGTGACTGAGATTCAAATCCAGCCAACATGGGCAAAAATTTTAAGTGTGTGCACATTTTCTTCTCATCTGATAGACTGGCTCACATGCAAGCTCCACTTGTATCTATGCTGTGCCAAAGAAAATTTACTTTGCCATCAGCAAGAATGAAATGGAGGCCAAATGATATCTGTACATTGTGAAATAATGACTTTTGCAATGACTCAGTGGGGAAAAAATTGAGCCATTAGGTCTCATAATCTGCCATAGAAGCTGCACAACTTCAGAACGAGAACTATTGTGATTGCAAGTCAATTGAGAATGGCTGAAGAAAGAAAAAGTCTGTTTGCCATTAGGCTTATTATGCTAATTTGATATTAACTGACAGTATAGCTTGAGTTGAAACTCCTGTAGAATTTTGTTTTTAAACTGCAGAAAAGCCATGAACTTAAGAATTCAAGCAAGTTCTGCTTTTGTACTTGCTAAGTAACATCAAATGACACCGTGTGGGTAGATCTTTACCCAGAGCCTCACGATCTCTTTTCTTTCAAAGTTAATCTATTACCAAAGATAGAGAAATAACTGTTTGGGAGGATATTAATTGAGGTTTGGATGACTCTTGAGGATAAGAAGGGCGAAGACTTCAGCGGCAAGCCCCCTTCTGTGATAACAATGAATGCTCCTTTTTCTTTTCCTTCCTTCCTTCCTTCCTTCCTTCCTTCCTTCCTTCCTTCCTTCCTTCCTTCCTTCCTTCCTTCCTTCCTTCCTTCCTTCCTCCCTTCCTTTCTTCCTTTCTTCTTTCTTTCTATTTGTAACTCAGAGCTTGGTTGCTGTCTCAGCTCTTTCACTCAAGGTGGTGCTTTACCACTTGAACCACAACTCTGCTTCTGGCTTTTTGCTGCTTAATTGGACATAAGAGTTTTCATATAATTTCCTGCCTAAGATGGCATGGAACTGCAAGCCTCAGAGTTCATCCTCCTGAGTAGAATTACAAGCATGAGCCACCTGTGTCCAGTTTATGAGGGCTTCTTTGTTGATGGAGATGATCTGACACACTGACAGACTGAGGTAGGAAGTGAGGATATTTTCTAAGATGCAGCTTCATAGTGACTCAGGCCACTCTGTTACATCTGAGAGGTAATTAAAATATAGCTGTTTCTCCATTTCTTAGAGATTGGTTCCAAGACCCCTTGTTTGCTCAAGTCCCTTACACAAAAATTACATAGCTTTGCACTTACCTACATACAGGGCCCTCCTGTATACATTCAGTTACCACTAGATGATTCATAATACCATAACTGGAAAGGCATGCAGTTAAACCTCACAATACCTTCCCAGACACTTATTGCAGCTTACTCTCAATTCTTTTGTCTTGCATAATGAAAATGAAAATGATAGAAAAGTTCATTAAGCAGAAAGCAGCATACACTGCAAGAGATCAGTTGGCTCAAGAAAGGCTACAGAGCATCAAATCTTTAGTCAGCTGGTGATTTAAGGGCCAAAGAGAGATATGGACCAGCCTTCATTTGGTGAGAACTTTTGTGTTGATTAATAGGTTTATTGATAAGTGTAGCTAATGTAACAAATGTGCTTCTGCCAATGCCCAGATTTATTGAGATTCTATTCGCAGACTCCCTATAGAGATTTAATGGTCTCAAACTGAGATCCCTGGGCTCCATAGGGGCCAAAAGGTCACTGTAGGGTCACTGTTCTTGCTTTTTGTGCATGTACAGAAAGGAACTAGGCCTGGAAGGTGATGCCCATGGTTATTAGGATCTGTTGTCATCTTGTCTAGCTTAAAGAACTTCATCAGCATTTTCATTAACACTTTTATGACACTCTAGGAGAGATCATCTCAAGAAGTTTCCTACAGCAGATTCATCTTGTGGGCAGATCCATGGTCTAGCCAAAAGGTAACCAGGGATCCTAAAGCTGATGGCCTGTTTCAATCTATAATACCATGTAAGTGCTAGGCAAAGTTATTATACTCTACTGTGGATGGATTAATAGCAAAAATAAGTCTGTTTTTTAAAATGATATTTTTGGCCTCCAAATGCAGAATCCATGAGGGAGGGTCTTCTGCATAGGCTTACTTAGCAGGATGAATATTGCAGAAAATGAAGGGGCAGGGTGTTTGTGTATCTCTATCCTGTTCTTACAGAATGCCAATTACATGGACGCAGTCCCTTCCCTGCAGCTAGGATGGTTATGTGAGTTCAAAGCAATGAAATGTAGGCAACTGGGTAGGGCTTCTACAAAGCTTCTGTATAGGAAGGCTAACTAGGCTAGTGCCCTCTCTTGTCCCCTTTGTCTTCCTCCTGCAGGCCTTCCTGAAACATGGTTCAGCTGTTGGAGCTACCTTGACCATTTTTGCAAGTATCCATGGTAGAAAAGCATAGGGAAGCTCCCAACCACCTGGGCTGCCATCCAAACACTTCCATCTCACCCATGAAGACAATTTCAGCCAAACTATTGTCTTTGGAGTTGCTATTACATGCAGCCAAACACAAACCCTCCAGAGGTTTAGACAGAGTCAGACCTTCGCAAAGACTCAACCTCCAGCAAAGTGGCCACTGGCACTGAGCAACATGGCAGTGGGAATGAGAGGGCTCCTGACTCCAAGAGGGGCTGCTCATCTGCCAAGGAGCCAGGAACAAGAGCCTTTCATAGATGCTCTCCACAGAGAACTCAAAAGCCAGGACCTAAGCTAAGAGAAGGTAAAAATGTCTCTTTTGAGTTGCCTGTATTTAGCACTTCCTGAGAGCAGCTATTTTGGGTTGTGTGTGAATGAAAGAAATGTAGATTTTGAGAGAGTGTGGAAAGAAACAGTGGAAATACAGCCACACGAAAGAGAAGCTCAGAATTCATTCCAATAAGCATCATTTTATATGGTCATATACACATAACTATTGAGCCCTTGTGATCCTCTCCTAAGAATATCCTCCTTTGTTCTCACTGTGTGAATGGAATATTTACAGTGCTGTTTAATTAATCATGTCCAGGTGTAATTTTTTGTCTTTTACTATCCATTGGGTTTATTTGTAGATTGATAGGCACATTCTAATGATTACAAATGAGGGAAATCAGTCTATGTTTCTTTGGGTCTGGCTTATGTCACTTAATATATTTTTTTCCAAGTCTTTCTTTTTCCTTACTAATGGGGCAATGTCAATCTTTCTGATGGAGGCATAGAATTCCCTTGTGTTTATATACCAGAAACAGAGGTTTTTTATTGTAGTGTTTGCAGTTTTTTTTTCCCTTTCTTATCTTTTGCATTTCCCTTTTTGTTGCTGTTTATTTATTTCTGTACCCTGTGTCTTGTACATAAGTTTATTTGATTTGGGGAGGGGAAGGGGAAGCACAGAAATGGTGGGACAAAGGGTGAACTCATTCAGCAGTGATACTCACTAGACACTATGTTGGACATGAGCAATATGACTTGTGGGGGAGGAGGGTCGGAGTCAAAAAATGGAGAAAATGAAGGAGGGAGTGACACTGTTTTAAAAAAATGTACTCATTACTTGACTTATGTAACTGTAACCCCTCTATACATCACCTTTATAATAAAAGATAAAAAAAGAACCACCCCCCTAAGACAAAGAAAGAAAAAGTCTAGCAGGTCATGTGCTTTAGATTAATCCTCATTGGTTAGTAGAAAGGTCATACAGTCAGAAAAGGAAACAGACTCAGGGTTGGAAAATGGCTGAAGTGCTAAAAGTTGGCTCATGCAGCCCGGAAGTACTGATCAAACACTCAGTGAGAGACATCACTACCCCTGAGGCACCCAAGACATTACTGTATGACCACACAGTGCCACTTTGTTTCCCTAGTTGCAAGTTCAGTGATCTTAAGAGCTGCTTCCAGAATTCCCTGTTAACAGTTGGGGAAATCAGCAATTATGCTTTCTCTAATTACACCTCTGGCTGGCTTTTCTTAATTCTCTCTACCTGAAAAATGCTATCCTCCTGCCCAGCAATACTAAAGGCTCTTCTCTAAAGATATTACAAAGCTCTTCATTTTAAATATAATTGAAAAAAATCTCAATTTAGAAGAGTCTTCGATTAACAGAATATTTCCAGGTAATTTAATTTCCTGGCTTAATTGAACACTAGCCAGGAAAAAAACCACTTTTCCATGAATACACATTGTCCTAAAGTATTCAGAACATACTTGCTTGACTTCCATGATCCCAATTTAAATTTTCTTTGATTAAGTCACCATCAGTGTCTCAGGATGACTGACTGTTCCAAAGTGTTTCAAATGGCCCATGCTATTCAATTCCAATCCCCTCAAACATCTATATTTTTGTCAATTGTCTACTAAATTAGGCTGTGAAGAACAACTCCTAGCAATTCAAAACCAGACCAAACAGACAAATTATTACCCCTCTTATCTACAATTAACCAGCAAAAAACAATCTGGAACTGGAAGTATGGTTCAGGCGATAGAGCAACAACCATGGTCAAAAAAATCCAAGCGAAGCACAAACTCCTGAGTTCAAGCCCTACCTTACACACATACACAGACAGACAGACAGACACACACACACACACACACACACACAAAACAACTATAGACATGAGAGTATTCCTTTTATATTTCATATGCGTTGCACATAGGACTAAAGCTCATTGTTGGATTAACCAGGCTCTATGTAAAATATTTTGCTGTTGTTAATGCTTCCAAAATTGTTTAAAAAAGGCTACATGAGTTTTCATTACTCCAGTTCTAGGACTTAGAATTCTGTTCATGTATTACTTAGCAGGAAGCTCACACTCTGAAAATGATAAGCTGGTGGCCATTATTGTTGCCCAGACATCGGAGACCATTCATATAACCCTATCACCTATCTTTTCTAAGGCCATGATCAGCAAAGCAACATGAAGTAACATTAAGCATAAAATACAATGATATATGCTCTATTCTTGTTTCATTTTTTGTTTATGTAGTACCAGGGATTTGAACCCAGGGCCTCATGCATGCTAGGCAAGCACTCTACCACTAAGCCACAGTCCCAGCCTTATGCTTTATTTTTATCAGCAGAAAGACCACACTGTAAAATAACTCAAAGAGGAATAATCTGTAAACATTGCTTAATCTTAAAAAACAAAAGTCTAGTAAATACCTAAGCCAGTAACAAGATTGTCCATTCTCAAATGCACTTTGCCTAACCATATGCACTATAGTTTTCAGTTTTAAAAATAGTTATTATAAAGGTGATATATAGAGGGGCTACTGTTTCATACAGTACAGTTCTTTTGGACAGTATCACCCCTTCCCTTGGTCTCTCTGCATTGTACTTTATAAATTGGCAACACAGATCACAGCACAAACTGTGATGTTATGGTGGTTACCAGGTCACTGTGCAATAGGTATTCTTCAGTTCCATTATAATCTCATGAGACCACTGTCACATTCGTGGTCTGCTTTGAAATGTTGTTTTATATATATGGCTCATAGCTGGATAATTTTGTTAAGGTCTTGGATTGTAATGACTAGTGAATTTAAAAATAAATGGAGTAACTGGAAGACTGGGAGACAGCAAAGAAGCTTCCAAAAGAGAGAGGAGGCTACAGGAGGATAACAAAGAACATGAAGAGGGAAAGTGCAGAAAACAGAATCCAGGAGGAGAAAAGAAATGCATCTCTCTGCCTATTGCAAGCAATGGTGAGCTGATGTCTGTTCAACAATGGCTCTCCACCAAAGAAGGTACAAGCCTGCTGTGCAGTGTCTGCAGAACTATAAATGCAAGCACAACTGGCTCTTTTAAACTATAGGCACTGGCTCCAGGGACTAGGGGAATAATGACCAGAGGGATCAAGATGGTCAGCACCTTTGGGTGTGGACACTCATTTTCGACATTGGGTCTTCAACAGTCTGGAGAACTAAAGGCTCCTGAAGAGTACTGGGAATGTGGCTGCCCTGTGGTCAGGGGGAAAACATGGCTTGACCAAACTACAGCTGAACTGTATGGAACCCCCTTCAAAAAATTACCTTCTAATTGCCTGGCTCGAATGGTAGAATACCAGCTGATGGTGAAAAAAAAATCTTCAAATAGTTTTGCTAGAGTGTTCCAATTTAACATGTCCATTCAGGTATAGAATGAGTCTTGATCATCCTTTTCCCTTTTTACACTTTCCTCCTCACCCCACCAGTCTCATGTAGTTTCCTTCATATGTATATTAAGTATTATGACTACATTCCTCCACTGTTCCTTTATTCATTCACCTGCCTTTCATTATTAGCCCCCAGACTTCCCCTCATTCAAGCCATACTTTTGCTCCTGGACACTCATTTTGTTAAACTGTTAATGGTTCAAATGGAATTTTACTCCTGCATGTACTATATGTTATGCAACTTGAGTAAATATGCATGTGAGCCTGTGTTTCTATTTTAAGGCTTACAACTACATAGGAGCCATGTGCCCTTTGGCTTCCTGGTCCTTGTTTATTTCATCCAATGTAATTTTTTTTGATCCATCCATTTCCCTGAAAATATTTTCTTGACCCACTTGTTGGTTGAAGAATATCTGCGCAGTTTTCATAACTAATAGTGCTGCTATGAGTGTAGGTATGCGGGACTGTTATTGTACTCTGATTTGCATTACTTCAGATAGATGCTTAAGAATGGTACCATTTGATCATAAGGTAGTTCTATTTTAAATTTTTTGAAGAACTTCCATACTGACTGCTATAGTGGTTATACCAGTTCACATTCCCACTGAGGGAATATACTAGTTTACATTCTCACTGTGGGGTATCTTTCCCCCACAATCTTGTTAGCATTTGTTGTGGTTTTTGATGATTGCCATCCTGACTGGAGTGAAATGGAATCTGAATGTTGTTTTAGTCTGCGTTTTCTTTATGGCCAAGGATGTGGAACATTTCTTCATGCATTTACTCTTTGTACTTCTTCCAAGGAATGTCTAGTTAGCTCCTTGGTTTATTAATTGGGTTACTTATTTTGTTGAATCTTTTATGCTCATTGTATATTCTGGCTATTGGTTCCTTGCTGGAGGTATAGCTGGGGAAGATGTTCTCCCCTTCTGCAGGCTGTCTTTTAAACCTGGTACTGACTTCATAATTCACTGTGCGGAAGCTTTTTAGCTTGATGCAGTACTATTTGTTAATCCCTGCTTCTATTTGCTAAGATACTACAGTTCTATTCAACAAGCTGTTTCCTATGCCAGTAGATTGTAGTATTTTATTTATTCTGTTTGGTAGAAGTTTTAAAGTTTCAGGTCTTATGTTAAGGTCTTTAATCCACATTGAATTGATATTGGTACAGAGAGACAGGGGTCTAATTTAAGCCTTTCACATGTAGACATTCATTTCTTACAGCATTTTTAAATGATGTATATTTTAGGTTCCTTTGTAAAAATAAATTAGTTGGCTGTAGATGCATGAGTTTATTTCTGTCCTTCTAGCTTATTCCCTTGGTCTTCAGGTTTGTTTTGGAGCCAGTACCAAGCCGTTTTTGTTATTATGGCTTGATAGTATAATTTCAAGTCTGGTATTGTGGTACCTCTAGTATTGTTGCCTTTTCACTCAGGATTGATTTGACTAGTTGAGGTCTTTTATGGTAAGGTATGTTTTCTAGAAACCTACATCTCTGAATGGGTTCACAAGCTCCTCAAATATCATTGCTTAGTAACTGTACTTTATTGACTATTTCTACCAAATCAGAAGACTCTAATCTATAGGAAGGTGGATAGTAAAAAGTTGATTATTCTGGAGACAGTTCTAGGTATGAAGATCAAAACTGGATCCGGAATGGGGATGGGACTTCTTGGTGGACCAGTTTTCAGTGTTTTATCTGATATTGGCTTAGGAGCTTGTGATACAAATAAGCCACAGGTCCAAGTTCAATGGAAAAGCCAAGTGTATTCTTAAGCTTCACCTGTTTCATTCAGCCTTAGCAAGTATTTCTTCATGTTCTGTATTCCTGCATTTGGATATTAAATTATTAATACCCAATGTTCATGTTTTAAATTATTAGTACTCTAAAACTGAATAAGTTTAGAAAAGCATAACACATTGAGAAGCTAATTAAACCCTTCTCACAATATATTCCTGTGCTATTAGGACAGAGTTGGACAGCATGTTTTTCTGTTTTCTGGGTTTTTATTTGTTTTGTTTTGTTTTTGTGTTTTGTTTTGTTGGTAGTGGCACTTGAACTCGTGGCCTCCCACCTTTTTTGGCTTTTGTTAAATTATTTTACCTTATTGTTATTATAGAGATGATACACAGAGGGATTACAATTACATGAGTCAGGTAATGAGTACATTTCCTTTCATACAGTGCCTTCTGTTCCCTCACTCTCTTCTAGTCCCTCCCTCCTGTCTCCACCCAAGAGTTGTGTAGTTCGCTTTCATCAGTGCCCAGTGAGTTACACTGCTGCACTTTTTCACTCTTTTTCCATTGATTTCTGTGCTATCCCCCAGCTTGACTTTTTAAGCCAAGACTAGTATACTATGTGTTGAGCCACACCTCCACATTCAGTTTATTACTGGTTTATTTGAGATAAGATCTCATGGAGTTTCTTACCCCTGCTGGCTTTGACCTTCAGTCCTCAGATCTCAGCCTCCTGAGTAGATAGGATTACAAGTGGGACCCAATAGCACTCAACTTGTTTTCTAGATTTCGGGGGGGGGGGGGGGGGCTTCATGACTCAGCAAGGACACATTCCCAAAGTTGGCCAGTTCTAGGAAATGGAACAGGTCTTCCCAAGGAGTCTACTTTGTATGTGAGTATGTGTGTTTTGATCCTGGGACTTGAACTCAGTGCCTGGGCATTGTCCCTGAACTCTTTTTTTTTTTTTTTTGGCCAGTCCTGGGCCTTGGACTCAGGGCCTGAGCACTGTCCCTGGCTTCTTCCCGCTCAAGGCTAGCACTCTGCCCCTTGAGCCACAGCGCCGCTTCTGGCCGTTTTCTGTATATGTGGTGCTGGGGAATCGAACCTAGGGCCTCGTGTATCCGAGGCAGGCACTCTCGCCACTAGGCCATATCCCCAGCCCGTCCCTGAACTCTTTTGCTCAAGGCTAGTGCTCTACTTGTTGGGCCAAAGCTCTTCTTCTGGCTTTCTGATGGTTAATTGGAGATAAGAATCTCAGGACTTTGCTGCCTTAGGCTGGCTTCAAAACCATAATCCTCAGATGTAGGCCTCCTGAGTAGCTAGTCTTATAGTTATGAGCCACCAGGGTTCATCAAGTCCACAGTTAATATGCAAGCCTATATAGTTACAGCTCACCTCCCCATTCTCCACCTACTCTCTTCAGTCCAGGCCATTGTCTTTCACCCTAATCATCCCAGGGCCACATACAAGAGTAGGCAAATGTAGACAGTTCCCAGGACTGTGTTCTCTTCTTGACTTCCACTAAACTCTAGATCCAAAGTGGTAATTAATAATAATAAGAAGAAGAAAAATAATAAAGAGTAGAAGAGAAGGAAGAGGAAGAAGAAGATGAGGAAGAGGAAAGGATAGAAAGATATGATTATATAGAAATGCTGTTTAGTCAGGAAAACAGCAGAAGAGAGAAAGGGTTTAAAGCATAGGATGATGGGTATGTGCAGGAGAGAGAGAGACAAAAGGTGTGTAATGAATTATACTACAAACTGTTAAAGGTGAATTAAGAAAGTGGAACAAACGGGGTGCATTCAATCAAGTTATACACATATATGAAAATATCACAAGAAAACCCCTGTGTACAACTATTTTATACTAACAAAAATAGAATTAAAAAATGGCTCTTGCCTAGGCCCATCTCCTCCCCTCCCTTCTCTGCGTCCTTTTCCACTTGGCACTTCCCTATGTAGCCCTACATGGTTTTCTATGCATCTTAGGAACTGGGAGGAAAATGAACTTGCTTTTCAAAAGTAGTCTTTTCCTGATTTGTTGGTTTTATCATGCATCAATAATAGTAAGTCCTACCTTTTTTTTTTTTTTTTTTGGCCAGTCCTGGGCCTTGGACTCAGGGCCTGAGCACTGTCCCTGGCTTCTTCCCGCTCAAGGCTAGCACTCTGCCACTTGAGCCACAGCGCCGCTTCTGGCCGTTTTCTGTATATGTGGTGCTGGGGAATCAAACCTAGGGCCTCGTGTATCCGAGGCAGGCACTCTTGCCACTAGGCTATATCCCCAGCCCCCTACCTTTTTTTAACATAGCCAATATTGTAGGTTAGCTACAGGGAAAGGATGCTAAATCCAACCCTCTTTTCTAGTCACCCCATGAGTTCTATATCCACCTATGGCCACTCCTCCTTGGAGGTAATCAGTGGTCAGTTTGCAATTAGGATTCCCCCCTAGGAGTAGAAATACTCCCTGCCAATTCTAACCAAACTGAGACTTTTGCAAAATGGAACCCCTTGAGCCCTTAGCCTGACCCTTCCTCAACACTTACTTGAAGATTCATGCATATTCATTGTATCTCATACATATACTTAAATCTATGGGGTAGTAACCCTTACATGCACAGATCCCTTTCAAGAACTCTGCCAAATCATGATTGCTCATTTCCTGAAGATCAGCCCACCACCTCTACTATAATTTCATCTCATGGTCCTTGAGCCTTAGAAAACTGCAATATGTAACCACATCTTTGTTCTTAAACACCTAGCTTAAGCCCTCTATTCTTCTAAACAGTGTACTTTCTCTCTCTGTTTGAGTCCTTGCTTCACCAGTTTGTGTGTGTGTGTGTGTGCACATGCACACATGCACGTGTGTGTATACATATATACATATATCTTCATTTAGTTTTTTGTTTGGGATCTTTACCTCTGCAACTATCCACTGGTAATAGCATCAGGATTTGATCTCAGACTTTGCACCTTCACTCAGCCTTTGCACTCATGTCTAGTGCTCCACCACTTGAGCCAAATCTCTAGTTCAGATTTTTTGCTAGGTAAATGGAAATAAGAGTCCATATGACTATTCTGCCCATGTTGGCATTGAACTTTGATCCTCAGATCTTAGTGTTCTGATTATCTAGGATTACAGGCGTGAGTCACCAGTGCTCAAATAGTCCTCTTTCTGCTCTTAATAACAAATTTCAACTTCTCTACAAACAGATTATCTGTTGATAAAGACAACCTGTGCTAGGTGTCCTTGGCCACACACAGTGTCTAAAGGAACAGCGTTTGATCAGAACTTACAGGACTGACACTACAGACTGTGTATGTTTTCCCTGTTGTCAGTCTGCAGAAGATATAATGGTTTGAGTAACAGCAGCCGTCATGTGCCATTAGGACCTGTCCCCCACTCACATCCTACAGCCATCTAGGACAAAGGTGTTGAATCATCTAATTAATATGAATTACTCATGTTTCACAAAGATGTGGATTTCTTTCATGTCACAAAGGCTGACAGTTGATTTTATTTAAGTAATTATGATTTGATTTGTCTATTGTGTTCAGCCAAACAATTTCTAACTTTATTGTAAAAGAAATCATTTTATTTCAGTTTGAATCATCCAATATTTTGAGTTCAATTTTGTCAATGTACTTAAGGTGTACAAAATATATGTCATTTCATCACATTACTCCCATGACCAGTGTGAATTAGAAAATAGCTTAACTTGTCTTTCAAGTAAAAAACTTGGTAAGTACCCATACGATTTGCATATTTGATGCTTAGGAAGTCATTTCCCTTCCCTTTTGTGTAGTCTTGGCAAACTGACAAGAGACTTATTATATTGACAATTGTCTATTTCTCTGGACCATAAGTCAAGCACAGACCACTCTGCATGGCAGAAGTCAATGGTGTATAAAATTACAAGTTACCATTCTGATACTGGTGGTTGTTTTTTTTCCTGCCTTTATGTGTCTTTGAAACTTGACTTAGCATATAAAGGGAAAACGCAATTTAAAATACACAAGAAAGTACATACAACACACATGAAATTATACCAGCCAAGGTGAAAGTCACAGTGTTAACAGAGCTGTCAAATGAAGTGACAAAAGTCCCACCAATGCCAAGCACTGGGGCCTCAGGTCTGTAATTCTAGTTATTGAAGGGGCTGAGATCTGAGAATTAACATTTGAAGCCAGCCCTGGAAGAAAACTCTGTGAGATTCGGATCTTCAATTAACCAGCAAAAAGCCAGAAGTAGAGCTGTTACTTTAGTGGTAGAGTCCCAGCCTTGGGCAAAAAAAAAAAAAAAAAAAAAAAAAAAAAACAAGTAATGGCACCCAGCCCTGAATTCAAGACCTAATACTTGCACACACTCAATAAAGCCTAATCAGTTCTGGAGTGCCTGCTGAGAATTCAACTACTAGGAACTTGCTGGAGCTTCTATGAAAATCAACTCTTTTTTTTTATTATTATTTTATTTGGTACTGATACTGGGGCTTGAGCTCAGGGCTTAACACTATCTTAGCTTTTTTACTCAAGCCTGGCACTCTACTATTTGAGCTACTTCCAGCTTTTTGGTAGTTAATTGCAGATAAGTCACTAGGATTATAGGAATGAGCTACCAGTGTCCACGTTTAGGTTACTTTTTTATTTTTGTAAAATATATGGGAAAATGTTTCACTGCCTTATGAAACAGTTCATGGACTACTGGTTTAGCCAGCATCTTGAAACAGACTGATATTGGGGTAAAGACAACCAGCTCCAGGACTCTAGAATCATTTCAACCCAGTTGACTAAGTTTGTTGCATAATTTCTGCAGTTGAATTCATTTTTGGTTAGCAATAGTTGGGAGCTGGGGATGAAGTTCAGTGACCAAGTACTTGCCTCATATATGTATGACTCTGGATTCTATCCCCAGTATTGGAACAAATCATTAAGTGAAGGGTAAGTGTGTGTGTGTGTGTGTGTGTGTGTGTTTTAATTGGATTCTTGCTAAGTACCTCAGGCTGGGCTTGAACTCTAACTCTTGTAACACAGTCTGTGATTACAGGTATAAATTATCATATGCAACAGGAATTTCTTTATTTTATATTTTTGTCAGTCGAGGAGCTTTAACTCAGGGCCTGGGTGCTGTCTCTGAGCTCTTTTTCTCAAGGCTAACACTCTACTACTTTGAGCCACAGCTCTATTTCCAGTTTTTGAGGGGTTAATTGAAGATAAGAGGTTCACAGACTTTCCTTCCTGGGTTTCAAACTGCAATCCTCAGGTTTCAGCTTCCAGAGTAGCTATGATTACAGGCATGAGCCTGTATACTATCTCATGTTGTCGTTTTTAATTCAGTTATCATTAAATTTTAAACAGATAAGACTGAGAAGGAAATGGCAATCTTTGAGAACATAAACCAGAGTTAATATATTAGTCAGGTTAAGCTGGTTTTTGTTCCAATAACAAACAACCCCAATAGTTTCAGTTGTTTAAAACAGCAGTAATTTCTTTCCCCCTCTGGCTCTGCTCATATCACAGCTTGGACCTCACTCAGAAAACCAGGTCAAGAGAGCAGCCCTTCTCTGGAATATACTGTCCTTGTTTAAGAAATTGCTCATTTCAGGACTCCCTGGACATAAAACTACCAGAACTGAAAAAAAAAAAAAAAACCTTCAGTAGACCACAGGCTGCCAGGAAATACAATCCTAATTCCTGGCTGGAAAGTGGAATAGTAGGGAACTTTACAGTTCTCCATCAGAAGCAGTTGGGTGGGTTCTGCTATCCCATCAGATAAATATTCATGAGACTCTAACTGACCTAGAGCATGGTTCAGCTTGTTGAGAAGGATCAATGATGAAGTTAGGATAAATAGTTTGGAAAAAAAAATCATTGTTAAGGGTATTAAAATCAATTTTTCCTGCATAAGAAAACATGTAAGTGAAAACATAAAGGTCAGCTAAACAGTAATCAAAAGGATTTTGAAGAGGGAGAAAGAGTGTTTGGGATTTAAGTAACTTTGAGGAAGCTTCTTAGAGGAAGTCATTTGGGGACGACTTCAGTCTAGGAATTTCAGCTGGCAGGAATGAGCCAGAGAGAAAGGAAGAAAGGACTTCCAAGCAGAGGAAACAGCCCAAGCAACACAGCACATGTTGACACATCTAGATTGTGTGTTGTTGATTGTATGGCAACAATGATGTCACTCACAAGTCCTAGCTCCTAGGTGCTTGCATTCCTGATATGTGTCCTAAGGTTGAAGGGGGAGTATTTAGGGCTATTGTGTCATCATACCTAACTCTGGGATTTGTTTTATTGTTGCTGTTGAGTTTGTATGCACAGAGCTACTTCTTCTCCATTAGCCTCTTCTTAGAAGCTAATGGAGTTGTTCAAAAACATACTGCAAACAGTATGGTCTGGACTTCTGGAAAGAATTAACAAGACATTTCACTTGGACATACTACCGCCTTGTGGTCCTTAACAAAGAAACTTCTTAACTTCCCTAAGCTAAGCTTATTAAGAATGGCTCCATCTATTTTCTATACCCCAACTCTCCCCTACCACATCATTTGATGCAAAGACTCTTTGAGGAATTATTAAGGGAAAAAATAATAATGATGATGACCATGGTCACTATAACAATGGAAATGATAGCTTCAGAAGTTCAAGATACATACTTGCCTCTGAAGTCATCAAAACAGCATGGGTAAAGACTTCTTTAGTCAGAAAAGGTCAATGAACATGGAAAAGTGAATGAGAACATTCTGGAAGGGTGCAAACAAAAAAGTATGAGTATATATGGCCAAGTGAAAAAGGCTGCTGCACTGGCTGAGCAGAGACAGGCCTTGGATCAAAGAAATCCCCTAAGTCCAGCCACACAGTTTCTACTGAGTGCTTAGAGATGAGAGGCTCTGGCCATCAACCACATTGTCATTGTACCCAAGGCAATAGTGAGTCAGCAGAGCTAAAGGCAAGATTGAATCAAGGCCACCAGTTGTTCCACTCATCCAAGGAACTTGAGGAGTTGCCAAGAATGGAGTATATGCCATCCTAGAACTGGGCTAGGGCAAGGGACTGGCCCTCCAGAGAGCTTCTGGGGTTCAGACCCAAGACCAATGAGGTCACCTCAGATCTAGCACTGACATAATTCTCCCAGGGAGTGTAGGTGGGTATGAACTCTATGCCTGGACTCTAATTTCCTGCCATTGCTAATCTTGATACCAAAGTGGAGGAGGTTCATGCTGTCACACCAATACCTCCAATTTCATGACTGGAAAATATGAACTGCCAAGTGACCACCCGCCCAGCAGATTCAGGAAGTTAGCAGGCATGACCAATTATACCTAATAGTAAAAAATTAAATTTGATTGCAAATGATGTATGGCCTTTTAAGTACCAATGCCACATCTGGGCAGTAGCCATTTACACCAGTAATCCTAGCTATTCAGGAAGCTGATATCTGAGGATCAAATTTGAGGCCAGCCCCGAGAAAAAAGTCTATGAGGTTCTTATCTACCATTAACAAGCAAAAAGTTATAAGTGGGGGTGTGGCTCAAGTGTCAGAGCATCACCCTTAAGTGAAAAAGCTAAAGTACAGCACAAGGACACTTGATTTCAAGGCAATATTAGTGAGTGTGCACATGCACGCGCGCACACACACATGTCTAACCACAGTTACTTAGCCAGTCAGTTGCACAGTGAAGATTTTGTTTCTTTGTGATCTCTTTTTCCCGTGACCAAAAATGAAGCTTAATTTCATTGCCAAGTGTAGAGGATGAAGAATAAACACCAAACAGAAACTGTGCCTCCTAGGGGCTCTCTAAAATAATCTGAAGAATAATCTGATTTAGTAATCTGAAGGGAGGAGGATACAGAACTGAAAAGATGTTGTTTTCCTTCCTATTCTAGGCCAAGGATGCCCTGTCCCTACTTCTTCCTTCTTGATTGTACCTACTAGGAACATGTGATTCATTCCCACTAAGTTTTAGTGGGGGACATGATTACATGATACCAAAGGGTAGAGAACCAGGTCATGACAGATAAGAAATATCACCATCTTCCAGTCATAACTAAGCTTTATTATAATATTTTCCAGAATTTTCAGACCATCACTACAACTACAAACTTGTAGGCAAGGTTATTTTTATAACTGCAGAGTAAATAAAATATAATAGAGAATGACATTATAACAATTAATACGCTTTAGATAGAAATATACATGTTGAGATTTCACACATACAAAAATCATGCTCTGCAAATACTTTGTCTACACACCATCTTTGTGGACTACTGAATTCCAGGACATGTCTTCAAGGATTTACATGTGTATTTCCAGAGAGATTACATGGAGGCAACACATTAGAAATTTTGGGGAGGAGAGGGAAAGTATCACAGAGTAATTTTTAAAATACTTGATATGTTTTAGTTCTATAAAGAATGGGCATTTTGTAAGTATTACAAACAGTGAAACAAATATACTAGCTTACAGATATGTACAGTTTACTACTTTCAACTTTAAAATGCAGGAAGGTAAGTTATATAATATACATAATTTTAGATATAATGAACAATTCAATATTGCTCTGGTGTTGGCCTTGCTGCATTGTATGCATGCCCATGGCTTGTCACTAGATGGAAAGGGGACCAGTAGGGACAGAAAGGGAACTCATGGAGCCCCATGCTGAATCCCAGAGTGCCATCATCTTCAAAGCAGTATTTTGAGTTTTATAAGATACTGGGGCTAGGTCAAAAGCTTCTGTGCCCTTGTGCAATGTAGGATGTGGTCTCAAGAACCAAGACTCCTTATTTGGAGATGGGGTGCATACAAATGCTAGAAACAAACCATCAATGGCATTAACTCCTCAAGCCCTGAGTCAGGAAGGAGCTCCTAAAGATGAGGTTGTCATCCTCAGTCTACATAATGATCTGAGAATGAAGCCCTGGGATGGAGGCTTCCCCAGCCTACCTTTCTCTCCTATAAACTCACAGGCAAAATATAAAGGAAGACAAAATGTATCTTCAGTGAGCTCAGATTGTCAATAACTGCAAGCTTCTCATACTGTTGATAACCTCAACACTTAAAACTGTGGAGTCTGACTTTAAAAAGATAAAAGAAATCCTGACTCAGGATCAGTAGGAATGGCTTATGATCAAATCTTTATCAATACATGGCAAAGGCCGTATTTCACTGCTAACCAAGAACCCACCCCAAAGTATATGTTCCAAGTTGGCCATGAATTTCTGGTCTTTCTTCTACTTCTTGCACACTCAAATAGCAAGTTGATCATCTCAGAGAACAGGATTTTTTTTTTAAGTATGGACAAGTTAAAAGAAGCTGATATTCCAGAACATCCAACAACTCATCTCTTTGCAAGTGTGAAAGAATGGCCTTTTGGAACAAAAGTTCCTGCACGAGGGACTTAATGGGGTCATGGAATTGCTCCAAAGATTCTACACTCCCTGATGGCTCCCATACCATACCATGCCCTTCCTTTCTCAGTGTGACTCTTTCTCTAGGTAAAGACAGGAGGGTTCTGTTCTAGAAGACCAAGGAGATGGTAATTACCATGGAGCCAAATGGTTCTCAAAGGCACTTCCCATACACAAATGGCATCACCAGTGTGGGTTGTAGGTAGAGCAGAGAGGACATAAGCAGAAAAGGGAATTGAATTAGAAAGGAAAGCTAGGCGGTTCTGAGATCTCAAACAAGTGTGTTTTGGAAGATGGTGGTGTTCACATGGCTGTCATCTGCATGGGAGGAGAGGTAAAAACAGCAAGTATGGAAGTCAGTCTTCACATCCCTCCCTTGCCCCCTACAATCCCACGAGGAGGTACTGCAGCTTCCTCTGCTTCCCCAGCAGGAAATCGAAAGGACAGTGGGGAGAAAGAGGATGATCCAGCAGACAGGGATGACATGTGTTTGTTCTGTCAACAGAAATAGAACTCACAGGTTCTGTCAGTGGGAATTTTCAGAAGGCAGAGCCTACTCAGACTCTTGGATGGCAGATGGGTTGAGCTGAGCAGGCCATGCTAAGGACACAGCAGCCAGCCTATCTGCAATCTCCCTCACCTCCCACGCCAGCAGGAAGTAGTGGTGGCTGTAATTTGGTCTGAAGGATTAAGGGTGCACACACAACCATTAGGAAGAGATTGTTGTTCCTAGGATGAATACGGCTCTGACAGGACACATGGAATGGATCATGCAAGGGAATTTACTATTCATTAAAAATGCATTTTCCAGGAAAACACTTCCGAGAGCAATACATCGTGAAAGACACAGTGTATAACTTCTGCTTCAAAGGATTTCATTAAGGTGTAAAGTGTGGCTTACATATGTGTTGGGTCACTTAGAAAACTGAATGTGCTTCTGGTCATTGGGTGGCCCTTTGTTGGCTGTTGGCCAGCTGGGTACACATCAAGTTATTTAAGAGAAGAAAACCATCTTGGAGGGAGGAGGAAAACAAGTCTAAAAATATCTATTTGATTGGCTTTTATTTAAAATCTGAGGGCTGGAAGAAATTACAGCCCTCCCAGGTCTAAAGCAAAGAAATTTCACATTTCTAAAATCCTTAAAGCATCACACCATGGAACAGGATGGTGATGTTTTAATCATGTCACCATCTCTTTACTCAAAAACTGAAGAACTTGTGACACAGCATCATGACACTGGTGAGTATATGAAAATAGACATTCTAATAGGTTCACATCATGGTATTTGCTAACTAAGTCTACAGGTATTACAGACGCCCCTCAGGGCAGGTCAGATGAAAATGAGTGGGAAACAAACATCCTTTGGGGGAGGCTGTATTTCATCTTTAATTTGGCTTACAATGTATTTAAGTGGACCTTTATAGTCCAGTTTGGACTAACAGGTCTTCTCACTCTGCCACTACCTATCCTTCCCCCAAAGATGTTACTGAGAGGAGAAGATGCTCGGTGTGGGGATGGTACCATCAGCTCTGGCTAGCACGCACTCGCACACACGTGGGTGACATGTGTTCCTCTCAGCTTGTTCTGTGTATGTGGCTATGAGTTTCCCCAGCTTCCCAATGGCAAAAACCTGCTCAGAAATGGCTGCACCTCTCTGTTCCCTGGGATGCCAGGTGTGAGCAACTCCAAGGAGGGTGGCTTATTGGTGGTGGTGTGGAATGCCTCTTGAAGGACACTAGGGTGTGTCTCAGCCAAATGCAATGTTTCACAGGTGGGCATCATACATGCTGCCCTGACAAGGGGGTTTCACGCAGGGAGGGGAGTGAGGCCCGGATGATAGCTTGTTGCTCTTCCTGCAGAAAGGGCTCTCACATGACCACACACTTGCCCTTGAGCTTCTCTTTCCTTTTCTGCTGCTTGCTCTTTTTGCCGTCGATCTGGAGGCTCACAGTCCTGCGCTTCTCCAGGTTGAGCAGCTCCTGAAAGAGCTCCTTGACATTGTGGTTAAGCTTGGCTGAGGTCTCCATGAAGGCACACTTCCACGTGCGGGCCAAGGCCTCTGCTTCGCTGCTCTGCACCTCTCGGCTGGGGCTCTCGTCACACTTGTTCCCCACCAGCATGATAGGGATGCTCTCCACATCCCCTTTGATTTCACAGATCTGCTCGTAGATGGGTTTCAGCTCTTCCAGGGATTGCCGGCTGGTGATGGAATATACCAGAATGAAGGCATGCCCCTTGGAGATGGACAGCCGCTGCATGGCAGGAAACTGGTGGCTCCCAGTTGTGTCAGTGATCTGCAGTGTACAGATGCTCTTGTCACAACTGATCACCTGCCGGTAGGTGTCTTCCACAGTTGGGATGTAGCTCTCCCGGAACGTGCCTTTCACAAACCTCAAGACCAGGGAGCTCTTGCCCACACCTCCTGCCCCAAACACAGCCACCCGGTAATCATTGCTCTGCTCAGGCATTTTGCTTGAAGACTCCAGCTATCAGTCAGGAAACACCTAGCAAAGGAACCAGATGTTGACAGCATTAATACAAATACAAATAAAACTTAATGTGTGTGTGTGTGTGTGTGTGTGTGTGTGTGTGTGTGTGGTGTGCCAGTACTGGGATTAGCCCACATGCCCTCCAATGGACAAATCAAGAAAATGTGATATCGATATGCCTATCTATCACTTATCTGATAGAAGTTTACTCATCCATCAGGAAGAATAATATTACATCATTTGCAGAAAAATGGATGGATCTAGAAAAAATTATGTCAAGTGAAGTAATTCAGGCCCAGAGAGACAAAGGATGCCTGTTATCTCTCACATGTAGAAGTTAGATCTAATTTATAAATATATATGTCAACATATAAAGGGCCATACACACACACAAACATATTAACTAAGGTATGAAATATGCATGAGAGAATTGCAATGGTGTCACTCCTTTGAGTAACTTACAGTTTAACAAAATGAACATCAGGAAGCTGCTACTTGAGGTGTCAAGGAGGAAGGTGAGGTTGGGGGAAGGGCACAGATAAATGAGGAGAGAAAGTGTGAGCAAATACTGCACACATGCATGTGTGTATATTTATGTAGGTATGTGTGTATACACACACACACAAAACTGACAAAATTAGTAGGGTTGGGAGAGATGGGGAGAATGATGAAAGGGATGACATTTATCAAGATGCATTGTACTTATAAACTGACATGTTAAATTGAAACTAAAAACCCTTTGCATAATTGCTTAATGGTACACAAAGAAAGAAAGAAAAGAAAAGAAAAACTTACAAAGGGCAGCTTTACTCTCTTGGTAGCTTATCCTAGCTTCTCAGGACACTGGGTGAGATCTGAGGATTGTAGTTAAAAGCCAGCCAAGGCAAGTAAGTCCCTAAGACTCTTATCTCCATTTAACTAGCAAAAAGCCAGGAAGTGGAGGTATAGTGCAAGTGGTAGAGTGCTAGCCATGAGTGGAAAAGCCAAGAGAGTGAGGCTCTCAGTTCAAGTCCCATTATAGACATGCACACACACACACACACACACACACACACACACACACACACACGAAGAAAGAAAGAGAGAGAGAAGACAATAAACTATGTTCTCATTATCCCAGCAAACATTCAGATGTTATTTAGAAATTTCTACAGGTTAAAACCCAATTAATTTGTTTAATCATGTTTTCCATAAGATGTTCATCTACTTTAAAGATAATTCATGTTTCTTTATTAAACATTCACCCTGAGCATGGCTGCTCATGCATAAACCATAGGCCCAGAGAAAAGATACAGTGAGCCCAAGAGATAAAAAGGAAATACAGGCAATTGTGATATGAGAAATTCACCTCACTCCTCTCAACATGCATATGCACATGCACACATGCACACACTCACATGCACACACACAAATCATAGCATATCTTTATTGTTTTGCCTGAAGTACTGGTCATAATAATAGTATTTTTTCTTTTCAAATACCATGAGAAGAAAACAAAGGAAGAGTAAAATCTTAGTATTTATTTTCTGTTTGATAAACTCACAAAATCTTTGGCACCTTACAGAAATCATTATGACTGTCTTTGTTGTACAATGTTAAAGCTGGGAACAAGAGAACAGAAATGTTATAATCCTGGTGTTACATAACTTCTAAAAAGTATGGGTACAGAACAGAGCCCTTGAGGAGAACTCCATAGCTGTCTCATAGGTTGTCTGTAGAAAGGGCTCTGTCATCTAGATGGTATGAGATCAGCTATGGCATAGATCATTTCCATCCAGTAAAACAAATTGAAAGCTAACCACAAAGCTGAGATCATTGTTTTCCTCACCAAATCTATGGTGAGTATAATATATGCTTTCTTTTTAACAAGCAGCAGGTGAAGATTACCAGCATAATTGTGTGAGTTACCTACCATTAGCCATTGAAAGTGAATGGAATGGAGTTTCTGTTCATTGCAGGAATCACCTTTAGTCTAAGGGATTTATTGCTGTGCTTATTTTACTTATAAACTACCAAATACTTTTCATCCTACAATTTCTTTAGCAAAGAAGGACACATGCTCAAATTCAAAGAATCAAACAACACTCCCATTGCTGTCCTCACAATAGGATAAGTAACACAGTAAAAGGAAGCATGTCATCTATCTTTTTTTGCAGGAGCAATAATAAGCATTATTAAGCAAAGTCATTTCCCTAGTACAGTAAAAATGGATAAGCCATAATTAATTATGGAGGGTAATGGATTTGAATAATGAATGTGTTTCCCAACAGAGAGAATGTCAGATAAAATCCAAGACGACAACTTCCGATTTCCCTGTCTACAAATTAGTTCCATGGAAAATGGAGTTGTTCATGGTACTATGGGATCCCAGGCCTACAAAAACACAAAAGAAGCATCAGTGCTAAACCAGAAAATAGATACCCAAAGTTTATGAACAACAAAAAGTTGTCTCTTTGGACATTTGGTTAAATCTGCTAAATGCTCACAAGATAATTAAGATCAATCTTAATGGTGCAGCATTATGACAAATTACCCTACAATTGAGATTTTTTTTCAAAAACAATCTCAGCATAAAGAATGATTTGAAGCTTCTCTCTGCACTCTCAAAGTGAAGCACCTTCACTGCTTAGAGGGCAATTCTTCCCATTCAGTTTTTCTTGCCTAGTTTAAGGTTTCTTAGCTACAGATTCAAGTGGAAGAAGCCAGTGGGAAAAGAACATGTCTGAACAAGTTTGGAATCCCCACATTAGGAAAACAGCTTCTGGTCATGGCGTAGGCACTTTTGTGAGTTTGCAGAATACACAGTCTGTGGAGTCAAGTTGTCTTCATAATTAAGCTTGCAACCAAAGTGTAGAAAGCAAATATTAAACATGAAATAGCTACTGCTATTCATTTGTTCAGAGAAATATCTATTGAGCTTTGGCCAAAGGCCAGGCTCTGGGAAAAAGTCCAAGGCACAGTGGTGCAGAGCAAGGACCACAGGCAGGGTCTCTCCTCCCATGGAACTTGGAATCAAGTGGAACAGACAGAAATCAGAAAGATAAGTTCACAAATATTTAATAAATCACATCACAGCAAGTGCTGACAAAGAGAGGTCTGAAGCAACCTCATCAAACCTGGGCTGCGAGGAGCAGTCTCCCTCAAGAGAAGATAAAGTACCACAGACATGAAAGGGGAGCAAGACTCAAGCAGATGACTGTGTGAGGTTCAAGACAAATTTATCAACTAGTTAGGGTAAATAACCCCATAGCAATCCTCAACTTTAATAGATTTTACCCAAGCTGTAATTGAGATTCTCACTTAATTAACAGACCCACTAATTTATGTTATAAACATACTTTATAATGTTTAACTTATTTTTGCAGGAGTTTGAACTCAGGGTCTTCAGTTGGATTGCTTGCTCTGCTAGTGCTATACTAGATGAGCCATGTCTCCAAACCTGCTTTTTGCTGGCTATTTTGGAAATAAAGTCTCACAGATTTTTCTGCCTAGTCTGGCTTCTAATTGTGGTCCTCTGGCTCTCAGCCAACTGAATAGCTAGTATTTCAGGAGTAAGCCAGTCCTGTTACTCTGTGGAAGGAAGCCAGTGAGTCTAGGCACCATTAACTAAGGTGAACACTGAGAAGAGGAGGAAGTTTAGGTTTACTTGGAAATTAATCAAATGAAGAATAAAGAAACAATAGAGGAAATCAACAGAACCAAAAGTTGACTCTTTTAAAGTATCTATAAAATTAACCAATCTTTAGCTAGAATGATGAAACAAAGAAAGGGAGAAGACTGAAATTAATAACTCAGAAACAAAACAGGAGATAATAGATGAAATTCATGATCATCATCATCTCACATCTAGATGACTTCACTGATGGATAAGCTGAATAGGAAGTAACATTTTTTTATTCCCTGTGAATCCACAATTATGCCTGATACCCAAATCAGGCAAAGTATTATAGACCAAATGCTTATGAATATATATACGCACACACACGTGTGTATATCCTTAACAAAATACTAGCAACATGAATCCATCAGTACAATAAAAGGATTATATATCATAGTCAAGTGTAATTTAAAGAATGGAAGTTGATTTAACATTCAAATACCAAATAATGTAATATACCATATTGGTAACACTTGCAAACTAAATCAAACCAAAATACAATATCCATTTGTCACACACACACACACACACACACACACACACACACACACACACACCCAGAACTAAAAACAATTTGCTTTATATTTAATAGTGAACAACTGAAGTGATCCCAAATCTAAGAAAGACAAAGGTGTTCACTCACTCGTATAATATAATGTCCATTAAATATGAGAAAGAGGAGTTAGGCAAGAAAAATAAACCATATCCACACTGGAAGTAATAAATGAAATTGCCCATCCCATCTACAAGTGACATGATGAAGAGAATCATATGGCATCGCCTAAAAAAAACCCAAAAACCATTGAACCAATAAACTGTTTCATCAGGTTTTTAGAACACAAAACCACCATTGTATTTTTAAACTACAATTGGAACAATCTGAAAACGAAAGGAAGAAAGTAATTCCATCTATAACATCGAAAATAAAAAAGCATTTAGAAATAAATTTAGCAACAAGGTAAAAAAGTTATACCTAAGAAATATTATTAAATCAGAAAAATTCAAACAATGAGACTACCTACTATGTTCACATATCAGATACTTAATGTCAGGACCTCCACATTCCCTAAGTGACCTATAGAGTCAATACAATCCTTAAGAATGCCCACTGCTGCTTTCCAAACACAGGCAGACTGATACCAAAATTGATATGAAAACATGAGACTCAGAATAGTCCCAGCAATGTCAGAGGAAATAAAAGGAAAAAAGCTAGAGGACTCATACTTTAAACTCACTACCAGGCTAAATAATCAAGATATGTAGTTCTAGTACAGAATAGACATTATAAATGCATATAATTCAGAATCCAGAAAGAAACCATCACATCAATAGATAGCCAGAAACATTCCAAGAAAATTCAGTGGAGAAAGAATAGTGTTTGCTACAAAGGAAATATTGAATGACTGAATAGCAATGTGCAAAAAAAATGAAGTTAGATCCTTTCCTTACACTATGCAATAATTTACACAAAAGAGATCAAAGATGTGAATGTTAGAAGTGAAACCACAAAACTCTCAGAGGAAATTGTAAGTACAACCTTTATAATTTGGGGTTAGACAATATTTTTGCTTTGTTTTTAATAGGTGACACAGCCATTCATATGTACGCTTTCTTTCCTAGGCTCTGACCTTCCCCCTTTTCCAGAAGCCTTTCACCAGTGTTATCTCATATTGGTTTAAATGAGAATGCCCAACAAATTTTGCTGCTCTCTATGCGTTTCTGAAACACCTCCGTTTCAGTGTGTGTTCTCTGGTAGATGTTCCATCATGTATGGCTCCTCCACTTCTCACCACCATGTCTTCTGGGCTCTGGTTTTCTGTGATGATGAAAGCGTGTTCACATTGTCTGGAGAAGAGGTTGGGTGGACCTCTGTGAAGAAGCCCAAGTCTGCTTTGGAGCAGTTTTGCCTCTGCCTAGGAAGGCTACCCAAATGTCTTTTTCTTTTCCTGAACTTATTTGAGCTAAATTGTGTCTACAGTCTGTTACCTGCCTAAAAATATCACACAGAAGTCAGGCATTTGTTGGTGGCTCACATATGTGACTACACAGGAGGCTGAGATCTAGGATTCTGGTTTGAAGCCCAGCTGGGCAGAAAAGTCCATGAAACTCTTCTCTCTGATTAACCACCAAAAAGTGAAGCTGTAATTCCAGTGGAAGAGTATTAGCCTTGATTGAAAAGGCTGTAGGGCAGTGCTCAGTTCCTAAGTTCAAGCTCTAGTTTATACAAGGCAGATAAAGAGAAGACCACTGAAATAGAGCATGTCATCCACCACAAAGTAGCACATGGTATAACGCTTTATGTCCACATCATTCCAAGCAGACATTTTCAGTGCTGAAAGTGGGTGAGGGTTATACTAGCCTACAGAACTGGATTCCAGAGGTGGGAGGGCATTCTTTGACATCTGGAGGTCGCAGATAGTTCCTATTCAAGAAGAACCTTAGCCCTTAGGTCCCCGGGAATGAAGTAGAATGATCATCTCAGGTAAGATAAAATACAATCTTTATCTGTGTAACACTCAGAATTAATCTTACTTACAAAAACAAACACACTCAGCTTTCAATATTTACAGCTCCTACATCTGTATATTCAACCATAAATAAAAAGAGAGGGAAAAAGTGGTGGCCAATACAGATCATGTGGCTTTGTGTTATTCCCTAAGCAATACAACCTAACAAGTAATGTGCACCACACATGCTAATGTTAAGTGACCTAAAGGGTATTTGACGTCAATGGGGAGGGTGTAAGGGGTGTGTGTGGGTCCTAGAGCATCATATATGAGGGGCTTCTAGTGTTAAGGCTTCTAGTATTCTAGGAGCAAGGGTTTCTGGGGCCCCTGTGGATGTCAGGGGTTGACTGCAGTTGACCCTGGGAAAAAAGTGAAGAACAAAAGAGATAGCTCTTTAGGAGTGACCATCTGGGAGAGCCTGTACTGGTATTTTGTGTACTGACCTGCCAGAAATACCCAGTTACACACCAATTACAAAGGTTCAGTCATTTCCTAAAGCAAATAAAGAATTCTCACTGGCAATTTCCATGTTGGCTTTTCAGGATGCTTTCTCCTCTTCATAACAGAATTGCTATTAACTTCAAGTGAATTCTGTAAAGTTCGCACTGGAGAGCTCATTTCAGTGATTACTAATACAAAGTGAATGAACCATGGAAGGTAAAAAAGACAGATTCTGACTGTATAATGACATAAATATAGATGTCTTTAAAAGAAATTGAGAAACAACTTCAACCAAGTATAAGTTCCGTAAGTAAAATACAGTTCTTTAGGTCAGATATGCAGAGAGAGAGAGACAGACAGACAGATGGACAGACAGAAACAGAGACAGAGAGAGATGATAGATATACATAGACAGAAGACAGATATAGACAGAATACATATTTATGTATAAAATCTCAGCTTAAAGGTCTATTCCATGTATCTTCTCTAGCTGAACCTAAAACATGAAAGTTTTGCTTGAGAGAGGAAAGTACCTGAACTCCTCCCCCCAAAATAAAAAGTAAATTAAAAAAAATTAAGCCAGGAACTAGTGGCTAACATCTGTAATCCTAGCTACTGAGGAGGCTAAGATCTTGAGGATTGTGATTCAGAAGCCAACACAGACAGGGAAGACCATGAGAGTCCATCTTTAATTAGCCAGCAAAACACTGGGCTCAAAGAGTGGCTCAAGGGAGGGGGGTATGAGGGACAAGGTAACAAACAGTACAAGAAATGTATCCAATGCCTAATGTATGAAACTGTAACCTCTCTGTACATAAGTTTGATAATAAAAATTTGAAAGAAAAAAAAAAGAGTGGCTCAAGTAGTAGAGCACCAGCCCTGAGTAAGCAAGCTAAGTATGAGGCCCCTGAGTTCATGCTTGGGTAGATTTAAACATCTCTAGTTTAGCTGGGTGCTGGTAGCTCACATGTGTAATCCTAGCTACTCAGGAGGCTAAGATCTGAGGATTGCAGTTCAAAGCTACTGCGGCAAGAAAGTCTGAGGCTCTTCTCTCTAATTAACCACTAGAATATCAGAAGTGATGCTATGGCCCAATGTGGTAGAGCACTAAGTAGCCTTGAGCAAGAGAGCACAGGGACAGCACCCAGGCCCTGAGTTCAAGCCCAACAACCAACCAAAAAGGAAAAAAAGGAAAAGAAAGAAAAGAAAATCTCTGATTTGTGTGTCTCAAAAGGATAAAAGCAAAGTTCTTCTTGTAGAATCTTGTCTCTGGAGACAATCTCCTGGCACTTTCAGGGCCTCGGGTGCTCCTTACAACATGAGCAAACATCTGTGAGAATGGAACACGTAGAGTGGGAGACTTCTTGAAATGAAGGACTGGAATAAATTATTTTTAGGAGATTCATTTCCAAGTTTCTCATTTGCCAAGAGGCAAATAAACGCTCAGCCTCAGATTTGCTGACGTTTGAAGCAATCTCATTTAGGGAAGGCAGGATGGCATGTAGCCAGAACACTTTAAGACTGGCCAGATCCTGGCTGCATTGAAGGCAATGTAGGCTCTATTTATCTTTTCCACGTAAGTAAAGGAAATGAAAACGACAATCATATAAACAATACATGACATGGGTGCCCTAGCTGGAGGACCAGTTACCCATACCCAGTCAGCTCAGTAAGCTAGCTCCTGTGGGAAGGAAGCAAGTACCAAAGCATTAGGCAACTGGGCACAGAATTATCATCACAGGGAAAGGGGTCAGGTAGGGTATGATGGCTGGATGTGCTGTGTGCAAGCCAGCACATCCCCTTATTGACAGAAGGTTGGAACATATGTGTGGATTTGCTTGGGTACATTTCTAGCATCAGTCAAATAAAAGCTTACAAAATTGGCAAATGACTAAAACAAGATGTTTTAAAAGTTATTATTTTCTTGTTCATGACGTTTTGGTTTCCTGTAAATCCAAGGTTTACTCTGTTCCTTTTTAAGTGTGTGTGTGTGTGTGTGTGTGTGTGTGTGTGTGTGTGTGTGTACTGGAGCTTGAACTCAGAGCCCCAGGCTCTTGCTCAGCTTTCTTGCTCATGATGGGCATTATACCACTTAAAACACATCTCCAGTTCAACTTTTCACTGGATAAATGGAGATGAAGTCTCATAAACATTTCTTCCTCAGCTGGCTTCAAACCACAGTCCTCTATACCTCAGCATCCTGAGTAGCTAGGATTACAAGCATTAACAACTAAGCACCTGCAAAGAGTTTTAGGTCATTGATATTTAGGCCATTGATTAATTTTGAGTTCATTGTAGGAAAAATGTGCAGCTTTCTTCCTTTAAATGTGGGATGCAGTTAGTTGTCCCACTATGGTCTGCCTACTACAGTGATGATCTAGCACTTTTGTCAAAAAACATTCAACTGTAACCATGAGGGTTGACATTGACCTACATATCTATGAATATGCCAGTACCACACTATTTTGTTTTCTGTAGCTTTGCCTTATGTTCTGTAGCTTTGCAGTATGTTCTAAAAATTAAGAATTGGGGATCTGTTCTCAATTTTTTTCTTCTCCTTGTGAGGACAAGGAAATGAAACTATATGCAGGTACTAGGGCTTAAATTTGGGGGTTTGAACTCTCCCTTGGCACTCTGCCACTTGAGCCCCACCTCCACTTTGGCTTTTTGTTGGTTAATTGGAGATAAGACTCCCAGCCACCTTTCTGTCTTAGATCACTTTGAAGTCAATCCTCAGATCTCAGCCTCCTGAGTAGCTAGGAGTACAGTTACCACCAGTGCCCAGTACTTTATTCCTTATCTGAGATTATTTTAGCTGTTCAAGACCTCTTTATAATTCCACATGAACAGATTTTTTTAAAAAAGCTTGATCCAAGTTAAAACTGTGTGTGTGTGAGGGCCAGCACAGGGCATGACTCTTGAACTCAGGGCCTAGGTGCTGTTCCTTAGCTTTTTCTCTCAAGGCTGATGCTCTACCACTTAAACCATACCTCTACTTCTGGCTTTTTGCTGGCTCATTGGAGATAAGAGTCTTAAAATCTTTCCTGCCAGTCCAGCTTCAAACCATGATCCAATCTTCAGATTCCAGTCTCTTGGATAGATAGGATTACAGGTGTGTGCCACTAAATTAAGAACTTTCATGCAACCAAAGATATTGTCAAGAAAGTAAAAAGAATCTGAAAAATGGAAGAAAATGTAAATAGAAAATCTCAAACTCAAAAAGCTCCAGTATCTAGAAAGAAGAATGCTTATAACTGGACAACAAAACACAAAGCAACCTACTAAATAAAGCCAGGACAAAGAACCTGGGTAGACATTTCTCAAAAAAAAAAAAAAAGATATATCAATGACTAACAAGTTCACAGAAAGATATTCAACATCATTCATCTCATCAAAAACTACTGTGAAGTGTAATTCATATCCACTCACAATTACTATGCAGTTAAACAGAAAATAACGAATGTGAGGAAAACATCTGGAAAAATGGAAACACTTTTTGTATTGGTGGAACTCAGAAATGAGGATGTAGCCCCTGTGGGGTAAAATTTAAAGATAGAGTTACCACATGATATAGCAATTCCACTACCAGGTAGATACCCAAAAGAGCCAGAACAGAAAGATTACCCAGCTATTTATTTGCAGATGCATTATTCAGAATATCCAAGAGGTGGAAGCAATCTAAATGCCCTTTGACAGATAAACAGAATGAAGTATATACCCAGAAAGGAATGCCATTTAGCCTGACCAAAAAAAGGGAATTCTGACACATTACAACATGAAGGAACCTTATCACTCGATATAATTACCAAGTGACAAAAGTTTCGATAAGACAAATACTATATCACTGCACTTATAAGTGGTATCTAGAGTCATGATCTAATTCACACAGACAGGTAGCAGGAGCTAAAGAAATCATGCATTTGGACTGTTTTGTTGTTATTTTACTTTTTATTTATTTAGCTTTGATTTTGTGTGTGTGCCATTACTAAGGCTTGAACTGAAGGCCTAGGTGTTATCCCTTAGCTTTTTCACTCAAGGCTAGAGTTCCACCATTTGAGCCTTAGTTCTACCTCTGGCTTTTTGCTTGTTAATTAAAGAAAAGAGCCTTGCAGACTTTCCTGCCCTGGGCTGTCTTTGAACCATGATCCTCAGATCTGAGCCTCCTGAGTAGCCAGCAATGCAGGCATGAGCCACCGATACCTAGCCTGCCTAGTTTTCTTTTGTAGCCATTGGCAGCATCCTCCTTCCAGCTAGCCAGTCCAAGTACCCGATGCCTCCATGTTTCCTGAGGTCTCAATCTACTCTGCAAGCCACTTCTGTCAGCAACATCTTCAAAAGACCTGTAGATCCAACCAAGTTGCCCGCCGCCTCCCAAAAAACTATCCAGGTGATTGTCTCTTACCTGGATTCCTGCAGTCACTTCCCTTGTGGTCTATTTGCTGGAGGCTCTGAACCATTCGGATCCATTCCCCCCCTGAGAGCCAGAACATGATTTATATTCTCCATCCCTTCCATTAGCTGTTCTGTCTTCCTGGGAGTTAACAGCTAAAAGGCTTTGTCCTCTGCCATTTACACTCATATTTACCACCCTACTGCTCCAGGCTCACTTTGATTCTCCTCCTGACACACTTCTACCTCAGAAACTTTGCCCTGGTTACTCCCTCTACTTGTTTTCCCAGACACCCACAGGACTCTGCCCCTGGCCTCCCACGGACTGTGTTTAAATACCCACCTTCTCAATGAAAATGTCCCTGAGCACCTATTCAATAACCTCAAAACAAACTTGGATGGTCTATAGCCTCCTCCTGCTTTATTTTCTCCCTAGAAAAGATCACTTTCTGGCATACTACATTATTTACTTTAAAAATAAGCATTTACTTCTACTATATAAAAGCTCTGTATGTGCTTCTTATTCATTCAACTCATTGCTACTGCTTTCTCCCCAAGGCATGAACAAACATAGCCTAGCCCCTAGGAAGTGTACACAAAAAATAAAATCTATACACTGCATGAATAAATCTGTAGTTTGCTTCTAGTAAACAGCCTGGGAAGAGAGGAGCAAGACCTGTGGGCAGAGAGCTCTGACTTCTTCCATGTTCCGGACATCTTTCATGTACTTGTGGAAGTTCCAGGGGCTTCAGTGGGCTGAACAAGCCCTTTGATGTGGTGGCTAGACCAAACCAAACAGGAAACCTGTGCACACAAAGTCATGAATTCCTCCTATGTCCTGCCCATGACTCTCTGACAAAGGATGCGTGAAGTCAGACCAAGGCTGTGTGCCCATGGCTTGAAGACATATTTGATAGAGACTGGGGGTCCCGGAGGGAGGAACTATGAGCACCATGGTCATCCAGGGGAAAACAATGAAAGTGGAGGCTGGGGCAGAAAGGACAGCAACCATTACATGGAGCTGACAATGAGCAGCCCTCGGAGAGGTTCAGGCTTCTGTGTAGAGAGAGGACAAATCAGGTCCAAAGCAAGCGTAGCTTAGATTAAAGTGATAGTGAAAAGAAATGAAGCAGTTATGATGTCAACAGCAGTTAAAAATGGCTTGGTGAAGCACGGTTAAAAGACAGAATGACAACAACCTTAGCCATAAAGGGAATGTTAATCAAAACCATACTGACATTCTATCTCACCCCAGTCAGAATGGCCATCTTCAAAAATATAAACAACAAATGCTGGATGAGGATGCAGAGAAAAAGGAATCCCAGTACAATGTTGGTGGGAACATAAAGGAGTGTAACCACTATGGAAATCAACATGCAGTTCTCAAAGAAAAATAAAAGCAAACAATAGAGCTACTCAATGATCCAGCAATACCACTCTTGGACATTTATCCAAAGAAATGTAAGTTAGAATATGACAGAAGCACCTGCACATCCATGTTCCTTATAGCCCTGGTCATAGCAGTCAAGCTATGGAAACATTGCCCTCCAACTGCTGAATCCATCAAAAATAACTATCAACCAAAAGTAAGAATGAAACTATATCATTTGCAGCAAGATGGATGAATCTAGGAATCAGTATATTAAGCCAATGAAGCCAGGTTCAAAAGAGCAAAAGTCACATATTTTCTCCTATGGATGGATGCCATACCTAATATATATATATATATATATATATATATATATATATATCTGTGTATATGTATTTATGTACATATGGTGTTTATATATGTGTGAAATACTATGGTAAAACCCCTTTGAACAAAACCTGGCTTGTCTAGGGTGTAGGTACAAGGGGGACAGGAAGAATAAATGGAGAAGGGAAAGGTTGGAGAATATAGTCAAAATACTTTATAAACTTTAGAAAGGGGGATGAGGGAAAAGGGAGAGTGATATGATGGAAACGGTGACTTCTGATCAAGATTTATTGTACATATAAATGGACATGTTAATGGGAAATCCCCTCATACAATGAATTGATGTCATTAAAATAAAAGAAGGAGTAGAATAAGAAGGGAACACCAAGGAAAATGAAGGTTTCCACGTTGGAGATCTGGATAAATGAGATTCTATGCCGTCCTGTTTCACTTAGAGGTGAGCTACCTTTGGAAAATGTGCAAAGCACATTGTGTGCGATGTGTGAACATCACATCATGACTAAGATGATGCAATTACTAGATGTGACCCATGGATTCATAGAAGAGTTGAATTATGATAAGAAGTAGAGTAAGGTATGTGGGAACATAAAAAGTGAAAGGAGGAATACACGCAGAAACACAGGAAGTGGGTCCAATAGTGCAAAAAAAGAAACCAGTATGACTTCCATTACAGAATCAGAAGAGTCATAAAAAAAATAACAGAGTGTTGAGAGAAGAATGGATTAACCATAGAGTGCAAGTTAGTTCAACAAAAAGAGGAAAATGTAGAGAAATAAATGAATATATTAAGGTTAATTTGAGAGCATATGTGATGGGCAGGTCAGAAAGGGCTGTGGCTGAAGGCCAGAAGCAAAGTACCGCTATTAGACAATGGCTACCTTCCAGCTTGTAAAGGAGAAGAATAAATCTAAGACACTGAGAAAGGGGAAGCCAGAAAATGCAGACCAGAGAACAACCTCAGTGTAAGCCAGAAACCCTCACTTCCCAGCAAGAGCCAGGGTGCTAGACAAGCATGTTTAGCATCCAAGGCCCCGTTCACAAATGAAGAATCTGAGACTCTGCCTAGCTCAATCACAAAGACTTGTTGCCTATTCTGGAACTGTTGGTATTCACATGTCCACACAAGTTTTACTGAGTTCACAACAGGGAAGATGGGAAGACATTCACAGAACCCTCAAAGACCAAAACTAGACAGGTTTGGGTTAGGACAAGAAAGAAAGATGTAGAGGAACTGAGCATCAGTACTCATCCCTGGAATCCCAAGCTATTCTGGAAGCTGAGGTCAGAGAATCAAGGTCCAAAACCAACCCAAGGAGAAAAACTGTGGAGATTCCATCTCTAGCTGATCAGCAATGAGCAGAGCTGGCGGTGTGGCTCAAGTGGCAGAGTACCAGCCATGAGCAAACAAGCTAATTGAGTATGAGGACCAAAGTTCAAGTCTTTGCATAGGCACAAAGAAAAAAAAAACTTTTAAGCCGTGAACATTATACCTAGACATATTGTTGACAACATAGTCTTCAAGAATGCATGGCGCCACCTAGATCAAGTAAGTCCAACAAGGCATCCTACCCTATTAGCAATAACTAACAAGGAACTCAGTGTTCCTAATTGTTGAAGAAGAAACTTTTTCCACATTTAACCCTATTGCCAAGCAACACTCACGTGTATCTCCTACTCCTACTCATGAAGATGGCTATGTGTGTTTTCTGACTCATCTAAAGGGTTACAGGTGCCACATAAAAGATCCGCATCTACCGTCAACAAGGCACAACTCCATGTCATCTAGCTAACACGTCTGGGAGAAAACATGACATCCTGGGGTATCTAAATCATTATTGTAATTTCACCCTAATAAAGGAATAAAAGTACTAAAAAGTTTGGCCAGTAAAAGCTGTCCAATGGGGCACTGAGGTTGGACAGAGGAGCACTGGCTGTATTGGTCTCTGTACATTTTGAGAGGAACTACTCAGAGATTAAGATGATTTTTGGTATTCTCAGGTGGAAAGTGGCAAAGAAGGAATATTTTGCCCTCCAAGGAATTGTTAGTTTTTGAGCTCTGATTAGTGTCTTCTGGACCATTTGAGAAGGTAAAAGAGAAAGGTGTGTGTGTGTGTGTGTGTGTGTGTGTGTGTGTGTGTGTGTGTGTAGCCAGAATTTGAAGTTACAGCTCAAATGATAGAGAACCAACCTGGAACAAAAAAAGTCAAGTGAGAGTGGGAGGCCTTGAGTTCAAGGCTTAGGACTGACACCGGACAAGAGCAAGAACAAGAGAGCAAGTAAGAGGTTAAAGAAGAAAGGTATATTGTGGTGTGAAGTGGTATGTGTGTTTGAGTGGATCTCAGTTTCAACAAAATGTTGTGGAGACCCCATCTCAACCAAAAAGTTAGGCATGAGCGTCAAATTATTCGTTAGCCTTCAATGATCATTCATTTTGTTTTATGTGGCATGCAAGTCTCTTGACTAGAAGCCTTGAAAGTGCTTGGAAGAAAGGCCCTCTAGCTCACTCGTCTTTACTCTTCCTACAAGCAAATTCTGAACAGATTGCATGAGCTCTTCTCCTTAATGCAGCCCAAGGCTTTCCTACAAATTCATATCATCCAAAGAAACAACATGAATGAGTTGTATACATCATTTAAAATGTGCTGTCAGTTAAATTTTAAAGCAGGTGAAGTGAATTTTAACGTATTCTTTAACCCAACTCATCAAAAGTAGCCATGGAAAGATATAATCATTAGAAGCACAGTAAAAGTTTCTTCTGTTTTCCTATGATAAGTTTTTTTTTTTTTTTTTTTTGGCCAGTCCTGGGCCTTGGACTCAGGGCCTGAGCACTGTCCCTGGCTTCTTCCCGCTCAAGGCTAGCACTCTGCCACTTGAGCCACAGCGCCGCTTCTGGCCGTTTTCTGTATATGTGGTGCTGGGGAATCGAACCCAGGGCCTCATGTATATGAAGCAGGCACTCTTGCCACTAGGCCATATCCCCAGCCCCCTATGATAAGTTTTGTACTTACAACTCATCTCAATTTGAGTTAGTTGTATTTCAAATGCTCAAGATAGCATAGTGGCCAGCACAGCTTGAGATAGTGAAACAATGGACATAGCAATTCAAAAGCCAGACCGTCAGGCATCATTGCACAAACATCATCAAAAATAAATATACAGTGGAGTTAAACTGATCTGAGATATGTGCCTTTCTTTTTGGAAGTGTGTGGAGCAATATTGGAATTTGAACTCGGAGCCTTATGCTTGCTAGGTGGATGGTATATCTTGTTCTCAATCCCTCTTGCCTTTAGTTATTTGTCAGGTAGTTGCTTGGGGCTGGGCTGGACTCTGATCTTCTTGCTTGTCTAGGGTCACATGCCACCAAGCCTAACTGTTTTGCTCAAACGGATATCTCTGCTTCCCAAGTAGATGGGATTACTAGTATGAACCACCAAGCTGGGTTTGTATCTTCTCCCTTCTTTGATTATAGCTAATTGTACTAAGTTGACTATTGTCAGTCAAACATCTTCCCTTTTGAAGACCAGCTACTTACCTGGGAAAATCATTATCAAAACCAATTAATGTCCTAGAAATCAGCCTTAAAGACACCTGTCTGGTCAGTACTCCTGTCTCAAAGGTACATGATCACTGCACAGGTCCAAGCTGCCTTGTGAGCAAAAGCTGAGTAACTGCTTATCTGAATTGAAAGTTGCAGGTTTCTTTGCAGGCAATCAACCCTCCAACCACACACAACCAAAGGCTTCCTTTTGCTACCAAACAATTCTTTGGTGCAAAAACATATACTGTATTTTTCTTGTTTACATCAGTAGGAAAAAAAATAGACTAATCTCCATTATATCAATCATGCCCCCCAAATTAGAAGAAACAATATGTGGTTTTGTGCCAGTACTGGGGTTAGAACTCAGGGCCAGGATATTTGTCCTTTAGCTATTTTTCCTCTCAAGGCTGGCATTCTACCACTTGAGCTCATAACCACCACGTCCAAGTTTTATTTATTTATTTATTTTGCTTGGTTACTTGGAGATAAAACTCTCATGGATTTTCCTGTCCCTAGCTATCTTTGAACCTTGGTCCTCAGATTTCAGTCTCCTGAGTAGTTGGGATTACAGGCATGACCCACAGTTTCTTTTAGATAAGAGAACTCCTGTGATTTTTCAAAGGTTTTAAGAGTTTAGCAGGAGGGGTGTCACTTACTGCTGAAATAATTCCTAAGGAAGGTGGATGGGAGGCAAAGAGAAGCAAAGGCTGAGCTGTGTCCTGGGTGAGGGCTGGGGGTTGGGAGTGGGGGTGTGAAATGGCATTGAATGGCCAGCCTGGGTTGCTTCTAGGTTCTGAAAGATCCTCCCAGAACTTGGCATTCCGTTTTTCTCAGTCTCACAGGAGAGGTAGGGATGCTACAGAAGCAGTCAGTACTAAGGAGATATTCTGGAGGCTTTTCCATTAACCATGCAAATAGAACCCCCATCTGCCAGGAAAACTGGAAAGTAGAACCCTCCCTGGCCCTTCTGCCCTTCCCTTCCTGTGTTCCTGGGAACACTGAAAAAGGAAGGCTCCAGCTCCTGTCTCTCTTCTGTTTCTATGATGGAACTGAGGCGTCTTCCTGAGCCCCCCCGGCTCATGGGGCCCCTTATACCTGCAGATAGTAAGGATTTGGATTTTGCGATTTCAGGGAACAACAACAACAAAGTAGTATGATTCCCCTACAAAAGTGTTCGATTTATTCCAATCTCATCCTCCTCTTTTCTCTCCCTCCTAGTCCACACCTCCTCCAATCCAAATGCCACTGAGGCACATTTGGACTGATTTGAAATGAAAAAGATTCCAGCCTTTTATTGTTACCTAGAAAACATTCATTTAAAATTTTGTATATATATTTTAAGTTTGATGTTTTGGCTTTATCCATGTCACCCCATCCCTCCAGTCAAATCAAGAGAGTTGTGATAGGCTAGACCAACAAGAACAGGGTCCCTTTCTAAAGATAACCAGGGCTCATGTGTAAAAGAAACTGCTCAGCCAAGACAGACGGTGTCACTGCACCTCAGGGTGGGAGGAAATTGAATTCCACCACGGAATTCCACACTGGGTTCCACCATGCAGGGGAGGTGACTAACGGTGTGGTGTGCTGCTGCTGGCGGCTTCGGGTTTGCACATCTCCCCAGCGCCCCCCACCCTACCCCACCCCATCCAAATTGGAATTTGAAAAAGCCAAGAGGGGAGGAGGGAAGAATAAACCTTTGGTGGGGAGCCGAGAGGGTAGAGCCGCTCCTCCGACAGCTGCACTTTGCAGGCCAGACTGGGGCTGTCCTCCATCCCTGTCACCCCCTGGGGACCCACAGATCTCACAGCAGGATGTGGCCGAGGTGCCCAAGCGCGGCTATGACCACAGGAAGGTGGACGGGAACCCGCGTGAACACCACGAGGCACATTGTTAGTGAAAACAGGTAGAGGGGCTCAGCCCAGCCCGCGAAGAAGTCCGGCAGGCTGCCTGCCCACTCACCAAAGCCCCTCGGGTACAGCACCCCACTACTGTTCATTGTCTCACTTTGGATCACCTTTCTGGATGACTTTTCCTAAATCCTTTCAGTCAACTTACCCATGCGTACAAATACCTACAAGCCTGGGATTTTTCCAAAAGGATAACTCCTGTCTAGAAGAGATTATTGTTGTTGTTGTTGTTATTATTATTATTGGAAGAGCATGTAAGGTAGCACGAAGCTCATCCTCCCTGACAAGGATGCACAAAGGCAGTGGCTTTCTGCACTTTGTCCCCCCACCCACCACCACTACCAACCTAACCAACTCCGGTATTTAAATGCTGACTCGCCCTCCCCGGTGCTGAGCCCCTTTCAGGGTGCAAATCATCCCAGCAAAGCAGCCCGAGCCCCAGCTTGGATAAGGCGATGGCACCGCCAAAGAGGAGAGCGGATGGGTTACCTGGGTGAGAGCCCAGCTCTGCTCCGCGCGCGTCTCCGGGAGCAGCTCGCTCTGGACGGGCGGCGCGGGGAGTGAGTGCGGCTGCGGCTGCTGGCGACGCGGGAGCGGCGCGCTCCTCCCGCCGCGGTGACGGTGACGCTGCTGTCAGCTGCTCGGCCGCGCTGCGCCCCTGCGCGCTGTGCGCTGCGCCCTGCGCCCCGCGTGTCTCTCGTCTCCGGTCTCCCGCTGGGCTGTGCTGCCCCGAGGGCCCGGCCTGACCCCGCCCAGCGTCCTCCTCCTCCCGGGCCTCCGGGCCTCAAGCTCCCTCCTCCATCGCTGACTTTGGGAGTTTGTGCTGCTGCAGTGGTGGCTCCGGCTTCAATGGCCGCCTGGTTCGTGTCCAAAAAGAGCGTGTAGGTGCCACCTACTGCATGCATCTGGGATAGATGGGGAGAACGGAAATTTTTCTGAAAATTCAATAAATTCAAAGAATGTCAGTGAAAGGAGAGCGGATTCTGTTTGAAATTGTTTTTCTTTGAAGTTCACCTAAGTAACTGTCATCCCATTTAACCCTGTAAGCCTTTCTTTGAGTTTTCAGATGCTAAATTCAAAACCTACTAAAGGCAGATATGAAAACGCCACACCCCAGCACCAACTACACAGAGCAGATTCATATACTCTCATTTAATAAGATCCTGTGACAAGAAAATCGCCACTGGCGATCATAGGTTACAATTGTAGGTTGGCCAAGTGATTTTATTGGGCTTTATTTTCTGGTAGAGATAGATAATTTTATTAGAGGTATTACTAGAAAACAGGTAGCTCAGAAGAAAGCATAATTTGGAGGGCAAACAATTTGGTGCTGATATTTGTAGGATGTTTCACAATACCATTGACCCGCATTAAATTAGTTATAAGGACCCAGGCAGAGTTCCAGATTTCTTCTCCTGATTAACTGCTCAGCCTGTGGTTGTTTTCGAATGTGCTAAGAGCTGAATAAGATAACATTTGCTCCTGTTCTCAGTGGGCTCTGGCTCAGAGAACATCACTTACTTCTTCTGATAATGTGTTGACTTTCTATGTGACCTCCAAAAGCCCTGAAGTTTATTTCCAAAGTAAATTTCTGCCCTGTCACTCACAGACAGTGAGCTTATTTTGAAATCCAATGTAAAAATTGTGCTTTTCACCCAGCAATTGTGGCTCACACCTGTAATCCTAGGGAGTCAGGAGGCTGAGATCTGAGATAACAGCTTCAAGCCATCCAGGGCAGAAAAAAAAATCCATGAGATTCTCATCTCTAATTAATCACCACACAGCCAGAAGCAGAGCCATGGAGCTGTTGCTGAAGTCCCAGCCTTGTATGAAAAATCTAAGGGGGAGTACTGGTTCCAGAGTTGAAGCTCTAATAACAGCACACACATAGCATATATAAATATATGTACATATATATGATAAAACAATACATGTGTATTATTGTATAGAAACTTAGTCACAAGAAACAAAGAAGCCACATTTTGAGAGGTTGCATTGTGAGTCTTTAGTAGAGAGCCAGCATGTGGTCTCCTGTCCCAAACACCTGCAGCCACTCAAATACACAACACTATTAGAAAACTAAGCCCTGACAGTAATAAAGCAAAGAAAGAGGAGGAAAATAATATCAACAAACCAGATCAACTCCAGTGGAGAGTTGAAGTGGAACATCATGGTGACTGGAGGAAAGCCAGAAGACATGTGGCATGGCATAATGGTACCTGAGCTGGTCTGGGCCTAAATAGGGTCCTGATCAGGAGGAAGGGTTACAGGAAGCTTGAGAGTTCCTGACGCAATACTGGCAGGTCCCAAAACCTATTGTTCAAGTCTCCAACCCTGTCTCTAGGAATTCAGGCATGCCCATCACCTGGAAGGTGGGACACTTTCCTCCACCAAGACAAGATGGCACCAATTAAACCCAGTTCCCTATCATTCACCACATGGCTAAGATGGAGCCTGTTAAACCCAGTATCCTTAATTCTATATATATGCTTTTTACTTATCAAGAAAATACATTTTGTACATTCTATTTTCTTATTCTAGTCCTGATACTATTAGAAAATAATTTTAATGTACTATCTTAAGCAAAATCATGAAAGCTACCATTAAATCTCCTCATATTTTATTGAGGCCTGCAACCAGGTGGCTGGAGATGTGTAGCCTGGTTAGGAGGGCTGTAAGGCATAGGAGGACCTCCCAGAGGAGGGTCTGGATTACTGACCTGGGCTGTCTGGGCGCCGTCTGCTGATGATCCTTTAGTCTGAAACTGCATCTGAGTTAATAAGTCAGGATGTGCTTTGCCATGACAACCAAAATGTAGGTTATCCAGTGGAACTATAAAACAGAAATTAGAGAACTAGACAGTGGAGAGTGAAAAGATTGAAGAGTTGTCATATATACATATATATGTATATATGTACATATACACATATATTGATATAGATATAAATATAGATATAGATTACTGGGTGCCAGTGGATCAAGCCTATAAGCCTAGCTACTTAGGAAGCTGAGATCTGAGAATTGCAGTTTGAAGCCACTCAGGAAGAAATGTCAGTGGACTTTTATTTCCAATTAATCACTAAAAGCTGGATATGGAGCTGTAGCTCCAATGATAGAGCACCAGCTTTGAGTGATTTAAAAAAAAAAAAAAAACCTAAGGTACTGTGTCCAGGTCCTGAGATCCAGCCATAGTACTAGCACTAAATATAGAGAATAGAATAATAGAGACTGGGAAGTGTATCCCTCCCACACCTCCCTCCCCTCTCCCCTCCTTTTACTCAGCATCTACTAGCCATGAAATGAGCCTTCATCAGATACTGAATCTCTGGCACCTTTGGGTCTTCAATTTCCCAGTCCCTAGAACTTCAAGCAATGATTTATGCTACTCCAGCTCTGGGAAGCCTGGAGTAAGATGGACATCAAGGGGGCAGATTCTGTCCACCCATGCTCTAATCTAGACCCTCAATACTCCTCAGAGAGAGTCAAGGTATCTGCAGTGCCCACATTGCCTAGAAATGCATTAAGACTCTCCAACCCCCCTACCCCAGAACTTCAACCTCAGCATCTGACTTTAATAAAAACCCTAGAAAAGTCCTAGGTCTGTGAGAGGTGCCTGAGTCTTGCAAACGTTGCCATATGTCAGCATCACCTGAGCTGGAGAGAGCTTGTTAAAATGTGGCCAGCTGGGTTTTAGGACCATTCAGTAGGTTGGGGTAGGGTCCTTGGTAATGCTGATGTTGCTTAGAACCAGGCAGTGATGAACTGCTACCCTACCCTCTACCGCAGGTGAGTAACATGTCATGAGCTCAGGTAGAAGAAATATAACTTCTCTATATTCTAAGGCAAGTGGACCCAGATTCAGCCAGCCAATCTAGTGGCACTCAGAAGTCCCTCCTTCCTCAAAGCGTTGCTCCAAGGCATTTGGATAGCTCTTTGAGAAACAAAAATTATTTAAAAAAAAAAGGGGGGGGCTGGGAATATGGCCTAGTGGCAAGAGTGCTTGCCTTATATACATGAAGCCCTGGGTTCGATTCCCCAGCATCACATATATAGAAAATGGCTAGAAGTGGTGCTGTGGCTCAAGTGGCAGAGTGCTAGCCTTGAGCAAAGAGAAGCCAGGGACAGTGCTCAGGCCCTGAGTCCAAGGCCCAGGACTGGCAAATAAATAAATAAATAAATAAAATTCTCAGCCAGATCGCCACTTTTATCATTTAGGGTTGTGCAAGCTTACTCTGAGCCTTTCACACCTTTGAAGACCTCCCTTTGGAAGGGCATAATCTATCCCCATACCCAGACAGTGGATGGCTTGAGGAACCCAGGAACTTGTATGCAATAACCTAGGCAGGTGTAACCCACTTGAGTGTGTGCACATTAGCCTAATCCCAATCCTGCTATCACCCTCTGCTGGTCATCATTGTGCACTGCACAAACTGCAACTCAAAGCTGTGGGAATCAAGCCTATTTTCCTGCCCTTGAGGACAGACAGCTCCATTCATGATCTGAATCCACAGGGTGCCAGTCATTACCAAACAAGAAGCAGGATCACAGTCCCAAACCAAGGAGACATATAAATTGCAGAAGGAGTGAAAACTCCACTCCTTTATTAGCTTCTGAGCAAGCAAACATGGGGTAAATGAAAAGAACAAACTCCTTTGGATTGTGTTCTTTGAAGATTTTGCTTTGTCTCATTTTTCTCTAAGATGGTGGTTGTTGGGGATGGGTGGGGGGTGCTGGAAAGTAGCATCGGCATCCCAGGGAAGTTGTTCAGAATGTTCACCACAGCTTCACTCTGTGTTTTAGAAAACCATCTTGCCATTCTGAAGCATAGTAAGAGTTTGCACCACAATTTGCCTCTTTTGAGTTTTGTTTTTAACAAGTACATGTTTGCATTGCAGAAGAAGTGCCATTTTGAGAGAAAAAATGCACACAGGGAGTAAGTACCCATCTCTGGTGATGTTGCTGGTGGTGAAGCCTCCACAGGACCTCCCCCTCCCCAGTCACAATAACTGGCGGCTGTAACTGCCGTCTTTCCACTACAGGTCATAATTCTACTCTCCAGAAACCAGCACATTGCCCAGAAACCCTGTCAGAGTCTGAATGGCCCTTTCCAGGGCTGGCACTGATCTCCCTTGGGCCCAAGTTCCCAGGTTCCTTTCCATGAGATCATTCCAGCCTCATCACAGGAGGAGCCACATCCTTTAAGTTAACATCTCAGCCCTGAATGGCAAAAACCTCTTCAGATCTTGGAGAAAGGAAGCCCAAGGCACAAAACACAAAGGTCCCCCCTCACCCTATCCATATAAAACTGATCTTTTCTCCCAAGTTCTACTATGAGCTCCCCCAACATAAGAGCTCCAATATTGGGTTGGCCTTCAGAGATAGCCCCCACTGAGGAAAATAGTCACCCTGGGCTGGCTGTTGCATGTGTGTCTTCTTTCCGGACTCATCACAAACGTAAGGTGGCAAGGTGGCTTTCTTTGGCAGAGGGCAATTTCAGGAAGGAGCTGGCTGGAAACCTTCCACAGAGATACTCCAGCCATCAGGCAATAAGAGGTCAGCCTCAGCCTGGCACCAGTGGTTTATGCCTTTAATCCTAGCTACTTCACAAGGCAGAGATTTGAATATGAAGTTCAAACTAGCTTAGGCAGGCAAGTCTGTGAGCCTCTTACCTCCAAAAATCCACAAGTATCTACCACAAAACCAGAGAAGATATGTGGTTCGTGTTGTGGTATACTAGCCTTGAGCAAAAAAGCACAGGGAGTGTACTCAAGCTTTGAGTTCAAGACGAAGTATACACACACACACACACACACACACACACACACACACACACACACACTCCTCAGCCTGAATGGTGGGCATCTTCTCCAGCAGCCAAGAATGGTTTGTAGATTACAGCATTAATTTATTGCAACTGAAAAATCTCAGAGCTAGATCTTGCAGAAAGTAAAAAGGGATGCGTTATTCCATTGGCTTTGTCATTCTATATTTTTAATCATCCCTTCCAGCTCTAGCCAACTGTACTGAATGCTTTTATGTCTAATGAGGGTTTTGGCCTTCTTTTGCCTCTTTTTCTTTGATACCATGTGTAGCCCATTAAGGAGGAGGAATCATGCTGCCTGTCCATTCTTAATCTTTGCTGCTTACCCCCGCTGCACAGATGCTAAAGCTGACATCTGTTCTCTGTAATCTCAGACTTTCTCAACCCTGCCTTATGTAAGGTTGACCTAGTTTTCTGGGTCCACTCAAATTATTAGTAAATACATACCCGTGATTATATCCATGGGACTACACTCACAGTGATTTGAGGCTGCCTGCATCTGGCCCAGCACACCTTCTTGCTGGCCCCTCCCCAGTCTTTCTCTGTATCTTCTGCAATGCTTTATCTTATCTATAACATCCTTTTGAGTTGCAGCTCTCTCATCCAAGTGCAATCTCACCTGGGCCATCTCTTCCCTTCCCAGCAGCAAAGCCTGCTTCCTTTGTGACTGCATCACCCTCTGTCCATTGGGACATATTTTCCACAGGACATGGGTCCTGTGTTCTTTCTCACCACCTGGATCCAGTGTCACCTGAATTACCCCCATTTTTGTCCTCTTATTTCCAGGATCTCTTTGCCCCCGGGATCTTTTCACTGCACTTCATGGCTATTTCCCAACAAGCATGGTATTCTCCCTCAATCATGACAGGATAGAGTCTGGTTTTAACCAAACTGTTGTCCTGCCTTTGCCATACAACTATGTTCCTCGTTGATAGGGAATCTTCTTTTGAAGCATCTCTCTCTTCTACATCCTTGCATGTCCCCTCTGTTAGCTCTTTTCCATCTGCATTAACTATAAGAGAAGGTTTCCTCTCCCTCTTACATATTTGCCTGCTCTGAAGAATGAAAATGATTGGAAGTATCACCAGGTAAAACCAAGCTTCCGAACAGTCCCCTCTCCTATATGGTTCTTTGCCCATGCATCCTTGCTAGCATTTGGTTGTTCATATTCTTGATGATAGAGTGAGATAAAATCTCACTGGTTTTTGTTGTTGTGCCAGCCCTGGGGCTAGAACTCAGAGCCTCAGCTCTGTCACTTTGCTTTTTTGCCCAAGGCTAGTGCTCTACCACTTCTGCCACAGCTCCACTTCCAGATTTTAGGTATTTAATTGAAAATAACTGTCTCATGGACTTTACTGCCCAAGCTGGCTTCAAATCACAAGCCTTAGATTTGAGCTACCTGAGCAGACAGGATTACAGGCATGAGCCACCTATGTCTGTCTCTCAATCTCTTAATATTGTTTTGATTTGTATTTCTTTTATACCCAAGGATGAGCATTCTTCATGTATCCACTGGCTGTTTTTACTTCTCCTGGTAAGTGCCTATTTAGCTCCCTTGCCCATTGGTTAGTGAGATTATTAAATGTTGAGGGGCTTAGTTTTTATTTTAGCTCATTCTATGTTCTTATTACTAGACTCTTGTCACACTTATAGCTGGCAAAGCCAAGTCTTTAAGCTAGCTCTGACTCTTCACTAAGATAATAGTTTGTTCAAACTGGTTTCCTGGAAATGAAAGTTGGACCCAAGAAACCAAAAGACCAAAAAAGAAGTATAGGGCTCCAAGATCATTATAGAGGACTTTGGTGAAATGTGGTTCAGGGTGGCAGCAAGACCAGAAGCTTCCTATTATTTGTGTCAGAGAGAGGGGCTTATAGTATAGTTAAAGTGAAAAAGACTTCCTCTAAACATCCTGGCTGAATGGCCCCAGAAGTCATTCCTGTTGCTAATGGCCTCAGAATCCAGCTGCAGTCCTTGTTTATTGATGGTATGCTGAGAAAATCTGCAGGAAGACTAGATCTAGGTGATTCAGAGGCAGTCACAGAGGTAATGACTCAAACTAGCTGTAGTCAGGTCCACTTGAATCCCACATCATTGACGTATGTCCATTAAGACAACCTTAACCAGCCATTGTTCTCTGGTTCCTGTGTCTGAATTGGTCCCCAGGTGCTTTGCACAGCTTCCCCTGCTGCAAGAAATGGACGCAGTCAGGGGCAAGCAAGACCAGCCTCTGACTCCAAATCTGCCATTTGTGGATTTGCCAAATTAAACATTTCGCTATCTGAGCTCCATATTAAAGCTTTGCTATGCTCAGAGAGTAAAATGGCAAGTGTTTCTTCTCATCTGCAGAAGCTAGCTTTAATATACACTGGAATATGGTAAATTATACAGGACTCAGGACATTCACACACAGTAAGACCAAAGGAGGATATTTGTAGGGGAGGAAGACAAAGGCCCAATGCCTATGTGCATCTCATTATATGAAACAATATTTATGGAAATAAACTTCAGGAAATGGAATCAAGAGGTGTTCTGGTGTTTTTGTTTTTGTTTTGTTTGTTCATTTATACGTCTTTGGGAGAGGGAGCACAGAAATGGAGGAATTGATGTAGTGAAAAACAGAAATGCTAGAGCATTAGCCTTGAACAAAAGAACTCAGGGACAGTGCCCAAGCCCCAAGTTCAAGCAGTACAACTGACAGGAAGGAAGGAAGGAAGGAAGGAAGGAAGGAAGGAAGGAAGGAAGGAAGGAAGGAAGGAAGGAAGGAAGGGAGGGAGGGAGGGAGGGAGGGAGGGAGGAAGGGAGGAAGGAAGGGAGGGAGGGAGGGAGGGAGGGAGGGAGGGAGCGAGGGAGGAAAGAAAGGAAGGAAATGACCTATACAACTTGTGGATGGAGATGGGAGGGAAAAACTGGGAGAGAGTGAGGAAAGGGTGACATTGTCCAAAAAGATATGCACTCATTACCTGACTTCTATAACTGCAACCCCTTTGTGTATCACCTTTATAATAAAAATTTTTTAAAATCTGCTATGGCAGCCCCACTTTTGGGCATCTACCCAAAAGATTACAAGCAAGACCACACTAAAGCCACCAGCACAACTATGTTCATTGCAGCACAATTTGTCATTGCTAAAATATGGAACCAACCCAGATGCCCCCCAGTAGATGAATGGATCAAGAAAATGTGGTACACATATACAATGGAATTCTATTCCTCTATGAGAAAGAATGACACTGCCCTATTTGTAAGGAAGTGGAAGGACTTGGAAAAAAATCATACTAAGTGAAGTGAGCCAGAACCAAAGAAACAGGGACTCTATGGTTTCCCTCATAGGGAATAATTAATACATGTCTGGGATAATCATAGCAGAAGATCACAATACCTCAGTAGCTATGCCTGTATGAACAGATAAGGTGATGCTAAGCAAAATGAACTCCAAGTTATGGAAACAAGTGGTGTATCATTGTTGTAAGTTATTTTCAACATGCCATGCAAAACCATACCTTTGTTCTCTCTTTCTCGTATTCCCTTCCCATGGTTTTATGCCTGCTATCACTGTAACTGATCTTAGTTAACCAGATACTGTATATATGTGTATTGGAACTAGGGAAGGGAAAGGGAATATCAAAATCAAGAAACAAAGGATAAAAAAAAGACAATCCATTTCAATAGCAATACTTACAAAACCAATTGGTATAAACCAACTGTACAACCCATGGGTGGAGGGAAGTGGGAAGGGGGGAGGTGGGGGGAAAATGAGGGAGGAGGTAACAAGTTGGATAAGAAATGTACTTGCCTTACATATGAAACTGCAATCCCTCTGTACTTCACTTTGACAATAAAGAAGAAAAAAATGCTATGGGTTGGGTATTAATGGCTCACATCGACAATCCTAGCTATACAGGAGGCAGAGATCTGAGGATCCCAGTATGCAGCCAGCCCCAGTATAGATCTTTATCTCCAATTAATCAGCAAAAAGTCAGATGTGGAGCTGCGACTCAAGTGGTAGAATACCATTCTTGAGTAGAAAAAACAACAAGTGAGAATATGAAGCTTTCAATTCAAGTCCCAGTACTGGCAAAAAAAAAATCCCTTTGCTTATGGAATAATTTGTTTAATTTAATGCAGTGCAGTTTCCATATGGAGTGGGCTGTATGAGCTAAGAGGAGATGAGTCAAAGCTAAGACTGTGACGAGAAGATCCTCATGACTGGGTCTGGCTTAGAGGTTGCTGCTCTCTGTGACTGCGGGAAAGAAGAGCAGCTCTGTGACACCCACCCACAGAGGCGCCTCCAGGCTTGCAATACAAATGACAAAAGTGACGGCTAGAAAGAAGAAATAGCTTCTCCCAAGTCTCTGCATCATTGTATTGGAGCAGCTGCTGGAATCCACGTCTGCAAAGAGTGACAGGTAGAACTTGCTTGTACAAGAGCACAAAAGCAGAAACACACACACACACACACACACACACACACACACACACACACACACACCACTGCTGCTACAAGGGCACCGAAATGCTTCTGTGCAAATGTGCTCAGTAAATTGCTTTTGCTTCATTTATTATTAACAGTCTCTGACACCCAGACCCATTTTCTTCAGTTTCTTTAAAGAGAACACACAGCCATTGTGTTGCTTCATGGACCAATCATGCCACCTTGGAATTATACAGCAATTTCAACAGAACAGCTGAAATATATTTAAGTATTACCTTGTGCGTCATAGTCATAAGAAAATGCCTCTTGGTGATTGTCAGCAATTATAGAAACCTGCTCCTGGTGTAAGATAAAAAATCTGAAGCCTAGCTGGGTGCCTGTAGCTTACACCTATAATCCTAGCTACCAAGGAAGGTGAGATTTGGAGGGTCATAGTTTGAAGTCAACCTGTGCAGAAGTCTACAAGATTCCATCTCCAAAAACTATAGGAAAATGTCAGTTGGAGACATGACTCATGAGGTAGAGTACCAACCAGACAAATGTGAATGAATACACAGTCCTAAGATCAAACCTTAATACTGGGGGAAAAAAAAAAGTCTGATGCCCAAAACAAAGATAGCTGCCTGGCTTACAGCTCCCTGGCCTACAGAGGCAGATGTTGCTAGCACCAGGTTTCTTGAGTATTTGAGCCGCTGACTCCATGAGGCTGGCTTAAATTAACCCTTGCCACAACTTCCTATAAACACAGCTGCCCTCTGCCCCCTCTCAGTTATGCTTCGTCCTCTCTTTTCCTCTCCTTTAATGTGTTATCTGCGGCCATCTTAATAGCCCACGCTGAACACATCTTTTTAAAAACTCTATTTGAAAACACGATTTGTTTAAAGCTGATTAGCATTCAAAATCCATACTAATGGAAATGATTTGAATCACAGAATCCAGTAGCCATCTGCGGGCTCGTCTATGACAGAGGTGTGTGGTGATGGGTGGGGGTGGATGGCTCTATCAGGAAGCATGTCCCTGGGTGCTTAAGGCCACCTGCCACTCCCAAGCCCACCCCATGAGCAATTAGAAGCCCTGCACAGATGGCTCAAAGCCAATCTGCATGTTACATGGTATACTTAGAAATATGGGCATTTGGGCATTTTCCCTGTTGTTTGGGTGTTTTTCCTTTTTTCCAGGTGACTCTGAGAGGCCTAAGGGCAGGAAGTTGCTTGTAAAACTCTGCAGATCCTAACTGGGTGCTGGTGACTCATGCCTATAATCCTAGCTACTCTAGAGGCTGAGATCTGAGGATCATTGTTTGAAGCCAGCCTGAGCAGGAAAGTCCATGAGACTCTTATCTCCAACAAATTACAAAAAGAAAGAAAAAGCCAGAAGTGGAGCTGTGACTCAAGTGGCAGAGCACTAGCCTTGAGCAAAAGGAAGATCAAGAAGATCAGGGCAGTCCTTAGGCCCTGAGTTCAAGTTTCAGGACTGGAAAAATAAACACAAAGTCTACAGGTCCTAATGATACCTTTGGCCAGAGTTCAGGCAAAAGAGTTTGGGCGATTTGAGAAGCTTTTGATTCCTATAGAAGCTTTGGGCATCCATACAGGACATGTGGGTGGCTAATAAGGACCCAGAAGGAGAGCTAGGCTGCTACTAATTGTGCCTGCCTCAGAAAACCCTCATCTTAGCAACTCCTGCTGGCATGAGCATTGCTCTGAGAATTTGTATTGGCTTGATTAAATTTCACTACTCTAAGAGGAGAGCATCTCATTTCCTGATGAGGAAACCAGGCACAGGGAGGTTATATAACTTTGCCCCAAACTGTAGAGGTAAACCACTATGCTATAAACACATTTGATCTGGGAAGGATGGGGTTGGGAGGGGAAGGGGAGAATGATGATTAAAAAAAAAAAAAAGGAGTGAAAGTGATCAAGATGCATTGTCCTTATAAACTAACTTGCTGGATGATAACTCCTTTGACAACTACCTAAATTTTAAAATATTTTTTAGCAAAGCATACATTTTATCTGGCTTTGGCACAATTGGAATTCAAGCATGTTTCTCTAATCCATCCCCTCCAACTCCAACTGAGATTCAAAACTGGCAGAATGTGTGTAGCTAAAAGAATCTAAAGGCAGAATTGAGGATATGAGGGGAACTTTGTGAGATTAACAAGAGGCTCTAGACATATCTAGAAAATTCTAGCAGTCCTCTTCATTTCCATGGCTCTTGTTAAAACCACTTCCCCAGGAACCTAAGTTTCTAAAGACATTCACCTGTGTGAAATATCAGCTATTTTTGTGCATTCACCGATTTCATTCTTTTTAATTCAAGAGAACGAGTGTCCTACACAAACCACAAGCCATGTTTGAATGTTTTTTTTTAACATTTAAAGGTTTGGGTCCCTTAGCTATGCAAAGTAAATTGGACAGCTAGGAACCAGAACCATTTTTACTTTAGAAAATGAAAACATCACATTATGTGAAAGGTCACAGTGTAACAGGTGGGTGATGTCAAAATACAGGGTGGAGACAGCAAGGTGCATCAGCACTTCCGGTAGCCAGCTGGACAGGAACAGAAACAAACATGTTCTACTGAAGAACATGGAGCACCCTCAAGCTTTTCTACAAGCCAGGCACCAGGAGCTCACATTTGTAACTACTTGGGAGGCAAAGAATGGGAGGCTCCCTAGTCGAGACCAGTTCAGGCAGAAATATTTGAGAGACAGCTTTTACAACCCATAACTAAGCACAATGACATATGCCTGTCACCCCAAGGTACATGGAAGGCTGAGATGTGGAGGAAGCCAGCCCAGGAAGAAAAGTCCACAAGACGCTCTCTCCAAGGAACAGAAACTAGATGCCTTGGTATCATGTCTGTGACCCCAGAGTTGACAGAGAGCCTAAAAGTAGGCAGATCTCAGCACACTAGGGCAGGAAGAGAGACTCTATTTTCAAAATAAATAATGAAAAATAGGGCTGGAGGTGTGGCTTGGTGGAATCACACCAGCCTAGCAGGCATGAGGCCCAGAGTTTGAACCCCTAGAACCACGAGAAAAACATACATTAGGGGGAATTGTTCATATATTATATATAATCAGTCTAGGTGAGAATTAAGAGGCCCAATCTCAATGTAAAACTATCATTGCAGTGAAAGCAGGCAAAAGGACTCTGTTTCCATCTGCCAAGGCTTTGGAACAGAAGGGAGTTCTCCTTTTTTTGTTCTAAGTTGAAAATAGGTAAGTTTGGCATATTAAAAAACATGTGTTTCTGTCACAAACCAAACCTGGGCTGTTATTTTTACCAGTCTCCCAACTCCCAGTAAAATGGAGCATTTCTGTATTAAAACAAGATGATCTGATGAAAGTAAAAATCAGATCATTTCTATAACTGGATTCTCCCCATATGCCAATGAGGATGTTCAAAAAATAAAAAGAGCAGTTAATTCCTGATTGTGGCTGTATGACTGACAGTAGAAATTATATATTTTTAAATTACACAGTATGTTTGCTTCTTTTTTTCCCGAGATCAGACAAGATCGTGCGCATTCAGGATGGTATGGGCGTAGACGTGCTTCTTTTTTTTTTTGCCAGTCCTGGTGCTTGAACTCAGGGCCTGAACACTGTCCCTGGCTTCTTTTTGCTAAAGGCAAAGCACTCTGCCACTTGAGCCACAGCGCCACTTCTGGCTTTATATATATATATATATATATATATATATATATATATATATATATATATATATATATATGTGGTACTGAGGAATTGAACCCAGGGCTTCATGTATAGGAGACAAGCATTCTTCCACTAGGCCATATTCCCAGCCCTGCTTCTTTTTTTTTTTTTTTTAATACAAGTACTGGGGCTTGAACTCAGGGCCTTGAGCACTTGCCTTGGTTTGTTCACTCAATGCTGATGATCTACCATTTGAGCCATACATCTACTTCTGGCTTTTTGCTAGTTAATTGGACAGTCAGACTCTCTGGGATTTGTCTGCTTGGGCTGGCTTCAATCATCATATTACAGCCTCCAGAGTAGCTAGGATGACAGGTAAGCCGCCAGCACCTGGCTTCATGACCTTTTGACTGATGAGATGGGACCCACCCTGGCCATAGCTAACATGAGCACAGCTTGATCTGTTACCATAACCCACCAAGGATTGCCTCTCTCAAGCTGTGTGGCCTGCATCGTCTGACTTACCCCCTCCCTGCCTGGGCCTCCTCTTCTATAAGCTGTGAGTAATTCACTACCCAAGCAGTAAGTTGACTATACACTGAATCAGCAAAGGGAATGAGTAACTGCCCAGTACCTAACCTCTCCTGCTTGCCCCTGGAGAATATCTTCTGGGCTCAGGAAGTGAGCAGATGGAGAGAAGCTGACTGCCTCTCCATGGAGGAGGCTTCTTCTCACAGGATGCAGTGTTCCCAGGACAGGAAGACAGAGGGCCAACAGCAAAGGAAAGTTCTATCAGGGATCGCCCTTCCACACAGACTCCAGTCATATGGCCATGCAGGTACATGGAAAGGTGAGATGCAGTGTTAGAAAGCCTCCAGCCCCTCACACCAGAAGGAACTTTAGCCTCCTGGGGAAGGGACCCTGGCCACTCTATCTCCCACTCTGCCTTCACTCTGCTACTGTCCCTGCTCCCTCTTGTCTTCGCCCTATTTGAGGAAGATCTCAAATGTGAGCAGGCTCAGCAGTTGCTCAGCTTGTGCTCCCCCTAAATGCTCAAGTAGTGTTGGTACTGCTTGGTCTGGAGACCATGTAATGGGGGGAGGGGACCAGGTGAAAGTGGCAGGAGAGGGAAAACAAGACAGGCTTACTCTCTCTAGCACTTTAGAGAAAGGTAGCAACTAACTACCTGGCAAGCTCCAGAAGGCCCCTTCTAAGAAGTATTGCCGGGGTGGTAGGAATGCAGCCCTGTCCTGTGCAATCCAGCCTCCCGGCCAACTCAAATGAACCACGGAGGTCTCTCAAGTTTTCAGTGAGCAATTGATATCTACCTATTTAAAAGTTCTCCCAGAGCCAGGCACCAGTGGCTCACATTTATAATCCTAGCTACTCAGAAAGCTGAGATATGAGGATCAGGTTCAAAGCCAGGCCAGGCAGGAAAGTACATGAGACTCCTGGAAGTGGAACTATGGCTCACAGTGGTAGGGTGCTAGCCTTGAGCAAAAAAGAGCTCAGAGGCAATGCCCAGGCCCTAAGTTCAAGCCCCATGACTGACAAAAGGAGGAGGAGGGGGAGGGGGAGGAGGAGGGGGAGGGGGAAGGGGAAGGGGAGGGGGAGGGGGAGGGGGAGAGGAGGGGGAGGAGGAGGGGGAGGGGGAGGAGGAGGGGGAGGGGGAGGGGGAGGGGAGGGGGAGGGGGAGGGGGAGGAGGAGGAGGGGGAGGAGTGTACAGAGGAGGAAGTGGGGGAGGAGTGGGAAGAGGGGGAAGTAGGGGAGGAGTGGGAAGAGGGGGAGAAGGAGGAAAAGGGAAAGACAGACTTCTCCTAGGAAGATTCAGGAGACTCGAGGCTAGAGGACTCCTAAGGCTGCCATCCTTAACTCTCCCTCAACTGGCAGGCCTAAACAGGACCCGAATAAAACATTGTGTCTGGTTTCTGTTGCACTAAGTTCTTTGCCAATCTCCCTGAGAAGTAATAAAAGCCCATGGACCAGAGCCTGTTACCATTCTCCAGGAGAGGTCCTGGCATTGGAAAACCCAAGATGCTTATGACAGAGGCATCTTGCTCCTATCAGGTTGGCAGCAGGTGACCCAGAGGGGCCAATGATGGCCCCGAGCAGGGCTCAATTCCACTGCTCCAACTAGACCCAGACAGGGTATTTGATTCTTAGTATCTCAGTTATAGGCACAAAATGGAAAGATGGTATCTGCCTTTATGGAGAATCTGGCTGTCTAAGAGACTTAACCTCTCACAGACATCAGCCTAGACATAGTCAATGGAAAAAAAATCTAGAAATACGTGGAAATAAGAGGTTTTTTTTTCTTTGTTGTTGTTTTTTATTCCTTTTCTTTGTGTCTTGTTTGTTTATCTGTCTTTGGGTGGGTAAGGAGAGAACAAAATGGAGGGACAAAGGGTGAATGCATGCAGCAGTGGTGCTCACTAGATGCTACATACGCTGAAAATGAACTATGCAGCTTGTGGATGTAGATAGTAGGGAAAAATTGGGAGAGAGCAAGGGAAAGGGTGACATTGTCCAAATGGAAATGCACTCTTTACCTGATTTATGTCACTGTAACCCCTCTGTATATCACCTTCATAATAACAACAAAAATAAGAATTAGAAAATATAGAAATAAACCATTGGTAACTTTTGGTGTGTGCTGTTATTTTAATGTGGATCATGAGATTTCCAACCATCCATCTCCATTCTGCTCAGGGTTTGAACCATTGCTCTGCTCAGCAAATCAGGATTTTGCACACAGCTTGCTCCTTAGACACTAGGCAGTTGCCCTGGTCAGCAGGTTGGCTGTTGCAAGAGCACAGTGTAAGTATCCAAGACATCCCCACTTTATTTACTAATGGCCCCCGCCAAAGCTGAAGGGTAGTGATGCCAGGAATTCAGATAGGCCAAAGACAAACCACAAAGAGCTTCCTTCAGTGGTTTGTTGAAAACACTTCATTGAAAAAGGGGAAAGTTCCTGACTTACAGGAAGGAACAAAACATAGACTGAGATCACTAAGGTCTATGTTAAGAACAAACCTTCCATCTATGAAATTTTAAAGGAAAAACAAATGTGTGCTAGTTTGCTGTTGCATCTCAGGCTGCAAAAGTTACAGGTCCAGCGCATGGCCCATTTAGAATGCAAAAGCATTACTTTCATGCATCTTTAGAGGGAAAATCATGGTATATGGAATTATACGGTCTGTACTTTCTATGGTTTCAGGTATCTGAATGTGACTATGTTTAAGAATAACTTCTACATATTGAAAGGATAAATTAGCTAGCACCTAGGCCCATGGTTAGAATCTAGGCCTAGCAGGCCAAAACCAGATACAAAATAGACATTGATGCTGTCAGAACATCTTGCCTCTGCCCCTTTCTACCCTCTTCTAGCTCGTATACTGTAACTTTCTCCATGACCCTGGGGCAAGGGTTTGCAGAAGAAACTTTATTAGGAATTAACAACCAGTCAGAATATTGTTTGACCTGATCAATAGTATTACCTTCCAAAACACCTAGTTATAATAGGGACAACCAATCAAAGCATGGCCAAGGGTATAAGAACTCCTAGATACAGAGGTATAGAGACACAAAGACAACTACCTAAAGAAGACAGAATGGATGACTGAGGGAGAGAACACACAATGGACAGACAGAACAATGGCAGCAGTGGTTTTTTAGCTAGATACTTGTAAATAAAGTTTTTCACACTTTCCCTCTTCTATCCTGGACTTTATTGGTTGAACTTCTGAGAGAAGAACCTGAAGAGACAACAGCAGCGCTGTCAGTGGAGTTGCAACACTGGCAGGTATTGTATACTGTTGACCAACAATACTAAGTAGGTATTACCTGCTACCAGGTTGCAGCACTATAGTCTCTGACCATTGTAGAGTGAGAAAGACTGTGCAGACTCGGCCTACTATGAGCAACTGTGGGAAATTCTGTATCAGTATCACTGCCTAGAGTGAGAAGGACATGATCAGATGCTGGCAAAGTATAGGGGCAACCCTGGGCACCTACCTGCCTTTTGAGAGTTTCCTAGTTCAGAGAAAGGAAAGTACCTTAAAGAATGTGGACCCTGGTGAAACCTATCCCATCTGAGCTTGCCATGGTCCAGGGCCAGTCACTTCTCATCAAGTCAAACTTGTCATAACTGCAACCACTCTGTATGTCACCTTGATAATAAAATTAAATTTTAAAAAAAGTCAAACTTGTCAACTTTCTCCATGCTGCTTAATCACATCCCTAATTTTTTTCTTCATCTCTGGCATCCTCCTAGACCTACCATCCCAACCACATGTCCACTGTGCCTGGCTGTTCACAACCTGGTACCAGCCCACATTGTTCTCTTCAGTCCCTACTTGGAATCATCATTCCCAATATGTACTCATGTTCTCTAGATGCATATTTTAGTCAGAACCACCATTGCGGTCACAATCCTGAACACTGGCACCTTCCAAATAGACACACCTCATCCTCCCTCTGCAGCCTTTTTCTTGATCTCTACCACACCTCCAATGGGCACTCATCCAGGGGCCCTTGGCACAAAGTCTATTGAGAATCGTTTGGTTTCTCCAGTGCTAAGTCCAGTAAGCACAAACTGGAAGATACATCCTCCTTCCAGGCCATGGCCTTAGTCACCTATCCCTGGCTAGATTTGTCCCCCAAACTCTTCAATTAGCCACATTCTCCCTCTCTCTTATCCATCCTGTGCTCAATAGCCAGACACTTTTGAAAGTGCACATAGAGCCATGTGTTGCTTTGAGATCCCAGACTCTACTGTCTTTCCTAAAGCCAATGGTCCCTCAAGAATTGTCCACTGGATAATGTAACCACCAAATGGCTATGTGGGTTTGGAAAAAAAACTGCTCTACTTCTTTGAACCTAAGTCTTATCTCTAAAATGAAGATTATAATCATCCTTTCTAGAAATTACATGATAGAACTCAAGACAGTCTCTGGGGAGAGAGAACAAAGATGCCTTCTCAGGCCATGGTTTCATGGCTCAGTACTGGCCTGGCAAATGCTTATCTCCTTCTGTTCCTTTCAGAACTTGACAATCCTCTTTCCTCTCAGATTTCAACTTTTTCAGGATGCCAGACAATTATTCAGTATAAATCAGCACAATGTGCCAGGACAATTTGCTTAGGTACTCCTTATCTCCACTTACATCCATTAAAAATGCTGTGCTCCTTAGGTACTGGTGGCTCTGGCCTGTAATCCTAGCTACTCAGGAAGCTGAGGGTTATGGCTCAAAGTCAGCCCCAAATAAAAACGATAAGACTCTTTACCTCCAGTTTACCAGCAAAAAGGGAGCAGTGTGGCTCAAGTGGTAGAGAGCCAGATTGAAGAAGAAAAAAAAAGCCAAACAAAAATATAAGACCCTGAGTTCAAGTTCCAGTTCTGGCACAAAAAAATAAAATAATAAAAAATGTGATACTTTTTAAAACATCTCAATTGAACACCCTAGAGATGAAAGACCAAACATGGTGGTCAGCTTATAGCAGTTGGCCCTCTCTGTACACCCACCATGGGCAGGCAGAGGACAGGGGCCACAGCACTGGGTCATGACATGACATCTTTCAAAGAACAGGCTCAAGGAGCCAACATTCACTTGTGTCCAGTAAATTTCCTAGAAGAGAGAGTAGATAATTAAGACAGAATCACTCCTAAATTTTCAACTAAGGCCTACATTCCTACTTGGCCTTATGTAAATGTCTTTCTGGTGGCCACATTCTTCCATCCATGTAGGTCCTGGTGGTGACTTCCAGAGAAGCCTATGGATTCAGAGTACTATCTCTCTTCTGTGCTTCTGATATATGCTTGTTTGCTGAATACACATTGTATTATACACATCTGGATCACATGGGTAGCTAACTGGTACCAGTTGAAGCACCTATATTTTCTATTAGTAATTATATTTTGATTAAATAATATAATATTCATTGTTTAGAATTGGTTTTTCCAAAGCAGAGGATGGAACTCATGGTGGGGGGGGAGGAAATGGGGAGGGAGGAAGGTGGGAGAAAAAGGAGGGAGGAGGTAACAAGTTGGATAAGAAATGTACTCACTTCCTTACTATACATCACTGACAATAAATTAATTATTTTTTTTTTAAAGCAGAGGATGGCAAGACTCCAGTAGCTCAAATCTGTAATTCTAGCTACTCAGGTGGCTGAGATCTGAGGATCTTGGTTCAAAGCCAGCCCAGGCAGGAAAGTCCAGGAGACTCTTATCTCCACTTAGCCACCAAAAAAACAGAAGGAGCACTGTGGCTCAAAGTGCTAGAGCACTAGACTGAAGCTGAAGAGCTCAGGGACAGTACCCAGGCCCTGAGTTTAAGCCCCATAATCAACCAAAAATAAAAATAAAAGCAGAGGATGGTTCATGCACAAATCTTGTTCTCAGCAAGTAAAAGTTGCTCAATCAATCAGACAAAGGGATTTTTGGATATTTTCATTGAGGGAAGGAAGAGATTAAGCTATCATGCTTAGTCTCAGCAGCATGCCCTGGTATGAAGACACTGTAGCACTCGATTGGAGCCAGATGGAATTCAACAACTGTAGGTGGGTTTTCTGCTGCTGGCTGGGGTGTGCCCCTGAGAGAGGAGAAAGAGGCACAGCAAGGCATCCAGTGGAACAAGGAGTAGGTGGTTCCCTGGGCATCATTATCATCACAACTGAAAGCTGCCTTCCTCCTGCAAGTCATGCCCTCTTGTACCTAAATCTCATCTAAATATACTTGCCAAGGATGGCATCTTAATCTTTCATTACTATTAACAAACACCCCAAATGATCAGTTTATAAAGCAAAAAGGTTTGTTTGTGCTGACAGTTAAATGGTCCCCTGGCCCTGTTGCTTTGGGACCTGTGGTGAGACAGCACATCAGGATGAGGGCAGACAGTGAGGTAAAGCCACTCACTCATGACCAGGAACAAAAGAGAAAAAGGAGGAGCAGCTAGGGTCACACAATTTCTCCCAAGGGCCCTTTCCCTTCATACCATTGGCCTAAGACTTCTCACTAGATTCCCTCTCTTAAAGAATCCACCATCTCCCAAGAGTATCCTGTGTAGATCAAGCCTTTGACACATGGACCCTTGGAGATATTCTAGATTCAAACAATAGCAGGTGGGTGTTAATTCCAATTGATATCAACTGTCCTCCTTGATTACCTGTAATTCTCATAATCTGCTGCTGCAAATCAGCACACATGCCTCTGAGATACCCTTATCTATTTAGCAGTTGGCAAGCTTTTATTGAAGTTTACTCTGAGCAAACAAAAATGATTTGCTCTGGAGGTGAGAGAAGGGAAAGTAGGAGATGTTGCTCACCACCCAGGAGCAGGCACTAAAGCAATCAGCTTTGCTGCACTACAGGTTTCAAGCCTGGCCTGATCCAGCCCTCAGCCACAGGAGCTTCAGGTTCCCATGGAGAGTCAACTTAGCATTTTGTGAAAGGAATAGAGCACATCTGTGAAATATTCCTGCATCACAGAAACAAGGGTTCTATGTGTGAACGCTTCCCTTTGTGAATCAGTAGCTAATTTTCACCCACAAGTTAGTATTTTCCATTTCTATGGTACCAGATCTGAGATTTGTTCCTTACAATTAATAATAATAATAACAATAATAATATGCCAGGTGCTGGTGAGTCATGCCTGTGAATCCTAGCTATTCAGGAGGCTAAGATCTGAAGATTTAGGACTAAGGCAGCCTGGGCAGGAAAGTCCATGAGATTCTTATCTCCGATAAACTAATCAGAAAAAGCGGAAAGTGATACTATGGCTCAAGTGGTGTAGGGCTAGCCTTGAGCATAAAGAGGGTGAGTGACACTGTCAGGCCCAGAAGTCAAGCTCTAGGACGAGCAAACAAAAAGAAAAAAAGTAATAATGATAAAATAAAAGTAGAAAAATAATAATATGCAGAAGAGGCTTGACCTGAGTTACACGGAACATACAGTGCAATTAAACAACAAAAAATATAATGACAAGTAAAGATTTCGTGAGGCTAGAATCTTTTGGGGAGTAGGGAAAATGTTTCTTTTCTTTTCAGCAACACTGTTTGAACTCAGAGCCTGGTGCTGACTATGGTGGCACTCTACCACTTGTGCTGCACCTCCAGCTCTGGTTTCTGTCGGTTATTTTAAGCAATTGAATTGAGCAAACTTTTTAGTCTAGGCTTGCCTCAAACCTAGATCCTCTAGATTTCAGCTTCCTGTGTAGCCAGGATTACAGATGTGATCCACTGATACCTGGCTTAATTTTTTTTAATTACTGCAAAATTTGCTTAACACTGATTTGCTGAACTATTCATAGTGGACCAATTGAATGGCATAATGAACCTTCCCATTTTAACAGCCAATGCCCCCTCCATCTCCAGCTCTCCTCTCATCTTACAAAGCTGAATTCTCTACCCATTAAATACCAACTCTCAATTCCCTCCTCCTCCAGTCCCTAGGAACAACCCTTCTCCTCTCGGTGCCTATGTGTTTCACTGTTCTAGAAATTTCACACAAGAACCATATCATCTGTCCTTTAGTGGCTCATTTATTTTCCTAGGCACAGTATCTTTATGGTTCATCCATATTGTAGTATGTGTCAGGAATCTATTATTTCACAGGAATGTGTCAGAGATATGTATTCACACCATTTGCATTCATATCTGTTTCACTTTACACACTTCATCATCCATGTTTACATAAGTTCTACTAATTAGGAAATATGCTATCAATAATCATAGTTTCAAATAGATCACATCTCCACTCACAAATAACTGAATGCAATTCACAACTTGTTTTGCTAGGTTTCCTCCCTGTTTTCTTCCTTTCCAATCTCATGTTATACTCATTATTCTTCAACATCTAAAACTTCAGTACCCTCTGCATATAAAGAGCATTATAATTGCTGGTGTTCTGCTGCAGCTGTCTCCTAAAAGATGTAAATCAATTGAAATTATTCCTGACAGTTTCTAAAATGCAAACTTCAATGTGGAGCTTTGATTATGTTTTCTCAGAATGACTTTGTTTGGGATGTTATTCGTGTCACAAATAACAAGCAAATGCCTTATATGGAATAGTTTTGACACTCTGGGACAGAGAAAGGGACAAAGATGCTGACCCCACTTTCAAAGTTCACAGGTGCTACAGAGGCAAAGGCCAGCAATGAAGCAGCAATAAACTCATGTGCTGATTGTAGGTGATCTGCTGATTTTAGGAGATCAAATGTGTTGTAAATGGAAGCAACAAGGCAGGCTGATATAAGATCCCACAGTACCTTCAGAGCTCTTGCAGTCAGGCAAGTCCATACAAGGACAGAGGGGCACCAACCCTTGTGCTAAACAATGAAAGAAGCTGGATGTGCAAAGAAAGTGAGAAGACCTCCAGGCAAATGGAGGAGGAGGTGCAGAATCTCAAGTCAAGCAATGTACTTGGACTGGTCACGAAACCAAACATAATCATGGGTTGGTCATGAGCCAGGAGCTTAGGAGCATCAAGGCTATGGAGGGCAAATCACACAGTAAAGAATAAACTTTATTGCAAGTTTTCTGGGAAGCATCAGAAGTTTTCGTTTAAGGAAATGAACAAGAGCAACTGAATTTTATTGTAAAAGGGTCTCTCTTGGGGCTGGTAGAGCCTGCATTACAAAGGCCCCAGTGTGCTGGGCTGATGATGTCACAGCTGCAATGAGGCAGAAGTTGTGGGGTCCGAAATCATTGCAGATTCAAAAACCCTAGCTCCTTATATGTGCATTAGGAAGTGGCATGAATGCCAGGCTGTTGTCTCAAGAAATGGTACTTTCTTAGATGATATAAAGAAGAATGGACCCGGATATCAAGAGCATTTGTCAGGGCCCCATATGAAGAAGTCTGGAAAAGGAACCTGGAAACAGGAGAAGCAGTCTGTGAACAGGCAAGGAAGACCCCAGGAGCATGGCGTATGGGAACCAAGTTTGGAGAGCCTTGTCAGGAGTCAGTACCAGGGCCAGGGAGGAGCACAGGAAGAGGAGTCCTCCCTATTTAGACATGACCCCTGCATCCTAATGGTAATGGCAAAAAAGCTTCATTGACCTGATCAGTGAATATAGACAAGAGAGTGAAAACACACTAAATATTTCAATAATTCTATTATAAAAAAGGATTTGAAAAATAACATGGTAGTTGGAAGGGTCTGGGGGATTGAGGACAATTTTTTCTCATCTTTTATCCACACATATTAATTATACAAATAGTTTTGTTGTGATCTATCCATACATAAATACAATGTACTCAGTTCAACCACACTCCTCCATTCCTCTAGGTATCCTCTCTACATGCCTTGAAACAAAGTTAATAGGTTCTGTCATTTTCTTCTCATATATGTATAAAGTTGAGAGCTAATTTGTATGTTGATGATCATGTTTATCCAACATGGCCAATTTTCAGACTACTTATAGCCAATTCGCCTCATTTGCAAAGAAAAACAACAACAAACACCAGCACAGCCAACTGAGTATTAAGGCCACTGGCTGAACCTAGAGAAAAAATGATAGGGAAATCAAACTCAAAGTACTGTTATATTTAATATTCACTGCCTATGGAGCAAGCTCTGGCTTGCACACTTGGCTAAACTTTTGGAACAAAAGAAAATAAGAGCTTACTTTCTTGTGAATGAAACATTATAGACAATAAGCTGAGAAGGCAATGATCCTGGTTACAGGAGAAGAGAACAACAGAAATCTGCAAAGATGGTAGTTTTTTTTTTCTTTTTCTTTTGGCTAAATTGGCACTTGAACTCACTGAACATCAGAGCCTTGTACTCTAGCTTTGCTTGTTTGCTCATGGCTAGTGTTTTAACATTGAGTCACACCCCCTGTTCAGTTTTGCTGGCTAATTGGAAATGAAATCTCATGGATTTTGCTTTACCTCCCAGGCAGGCTTTGAGTCTTAATCATGAGAAATCTGTCTCCTGAATGCCTGGGATTCCAGTTGTAAACTACCAGCCCCTCTTTGCATGAGAGCCACATGATTGGTTGAGATGGATTCAGGAAATGAATAAATTTCTTTTTGGAAAATGTCACCCCTCCCTTCTCTTTCCCCCAGTTCCCTCTCCCATCCCTGCTCACAAATGTTCATTTTCCATGTTGTGTCTACTGAGTACGACAACTACATTTGTTTGCCCTTCCTCCCTCTATTTCTGCACCCTCTTACCCCCCTCAAAAGACAAAGAGCAACAATAATAACAAACACACAAACCAAAAAGAAACCCAAAGCAAAAATAAATGATACCTCCACTATCACCTCTGAAGTTTTAAGTGGCAATTTTTGTCCACCTATTAGGTGCACCTGGAAATTAGGTGTAAGGTCAGATAGGTCCTCAGAAGCAGTTATATCTGCCCATGTGTGAGTGTGTGTGTGTGTTTATGTGTGTCTTAAAGGCACAGGCACTGTCCTTTAGCTTTTTTGCTCAAGACAAGGACTCTACACTTGAGCCACACCTCCACTTCAAGCTTTTTGCTAGTTAATTGGAGATAAGAGTCTCATAAACCTTCATATCCAGCTGGCTTTGACCTGTGATCCTGAAATCTCAGCTTCCTGATTAGCTAAGATTATAGGCATGAGCCACCATTTCTTGGCTACATCTGCCATTGTGGCTCACATCTCTAAGTGACATTCAATGCAATATAAAGAGAGTTCTGTGCTCTCATGATGTAAAGTTCTGTGGCAGTCTAGTTTTAGAAAGAAGGAAAAACACACATTGTTGGGAGTTTTTTGTTACCCCCACCCCCCCATTTCTTGTCTCATCTCCTAGTCTTTCTCTTTACTGTTCTGGCCACACCCCTCCAGAATAGGAGGCTGCAGCTTCCTATGGTGGCCTTACAGCAATTCAACACTCAGCATTCTCTACCAGTGTTCCATAGAGCAGAGCCCATTGTGTGCCCTTGGTTGTGATTGGTCTATGTGCTCATCTCCCAACCAATCCCTGCCTCAAGTAGTTCCATGTTCTCATTGGTCAGGCCAAGTCACATGCCCATCCCCATCCCTGCTTCTTCTTGGTCAGGGGTCTGTTCTGCTTAGCCCTTGACTCTTGAGTTCATGAGTTCCTCAAGTGGATGTTGTTACACCAGAAAGAGAACAAGAATCAGTTTGCAGATGAGAGATCGAATATAGGATGTCAGTACCTTGCCCCACATGAATAGATAATTTCAGACCCATAATTCCAACTCTGGTTATCAATTTCCTAAGTTTAGAGTTTCCCACTAGAATTTAGCACTTTCCTCAAATATTTATCATGCTTTTCATTCATTAAGACACATTAACTTCTTTTTGTTTGTTTTATAGGGATTGGGACTGTAGATGAGTCCCAGAAAAACACAAGAATGAAGCCTAATGTACAACAACTGAGGTCCCCAGAGAAGGAAAGTGGAGGCTCTTGCACTGGATTCTTTTGTGTATATGTGTGCCAGTCCTGGGCTTGAACATGGGGCCTGGGCACTGTCTCTGAGCTCATGTGCCATGTGTTCAAGGTGAGTGCTCTACCACTTGACCCACAGCTTCATTTCCAGCTTTTTGGTAGTTAATTGGAGATAAGAGTCTCATAGGCTTTCCTACCTGAGCTGGCATTAAACTGGGATCCTTAGATCTCAGCCTCCTATGTGGCTAGAATTACAAGCATAAGCCACCAGCACCGTGCTTATACTAAATACATGTGTGTGATTGTGTGTGCGTGTGTGTGTGTGTGTCAGTAGTAGGTTTTAAACTAAGGGTCTGGACACTTCAGTTTTAAGCTCAAGGCTAATGCACTAGCATTTGAGCTACAGCTCCATGTCCTGGTATTTTTATGGTTAACCGGAGATTAGAATGTCATGGCTTTTCCTATTCAGGCTGACTTTAAACTGCCATCCTCAGATCTCAGCCTCCTGATTAGTTGGCCTGACATATATGAGCCACCAATAAATGGTTCTCTCTCTCTCTTTTTCTCTCTCTGCGAGTTTTGTGAAGGGACCCCATGCCGACGAGAACCTTTACTATCCTTTGAGGAAATTTAAAACAGGATTGAACTTGACTCCGTTGCCCAATTTCTCAAATAGATTCCTCTGCTTGGACTTCCCTGATGGCCCCTGCCTCCTTAAACAATGAGCACACAGGGCCCAGTGGGTGTGCATGGTCTTCTGCCATTGTGGTCCAAAGCTTTACAGTCTGGAAACACCCCTGCAGCCTCCAGGCATATCAGGAGAAATGAGTGTGAAAGCCCTGAGGAAATTGTGAATGGAATGCAAACACCCAGTATAGATCCTCACATGGCAGATCCCAAAGTGTCTGATACATGGACAGGAGGGAAAAGAAAGGAAAGGGGAAACAGGAAACTCAGGAATTCAGAGAAGGAGAGGGGGAGAGGTAAGAAAATGAGACAAAAGAAAGAAGAGAGAGAGGATGAAAGAAAGGGAAAAGAAAGGGGAAGGGGAGTTCTCAGGGGAATGGAATGTTGGCATCTGGAAGGGCTTTCATAAGAATTCAAGAAATGCTGAGCACCAGTTGCTCACACTTATAACACTACATGCTTAGGAGGTGAGATCTGAAGATCCCAGTTTAAAGCCAACTAGAACAGACAAATATGAGAGATTCTCATTTCCAATTAACCAGGGAAAAAATGCTGGAAATGGATGTGTGGCTAAAGTGGCATAGTACCAGCCTGGAATGAAAAAGCCAAATGACAGTGGGATGCCTTGAGTTCAAGTGACAGTACCAACACACACACACACACACACACACACACACACACACACACATAATCCAAGAAACAGAACTCCTTAGCTCATGATCAGGACCAGAACTGTACTCATCCAGATGATGTTAGTTCACAAATGTAAGCAGTAGAATTGTCCAAAAACAAGATTTTCTAACTTCCCTTGGGGGATCTTACAAAGATCTACCTCAGGGAGAGCAAGAAAATCAGGGTAGCCAAGGTACCAATGGCTCATGTCTGTAATCCTAGCTACTCGGGAGGCTGATATTTGAGAATTGTGGTTTAAAACCAGCCTAGGCAGAGAAATCCTTGAGACTCTTACTTCCTATTAACTACCAGAAAGCTGGAAGTAGAGCAGTGGCTCATGTGGTAGAGCACTAGCCTTGAGCAAAACACAAAACACATAAAAAAGAAAGAAAGCTCATGGACAGCACCCAGGAGCTGAGTTCAAGCCCCAGGATGAGAAGAGAGAGAGGGAAAAAGGGAGGGAGGGAGGAAGAGAGGGAGGGAGGGAGAGAGAGAGAGACAGAGACAGAGACAGAGACAGAGAGAGATTAGGGAAACACAGCATGTAAGTTTAAAAAAATGCTGTTGTATTCCACCAAAACTCCATGAATTTATTAGCCCTTTCTTTTAGAATTGCCAGTCAGGTTATACAATTTATTATTTCCTAAAATATTTTCAATTTAAAAAGAATGTCAAGGATCTCAACTTTTAAGTTTGAAATTTTTCCTTTTTAATTTTCTTTGCTAACACTGGGGCTTAAACTCATGGTCTGGATGCTATTCCTTAGCTTTTTCTCTTAAGGCAGCATTCTACCACTTGAACCACAGCTTCACTTGTGGCTTTTTGTCCCTTTAGAGATATGAGACTCAGAGACTTTTCTGCTCAGCTGGCTTTGAACCATAATTCTCCACTCTCAGCCTCCAGAGTAAGTTATATACCAATGTAAGACACCAGTGCCCAGCTAAACTTTCCTCTTTTTGAAGTAGGAGGCATAAAAGAATGTTCCCTTTATCCACACTTCCTGCATCTCCTCCCTTCAGAAAAACACTCATTCAGCCCATATTCTTCTAGAATTTTCTATTAGACTTAATACATCCGTGAACAAATTAGCTTCTATTTTAGGGTAAGCACACGCATTTGACAAGATTCATGCCCTATCTACAAGCCAGCTTCTGAAGACTGGAATCCTGGAGCGTGCTAGCAATGCACACCCCAGGGTGCCTGTGGAAGTGGATTAGAGCACATTACACAGGGGAAATGGGACTGCGGCCTCTTCTCTATTGACCTCTTTTCTTAAAGCATGAGGAGCACCAACGAGACCAATTAACATTTACCAGAATTCTCCACAAGGACAAATTCAGAGGGTTCTAAAATAGGCTCTTCTGTTGTTTATTATTCTCTTGGGTTGGAATCATTTCCCTCTAAAATATCAGATGATTTCTACATTCAAATCAGTTCTGACATAGGTATTTAGACTTTTGACATTTCTCTGCATTTACTCTGTTGAAGATGACCCAATGTTTTTCTTTCTAAAATGAACATACTTGTCTTTAGAATGTTTGGAGATAGGGTATATGGCTCAAAGCATCCTAAGAAAAGGAGAGATTTTAACTAGAGAAACATGCAATACTAGAGAAACAGGATGGAGATTTGGTGGAATTTCCCATCCTCCAATACAGTTCTTTGTATTGCTTTCCAGTTCCAGATATTTCCAGTTCTCTGCTTTTCCAACACCAGCCAGAGGTAATAGATGGACATGCCAAGAAATGCCCCATGTAAAACAATGGGGGGAAGCCACTGCTCACCGACTTTCCTTTTCCCTACTAAAGAGAAGCTTATCGAGACACTGAATGGAGTCTTCTTCAAAAGACATGTATACTGGTATTAGAACTAGGAAATTGAAAGGGAATACCAAATTTGAGAGACACAGGGTAAAAAAAGAGAAACAACTACAAAAGCAATACTTGCAAAACTGTTTGGTGTAAGTGAACTGAACACCTCCGGGGGGGGGGGGGGGAAGGGAAAGGGGGGGAGGGAGGGGAGGGGGGTATGAGGGACAAGGTAACAAACAGTACAAGAAATGTATCCAATGCCTAACGTATGAAACTGTAACCTCTCTGTACATCAGTTTGATAATAAAAATTTGAATAAAAAAAAAGAAAAAGAAAAAAGAAAGAAAGCTCATGGACAGCACCCCAGGAGCTGAGTTCAAGCCCCAGGATGAGAAGAGAGAGAGGGAAAAAGGGAGATGGAATCTCAATGTTGTTTTGATTTGCATTTCCTTTATGGCCAGTGATGTAGAGCATTTTTTCATATGTCTCTTGGCCATTCTCATTTCCTCATCAGAGAAGTTTCGTTGTAAGTCTTTAGCCCTACAGCAGCATATTGTCCAGTGTCTAGTGGACCTAGGGTTGACCATCAGACATTTTCATGAAGACAATGCTTTTATGCCACAGTACAGGGGCTTAGACTCCAGGCCTCCATTCTCTCACTTGGCTTTTCTTACTCATTTGCCCCAAAGGGAGATAAATGGGAAACCCCATAAGTTCTACATAGGATTACTGATTTCTGGGCCTACCTCTTTCTTTCACCAAGATATCTATAATCTCCTCTTCTTCCTCCTCTTTACCAAGGAAGCAGGTAGATAAGACCTCGTATTGCCTAGATGGTCCTCCCAGACAAAAGTCCTAATTGGGGCTTATACTCTCCTGCCAATAGCCAGTTTCCCTGATACCATACTCTTATTTTCAAAGAAACTTTGCTTCTGCTAACATTCTTCCTGCCTCAAAATTCTTTTGCTGGAGCTATGTGGTGGAGAAAAAGAACTCAATACCTTCTAGACAGTATCAGCCAGGATCATAGGTATGAGCTACCAGGGCCTGGGTTGTTGGGGATTCAGCTTGGCCTTGAAGGGGGATGGGCGATGAGAGTGATCCCAAGACACTGCCCTTCCCCCAGCCCTGAGGCAGTGTGGAAGTTAGCCACACCTATCTCCTTCTGGGTCCGGAACCAGAAGGAGTAGCTTTGAGACCAGCCCCCCCAACTTCTCGCAAGCGAGCACGTGTGCCCCCCTTTCTCGGGCTTTGCCCAGAGGGCGGGACTATGGGAAGTGACATTGGTCCATGAGAGGGTCCTAGGACAAGCTCTCCCGCCTATTGCCAGTTCCTGGTCTATCACCCCTTTTCTTGTCATTGTTGCCATATAACTGTTAGCCCCTCCCTTTATTAAACCAGAACACCCCTTGAGGGTTCTCCGGGACACCCACGAGTTTGTGTCTTCCTTGGGATGGGAAGGGGGCAGGGCATCCTGCGACCACACGCTACCGAGGCTGCCCGTGGCCTCCGCTCCCGCAGTTAATCGCTATTGGCCAGGGGGATGTGAGAGAGCAGCAGAGGACCACACATGGAAGAGGCAGAGAAGCCCAGGATCCCCACGTGGATGGGAGGTAGAGCCAAGCCCGGCACTGGGTCACTCCAACCTTTTCTATGAAGTAAAGGTGTGATTTGTGATTTACCACCACTGCTATACATTAGTCTCAGGCCATTCAGAAATGTACCACCCAGCCTTTGCCTATATCCTTCCCATGTGTTGAATTCTCCCCACTCTCCATCCATCTATGTAAGGTATAGTATAAAATTTATGGGTCAGCCTGACAAGATATAGGCGTCTCAGATTTTTTTTTTTTTTTTGCCAGTCCTGGGCCTTGAATTTGGGGCCTGAGCACGGTCCCTGGCTTCTTTTTGCTCAAGGCTAGCACTCTACCACTTGAGCCACAGCGCCACTTCTGGCCATTTTCTGTATATGTGGTGCTGGGGAATCGAACCCAGGGCTTCATGTATATGAGGCAAGCACTCTTGCCACTAGGCCATATCCCCAGCCCCCCTCAGATTTTTTTTGTTGTCAAACATTAATCTAAGGTTTCCTGTGATGGAATTTTGGGGTGCTATGAGTGTCAGAAAAGGTAAACTGAGTAAACAGCCCCTCATAGTGGGCAGCACTCATACATTCAATGGAGAGCCTAGAAAGAGTAGCGACTGATTGTCCTTGGAGAAACAGAGAATTTCTCCTTCCTGTCTGCTTTTGAACTGGAACACATCTGTGTTCCTGCCATTAGACATGAAAGTGAAACTTGGTTCTCCTCCAGCTGTAAACTAGAACCACACCATTGGCTCACCTGTGTTTCCCAGCATGCCAAACCACCCTGCAGATCTTGGGGCTTGACAGACTCAGAGTCACACCAGTTAGTAGGTTTAATAGGGGAAAAAACATATAGACAAATATAACCTATTCTTTCACATGTAACTAACAGGGAGACTTATATTTTTACATCATCTGAACATAGTACCAGCTAGCCATGAGTGATAAGGAAATGCAAAAGGGCACCTAAAATGGACAAGAGATCACAAGGTCTCAGAGAAAATATTATAATGAAACTTCATGACTCACAGGAAATCTGAACATAGGAATAGGATTTTTTCGTAGGCACTCTTGATAACTTCTCCAACCCCAGTGGCTAATGCCATCATTGAGACAAACCCACTTTCAGTCTATTGAAAGTGTATCTGTAACTGGTGAACTGTTTTGCTTCCAGGAATTAACTAAAAGCAGGATCAAAGTCTGGCATCTCTACTTCTATTTCATGTGGGTTGTTATTCGACACCAGTCTCAGCACAGTCACTTTGAATTATAATGAAGTCAAGACTGACGGATAACATCTTTATGACAAAGGAGTAAAAGTATCCCTAAGGAACAGCAGAGCCTTGCAGGACAGACAACCCCTAAACGAGGGTAATTACTGTGACAATCAAGCTGCACCCGAAAGCCAGAGAAATTACCTCATGGAAACCAGATTGTTCCCTTCAAGTGATGACCACAATAATGTTTCCAGAACCTGGGAGAACCAGAACAGAGATGAAACCAATCAAGAACCCTGTAATCTGGACTTTTAAACAATGCATACATTTGTCTACATTTGTCCTCTTCCTCTATTTAAACCTAATGCTCAGGTCTGACCTTGAAGCTAGCTGAAGATGAACTGAAGTTCTGTCTTCCTATGGCATGCACATACCATACTATCTCTTCCTCTGCCACATTTCTTCCATAATAAAGTTTCCTATCACTTTTGCTATGTTTAAGCCTTTCATGAATTCTTCTCATACCAATGTAAGGAAGGACTGAAGTTGATTAGCTGTGCTAAATTTCTGGCAACACAGACATTCCATATTTATAACTAAGAGAGCATAGAAATGGTCTGATATACCTCCTGGAGAATATAAAGCCTTAGAGAAGCAAAGAAGAATGTGCTGGGCATAATTGGCTTTTTAGCATTGGGAATTTTCTCTATTGTACCCTAAGGTTTTGCTACATACTTCAGCAACTGGTAAACCTACAAAGAGAGTGATGGAGAGAGTAGGCAAGATGATTGATGCCAACTCCCAGAATCCTCTCCTCCAGCCAGATTTTCCTAGGGAGATTATTTGAAAGCAAGCCTGCAATAGCTTGGATGGCCTGTGGCTCATCAGACTTCTGGTATCAACCTATTAGTACCAGGAGAATGGGTGGGGTTGGGGCATCAGGGGATCTAAAGCTGCCATTAGACTGCAGGGACCAAGTGGCTCAGAGGAAGGCAGCAAGAGCAAGCTTCTTTTTGTGGGAAGTTGGAGGGGTGTACCTACAGAAGGCCTGATGACCTTACAAGACTACCATCTGTACAAACACCATCATAGTTAGAGTGGGGAAGCAGAGATCCTTTCCTCTGGACACCTCATCTTGGAATTAGTGCAAGTCCTTAGAATCACTGCGATTAAGAGCACCTTGTCAGGTGTTGGCAGCTCATACCTGGAATCCTAGCTTCTCAGGAGGCAGAGATCTGAGGATCTCAGTTCAAAGCCAGCACCTGCAGGTCAGTGAGATTCTCATTTCCAATTAAACACCCCCTATACCCCCCCCCAAAAAAAAGCCAGAAGTGAATCTGTGTCTCAAGTGGTAGAATGCTGTCCTTGAGGGGGCGAAAAAGTTAAGCAAGAAAACGAGGCCCCAGGTTCAAGCCCCAGTTGTTGTTTTTTTAACTTTCTAAAGGAAATGATGGATGGCTTCTCATCTAAGCAAGTACAAGGAAATTCAGTGTGCTTCTTATTGAGACAGCAGAGGGTCTGTGAAATGAAGTTGAAATACAAGTCCTTGTCCTTGAATAATTAATTACTTCATCTCCTCACTTGACTAAGAAAATTAGTTTATTATCTCCAACAGAACTGCTTCAATTCTTATTACCACAAGCCTAAGTGACATTTGAATAGATGTCTTCTAGCATGCCTCATTGCCTCCCTGTTCCTTCAGTAGCCTGTCGTGCACTCAAGGCTAAGAAATGTCTTGAGACCAAAGGGTCCTTTAGAAGATGCATGACTGTGCTGAAACACACCTTCCTTATTCCTTGGCTATGTTATTTCTTTTTCATGGCAGTCCTCCTGATCTTAATTATTTTGGAAAATAATTAATAGGTATCTGAAGATCTCTCTGTCATTTGCTATTATCAAATCAATTTCGAATTATTCACAGTTAGAATAAAACATCAATAAATGAAGATTGTCAATTCTGTGAGTCTCTCCCTGATGTGTTTCCATAATCAGTATTTTTAAACACAGCTAATTTCATAAGTAGTAAATCTTATAATGCCAATTTTCATCAATAGTTTTTAATTACATAGGTTGTTAGAATTGGAAGTATGCTTCACTTAAAATGCCTGGAAACATCAGCAAATAGCTCAACAATTTTTATACTTATTAAAGTAAAAATACAATAAAGAAAAGAAAATTACAGAAATATGTTCATAAATGAAACAAAAAGATACAGAAAGAAAAAAAGTACAGATTTTACCCTTAAAGAGAGACAGAAAGAAAAACAGTTTACGAACTGATTGATTTTGGAGAAAGAAAGAATGAGAGAGAACAAAGAGAAGGAAGGAGGGACAAGAGGAGGTACAATGGAAACAAAAGAATTTATCTGGATGTAGTAGCTCTTGCTTGTAATCTTAACTATGAAGGAAGCTAAAGCCATGAGGATCTCAGTTCAATGCTAGCCAGGCAAAAGAGTCTGTGAGGCTATTTCCCATTAACCAACACAAATTCAGGACTGGAAGCATGGCTCTCCTAGTGGATTACTCTCCTTGAACAGGTAAGTTCAAGGCCTCTGAGTTCAAGCCTTCACATCAAGGGAGAAAAAAAAAAGTCTATTTGATGGTTTATCACATCTGATTGAAATGGGTGGCAATTGCCAATGTGAGCAAATACAAAAATTCAAAAATCCCGGAATGCTAATCCAGTTTCCCCTGGAAGTTTCATCTTCTCTATCTTTCAAGATAAACTGCCAATTCTCCTTGGAATGCTACTGCCTGCCAACAGCTCTCGCAATGGGATTTTCAGAAGTTTGTGAAAGTAAGATTCATACTGATCCTACAAAATTATAGTTGGTGGCAAATAGATATGTGTTTCTCAAATGCACAACTACCTCTAGGAGTCTGCTGATTCTGTAAGAGGTAACTTAAAAGATGATTTTTCTGGGTCCTGTGAATTAACGGGGAAAAAAATCCTAACTTTGAATCTGTGCCTTTTGATCTGGGCTAATGTCTGCTACAGTCAACTTTGAAACCTTCTAGAAAGACTAGATTCAGAGATAAGCATCTTGTGTGGAAGGCAAACCCCTCAAAAAGGCAAAGTCTCCTTGTTGTCTTAAGTAGCCCACACTCCAGAGACCACCATTTCCCTGTTCTGTCCCAATAATAAAGTTATAACAACCTCTCCATAACTCTTCCAAGAACAAAAGCTGAGCTTCCAGTCAACCAACCTATACCTGAGACTGTTTTAACTATGCATACTTTTGTCACCCCTGGCCCCGAATTCTCACTCTTTAACCTGAGATCAATGTCAGTACCCCAGATGGCTGAAGATGTAATGAAGTGCAGCCTTTCCATAATGGCTGTGTCATCATTCCCCTTTCTTTGCCCTTCTCCGTGACTTTTTACTTGGCATATAGGGGTGAGTGGCTAGGACTCCTGGACTTCAAACTCGGGGTCTAAAAACCCGATTTTAGTCCCTAAAGAGCCACAAGCAGCAATGGAGGCCCTACCTTGGGTTGTGTAATGTCCATTATCCACCCTAGATCCTTCATGGCCTTGGAGGCTTCACTGGCCATACAGTATCAGAAAGCAAAACAAGGAAGAAATTTCCCATCAAAATCCATGCAAACCACACTCAAGGTAGAAGACAGAATCTTATAAACCATGGTTACTGAACAAGAAAGACTGAAAAGAAATTAATACTTAGCTAAAGAATATGGAAATTATATTATAGCTATATATTATATTATCAAACAATCCAGACTCACCCTCCCACCACACCTATTTCTGGATGTTAAGGGACAAGAATGGGAAGCACCAGAGAGACTAACGGCCTCTGCCTGCTCCTTTAAAATGGTAAAAAGCTGCAAACTCTACATGAATGGTTAGAGATCATCAAATGAAAAAAAAAAACATATCTGGGAAACAGAAGCCCTTCAACATGTCTACCATCTCTATATTTAAGTATCCCAGAAGCATAATAAGCAGCACCCATCTTGGTCACTCAGAACCATTGCCTAGGAACTGAGGGTTCCCACGCAACTGGATGTATTGTCCCAGCTCAAAAAGAATAGAGGTAGCAACTAACAGCTGCTACCATTTCCCGCAATGGGGAGCAGGAAATATTTCTCTCTCTTCTCCATTTCTCCCCCACTTTAACCCTGTTGTGATAAAAATAATTCATTGCTAAAACCTTCGCTTCATGAGACTCTCCCTTTCTCCATGAAATGTGTTCTATGAGTAGATCTCAGGGATCTGTAACTTCACATGGAAACTCTGAAGCTGAAGAAAGCCATCAACATCCAGTAACAGGAGGAGTGAGGGCTTCCTTTGTGGAGAAGGTGCTCAGCTTACCTACCCACTTGTTGAATCACTTCATTAAAGAAAAAAAAAGTGCAACACATTGGGAAGGGCAGAGAGGAGGTCTGGAGATTTTTGCTTCTTTCCTCCCTGTGCAGTATGCTTTAAATGTAAGTCTGTAGTTCAGCTTTCAAAGTAGTTGCAATCCTTTCATGTGTCGACTTAGAAAATACTCGCCTCTTAGAAAAAGAAGTAGGAGAGCTTGCTGCCAGAAGTATGGTTTAAGACCAAAAATAAACTCAATAGTCTTTCACATGTGTTGGTGTGTGTGTGTATGTTTGTGTCAAATTAGTGACTAGCTAAAACTCTGTGGATGGATCATTATGTTTATGTATCTATATATTTACATATGTATATGTATGCATCTTATTATGCCTATATTATGTGTATGTCAAACAGTCAGTTTGTGTGTATGTTTATATCAAATTAGTGACTAGCCAAAATTATGTGTATCATATCTGTATGTGTGTATCTCATTATGCATGTATATATGTGTATATCAATAATGTTTGTGTGGGTATCATTATGTATATATACATGTGCGCATCTTTGTGTTATATGTGTGTGGTATGTGTTATTGGAAGAGGCTGGGCTTATAAATTAATTAAAAACAGGAGTCTTGGCCCTACTTTCCTCCTACTTTGCATCTGTGCTGTGATCTGAGCCATTTCCAGCAGCATTACTTTATAACCTCAGGCTCCAAGATGAACAAGATTCACTGACAAACATAACAAGGAATACTTGCCTTCAAATAAGCAATGCCTTCTTAGCATCTTAAAGATAATAGCTGAAAGCTCAGGATACCATCCACCAGCCAGCTTGTTCCTGGTCCCTGTAAGTGGAAACAGTAGCAAATTCTCAAGAAGTCCTTTGAGGACAAAGACTGAGATGGTGGCCAATCAGGCCACAGCTGTGAATTGTGACTGCTTCAATTGTATATAACTTTCTCAATCCCTGATCAAATACTCCCTATTTAACCTGAGGCCAGTGTCTATACCTCTGAAAATGGTTGAAGAAGTGATAGCTACAGTGCTGTTTTCCCATCCTGCATGTAATAAATCTCTCTTCTGTTCTTCATCGTATCTCTTTATTTGCCATATGGGGATGAGTGGCCAGAACTAATATGGACCTCTTAGACTTTGGGGATGGAGTTTAAAGACCTGGTTTATTTTGACCTATGCACATGGGTGTATATAAATAATCCAGGAATAGGTTTTGTGATACAGATGTGCTAAGAGCTTTATACATGTTAAAACCACTGGAAGCAGACTAGGGCTTTCATGGGATTGGCCATATAGGAAACTATTATTGCTCATCTAAGTTTTCTCCTGAGGGTTCTGCTCATGGGATACAATTCACTTGGAAACAATGCTAATAGTAATTTAGGCTAGAGTGCACAGCATGCAAAGGCACTTATGTACAATGTTTCTGGGCTCAGAAGGAGAGACTTTAATGGTGACCATTAATCACTCTTTGGGGAAGATCTTGCTGCACTGGTGGGTAGATGGGGCACACTGCTGCTTTCAAGTGGTCAGATGATTACATATTTAATGCACATTGAGATGTGGAATACAACTCAAATTATTTTTAGGAGTCTCCTTCCAATTGGACAGCAGGGATCCTTGATAGAGTTGGGGATCCTGTGGTCAGATCTAATTCCAGGTGTACTAACACATGGCAGGGGCTATGCTCCATGGGACACCTTCAGGGATGTGTATTTTCCATGGCTGCTGTTGAACAGAATCAGGTGATTTCACACATGGGTTTTGTAGCTTACTGGTTACTCTGTAACTATACCATCCATCTCAGCCAGATAGGGTCCAGCCAAGTGTTCTCAGTGGATAGATTGAACCAGCCTACATCTTGATGTTATTCATGGGGAAGGGAAATGGTAGCAATAAAATACAAAGACTACAGAGTTGGGTTGGCTATGCATGGATCAAGCATCCCAATATGAACTAAGCCGCCTAGCTCAACAATTAGTGTTTCCCACAGGGAAGCAGCACCCAGAAACTTTGTGCCTGTAGTCACACTTGCCAACTGCAAGATTATGACTCATACCAGGGCTAAGACCAAGGGAGACCTTGGGGTTCTTGGCAAGCACAGGAACAGGCAGAAGATTGTAAATGATTGTAAGTGACTTGCTGCCTTGACAGTCTGTAGGAGTCATGCCTTCTTGGGTCTTCCTAAATCATTTATTTTTTGCAAAGTAACTTTGTGATTTCTTACATCAAGAGATAAAGTTTACTTTCACAATCACTAAATTTATATGAATCTCTTCCTTGCTTCAACCAGCAGCATCTGATAAGAGGAACCACGTGTAGTGTTCAAAGCCTGGCTCTCAAGGCCTGGCATTTCTCACCTTGGGCATCTCACCACACTTCATCCAATATGTGAGGAAGGAATGAAATATGTGAGGAAGGAATGAAGGAAGGAAGGAAGGAAGGAAGGGAAGGAGGGAGGGAGGGAGGGAGGGAGGGAGGGAGGGAGGGAGGGAGGGAGGGAGGGAGGGAGGGAGGGAGGGGAGGGAGGGAGGGAGGGAGGGGAGGGAGGGAGGGAGGGAGGGGAGGGGAGGGAAAAGGAAAGGAAGGCATACACAGATCTGTAATCTGAAACACTTCTCCAAAATCTGAAACTTTTGAGTTCCAACATGGCATAATACGTTTTGAAATTCCACACTATAAAACTATGTTTCATAAAAATTTATCAAAATATTGTATAAAAATGTACAGGTTATCTGTACAAGGTGTTTCAGATAGAAATAAACATTCTAATAGAACTAGATTTTTATCCTTTGCTCTGTATAAAAATAACACACAATCTGAAGACTTGCCACCCTTGAAATTTTATTACAATTATCTAATTTATTTAATTCATTCACCCTCATGTATAAGGTATGAATAATAAAACACTTAATATTAACATACTTGACATTCATTTCTAAAGAAATCAACAAATGAATGTAATGTATTTACATTTCAAACTGTGATGTACGATTTTATTCTTTATACTATTCACAGCATTGTATTTTTTCTTCTGTTTTCCTACCTGAACCAGAAAAAAACACTTTGGCAGAAAAATGAAACTGTAATTTGACATAAACTACAAATGATATTCTAAGAAAGGAATAAACATGAATGATTTAAGAGTTTTATGAAAATGTAGGATAGTAGACAAAAAGTGTGCTGTAAGAAAGATGAATTTTGGCTCTAGGTTTTATAAAAAAGCTTCCTTTAACTTACACTGTGTCCAAAAATGTTATAAACTTGGCTCATTTATCTGGAGCTGCTTCTCTGTTGGGACAAAAATCTCCAAACACGAGCTCACACTGGACAAGATCACAAAAGGAAGCCCACAGGCAATATTCTTGTATTTAAATATTTAAGTAAGCTAGAAATCAAAGTTACAAATTATTAAATAGAATGTTCTCTGTCCTCCTCCCTTGAGACATAATGTTCATGATAAAGTTCCAGTTTATATTTAGACTCCTCAACTCTGGCCTCTACTGGTTCTGGAAGGCTCCTCTAGTCTTGACCCCTCTGACCTCTTGCTCTTCCATTCTCCAGGTGTGTTCTGACTTGTAGAGCATCTCATAGCCACATGGAAATTCCAGAGACATCAAACTCTACCCAAGGTCCTTGCTTGGCCAACTTCAGCCACTCCCTGGTTTTCATTCTAGGGATGCATATCATGTGAAAAAGCTGGCCTATGAAAGGTTAGGGGTCACAGGCCTTGCCCGCTGAACTCCTTGCTTTATCGGGAATAGCACAGTGAGTTGAGCTGAGCTTTCAGAAGGTACAGAGACTGGAATCCATTTATGAAATACCTTGTGGTAAAGAACTCAAGGCCTTGGGTTCTTGCCTGGCTCTGACTGTTCTAGGCTGGTCCTCTACCACTTGAGCCACACTTTTGTTTCTCAAACCCTTTCTTAACTTATATAGCTTATCAAGTCATTACATATGAACTGATGTGCAGGTGGACACATAAAGCAAATGAGCACTAAAATTGTAGTTCACAGTAATCTTAAGTTATAGGCACTGGTGGCTCATGCCTATGATCTGATCTACTCAGGAGGCTGAGATCTGAGGACCAGGGTTCAAAGCTAGCACAGACAGACAAATCCGTATGACTCTTATGTCCAAAGAACCATCAAAATGTTGGAAGCAGTGGTGTGGCTCAAGTGGTAGCGCTATGGCTGTGAGTGGAAAAGCCAAGAGTGTGAGGTCTTGAATTCAAGCTCCAGAACTGGCATAAACAAACAAACAAACAAACATAAGATTCAAGAATCTGACTTTTACAAAATAAGAATTAAACATCTTATACTGAACTACTACACTGCTTGAATTCATAGTGTCTGAATCTTTTTAGAAATTACATTTAAAACATCAATATCAATATCAATATTGATGTTATTCTAATGGAAAAGAAAATTATCTTAGGTGGTTGCTAGTTTACCTAGAATATTTCTGCTTTGTATACAATGTCTTGGAATAGTTATTAACAGCTGCACCTTTCAGTATCAGTAATGTCACAATATGGTTGATATATCCTTTAAGCATTCTAACAATGGATCTCTGTGAACAATTTCACCACTAAAGAGCTACAAGAAAATCAGAAGCTAAAGCTACACATACCATCAAAGATTTTCCCAAGTGGAAACCATTCAGAGCTCATTCAGTTTTCTAGATATGAGTTCTCCAGATTAGAAAAGGCACACAAAACAATTAATATTCATGTAACAAATCCCAAAGTGGTCCCAGCCACCGAATTTTTAAGATGTGATTTTCCACCCTATAATGTGCTGCTTTCACTATTACATGTGTTGAGTAGAACCTTGGGTTGTGATATAATGAGAGTAAGTTTTAGAAATGTTAAAATAAGTATGTTTACACATGTACACACTTGTATATATGCATGTATAAGTGTGAGTATAGGTATGTGTAAATGTATATGTAAGTAAATTTGTAAGTGTAAATGTATTGTAAATATGTATGCATATATATACATATATGTGGGAATATATACATATATGTGGGAATATATACAAATACATATATATACATATTCCTATTCTACCCCATGATCTTAATATTTCCATTATTCCCACATTCTAATTCTTGCAAACCCAATACAGATTGTCTAATGTAAATCCCTTCTTGTCCCTTAGGTTAAGCTATTAGCCCTAGGGCAAAGCAGGAACAGAGGGAAGAGGAATTTATTGCAGAGAAGAGGAGCATAGGAGAGCTGAAATTTTCAAGATCAAGTTGCTTGGGAAAGTGGATGACATGATAAGACACTAGAAATCTTTCTTGCTTTATCCTTCTTGAGGATACTCTCAAGTCAGGATAAAAAAATTCTCTAGACCCACATAAAGCTAGTGACTCACTTCTCCTAAAGCAGTCCCATGATCTGTGACTTTAACCCTAAGGTCACCAAAGCAGTCATTCAAAGGCATAGTGAATAGCTAGGCAGGTGTCTTGGCCTATTTTCTGTTACAGTATGGGGAGTAATCAAATATAATATAACTCATATAATTTAATAACAAACATATCATGTTACAATCATCATAATTTAACAGTATAAATGCCAACTTAATAGAAAATATATCTATATTAAGCATAAGTGCTGCATTAACTATAAACACCTTATTATTAACTCTAAATGCTATATGAAGCACATATTTACATAAAGTATAAATACTGTCTTAAGCATACACACTATTATTCTTTGACACCATGCCTTTCCAAAAAGTTCTATTTTTATTAACTTCTTTCTCAAATCAGAGTAAGTTTATCCATACTTATTTTACTATATGATTTATGTTACAAATGATTATTTTTTATAACATTCCATTACTAATATGTGAGCTAAAATGTAGAGGCTCAATTTATTTGACAAATTAATTTCATGTTTTAAAGCTCTCATCAGTCTTAAAAACTTGTTCAGCAGGTTCTTTATCTTAGTAGTTCTGTCATATGTGTAGAATGAGCTTCCTTTCTTCATGGCCAGTTATTTCATTTTCCATGGTATGGTCACTGGTTGCGGTAGTTCCTCCATTGCTTTCAATCATTGATTCTATTCCTGTGTATTGCAATCACTTACATGTTTAGATTCCTTCATGCCATCTTACATCTTTCTTGCTTTTCTTTGTCCTTTTTTTTTTTTATTTTTGTGCCAGGACTGGGGCTTATACTCAGGCCTCCTTCTCTTGGTTAGCTTTTTTGGTTCATTTTTTTTTTCAGCTCGCCAGAGAGGTTTTACTTTTTATTTTTAAATTTTATTTATTTTATTATTTATTGTCAAAGTGATGTACAGAGAGGTTACAGTTTCATACGTTAGGCCTTGGGTACATTTCTTGTACTGTTTGTTACCTCTTCCCTCATTCCCCCCTCCCCCTTTCCCTCTCCCCCGATAAGTTGTTCAGTTGTTTTACACCAAATGGTTTTGCAAGTACTGCTTTTGTAGTCATTTATCATTTTATCCTTTGTCTCTCACTTTTGATATTCCCTTTCACTTCCCTAGTTCTATTACCAGTATATACAGTATCCAGTGTGCTCAGATGAGATACAGTGATAGTGCGGGTATCATCAACAATAGAAGCTACAGTTTCACAGGGCACGTTGAAAGTAATTATAACAGTCATTTCCATATCATGGAGTTCATTTCACTTAGTATCATCTTATGAGTTCATAAGGGCATAGCTATTAGGTTCTTGTGATCCTCTGTTGTGACTAGCCTAAACCTGTGCTAATTATTCCCTATGAGGGAGACCATAGAGTCCATGTTTCTTTGGGTCTGGCTCACTTCACTTAGTATAATTTTTTCCAAGTCCTTCCATTTCCTTACAAATGGGGCAATATCATTCTTTCTGATAGAGGCATAAAATTCCATTGTGTTTGGTTCATTTCTTAATTACTCAAAACATTATCTTAGATGGCTGTTCCAATTAGATTTACAGATATAACCTAGTTTTCAACATCCATATAACAGTTCAACATATAGACTAGATGTAGCAATTCTCTGCTGATGAGTGTTTTGATTCTTTCTATATACTGTGATTTGCATTTATAAACAATGCCATGTATCTTTACATATTTTACATATTTCTATAGTATTCCTACATTTATTTATATATTTTTTCTAAAGAATTAATTGAATAAAAATGTTATTTCCTTAAGTTATTGGTTTTGTTGGTCAATGTCTTGTGGATTTTCACGAGGGTTATGTCAGTAAGGACTATCAATTTGGGCAGCTGTGACAGAGATATAAAATAGAATAAATGTCCAGGCACTGGTGGCTTATGCCTGTAGTCCTAGCTACTCAGGAGGCTGACATATGAGCATCAAGGCTTGAAGCCAGCCTGGGCAGGAAAGTCCATGAGATAGCTTATCTCCAGAAAGCTAGAAGTAGAGCTGTAGCTCAAATAGTAGAGTACAAGTCTTGAGCAAAATAAGCTCAGGGATAGTGCCCAGATCCTGAGTTCAAGCTCCAGGACTCATTCATACATACATACATAATACATACAAAAATACATACAAAAATACACACACAAAAATAGAATAGCTGAACAGAAAGAGTGAGTTATTTCTCTCATGCACACACAGGAAGAAAATAAAACTTGACTGTTAGACAATTCAGGGCTTATGCCTAACATCCTTGTGGACAACAAACCAGCACTCCATTTTCAAAATCTCGCACTCTAGGGCACCGTCCAGATCTTTGTGACCACAGAGTTCTAAACTGCCCACTCATGCTCTAGTCAGCGGAAGGAAGGACATAGAAGGAATGTTTGCAATGAAGCACAAAAACAGCTAGGACAAGATACACCCTCTTGCTTGGCCCTAACAAGCTGCTGCAAAAGGCAATTGCTGTTCTGAATAAAATTAGCGATTGCTAAAAAGAAAAGAAGGGTGAAATGAATATTACAGTAGAGAGCTAGCAGATTCTGTAATAAGATCCTCTTCAAAGATACGTATTTATTCATATAAACTCTTAGGAGCAAACAAAATAAAATGGCCATGAACCGAAGGTGCTTGAATGTAAGCGAATGGGACAGCCTTGGGATCAAGATGCTCAAGAGACTTTCTAGACCAATGGCCCTGGAGGGTCTTCCAGTGACTACCTGTGATTTGAGGTAGCAGTTTGAGACCCATAACTCTACAACTGCCTCTTTTTTTCCCCTAGGGATGATTTCCTTTCTCAGACTAGCCAAGTGAGCTCTAACATAGTGTATGGTCAAGACTCAGGTCTTCAGATTGTTAGCCCGATGTCAGACAGTCAGACTGGATCTGTCAGACTTGTAGAGCTTGAAAAGCCTTGAGATATCCACTTGGAAATTTCCAGCATACATATAGAGATACAGGATAGATTTCCAGGTGGGGAGGCTAGAGAGGAAAGGCCACATATTTGCAACTCAAAATTATGAATCTTCCAGATTGAGTCACAGGAATTCTACCAATAAGTGTGTACAAAGATGTTGATTGATAACTCCTTCGTACAACTACTTAAAGATAATTAAAAATATTTTAAAGAGGGTACAAATAATGAAATATATATCTCAAAATCCTCTTTCTCCTCCTCCTCCTCCTTCTCCTCCTCCTCCTCCTCCTCCCCCTCTTCCTCTTCCTCCTCCTCCTCCTCTTCCTCCTCCTCCTCCTCATCATCTTCCTTCTACTTCTTAGAAAAACTGGGAATTTACTCAGAGCCTTGTACTTGCTAGGTAAGTGCTCTACCACTTGAGTCATAACCTCAACCCTTTGTGTTTTTGCAGGCTTTGATCCTTCTACAAATGAATACTTAAAAAGTAAAAAAAATAAAAACAACAACAAAGACAAATTAACTTCATCAAATTACATAAAACAAATTAAGAATTTTTATTTATTCTTCTGTGTGTCCATATATGTATTCACACATTCCCTTCTGTGTCAGCTTTTCTAACCAGTTAGGTGTTGGTCTAGAGACTTGACTCTAACTATGACATGAGAGTTCTTTCTCGTGTGTGTGTGTGTGTGTGTGTGTGTGTGTGTGTGTGTGTGTGTGTGTGTTTAGGTTGGGGGGGGGGAACTTGTTGATCTGACTGTAATCTCCACTGACAATTTCTGGTGCCTAACCCTCAACCTTCCAGTCCCCTAAACTTATACTTTCTCTTTTTCTCCAGAAACTCAGTCACTCCTAGTCTGATAGGAAGACTGGATCTGAAGCTACCAGGGTGCTTTGCATTCCAATGATAAAGGATTAGTGGCCTCTATCCCTCCCAAGCTGTGGCTGATATTGAGGGCTTCTGAGGGTTCCTGCCTTCTGTCTCAGTAGGTCTCATATCCAGACTCTGCACTGAGAGCACTGGGTCAGGGATTCTGGGCTGGCAGTGGCATCCTCTGTCCCAATGGACTGCCTGTGGGCCAATGCCCTGGATTCAAAGTGCAGTATTAAAGACAGTCTTGGGGTCTTCACAGGCCTTACTGTGGTCCAGATGGCTTTAGGAGAGGCAGGTGGTGCCATGTGGTCCCACACTGCAGTGGAGAACCAAGGCAGCTGACACCCACATTCATGTGGTACATGGGTCAATCTGAATTGTCTGTTATGACCTCATGGTGTGCTACTAGAGTTCAAATTAGTTCTCTCAGCTGTACTTTCTTAGTAGTCCTGCAGGGAACTAAGTAAGGGAAGAGTTATTCAGAAAAGGACCTATAAGAGGGAGAATTCAATCACCATCTTGGATCTTCTCCTTCCCCTTTACCACTGAGCAACATGTTCAGTCTTGTTTGCCTGTTTTGTTTGTTGGTTGTCTTAAGAAATTCGAGTAGCTCCATTTCAGGCCTCTGTGCTTGCTGTGCAAATCTAATAACCTCAGCCTGTACTGGTTTTGGAACAAGCCGGGATTTAGTCCAAAGCCAACTAGGACAGAAAAATCCAAGAGACTCTCATCTCCAATTAATCGGCAAAAAAACTAGACATAGAGGTGTGGCTCAAGTAGTAGAGCACCAGTCTTGAGTGGAAGAAGCTAATGCACAACAGTAGGCCCTGAGTTCAAGCCCCAGTACTAACCCCATAAATAAATAAATAAATAAACCCTAGCTTTGATTGTACCTGTTCTCCCCACACTGCTGCTGAAGCCCTTAAGAAAGCAATATTTTTATTCTAAATATTTCCCCTACGACAGCAGCCTGCTCTTAGTTCTTCCCATCTTTATTATTCAGGTCAATTCAGTGGTCACAGAGAAAGTATTTACTCAGTAAAAAGAAAATTTGCATATCAGAGGAATAGCAGCTTTGTTATTACTATAATTATGTGTTGGGGTTCAAGACCCCCCTCCCCGTTTCTCCTGGGGAGATGCCCAAATCCCAAACTATGAAAGAAACTCAGCCCTACCCCTCCCGCTGGCAGAAGGAGTAAAGCGTATCTTTGTGGACTGCGGTAAGCTGAGGAGAAAGTTGCCAAAACCTCCCTCCCCGTCCCCCTCACGTGTCTGGAGCCGACACAGGAAAGAAGTTTCGGGGAGCCGGTCTGGGTGTTGCACCAGTCACATTTATTCAGAGGGAGGGCAGAAGAATTTATTATGGTGATGTCGGCGGGAAGGAGAAGGACTTGGGGTGATTAGCTGGAGGTTAGTGATTGGCTGAGCCAGGCTGTTCGGCAAGAGTGGCACCCTGGGACTTCCCCCACAGGCTGATGTCATGCCCCAATAGAACCGCCTCTGGGCTCCAGCGTCGCCATCTTGGAGGCAAACATGTGGACCCAAGATCGAGATGGGAGGCGGGCTGGGCCAGAACTACTCCTTCCGGTTCCAGACCCGGAAGGTGTAGGAGTGGCTTCCAGCCATGTGGCCCCAGGGCGGGAAGAGAGGAGGGTCAGTCAGGGACTGCCCTTCTACATGTACAGCCAGCATCCCCACAATTATGTAAGATTGTTCTGTAAATGGAGTAATGAATATAGCAGAATTCTCCAACTGAATTTTTTTTTAATCAGCAGCCAATGGTAGCCCACATTTGTAATTCTACCTACTCAGGAGGCTGAGATCTGAAGATCAACTTCCAAAGCCAGCCCAGGCAGAATAGTTTATGCAATTTTTATGTTCAATTAAGCAGCAAAATGCCAGGCTAGAGATGTGGTTCACATAGTAGAGTGCCAGCCTTGAGTAAAAGTACAAATCCCAGTACCATCACCCACATTCGTTTTAATGTAGTTTATCAGAGATGTCAGAGAATATTTTTCCCAACATTTTTCAACAAAAAGACCCTATTGATATTAATGACCACTTATTTGGGTTAGAGTTCAATATGGGGGGAAATATTGGTTGGTGTCACTCATAAAAATTCCCATGTGGTTTTATTTTGTTTTGAAGTTTAGTGGAATTATGAGCTACTTGTAAATAAGCTTAAGTAAAATGTGATCACAGGTAAAATCTGGAACTGCTCAGCAATTCCTTATATTAAAAAGCAAAATTACAACAAATCTAGTTTTGCCAGTCTCTAATGGCTTAATTTGGGCATGAAGCTAGAACAAAACAAAACAAAAAAGGTCCAAAATGCTTTACTGAGTTACAGACAAGCTATATGTATAGCCAGAAAAAAAGTAATGAGCTATGGCCTGAGTTGCCATAGCTCTTATTTTTAAATGATTTCAGCATTTAGCTGCTTCTAATTGGTCAAGAGCCAGCTACTTGTCACAGCAGGAAGTTGCAAGTTGTAGTCTGTTTTATATCAGGCTAGATTGACGTTCACGATATATAGTGAAACTTATGGACAAAACTTATAGAGGGAACACTGACCAAATTTAACATATAGAAGCCTGCATGCTACCTGGCTGTCCAAGGCATTGAACTAGAGGGATAAAAACTGAAGAAAGAGGGAGATATGGGAACGTTGTTTCAGTGAAAATATTCAAATAGTATAATTTCAAAAAGGAATAGTAAGGTGATATAAAGGTCAATGCTGAGTCAGAAAGAAAAAGGAAGAAACACAGAAAGGGAAGAAAGAGAAGATGGGATGTGGAAAGGAGAAAGAACCAGCACCCACTTAACATCTGAAATGCAAAATTAAAATAACTCATGTGAAAAAAAAAATCACACACTGGACACTGGTAGCTCAGGTTTGTAATCCTCACTACTCAAGAAGCTGAGATCTGAGGATTTCACTCTGGAGTCAGCCTGGGCACAAAAGTCCATGAATTTGTTATCTACAACAAACCAGCAAAATACTTGAAGTAGCCAATTGGTAGAGAGCCAGGTTTGAGCAAAAAAAAAAAATAGCCAGCAAGAGAACAGGGCCCTAAGTTCAAGCCCTAATTCAGAGTCAAAAATAAACAAAAACAACAGCAACAAATGTTACCCAACTCCTGGACCACAAAGCTTGCTTCTTCTCTGAATGTTCATCTGCATTAAGAGAAAAGAATAATAAATATATACATGGAAAAATTAATTTATTTATACTTTGGGTCAAAACTAGAGAAAGATGGAGAGAGGAAAAGAAGGAAGGGAGACAGAGGAAAGGAGAGAGAGAGAGAGAGAGAGAGAGAGAGAGAGAGAGAGAGAGAGAGAGAGAGAGAGAAATCTCCACCTTGTCCATAAGAGTTACAAATTGTAGAAAAAAAAATAGAACAAAAGCCAGAACTGGATGTCAGTGGCTTACACCTGTATTCCTAATGAATCAGGAGGCTGAGAACTGAGGATCACACTTCAAAGCCAGTATAGGCAGGAAAGTCTATGACACTTTTTTGTCCAATAAATTACCAAAAAAGCAGGAAGCAGAACATGGCTCAAATGGTAGCATACTATCCTAGGCCCTAAGTTCAACCCCTAAGACTTGCAAAAAATAATAAAGAGAGAGAGAAGGAAGGAAGGAAGGAAGGAAGGAAGGAAGGAAGGAAGGAAGGAAGGAAGGAAGGAAGGGAGGGAGGGAGGGAGGGAGGGAGGGAGGGAGGGAGGGAGGGAGGGAGGGAGGGAGGGAGGGAGGGAGGGAGGGAGGGAGGGAGGAAGGAAGGAAAGAAATGAAAGAAAGAAAGAGAATGAGAGCCAGGAAATGTACTTGTGGAGATTCAGCTTATATGAGAGGTAGTCTCTCTCCTGGGAAGTCCTGGCACTGGGTTCTTGGTATGGCCAATCACATCAGCACCATATTTCCTGTAAGATTTTAATTCATAGGGTATCCTTGACAAGTAGAGGCAGGACAGGATATAGAGTAGAAAAAGGGAGATAAAACAGCTCCATTAAAAACAGCTAGTTGGGCTGGGGATATAGCCTAGTGGCAAGAGTGCCTGCCTTGGATACACGAGGCCCTAGGTTCAATTCCCCAGCACCACATATACAGAAAAAAAAAAAACGGCCAGAAGCGGCGCTGTGGCTCAAGTGGCAGAGTGCTAGCCTTGAGCGGGAAGAAGCCAGGGACAGTGCTCAGGCCCTGAGTCCAAGGCCCAGGACTGGCCAAAAAAAAAAAAAAAAAAAAAAAAAACAGCTAGTCATCCTGGGAGTGATGGTCCATGCCTGAACTCCTAGCTACTCAAGAGACAGAAGTCAGAGGTTCACAGGTAGAGGGTCTGTCTAAACAAAATTCAGTGTGGGCCCTATCTGGAAATCAAAAGGATTCTCAGTAGGAAAAATAAGTGTCCCAACTGGCCAGAGAAATGAAGAAACTTCAACTTCCAATCCTCCAACTGAATCATTCATAAATATCCACTGCTTTCTCAAAGATGTTTTCATTTCCCCCAGTTTAGACCTAGAAAAGGAGCTATATATGCTGTTTCCAAGTTAATTCATGGGTCCAGAAAAAGGAGCTTATGTTTCCCCTTTCAATGGCATGTTCCTGTGTTCTCAGCTACACAGAGGCGTGGGTAAGAGGACCATGGCTAGAAGCCTGCTAAAGGCAAAAAATGAAGTTGTTTCCTGAAAAAAATAGTTAAACCAGAAGAGCTGTGAATGTGGTTCAGGTGGTAAAGCCACCTGCCTAGACAGCATGTCAGAGAGAGAGAGAGAGAGAGAGAGAGAGAGAGGTCAAACACTGGTAGTTCACACCTATAATCCTAGCTATGTGTAAATATTAGATATAAGAATCCTGGTTTGAAGCCAGGTCCAGGCAGACAAATGCTAGAGACTCTTCTCTCCAATTATTCAGCAAAAGGCTGGAACTGGAGGTGTGGGCTAGTGGTAGAGTACTAGTCTTGAGCAGAACAAAGCTAAGGGAGAGTGTGAGGCCCCAGTATGGACACAAAAAATAGTAAAATAAAATAAAATAGTAAAATAAAATAAAATAATAAAATAATGTGATAAACCACCTATCTAGCAATCATGTCAATAAAAGTGTGTGTGTATGAGAGAGAGAGGGGAGAGAGATTATGAGCATAGTTAAAGCCCTAGAAAAAAAACATGGGTACAACAAACAGGAACACACTAAAGCTACCAGCACAACAATGTTCATCGCAGCACAATTTGTCATAGCTAAAATATGGAACCAACCCAGATGTCTCTCAGTAGACGAATGGATCAGGAAAATGTGGTACATATACACAATGGAATTTTATGCCTCTATCAGAAAGAATGACATTGCCCCATTCATAAGGAAATGAAAGAACTTGGAAAAAAAATTATACTAAGTGCAATGAGCCAGACCCAGAGAAGCATGGATTCTATGGTTTCCCTCACAGGGAATAATTAGCACAGGTTTAGGCTAGCCACAGCAGAGGATCACAAGAGCCGAATAGCTATGCTCCTATGAACACATAAGGTGATGCTAAGTGAAATGAACTCCATGTTATGGAAATGACTGTTATATCACTGTTGTAATTACTTTCAACATGCCCTGTGAAACTGTAGCTTCTATTGTTGATGATCCTCTTGTATCCCTTCCTGTGGTTGTACTCACACTATCACTATACCTCATCTGAATATACTGGATACTGTATATACTGGTATTAGAACTAGGGAAGTGAAAGGGAATATCAAAAGCAAGAGACAAAGGATAAAAAGACAAATGACTCCAAAAGCAATACTTGCAAAACCATTTGGTGTAAACCAATTGAACAACTCATGGGGAAAGAGGGATAGGGGGAGAGGGAGGGGAGAAATGAGGGAGGAGGTAACAAACAGTACAAGAAATGTACCCAAGGCCTAACATATGAAACTATAACCTCTCTGTACATCAATTTGACAATAAAAAAAAAAAACATGGGTACATTCTTTTTAGTATTTGTTTCTTGAGGCTGGGAATGTGTCCTAGTGGTAGAGTGCTTGCCTAAGAAGCATGAAGCCCTAGGTTCGATTCCTCAGCACCACATAAACAGAAAAGGCCAAGAGTGGTGCTGTGACTCAAGAGGTAGAGTGCTAGCCTTGAGTAAAAGAAGCTCAGGGACAGTGCTCAGGCCCTGAGTCCCAAGCCCCAGGACTGGCAAAAATTTTTTTTTCTTATATTACTATATTTTCTCACCCCTAACCCATTTTTCTTGTTTGCATTTTTGTTTTGTTTCAGTAAAATATCTGAAGTTGTCCTTTGGAATCCCGACTGGTTAAAATATCCCCACATTTTTCTTTCACAGAACAAAGCAACACCTTCTATAAACTAAAGCAGGTCTGCTCTGCTGACAAGGCCTTCCAGTGATCTCTGCAAGCATGTATATTTAGTAGTTTTAGTGGGGTCTTTGCATGTAGAGGGTAAGGCATATGTCCTGGGCAACCAGTTAAGGAAGAAACTTGGTAAGTTAACCTGCAAAGACTTAATTGCTTTCCAAGGGGTTAAGCCCTGCAGCCAGTCAATATCAGGTGAGTGCTCCCTAACACTTTTCCTGCCATGTCTTCCTAGAAATCCAAGCTAGTGAAGCAGGTAGGGGAGGAGGCCCACCCTCATCCTCTCTTAACATTTGACATGATACCGGGGCTTGAACTCAGGATTTGGGCTCTTAAGCTCAAAGCTGGTGTTCTTCCACTTTGAGCTACAGTGCCACTTTTGGTTTTTGAGTGGTTAACTGGAGATAAGAGTCTAACAGGGACTGCAGGTAAGATCTACCTGTATCCTGCTACTTTTGTTTTGTTTTTGTTTCTTTTGCTCAGGACTGGTGCTCTATCCCTTGAGCCACAGCTCCATTTCCAGCTTTTTGCTGGTTCAGTTCATTGGAGAGTAGAATCTCACAGACTCTCCTGTGCATTCTGACTAGTAACCATGATCCTCCTATCTCAACCTTGTGAGGAGTGCCACCAGCACCAGGCTTTGGTGCACTTTTTAAAAAGTGTGAAGCACAGATTTTTACCTGGGGATAGAAGGAAATAGATTACTAGGTGTGTTTATTAAAGCATGGATGAGAAGAAAAGTCCTGTGCCTCTTCTAACCTTTGTTACATTCCACTTATTCAGAAGGGAACTGTGAGAAGTAGGATGAAGCCATCCAGGTCTGAGACAGACACAGAAAATACCATTTCCTTGTTGGAAGGAAGGAGTTGAATCTTCTGTTCCTTGGTTTCATTTATAAGGGTTTTTTTGTTATTATTACTAGGTATTTAGTTGCACAAATGGGTTTCAATTTATAGGACTACAATGCATCTTAATCAATGTCACCTCTTCCATCATTTCCCCCATCTCTTCCAATACTATCCATCCTCCAATTGCCTGGTTCTGTTTTCACATATATATGAAATATGTAAATATATAAAATATATTCACAAATATATAAATACATGAAATATATACTGAATATTATGATTTTTTGCACCCATCCTTCCTCTCTCCATATATCTAACCCACTCCTCTTGTTCTCCATCTCTCCCACAATTCATATTCCAGCTTCCTAGTAAAAGATATACTAATGAGTTTTCCTAGAGTTGTCCTAATAATGAATTTGGTTAATATAAGCAACACACATATAATAATGTCTGGTACATGGTAAAAACAAAAACAAAAACAAAAAATAACTACTTGCAATTAAAACTAAGATTGCATTATAATGTACTCCAGACTGTGCAAGAAACCCATTCATCAAGGAGAGTCTGGTGTGTGTGTGTGTGTGTGTGTGTGTGTGTGTGTGTGTGTGTGTGTGCATGTGTGTGCAGTACTGAGCTCTTAGCTTTTTACCACTCAAGGCTGGTACTCTACCACTTGAGGCATACTCCCATGTACAGCTTTTTTCAGGTTAATTGGAGCTATGCGTCCCATGGTCATTTCCTGCCCAAGTTGGCTTTGAACCATAATCTTCATATCTCAGCCTCCTAAGACATCTAAGACATGCACAAATACTTCCAGCAGGTAATTTCTGAGTCACTGGGTCATGTCTAATATTTGTCCCTGTGCTGTGAATTAGAATGACATCCCACTCATCAGGGAGAAATGGCTCTGTTACAGGCATGCTAATAGTATATTAGTAGTGGCTAGACACAGAGGAAAAGCACATAGGAACTGTGTATTTTAAAAGTGAGGGGAAGGGAGAGGGAAGTGACTAAAGCGTGCCAGTCAATACCTTCGAAGGATTGAAATGGGATTTCACCTGAATCTTGCTATACGTTCCTAAAATTGCCCCTTCTGCAGGTTCCAGCTGAGGCTGTTTTCTTTCCCCAGAAGCTATGGTTCTCCGTAGCAATGGCACCTCACTGAAACCACACTGCCCTCTACTGGATGTCAGAGTTCAAGTCGGGAAGGAGAGTTAGTCATTTTTAATAAAATTTGTGTAACTTATGCACGAGATTTGGATGGAAAGTGAAGAGGGCCTATTAGAGGTGCAAAATCTGTCAGAGGCAAAAGTAGGAGGTCAGAGGTGTGCATGCAGCTGGAGGGAGCTCCAGGTTAGCTGAGGCTCACTCTGGGGTCCTCAGCACCATCAGTCCTTGCTGTGCCCCTTGGATAATGTATCCCACCTTGCTAAGCTTCAGGTTTCTCTTTGTGAAATGGAATAATTAATAAAAGTATCACTGTTGGGCTTCAGTGGCTCACTCCTGTAATCCTAGTACTTAGGAGACTGAGATCTGAGGATCACAATTCAAAGTCAGGCCAGGCAGGAAAGCTGTGAGACTCTTACCTCCAATTAACCACCAAAAAGACAGAATTGGAGGTGCAGTTCAAGTGGCTGAGTACAAGCCCTCAGCAAAAAAGCTAAGGGACAGTGCCCAGACCCTGAGTTCAGCTCTAATACTGGCACACACAAAAAAAAAAAAAGAAAAGAAGAGAAAAAAGAGTAGTACTGGTGCTGAAACTGGAGAGTAGCAGGCTATAATACGGGGCCACGGGGGATAGAGAATATATCATCTCTGGCACAATTCTTCCTTCTACCTGAGGTGTCCTGGGTTCTAAGAAGCAACATCAGTTCCTGGCCCCAGTCACTGCCATTGCAGAGAGAGAACTGACTTCGACCTTTGTGCTGACCAACCCAATCCACACACACGAGACATCTTCTGTTTGCTGTTCTCAACGTTCTGCATCATCCTGCCTCCATGAGAAGTTCACCATCTGGGCACCACGGGGCCCATTGAGGGGGGCAATGTAGAGTTAACACAACTTTCAAAGTGAGATAATGGGGACTCAGGGTAAAGGAGTCATTAACTAAACATGAGTCATAGAAAATTCACTTATTCAGGAGGGGAATATCTACATGAAACTAAACCAAGAGGAAAAAATTCAACAACACTTGACTAGGATCTTATAAATATGAGTGAATTAAATTCCTTCTTAATATTATGCTAAAGAGAAGAAAATTAACTCATCCATTTTTCATTCATTCATTCCAAGTAGTTATTATTCCACCATCCTTTGGGCAGCTGCATTGACCTGGTGTCCTTGCATCTGTGAAGAAAATATAGATAAGACACAAACAAAACTAAAGGTGATAGAAAAGCTTATTGGAAAAGGAGTTGGAGATTTAGCTCAGTGGAAGAGTGCTTGCATACCAAGTACAAACCCTGAGTTAAGTCCTCAGCACTTCCCAACAAAACCCCTAAAACTAAAAATTTATTAGAAGAGAAATATGGTAAGGAAAGAGAGCACATGGCCTAGATATGCCACAGGAGGCAGCATGTCAACCGTCTCAGCCATCTTATCTACTTAGAGCCATCTTATTTATTAGAGCTTAGCCTTGGGTCAGAAAGGGAGCATTGGAGTCTTGGAAGATGGCTTTCTGATTGATGTGTCTTCTATCCATTTCCCATGATGTTGTGACTACAAAGACGTTAGTAACTATCCTTCTTTCCTCTTTCTTTCATAGGAACCTGACCCCATTTCATTGCCAGGCAGGTTTTGGTTTATCAGCTTATCCTGCCATCTGCAAGTTCTCTAGGCCACAAGTCCCGGCCTACTCTTCTACTAACTCAATCACCACCACAGGCTGATCAAGTCTAAGCATATGTGTTAAGAGGAGAGGCCACAGCAGCTGGACTCTTAGCCTCAAGCACCTGCTGGGTGGGTGGACTGCTTCCTCTTTCCTGTGGGTTGTCAAACTCTCATGACTGTGACTGAAACCAGGTAGGCATGAGTGAGCATGCCCTCCAGTAAACAAGCTTGAGTGGGTGAGGGCTCAGATTGACTGAAACTCTTAGGCCACTAAAAAGAAGTCCCTGTGTCTGGAGGGGATGCCTTTCACGGTTCCAAAACTGTATGTGAGCAGCCTTGCTGTAGATCCTGGCGGTGCTGTGGATTCTGTAGGCATCCGCACACATCACTGAATTCATCACATAAGGACAGACAAAAATCACCACCACTAGTGGGTTTGCATTGGAACTCCAGAGATAAACCAGCCTTGGTCTCTCACTATTCACAGAAGCTTCTAGCTCACTGGTGCTCTGGGAACACTTTTCCTTAGAACTAGGAGGGAAAGAGCAATGCCTTAGTCACCAACTACATCCATTATTAAAGGTACTGGGAAATGCAATAAAAATAAATGAGTAGAAAGCAAGAAACCGAGGAGGGAGGGAGGGAGGGAGGGAGGGAGGGAGGGAGGGAGGGAGGGAGGGAGGGAGGGAGGGAGGGAGGGAGGGAGGAAAGACTAAAAATGTGCAAGGTCTGTGTGCTGAAAACTACAAAGCACTGCTGAGAGAAGTTACAGGAAATCTCATTGGGAGACTTTGTGGGCTGGAGGATTTCTTTGTTGTAGTGGTGTGTTCCCCATACTCACCCATACATTCAGTGCAACCCTGTGTCTGTCAGCTTCCAGATCCTGTGAGAAATGCCAGAAGCCCTTCACATTGAAGGAGGCAAAGGTTGACTTGGGTTTATTTCAGAGATCTCAGTCCATGAATCCTTGGCCTTGTTACCTTGGGCCTGAGGCAGCACAGTGCCCATGGCAGAAGGACATTGTGGAGAAATTCTGTGCTTCATAGCACTGGGAAGCAGAGAGAGGACAGGAATGAGCTGGACCCCATGTGCCCCTGAAGGGCACCCCACTGACCTAACTCTCTCCCACTAGGCTTCACTTCCTGAAACTTCCACCAAAATGAGCAATAAATTTCAATAATAGATTTTAACTACTGAGGAATTATAATAATTGGCTTTAAGTATTACTGTAGTATAGGAATCAGACAGGTAGCAAGGTGCTGGTAGCTTATACCTATAATTCTAACTACTTAGGAGATTAAGATATGAGGATCACAATTCAGAGACAGTCTGAGCATGATCCGTAAGACACTTATCTCTAATAAACTACCAATAAGCTGGAAATAGAAATATGACTAAAAAAGGTAAAGGACAGTACCTAGGCCCTGAGTTCAAGTGCTGGCGCGCGCGCACACACACACACACACACACACACACACACACACAAACACACACACACACACAAATCAGCTATTCTTCACCCTAACTGGGAATAGAAATGCTGATCAGCTTGCCGTTTTCTTCAAAAAGTCAAACGATTACTTATTTGGTAAGAATCATTCTAGAAAAATCAGCTATTACATTGTAAAGATGTGGATGCCTTTCTAGCCAGAGGTACAATAGAACCATCAGTAACTGTCTTCCAGGTTACAGCAATATACTTCTGGGAAGCACCAGGACCTTCTCCAAGGCCCTCAGTACCAGATTTCAGATAGAAAAATTACATGCTTTTGAGTGACATTCCCAGGGCTCCACCATATGAGAAAACTAGATTCCCAGCTGTATGAAAACAACTGTGCATGTGAGCATAATCCTCATTTGGGTTTCTCTGATCTCTACAAGTAGCAGCATCGCCATTAATCCAGATGTGTTGTACTTATAGATGGGCATGTTAAATTGAAACCCCTTTGACCAAGTGCTTAAAGATAATTAAAAATGATATAATAAAATGAAAATCAAAAAGAATATCTCTTCTATAGTTGTCCCCATACTTGAGAAAGGGAAGTATACTATGTAAAGTGAAAGAAGCTGTAGAAGCTGTTATGGAGATTGACAAAGGAGGAACTGGAACTCAAGAGGGGATAATAAAAAGTCTAAGTCAAATAATGCCCAGAGCTCTCAGGCTCTTGAGGTATTTCTTTTTGTGTTTTACAATAAAACATGGGATCACGTTTAGTCACATTCAGTGGCTACAGATGGAATCCAAAATATCTTATTGGGGGGCAGTGATGAACATGATTAAAGAGAATATTAATATAATTGGCTGGCTTTTACAACTGAGCCAGTCAGGGGGCAGTGAACGATTTTGGAACACCTAAAGATGATTCTCTCTCTCTCTCTCTCTCTCTCTGTGTGTTGTGTGTGTGTGTGTGTGTGTGTGTGTGTGTGTGTGTGTGTGTCTCCCCACCCCCTCTCCTTATGCCACTACTGGGGCTTGAACTCAGGGCCTCATGTTTTCACTGAAGGCTAGCACTCTACCATTTAAGCCAAACCTTAACTTCCAGCTTTTTCTGGTTAATTGGAGACAAGAGTCTCATGGAAGCTGGGAGCCAGTGGCTCACACCTATAATCCTAGCTACTCAGGAGGCTGAGATCTGAAGATGGCAGTTCAAAGCCAGCCCAGGCAGGAAAGTCCGTGAGACTCTTATTTCCAATTAACCACCAGAAAACCAAAAGTGGCGCTATAGTTCAAATGGTAAAGTGCTAGCCTTGAGCTGAACAGCTCAGGGGGAACTTTTCTGCACAGGCTCCTTCAAATCATGATCCTCAGATCTCAGCCTCCTGAGAAGCTACTTTTACAGGCATGAACCACCAACCCCTAGCTAGTTTTCTGACTTTCTTCAGGCATGTCCCAGCTATACTCTTCTTTGCTTCCCTTTCTTTTTCTCATTCTCTCCTGCTTCATCAGACTTCCCTGTGAGACAAATAATATAGCTCTGCAAATCCCAGGGTTGTGTTGTTATAGCTCAAGATTCAACAGGGGATGTACCGGTGGTTGAAGTCTGTAATCCTAATTATTCAGGAGGCTGAAATCTGAAGATTGCAATTTGAAGCCAGCCTAGGCAGGAAAGTTTGTGAGATTCTTTTCTCCAATCAGCTACAAAAAAGCTGAAATTGAAGCTGTGGCTCAAGTGATAAGAGCACCAGCCTTGATCAATAAAGCTAACAGACAGCATCCAGGTCCTGACTTTAACCTCCAGTACTGGCACACACCCAAAATAAAATTCCAACAAGAAAGGAAATCGGAAATCTGTCCTTCTTTCCCTGTGATTCATTTATCAAATCTCAGGCAAGCATGTAGAGGAACCCCGCTGAGATGCCTACCCCATGACTCAGTAACTAGCTATCAGACACTGAGTGATCTAATTGGCCAGGTCTGAGTCACATGCCTACCACTTGCACCAATCACAGACATGTAATGTTTTTATGAAAACTCATGAGAGGTGGGTAGGCTGTCCATGGCCCACATGCAGATTCAAAGCTCACAGACACATACAGGGTTCCATCATTGATTTCAGGTCTGCTGATATCTTGAAATTCTATTCGTGTGTGTGTGTGTGTGTGTGTGTGTGTGTGTGTGTGTGTGTGTGTGTGTGTGTGTGTTTTCTATGTATTCCAGCACTGAGGCTTGAACTGAGGGCAGTAACTCTTGCTTGGCTTTTTCACCACAGCTGGTGCTTTACTACTTAAGACCTATCTCCCTCCAGTTCCTGCATTTTGCTGACTAATTGGAAATAAGAGTGGAGGATTTTCTGCCTGGGCTAACTTCAAATTGTGATTCTCAGATCTCAACTTCCTGAGCAGCTAGGATTACAAACATGGTCACTACTTAGGAGGCTGAGATCTGAGGACTGAGGTTGCAGTTCAGCCAGGCAGAAAACTCCTTGAAACTCTTAACTACAATTAACCATTCAAAAAAGCCAGAAGTGCAACCGTGGCTCCAGAGTAGAGTGCTAGCCTTAAGCAAAACACCTAAAGGACAGAGCTCAGACCCTAAATTAAAAATGTAATACTATTACCAACACACACACACACACACACACACACACACACACACACCACTTTGAAAAAGTGATACCAACAAAACAGAAAATTATTTAACATTGTAATACCTCTAATGGCAATTTTACTTTGCTTTTTGAACAAGACCACATATTCATTTTTTATTGGGCCCTATAAATTATGGATCTTTTTGCGGGATACCTGCGTATCATTTTCTGTCCTACTTGTCTATTACTGGCTGAGTAATCATGCAACACTCAACTCTGCCTTGAGACTATCTTTATCTTTTAAACTTTTTTTTAATTTTATTTTTTGTGCTGGTACTAGGGCTTGAACTCAAGGCCTAGGGACTATCCCTTAGCTTTTGTGCTCAAGTTTTGTGCTGTATCACTTGAGCCACAGCTTCATTCTCATCATTTTTTGTTGGTTAATTGAAGATAAGAGTTTTACAGACTTTCCTGTCTGGGCTGGCTTCAACTATAATCCTCAGAGCTCAGCCCCCTGAGTAGCTGGGATTGCAGGGGTGAGCCAGCAGGGCCCACTGTGAATAAACCATTGTTTAATATCTCCTGACTGTGCGAGGCTCAGCTGCAGGTTCTTCCAGTTCACATGAGGTTAACTATGCTTATTGTCATATCCAACTGCTGTCTGGCCAATCACACATCCATTCTTGCAAGGAAGAAGGAAAATGGGCTTAGCCTGGTACTCCCATCCTGCCTTTTCCCACCCACTTGGATGTAAGACTGCACCATCTTTAAGATTCTTACATGGCAATCCTGAGATCCAGTAGACCAAGACAGATTGGCTGGCCCATATACAAGGTGAGGTCTAAAATGGCAATTCCATCACCTCTTTGACACCCTTAGTCAAAGTCGTCACATGCCATACTAGATTCAAGAGGGAGATTCCATTACACATCAGGAAAAGTGAGGCCTAGAAAGAGGTTGAAACACTTTCCTGAAGTCACACATCTAGTAGATCACAGGGCTGGGAGGGGACTCAGTCTGACTCCAGGTTCTGGGCTGCATTTCATTTACTCTTGAACTGACAGCAGTCTCCACACACCCCAACTGAGGTGATGACAGAGAATCCATCCTGGCTCCAGAAGGCAGCCTGAACATCAAAGGAGAGAGGTTTGAGGAAATTCTCTTTTGATCTATAAGAAAAAGGACTTCATAACAACCAGAGTTATCAAAAAATAAAAAGGGCTCGTGGAGGGAAAGATGGCGCCGATAGAATAGGGAGGCACCCCGACTCGCTCCAATGGCATAGTGAGCTGGGAACCCCAACACCCAACACCCCATCAAGAACCCAGCAAAACCAGCAGCCAGAAGCAGTGGAGAAACGCAGGAAAACAAAAAGGAGCAAAAAAGAAGAACCGAAAACCTACACGGAGCCGGAGATTCACCGGGGCACCCTCCCCCCACCAGCCGACCCTGGCCCAAACAGGGTCAGGCTGGGAAAGGGGAACCCGGCGATCGGCAGACAGGTTGCCAGGAGCGCAGAATTCATATAGCGGGAGACCCCACAGACACAAGGCAGGGTGCTGACAAAGACACACACCGGCAGCGACGAGAAGTTTGGGTCCACACCGGGTCCGGACAAAGGAACCCAGCACGGCAGAAATCGGGAACCAGGGAAGCCACCACGACACTTAGCCAACCCCTGGAGGGCCAACGGCTGCGCGGGACACACACACAAAGCAGCAAAAGTGAGTGCCCTCCCTCCCCCACCCCCACCCCTGAGGGAACAAAGAACCCCCAAATCAGGCAGGGAAGCTCCCATCAGGCGCTGGGAAGTCAGTTTAGCAGGGGAAGGGCGGAGCAGCCCCAAGGCCCCACAGGTTCCTGAACTGGCAGAACCGGCCCCGCCCCCTTCCCAACAGGGGCCGGGAGACGGCCGGTTGTGCAAACCCCACCCGAGGTGCCTGGACCTCGCAGGCTCTTACAACTAAAACCACAGGCGTTGGTGGGAAATACCAGCCCAGCAGGGTCACCTGAGCCTGATCACGTCCCCCACTCACAGCAGAGGTGAGGTCTGAAGGTGCCAAGCCACACCCGGACAGTCGATCCCACTGGACCCCACACATACCGCCCCCCCCCAACGGACTCGTGGGAGGGCACAAGCACAACCCAACAACCCAGGACTTGCTCTGGGAGGCATATCCCGCCGAAGTGCCTGTTGCAGTGGACGCTCAGCGCACAGGAGGGCGGGGCCCCCGGTGACAGCACCCGCTCTGGTAGGCGTACCCTGCACTGGTGGGCAGAGCCACAGCAGCAGCACCTGCTGCCGTAGACACGCCTACACAGGAGAGAGGGAAGAACCAAACCTGAGAAGCCATCCAGATCTCCAGATGCGCAAATCACAAAGAAACATAACTCAGTTCATCAAAGGGCAAGCCAACTCGCCAGCTCCAAAAAGCAGCACGACTGAAGAGGAGATGGAGAATAAAAAAGCAAATGAGGCCATGTTAACAGGAATGATCGAAAGCGTCAGAAATGAAATCAGAAAACAATTCCAGGAATTTAGAGCGGAAATCTGGAAGGACACCCAGGAAGCCAAGAAAGAAATGGAAGCAAAACTGGATACAATGCAAGCCTGCTTTAAAGAAATGGAAGCAAAAATGGATACAATGCAAGCTGCCTTTAAAGAAAATCTCCACATCCTGAGAATTGAAATGCATGAAAAAATAGATTTAAAATACAACTCTTTAAAGGAAGAAATCTCCACGATCAGAGCTGATATGACAACCATAAATAGCTCTCTGACATCCATAAACTCCGCAATTGAAACCATAACACAAAGAGTAGACCACATAGAATCCAGAATCTCTCGCCTGGACGATGAAGCAGCTGACAACAATCAGAAAATGACCACACTCCAAGAAAAGGTGAAGCTTCAGGGAAGACTAATCCAGGAACTAATGGACAAAGACAAGAGATATAATCTGCGCATAATTGGAATAGAAGAAGGAGCCGAATATCAGAGCAGAGGGCTTAATCATGTTCTCAATAAAGTTATTGCAGAAAACTTCCCCAATCTCACAGGGGACCCCATCCAGGTAACCGAAGCCTATAGGACACCTGGCAGGCCAGACCCCAGGAAAGCCACCCCAAGGCACATAATATTCAAGACTACAGACCTCAAGATTAAAGAGCAAATTCTGAATTCAGCCAAAGCGAAGAAGGAAACTTTTTTCAATGGGAAGAGGATTCGAATAACATCCGACTTATCCACACAAACTTACCAAGCTCGAAGTGAGTGGAAGAACACCATCCAAGTACTTCAGAATAACAATTTACAACCTCGGATCAAATATCCAGCGAAACTGGAGTTCACATTCGAAGGGAGAACCAGATCTTTCCACACCAAAGAGGAGCTAAAGGAGTATGTGAATAAAAAACCAGCCCTACAGCGAATATTAAGAGGGGATCCCCACCCAACAGAGATCGTAAAAGACACACAGACAGAATCAGAAAGAAACTTCAATAGCCAAAGTCCAGCAGAAACACAAGCTCACTAAAGACAAGAAAAAAAAAAAAAAAGAAGAAGAAAAAACAGCCCACCAAGAAAATGGAAGGAGAAAAAACACCCTTATCCTTGATCTCTTTAAATATAAATGGCTTAAACTCCCCGATTAAGAGGAGCAGACTGGCAGAATGGATTCGCAAACAAAAAGTTGACATCTGCTGTCTACAAGAGACCCACCTTACAGCAAGGGACAAAAACAGGCTTCGAGTGAAAGGATGGAGCAAGACCTACCAAGCAAATGCATCCACCAAAACGGCAGGTGTAGCCATTCTGATCTCAGACAAGCTGGACTTCTCTTTAAAGTCCACTCAAAAAGACAAAGAAGGACACTACATATTAATACAAGGAAAAATCCAGAATCAAGAAATCACGGTGATAAATGTATACTCACCAAACAAAAGAGGCCCGACATATGTCAAGCAAATTCTCAAAGAATTACAGAGCAAGATAGACGCAAACACAATCATAGTGGGTGACTTTAATACTCCTCTCTCTCCAAGAGACAGATCCAACACCCAGAGGATTAGTAAGGGAGCTGAGGACCTAAATAACACCATTTCCCAAATGGATCTAACAGACCTATACAGAACCTTTCACCCTACAGAGACCCAATACACCTTCTTTTCAGCAGCCCATGGATCATATTCCAAAATAGACCACGTCATAGCCCACACAAAGAACCTCAGCAAATACAAAAGTATTGACGTCATCCCATGTATTATATCTGATCACAGTGGATTAAAGGTAACCCTCAACAACAAAGGATACCACAGAGCCTATACACACTCTTGGAGGCTAAACCCCACGCTGCTATCCAACACTTGGGCCACAGATCAAATTAAAGATGAAATCAACGAATTCATAAGCCACAATGACAAAGAAAACACATCACAAAGAAACCTATGGGACACAGCTAAGGCAGTACTGAGGGGCAAGATCATTGCACTCAGCACCCACATTAAAAGAATGGAAGCAGAGCAGGTGAATACCCTCACGATGAAACTAAAACAACTGGAGAAACAAGAAATGACAGAATCTAAAACGACTATGAGGGGAGAGATCACGAAGATTAAAGAAGAGATAAATCTGATTGAAAATAGAAAGACCATTCAACAAATAAATAAGACTAAAAGCTGGTTCTTTGAGAAAATAAACAAAATTGACAGACCCCTTGCAAGACTTACAAAAAAAAGAAGAGAAGAGATTCATATTCGTAAAATCAGGGACTCCACAGGAAAAATTATAACAAATACACACGATATTCAAACAATCATAAGGAGCTATTTCCAAAACCTCTACTCAGCAAAAAACAATAATTTTACAGAAATGGATCAATTCTTAGAGAAGTACAAACTGCCCAAACTGAACCAAGAAGAAATAAATCAACTAAATAAACCAATAACTTACAGTGAGATACAGGAGGTAATCAAGAACCTCCCTACTAAGAAAAGCCCAGGCCCAGATGGATTCACCAACGAATTCTACAAAACCTTTAGTGAGGAGCTAATTCCAATACTCCTCAAACTCTTCCGCAAAATAGAAACGGAGGGAGAAATCCCAAACTCATTCTACGAAGCTAATATCATACTCATCCCCAAACCAGGCAAAGATCCAACAAAAAAAGAGAACTACAGACCAATATCACTAATGAACACAGATGCAAAGCTCCTCAATAAAATATTAGCTAATAGGATCCAGAAACTGATTAAGAATATCATACATCATGACCAAGTAGGCTTCATCCCTCAGTCACAAGGATGGTTCAACATCCGTAAATCAATCAACGTAATTCACCACATAAACAGAACTAAAATCAAGAATCACATTGTTATCTCAGTCGATGCCCAAAAAGCCTTTGACAAAATACAACATCCATACCTATTAAAAGCTTTGGAGAGAACAGGAATAGATGGAACATTCCTCAAAACAATAAAAGCCATATACAACAGACCAACTGCTAATATCATATTAAATGGAGAGAAACTTAAATCATTCCCCCTAAACTCAGGAACAAGACAAGGATGCCCACTCTCCCCACTTCTTTTCAACATAGTGCTGGAATCCCTAGCCATAGCAATAAGGCAAGAGGAGGACATCAAAGGGATCCACATTGGCAAGGAAGAAATCAAGTTATCCCTATTCGCAGACGACATGATCTTATATCTGATGGACCCAAAAAACTCAGTACCCAAACTCCTACACCTAATAAACCAATTTGGCAAAGTAGCAGGATACAAAATCAACCCACAAATGTCAGCAGCTTTTCTGTACACCAGCAATAGACAAACAGAAAAGGAAATTTATGGAAACAATTCCATTTACAGTAGCCAAAAAAAGAATAAAGTACCTAGGGATCAACTTAACCAAGGACGTGACAGACCTATTTAATGAAAACTACAAAAATCTAATAAGGGAAATCAAAGAAGACACAAGGAGATGGAAAGACCTCCCATGCTCATGGGTAGGCAGAATCAATATAGTGAAAATGGCCATATTGCCCAAATTGTTATACAAATTCAATGCAATCCCTATCAAAATCCCAGCCACATTCTTCACTGAAATAGAGAAACCAATACATAAATTCATATGGAACAGCAAAAAACCTAGAATAGCCAAAGCAATTCTAGGCAAAAAAAGCAGTGCAGGAGGTATCACAATACCTGACTTCAAGCTCTACTACAAGGCCATCATAACAAAAACAGCATGGTATTGGTATAAAAACAGATCGGAAGACCAATGGATTAGAACTGAAGACCCAGAAATAAAACCGCACTCTTACAGCCAACTGATATTCGACAAAGGAGCTAAAGACATACAATGGAATAAACATAGCCTCTTCAACTACTGGTGCTGGGAGAACTGGGCAGCCATATGCAGAAAACTCAAAGTAGACCCAAGCCTATCACCATGCACCAAGATCAACTCAAAATGGATCAAGGACCTCAACATCAGACCTGAATCCTTGAAACTACTGAAGGACAGAGTAGGAAAGACACTAGAACTTATAGGCACAGGAAGGAACTTCCTGAATAGAGTCCCAGGGGCACAACAAATAGGGGAAAGACTCGACAAATGGGACTACTACAAATTAAAAAGTTTCTGCACAGCTAAGGACATAGCCACCAAAATAGAAAGACAGCCAACGATATGGGAAAGGATATTTACCAGCACAGCAACAGACAAAGGCCTGATATCTGTCATCTACAGAGAACTCAAAAAACTAAGCCCCTCCAAGCCCAATAAACCTATTAGGAAATGGGCAAAAGAGCTAAAGAGAGACTTCACAAGAGAAGATATAAAAATGGCAAAGAAACATATGAGGAAATGCTCAACATCCCTGCTAGTAAAGGAAATGCAAATAAAAACAACCCTGAGATACCACCTCACCCCAGTGAGAATGGCCTATACTCTGAACTCAGGAAACAACAAATGCTGGAGGGGCTGTGGGGAAAGAGGAACCCTTCTCCATTGTTGGTGGGAGTGCAAATTAGTACAACCACTTTGGAGAACAGTATGGAGGTTTCTCAAAAAGCTCAATATAGACCTACCCTATGACCCAGCCATACCACTCCTAGGCATCTATCCTAAACAGCAAAATCCAAGATATCAAAAAGGCATTTGTACTTCCATGTTTATCGCGGCACAATTCACAATAGCTAAAATATGGAAACAACCCAGATGCCCCTCCACAGACGAATGGATCCAAAAAATATGGTACTTATACACAATGGAATACTACATAGCGATTAGGAATGGTGAAATACTGTTATTCGCAGGAAAATGGTCAGAACTCGAACAAATAATGTTGAGTGAGACAAGCCTAGAACACAGAAAACAAAGGGGCATGATCTCCCTGATATATGACTGTTAACAAAGGGAGATGGAGAGACAGTAGAGACCAAGTCTGTGAATACTGTATATGTTCTTGATACATTGTATATTGCATATATGTCAACCTGACCTAGACAAGGGATAGAAAAACAGGTTGTAAGATATCATAAGAAATGTACACACTGCCCTACTATGTAACTGCACCCTCTTTGCACAACACCTTGTAAAAAAATTTATGTCCAATTAATAAAAAAAAAAAGAAAATAAATAAAAATGAAAAGGGACAGTCGTTTATAGGATTGCTCTGATCCTACCTACATATGACTCCTCAGGAGCAGAAACTTCACAATGTTGCAGGAAGGGACCTGCAAGGAATCCAGCTTGGTCTGACTGCAACCAACTTGAATGGTAAGCCCCAAGGTTGTCCACGTGTAACCCTGGGGCCTTTCCCCTGCAGAGATTCCCAGCAAACTATGAACAAAACAAAGCAATTAGTCTGCCTGGTGCAGCTTTCTGACAGACTCCGGGCCACAAGTTCAAGGCAGGTGCCTGACTTTCCTATACCCACTTATGGAGTGAGCATCCATTAACTCCTCTTCAGTTGCTTTACCTATACCCCTTTCCCATCCCAGTTGTGGAGAATCATCTAGTCCTGCTGCTGCCCAGGACACTCCTCTTCTGTTACCTAAGCCCCCAACGAACTGTACTCTGTCCACCTTGGATTTGCCTGCTTCTTTAATGGTTCTCCTGGCACCTGGGAGCCAGCTCTCCCTCCCTGGAATCTGAGGCTCTGCTTCTAGGGTGGTAGCAAAAAGATCTGACTTTGCAAGAGACCCCGCAGGTACCTTGTGATGCCAAGTGCACACATCCCACTCTCTCAAGTAGAAGCAGGAGCTTCCACACTGCGCCAGCTGACGGCAGCTCCCACAGGAAGAGGCAAGTCTGGCAAGGCAAGGCGTGCAGGCACTCGCAGGGCCACATCACACTCGCGAGCTAAGCCAAGCCTGTTAGAGAATCACAGCCTGTGAGCAGAAAGCCTGGATGTAACAGGAATGAATTCATCACCGTCCTTCCCAGGCCAGATGCAGTCAGCAAATCTCAGAACACTATCATTTCTTCAAACTAAGCTTCCCCCAATGTTCGGGGAGAAGGAAAAACTGGAAATGATGGCAAAAGCATGTGTTCAGGGTGAAGGTTCAGTCTGCATGAGGAAGGTCATGTGTGCCCTGTGGTGTAACTGCCACATTTTCTAAAGGTTGATTTGGGGGAGTGGGGGGGAGGTTGTGTTTGGGGGGCTGTTTTTGGCATGTCTATAATACTGGGATGCTGACTTTTGATTTTCCTGGCACTTGCAACTTTTCATGCCCTGATGCTGACTCACCTGCCCAAGCCTGTCTTGCTGTTGAGTCCGTGCCAAGCACAAGACCATGGACTCAGGAAGGCTGTGGCTATGTGCCTGCACTCCCAGGGAAAAAAAAAAAAAAAAAAAAAAACCTCCCTCCTCCAGGAACCGGCCCTGCACCTCTAGGGGGAGGAGCCCTGGTCATGAGCCAAGCCTCTGGGACTGCCCACACACCAGGAGAGGCTGTCCTCGGTCCTGGGCTGCCCTTGGCCCCATGGTTCCCTCCTGACCTCCTTGTCCTGGCCCAGGGTCCATCTGCCTCAGAAGCTGGGCTTTGCTCTATGTCTCTGAAGGCCACTGTGGCCCTGCCAGGCCCCTGAGTCCCCAGATAAGCTTCTCCAGTTATTGTATTTTTAATTATTAAAGTGATAACTTCTCCCAGGATTCTGCCCAATTGGACTGTCAAAGAAAGGATTTAGATGTTAAGAAGAACTTCCTGATCATGAACATTATGACACTGAGACAGATTGCTAAGAGACTAGTGTTGGGATTCCTGCCTTGTCAGACCAGGCATCCAGCCAAAGACCATTAAGAAGGTTATTAAGAAGGACTAAAATTGAAACAGATTTTTCATTCTTTCTGTCATACAGCTTTTAAGGTACAGATCAAAATAAAATTAGATATGAAAGGATATTGCAAAATAAATAAAGCTCCTGTGTGTGTGTGTGTGTGTGTGTGTGTGTGTGTGTGTATGTTTGCTGTTAATGTGATTGCTATGAATGTGAATGTAACAGCACCTTAGGAATGAATTTCAAAGATGACTGGGCCCTAAACAATGACTTAGGATCCTGAGACTGAAAAGAATATTAATGGGAAACCTATGAGATGCAATGAAATCTGAATTCAAGGAAGTCTTTATTTGACTGTCACTTGGTTCTGGGAGATGTGAACTTTAGGGAAGGCTTGGCAGTAGGGAACAGGGAAAACCCAAGTATAGACTTGGAAACTTTTCCATAGGTCTAAAGCTAAGGGTTAGGGGAGGTGGGGAAGAATTATGAAAGGGGTGACATTGATCGAGATGCATTGTACTCAAAACTAACGTGTTGAATTGAAACCCCTTTGTACAACTACATAATGATAATAAAATTGTAATTATCATAAAAATAAATGAGTCTGAGGAAAAAAATAAAACTAGTCCAAATTTTCAAGCTTATTGAAAACATGAAGAACAGATTTCTATTATGTTAATGTATTTATCTGAGTCAAATTTGTTTTCTGTATTGAGTCATAATACATTTTTTAATCTTCTTAACCTTTAAGTCATCAATCTTTAATCTTTAAATCAGGATCTCCATTTTTAAACAAATTATGAATTAACACAATACTTCCTTACAGTAATATATGAGATCAAATAAAATGAAAACTTTCAAAACAATCAAAAGCCAGGCGCAGTGATGCCTGCTGTAATTCCAGCACTAAGGAGGCTGAGGTAAGAAGGCTGAGTTGGAAGGCAGTCTCTGTGATCTACAGAACAAGTTTAAGGCCAGCTGGGCTATACACAGAGACATTGCTCACAAAACAAAAACATCACAAAACAAAACAAAAGTTATGGCTCAAGTGGTGGAATACGAGCCTAGCAAATCCAAAATCCTGAGCTCAAATCCAAGTACTGACAACAACATTTTTAATATTTTAATTAAAAGTTGATTTTTTTAAATCATGAATTTTAAGAGTTTTCTAACAATATCACCAGTGAAGAAAAAAGATTTCTCTCGTCTCTCTGTCTCGCTCTGTGTCTGTCTCTGTCTCTGTATCTGTCTCTGTTTCTCTGTCTCTGTCTCTTTCTCTCTCTCTTTCTCTCTCTCTCTCTCTCTCACACACACACACACACACACACGAAAACTTTCACTCAGGGTCTTGTGCTCCTCCTTAGCTTATCTGGTCAAGACTGGTACTTTACCACTTGAGTTACACCTCCACTTCCAACTTTTCTCTGGCCAAGTAGAGTTAGAGTCCCATGGACTTTCTGCTTGGCTGGTTTCAAATAGTGATCTAAAGATCTTACCTCTCTGAGTAGCAAGGACTATAAGTGTAAGCCAGCAGCACCCACAGAAAATTTATCTTTCTGATTATCTTTCATAGTTTTTCTTCATTTCAGTATTATATGCAAAATAATCTCAAGAATAGTGTGAAGTCCTAGGACATATGCCTCAGACTTAACAGCAACCAAGATACATGGAATATGATGTAGCCGTCTAACACATAATACATGGCAGATGGTTGGGAAACACAAACCCAAGCTTCCTATGGCCACAGAGAGAAGCACGTGGACACCAGAGTTGAACTCCAGGGGCTTTGAGGGTGCTGAGCCAGGGTTGTTTTCCCCTGATCTTGACTGTGGGAACCCAGCTTACGATAGCTGCTTCCATCTGTCCATGGTCATTCCAGCTGATCATTTTCCAAAATAGAACCTAGTATCTGGTGAACTTTTTTACATTCATTGAATTTATTTACCATCTATATTGCAGATATTACTTGATAGCCCTTGAATGAGTTCAGTTTTCTGTGTCAAAGGCCATCACACTTACTCTGCCAGGAGTCTGCAGATAGTCTCTCAATGTTGTCTGCTGTGCTAAGATTTTTTATTGAAATTAATTTACTTTATGGTTGTTATAAAGGTGATACAATGATTACAATTACATGAGTCAGGTAGTGAGTACATTTCCTTTCGTACAGTGTCTTCTGTTCCCTCTCTGTCAGTCCCTCCCTCCTGTCTCCACCCACACTATATAGTTCACTTTCCTCAATGTCTGGTGAACTCCACTGTTGCACCTTTTCACCCTTTCCCCCTCAAGTTCAGTAACAATTTCACTTTTAGTTTTGTATATATATATAAGGGAAAAAAAACCAAATCTACTCCAAAATTCTAATTCATGGCAGATTGTAATGGCTACAGTAGAAACTGGTGAATGGATTAAATAAAAGATAGTATATCCAAGCTGGGTGCTGATAACTCACACTTGTAATTCTAGCTACTCAGGAGGCTGAGATCTGAGAACCACAGATCAAAGTCAGCTGGGGCAGAGAATTCCGAGAATCTTATCTTGTCATTAACCATCCAAAAAGTAGTCCAGAGGTGTCACTCAAGTGATAGTGCGAGCAAAAAAGCCAAATGAGGGGCTGGGAATATGGCCTAGTGGTAGAGTGCTTGCCTCGTATACATGAAGCTCTGGGTTCGATTCCTCAGCACCACATATACAGATAAAAACCAGAAGTGGTGCTGTGGTTCTAGTGGTAGAGTGCTAGCCTTGAGCAAAAAGAAGCCAGGGATAGTGCTCAGGCCCTGAGTCTATGGCCCAGGACTGGCAACAAAAACAAAACAAATAAACAAAAAGCCAAATATGAGTATGAAGCCTTGAATTCAAGCCTTAATACAGACACACATGTACACACACATACTCATATACACACAAGTATACCCATTACAATATGCATCCATTACAGCATATACTATATCCATTAAATGTAACGCTATTTAATAATACAAAGGAAATAGAAACAAATGCCTATTCTGACCTGAAAATATTATGCAGAATGTAGAAGCTAGACCAGGAAAGCATGCATGCTGTGACTGGATTTATGTGAGATGGACAGAACAGACAGGTCATCAGATAGGAGAGCAGATACGAGTGGATCATCCTTGGGCTTCAGGTGGCGAGAGTGGGAAATGAATGGGAAATGCTCTAGGGCTTCTCATTGGAGTTTTTACAAATTCTAATGTCAATTGTGGTGATAGGTACATAACTTGATGAGTATACTTAAAAGCATTGAATTGCACCCTTTGAAAGGACAAGTTGTATAGTAGCTGCATCTCTTAAAAACTGGTAAAATTATTTGTATTTCAAAAATAAAGAGAATGAGTCCAGCACCACTGGCTCATCCCTATAATCGTAATCAGGAAGGCTGAGACTTGGAGGTCCAGGGTTTGAAGCCAGCCTGGGCAGAAAAGTCTGTGAGAGTCTTGACTTCAATTAACTACCAGAAAGCTGGAAGTAGAACTGTGAGTCAAGTAGTAGAGCACCAGCCTTGAGCAAAAATGCTAAGGGACAGTGCTCAGGCCCTGAGTTTAAACCTCATTACTGGTACAAAAGAAAGGAAAGGAAGGAGGGAAGGAGAGACAAACAGACAGACAGACAGAAAGAGAGAGAACGGAAGGAAGGAGAGATAGAAAGGAGGGATGGAGAGAGGGAGGAAGGAAGGGAGGAAGGAAGGTAGGAAGGAAGGAAGGAAGGGTTTTTCATTCTATATTTAAAATGTTTGGTGGAAATCATATAATAAAAATCTGTAGCCTTAAATTGTGGGACACAAAGGAGAAATCATTGCAGACTTTAAGCCTCATTACCTAGAAGGAAAAGAGCCCTCCCTTCTTGCAATAACACTTAGACAAAGGGGAAGGGGAAGAAAACAGAAACTGTGAAGTTACTCATGGTAACCAAACAGGAAAGGAGACAGAGTTAATGAAATAAGGAAGTTCTCTCTTATGAAAATAGAAGTGTGAGAGACTCAGGGTGAGTTCAGACAACCCCCAGACACCTTAGCCTGTGAATTACAACATCCTGGTAGTTTGAAACTCAAACCTCAGAGAAGCACAGGAATCACATGTCTCCTTGCTTTCCTATGGCTGGTGGCAGAGTAGTGAAAATATCCACTGTGGAGCTGAAGACAGAATCAGCCATTGATGTTGATTCCAGGAACACTCCCCTTCCCCCATTGCTCTGTGGGAGTAAGTGGAAACTCAAAAGTGCCCCTCCAAAAGTGCTCTCAGATAAGCCTTGAATGATGCACCTACATACCCAGGGGAGTGGGGAGACTTCAAAAGGAAAAGGGATGCAACATGAAGATCAACAGCTGTCCCCTCACCATGCAGCAGTGCAGAGCAAAAGGCTGGAGATACTGGCCGTGGGTGGGGACAAATCAGTGAAGTAGCAACCATGCAAAGCTTACCAGAAACTGACGTGCAAAGCAAAACCCTGTCCGAAAGAAATTTCACATGCCAAAGATACCAAGTAATGTGGGGAAAACACAAATTCAACTTGCAAAAAGAAAGAGCCTTCAAGAAGCAGGTAGATGATCAGAAAAAATAATAACTAATAGTTAGTAAAGGATGAGATGGAGAAAACCCCAGACTAAAGGAAGTAAGCTGTGGACCAACAAACTTATCTAGAAACAAATACAAAATAAGGGTACCAAAGCAGTCCCCGCTGCACAGTTAGTCACTGATCTAATTCATATCTATGTAAAGAATCTAACAAACAGAAAAATGTTTAAATGAATACAAGCAAATTGTACTTGAAAGAAAAGCCTAAATATTTCAATTAAAGAGCACATCACTTTTAAAAGCAGAAGTACAAGTTTATCTACTTATCAATATATGTTCTCCTCGCCTCCCTGCCCCACCCCGTCCTCCTTCTCTCCTCCTCCTCTTCTTCATCTTGATATTGTTTGGTGCCAGTACCAGGGTTTAAACTCAGGCTTCATGCTCTTGCTTTACTTGCTTATGGTTGGCACTCTACCATTTGAGTCATGCCTCTAGTCTAGCCTGTTTGCTGGTTAATGGGAGATGAAGTCTCTCAGACTTTTCTGTCCAGGCAGACTTTCTAAGTAGGAACCAAAGAGCATGTCTATCCTCCTACCATGCCAAAGAAGTAATGGTAATAGACTAACATTTTCAAAGCCGAGAGAAGATTCAATGGGTTGTGTCACTTGTGAAAATAAAGGAATTAGGAATAGTACATGCCAATTAAAAGGGCCTAGAGGTAAATATGGAATATTGTAAATCCAGAATTATGGATAAATACCTGAGAGGTTACAGTTATTTTAAAAAATAGGCACAAGAAATTAAAACTTAACAATCTAATACCAAAAAATCTTGAAAGTCCAGGTGAGAGTGGAGTGACAGAAGCCCGTAGTTCATGTTTCACAGAGGAGTTAGTGAATTCTAACTGAATGAAAATAAAAAATTTAAAAATTAAATGGTAGAGAACAACGAAAGAGGTGACATTGATCAAGAAGCATTATTCTCATAACCTGACTTTTGGAATTATAACCCTTTTATACAACTACTTAATTTAAAAAATTGCCAGGTTCATGAACCCATGGCCCATGCCTCTAAACCTAGCTACTCAGAAGGCTAAACTCTGAGGATCTCAACTGGGAAGTCCATGAACTCTTATTTTCAATTAAACACCAGCTAGAAATAGAGCTTGGCTCAAGTGCTAGAGTGCTAGCCTTGAGTGAAAAAGCTCAGAGACAACACCTAGGCCCTGAGTTCAAGCCCCAAGACACCCCCCCCACACACACACAAGACTAGAACTGCTTATTTTCCTTGTCTTTGATCACAATGGGATTATTCCAGAATGACTCATTTGTGAGTAAGATTATTTTTAAGTAGAATTAATTGTCATATATTCTATGAAGATAAATGCACAATGAAACAAGTTAAAATGATGCCATTTTGTGGTAGATATTACTAGGTGTATATAGGGGAGAGATGTCCATGCTGATCACCCAGCACTAATACCTTTGTTATTCAGGCCACTTTAGTTATCAACTTTCTCAGTATTTGCAATCATTACAAAAACAATATCTACTTTTATAACAAAAAAATTAAATACAACTTCAGACCTGTTGCTGGTGGTTTACACCTGTAATCCTAGCTACTAAGGAGGCGAAAGTCTGAGAATCAAGGGTCAAAGCCAGCTTGGGAAGAAAAGTCTGTGATACTCTTATCTCAAATCAACTGGCAAAAATCCAAAAGTAGCGGTATATCACCAGCTTTGAGCAGACAAGCCAAAGGAGAGCATGAGGTCCTGAGTTCAAGTCCCAGTCTAGCATAAATAATACAATTTCAGGTTAAAAGTAAAACTGAGGTATTAATAAAAACAGGCATAAAAATCTGGATGCAGATTGTTGTATTGATGTGTTTTTAATTCCTTTAGGTTGATACTCAGATGGCTCATGATAAGACTACATTTACTTCAGTTTGTTTACTTGCTTGTGCCAATACTGAGGATTGACTTGGGGCCTGTCACTCTCCCTTAGCTGTTTCACTCAAGATTGGACTGGACCTAAGTGAGTTCACTTTTAGCTTTTTTTCTGCTCAACTGGAGATAAGAGTCATGTACTTTCCTGCTCTGGATGGCTTTGAACCACGATTCTCAGATCTCAGCCTCCTGAGAAGCTAGGATTCTAGGTGTGAGCCACTGTTACTTGTCCTACACCTACTTTTGTAAGACACTGCCAACAGCCTTCCAAAATAGCCGTGCCATTTGCATCTCCACCAGCAATGAATCACAGTTCCTACTGCTCCACACTTGTGCTAGCATGTGGTACTGTTGATTTTCTAGGCTCTGGCCTGTTTAGTGGGCCCATAGTGGGAGCTCAATGCTGGTTTAATTAACATTTTCCTCTGTCAGGCGATGTGGAACATGCTGCTCTGATTATCGGACATGCATGCCTTCTGTGCAGAGTTTGCTCCGTTTTCTTAGATTGCTGTTGAATTTTAAACATGCTTTGTATATTTTGGATAATAGTCCTCTAGCATATGGTTCTTTTGCAAGTATTTCTTTCCAGTTTCTGACCTGCCTTCAATGTTTTTTGACACTGAGACTTAACAATAACTATTGTTGTGCATGTGCCAGGACTGGGGCTTGAATTCAGGACCTGAGTGTTATCTTTTTGCTTCACTCAAGGTTGGTGCTCTATTACTTGAACTATACCTCTGCTTCTGGCTTTTCTTGTTGTTTGTTTCTTTTATTTTTGGTGGTTTATTGGAGATAAGAGTCTCATAGACGTTTCTGATGGCTCTCAATTGATCCTCAGATGTCAGTCTCCCAAGCAATTAGGATTACAGGCATGAGCCACCAGCACCTGGCTAATAATAGCTAAATTTTAAAACTATATTTAAAATATAGTGTAAGAAGAATAAGTTCAGAAATAAGAAAAACATATAATGAAAGATAATATTACTATTTGCAAAATTGGCATTTCTATTCAGTGCGAAAATAGTTAATTTATTAAATCTATCAGTATTACTGGGCACCAGTGGCTCATGACTATAATAATCCTAGCAACGCAGAAGGCTGAAATCTGAGAATCACGGTTCAAAACTAGCTCTCACAGACAAATTCATGAAAATGTTAACTTCATATAACCAGCATAAAAATGGGGCTGGAGATGTGATTCTAATGGTAAAGCACCAGCCTTAAGCAAAAAATCCAAGTAAGATCATGAGGCTCTGAGCTCAATTCCAGTAGTAGCATGTACACACAAGCATGCACGCACGCACGCACTGTCATTGTTTATTCACTTGGAAGTAAGCCAAATTAGTTGATACAAGGTGAAATGTACTAAGTGAAATTAAAACAAATCCCAACAAGGAGAAATACCTAAGTATAAAAAGTTAAAAAGTAGAACTAGTAGAATAAAATATGATTAAGTTGCTAGGTGAGGTGTTTTATTGATTTATTTTTACTGGCAAAATTAAATTTCAAGTACTGTACTCAAAATTTTCTTCTCAATTTTGGAGTATACATGGCAAACAAAATTATATCTATTTCTATATATACACACATAGATATGCATATACATACAGGTTTACATATACAGACATATATATGATATATATGTCTGTATATTTATTTACAGTATAAATGTGACTTTATGTGCACATAGATAATGAAATGATTTTCATAATCAAGCTAATGAACATCTGTTACCTCAGAAGGTTGTCTTGCATGTGTGGTGAGAACACTTAATTAAGTCCCACTAGCTTAGTGATTTTCAAGTGCACAAGAGACAAAGTATAAAAAGACAAAGGATTCCAAAAGAAATACTTACAAAACCATTTGGTTTTGAACAACTCATGGGGAGAGAGGGAAAAGGGGAGGGTGGAGGGAGGAAATGAGGGAGGAAATAACAAATTGTACAAGAAATGTACCCACTGCCTTATGTATGAAACTGTAACCTCTCTGTACATCACTTTGACAATAAATAATTATTCAAAAAAATAAAAAGTACTGTAGAAAAAGGGTTGTGTAATTAAATACATTTAATTCCAGAAAATCAGAAAGCTTGTGTATGTCATACAAAACATGGTCAAAGAAAAATAAAACTAAGGGACATATTGTAATGGAAAATTGCTCGTGTGTTTGGAAAAGTTACTGAGGGATGAAGAGGATCCAAGTATGTGACATATATAAGACAACACAATAAAACCTACTAAACACTGAGAAGGGAGCAGAAGCAGGGGAAGAACGAGAACAGAGTGGAGACAGTGACACTTGCTCAATGCACGTACTCACTACCTGACTTATGGAACTCTAATCCTTTTGTACATCATCTTTATAATAACCTTTTAAAAATAACTATAAAGATTGGTTTGAAACACACTGTGCATATGTATGGAATTACCACCATGTACTCCTTCATATGAGAGCAGAAAAAGAGTCCAGCTAGGGAAAAGACCCCTTCCCTACAGATGTTCTGCACCCCTCACTGTGGCCTTAGCAATTGTGCATGCAGGCTCCAGGGCATCATGTGGTGGCCATCACCTCTGGAAGACTTGCTAGTGGACAGCAGACTGATTGGATCCCAGAAGTGTGTGCTTGAATGGGCACCCAGTGAGAGGGGCTGGAGGATGCATAAAGAGCTCTGATTGGGTCTGGGGACTGATATGACCTGTAGGCTGTCCAGTGATCTTGAGAGTTGTGTATCTCTCTCCTAGAGACACTTTATTAACTCCTGCACCTCAGGCAATGCCCTCCCTTAGGTTCTTTCCTATCTAAAAGGAGCACTACCTATCTTTTTCTTCAAGAAGTATCTGCCATTTTACTTCTCCTTCTGTATCCATAGACTCATTATTTGACATCTTAAACAAAAAAGACCTGATCTAGGTGTTGCTGTTTTCTAATATCAGTATTACTAATATAAGCTACTTCAAAAGCAAACTAAAATTTAAAAATTCACAGTAAAATAAAATAGTGAATTTCACACGAACATAAATCTCCTATAAATGGATAAACAATCTATTAACTACCCCCCAGAAGAAACTGTGTGGATATAAACCAGCAGTGTTCAAGAAAAAAAAATGGAAATGTCTACAAATAAAGAAAAAGTTGTTCAGTCTCTTTGCAAATAGAGAAATGCATAGGTGGCAGATATCATTAGTCATCTCTCTCTCTCTCTCTCTCTCTCTCTGTATGTGGGGGGGCGGGGTACACATGCATGTGCTTGTACTGGGACTTGAACTCAGGGCCTAGGTGCTATTCCTTAGGGGTTTTTTTTTGCTCAAGACTGGCATTCTACCACTTGAACCATGACGCTACTTTTGGCTTTTTAGTATTTAGTTGGAGATAAAACTCTGATGGACTTTCCTGTCCAGGCTAGCTTTTAATTGTGGTCCTCAGATTTGAGCCTCCTGAGTAGATAGATAATAGATAGATGATAGGATAGATGATCTAATAGACAAATAAGTTGATAGATGGAAAGGGAGGGGCTAGGAAATGTGTGCTCACCTGTAGGAAGATTTGTTTTCTAGGAATTTGTGATGGCTGTAACACTTTTGAAAACTCACTACTAACTGAGTAATCAACACTGCAGACACCTGGAAAGATCATTCAGTGGACAAAGAACGGCATTGGGGAAGCCTTGGGAAAAGGGGTCATCAATGAATGGTGGAGAAGATTTAAGGCAGGCCTCCCAAGGCTCCATTCACAGAATGTTGTCAACCCACAACCCTCCCCTGGCTTGCTGCCATTTTCATCCTGTTTTGCTGGCTCTGCTCACTGAAGCAACATTAAGTGTAATGACTAGTAAATTTAACAATGATAAAAATCTCCCATTAAGATTAAATGGAAAAAATGCATGGAAGAAAAAGTCTGGTCAGGAGTAGCTGGGGAATAGGCTGAGGGGTTCCAAGTGAATGGTTATTATGCTTCCACAGAAATCACAATTTAAAATGATACTCCTTTCTCCTTCCTTCCTTTCTTCTTTCCTTCCTTCCTTCCAGTTTTCCTTCCTTCCTTCCTTTCCTTTTTTATGTGTTGGTACTGGGGCTTGAACTCATGGCCTGAGTACTGTTCCCTAATTTTTTCACTCAAGACTGGCACTCTACTGCTTGAATCACACCTCTACTTCCAGCTTTGTGTTGGTTACTTGAAGATAAGAGTCTCAAGAACTTTTCTGCCTGAGTTGGCTTCAAATCATGACCTTCAGATCTCAGCCTCCAGAGTAACTAGCATTATACATATGAGCTACTAGCTACTATTTTCTTTTGATTACTGTCCTTGGGCATGGATCATCAGTCCTATGAGATTTGCATGATATTATGTGGGGATATGTTTAAGAGGGGTGTCCTTTTAAAATCCAATTTCACAGATACAGATTTTCCAAAAGAATGGAGCTAACTTGGAGTAGAAGAGCACCCTGGTGAACTAGAAGTCTGTACAAGGAGGGTAAGGCCAAGAGGATGTTTTTAATGGGGAAATGTAGCCAGATGATAGTGTCTCACTCCTGTAACCCTACCTACTCAGGAAGCTGAGCTCTCAGGATAAAGATTCAAAGGTAACTTGGGCCAGAAAGTCCATGAGACTTTTATCTCCAATAAACCACCAAAAATCCAGAAATGGAACTGTGGCTCAAATGGCAGTCTTGAGTGAAAAAGCTAAAGGGCCAGCACCCAGGCCCTGAATATAAGCCCAGTACCAACACACACACACACACACACACACACACACACACACACACGAAATGAATATTATGTAAAACAGTCAGTAAACCTTGGCTACAAGGGTCAATAACAAGAGGTCCTCAGCCTATAGTGTAAAAAGTGGATTTTCTTTTTAAGGTTTGTAGGGCTTGTTGCAGCCTTTGGCAAGATGGTGGCAGACTCTTTTGTGACCATGCTGGGTATCAGGCATGTGTGTTATCCTTCTCCTTCAGCACCTCCCAGATTTTATTTATTATTATCTTTGTTGATGATTAGCATTTGACAAAAATCATACCTGATTCAGACAACTTTCATTGCCCAACCAAATAAAATAGGCCATTATGTCCTAAAATCTCCAAAAGGCTGCAGAAAAAAAAGGTTACCTGAAAAGAGAAACACTCTTTTCCATCAAATGCAAAGCAAAAGAAAATGGGTCTGAAACCAGGTGCCAGTGGTGGCTCATATCTGTAATCCTAGCTACTCAGGAAGCTGAGATCTGAGGATCACAGAAGCCTATGCAGGCAGGAAAGTCCATGAAACTCTTATTCCCAATTAACCACCAGAAAGTCAGTAGAGGAGCTGTGGGTCAAGTAGTACAGAGCCAGCCTTGACAGAAAAGCTAAGGAACAGCACCCAGGCCCTAAGTTCAAGCCTCAGGACCAGCACAAAGAAAAGTGGGAGAGGTGCTGAATGCCAGCTGGGTCTTTAGCAGTGTCCCTAGGTAATGGGAAGAAGGGTTGGGACCTGTGCCTTCGTGTTGTTGACCAACCATCTTCTCTATTTGTGAAGGCCCCTTGAGTCCAGTTTTAACCCGGGTGTATCCCGTCCCATTGGTGATCCTGGGCTCTGGTGTGTCAGGGTGGCGCCTGGCCACCTTGGGGCGCAAGGGGAGCAGCCGCAGCAGGGCCCCGCGGGGTCAGGGCGGAGGGGCGGTGGCCCGGAGGAAGTGTGGGCCGCCTTCTCCAGGCGTGGTAAGGAAGTGGCCCAAAATGAGGAAGCACCACGCGACCAGCGGCTGAGGCGACTCTGGGGACAGGAGCTCAGGAAAGGATCGGCGGCGGCCAGAAGTGCGCCCCAGCTGTCCGCGAGGACGCTCTCACCGGCGCCCCAACCCACACCTGGCGTGCTCTCCTCCTCCCTCGCCGCACCTGACAGGTAGGTGTGGCTGCCCTGTCCCTGGCGCGCTCAGGTTAGAAAGGCGGGGCGGGGTGGGGAGAAGGGGGGAACGGGGGGGGGCGGGCCCTGCGCAGCCCTTGGCTTTTGGGGCTCAGATCCCTCGCTGGGGCCAAGGGGCTTGCCTTTTAAAAAGTACAGTTAAAGCTTTGACGTTCAGAAAAGCTGGACCCCGCCGCTGAGCCTACATCTGGGGGCTGGAGCCTGCGTCGTCGAAGAGTCACCCAGGGGACTCTGGGGGTGGTGAGCCGGGTCCCCTGAGGCCAGGCCAGGCTGCCCTGGCACCCGGCTGGGAGAACCGGAGCTTGGAAACCCAACCTCTTTCAGGACACTTAGCGATGCCCTGGCGACACCCTGCCCACGGTAGAGATGGCAATGACTCCTTACAGAGTGTCTGCTCTGAGGCTTTGCCCGTGCCTGGTTTTATACTGAAGCAAGCAAGCAATGGCCGAAAACTGCCAAGCTCTAAAACTGGGCGCGATCGCTTGGGCGGCTTGCCTCCCCCAATTTCATGAAAAAGTAGAGAAGGAGGAAGCGTTTTAAATAGTGAAATGGAAATTTGAGTTCAATCTTTTTTATTTCTTTTTCTTTTGGCAAAGCCTTACCCTCACCTAGAAAATATCCAAATGGAAATCATTCTTTGTTTGGCTGTTCAAGAGCTGACAAGTCCTTAGAGAAGGCAGCTTGCCACCGTGTACCTTGGAAACCTACAGATTCTTTATGTGAATTTTGCCACCAAGATTGGGTTCACATTAGGTAAAACTATTGGCTGGGAGAATTTTTCTTTTTCTTTTCCTCTTTTACCCTAACTCTTCCCCTCTTTCTCCCTCTCTCCTCCTCCTCTTCTTCTCTCCAGCTCCTCTCTTTTCCCTTCTCCTTTCTCCCTCTCTCCCTTCCTCTCCTCCTCCTCCTCCTCCTCCTCCTCCTTTTCCTCCCTCCTCCTGTCCTTTTTGAAGCATTTTGGCCTGTAGTAAAAAGTGTTGGAGATAGACCATACCTGAATTTTCATGTTAAATATATTAACCAAGGGATGGGGGTGGGTGGGCAGCAAGGGAAGAGAAAGCAATAGACAGGGTTGTCCTGAGCAAAGTATAATATTCACACATATAATGTGCCAAGGTAAAATCTCTGGGTACAATAAATATACTTTGAAAGAAAAGAAGGGGAAAGTAAACCAAGTTGTATTGTGGAGCCAGGGTGACAGGAGGATCAACACAGGGTGAATGAGGATGAAGATGGTCCAAGTTGTTTATTTACATGTATGAAAATAGAACGTGAAACCTGTAGACATTGTTTTAAGTATGGGAGGTTGACAGAGAGGGGGAGGCTGATCTGAATGCACTGCATACATGTGAAATGTTAGAATTACCCCCATTGTATAACTAACATGTGCTAACCAAAGAAAAATTAGCCTTATGATGCAGGGGAAATCCTAGTAGATTTGCAGTTGATTCCATCATCTGATTTGTCTTCATAATAAAAGCTACACGAGTTGCTTTTGAATTAAGTAAAATTAAATACATTGATATGTTTTCCTTCCCTGCAGTGAGATCCAACATTGAGTAGATTTATATTGGAGCTAAGAAGCTTAAATATTTCCAAAGTATTAGGTACAGTAAAGAGAAATCTTGCCAGTCAAAATTATTTTATTAATTTGTTTTGTTTTATGAAATCATACTTTTGTTTAAATGTATTTAGAAATAATAGTAAAACAAAGATAAATTTGTATTATCTTCTGTATTTAAAGTGCTTAGATACATCTGATTTTAGATAGTCTTAAAAATAGAATATTTTAAATGAAATATCATAGGTTAGAATAAAATAGCAACTATATTTTCAAGTCTTTGCCTTTTTAGAGATGAAATCAGTAGCAAAATTATTTTATTGTGGATTTTGCACTTTAGAAAGGATTCTTAATATTCTCTATTGTCATACTTAATATTCTAAATGTAGGCTTAATCTTCTTTCCTTTCCTTTCCTTTCCTTCCTTCCTTCCTTCCTTCCTTCCTTCCTTCCTTCCTTCCTTCCTTCCTTCCTTCCTTCCTTCTTTCCTACCTTCCTCCCTCCCTTCCTCCTTCCTTCTCCCTTTCGCTTTCTTGCTCTCTCTTTCTTTCATAGTCCTGGGGCTTGAACTCTGCCTGGGCCCTGCCCCTGAGCTCCTTTGGCTCAAGGCTAGCACTCTACCACTTGAACCACAGTGCCACTTCCAGTTATTTTCTGTTATTAACTGGAAATAAGAATCTCACAGACTTTCCTGCCCTGGCTGGCATTGAGCCACAGTCCTCAGATCTCAGCCTCCTGAGGCATGAGCCAGTGGTATTCAGCTTTTTTTCTTATTTTTGTGCAGTGACTGGGGACTTGAACTCAAGGCCTGGGCGCTGTCCCTTAACTTTTTCACTCAAGGTTGGTGCTCTACTTACTACTTGAGCCACAGCTCCACTTCTGGCATTTTACTGGTTGATTGGAGATAAGCGCCTCACAAATTTTTTTTTTTATTGCCTAGGCTAGCTTCAAATTGTGATAACTCAGACCTCCTGAGTAGCCAGGATAACACTGGTACCTGATTCTCTCTCTCTCCTATCCATATGTACATATCATACACATATATATATTTTGTATATATGTGTATATATACATACACATATGTATATATTTTAACATACATTTAAAGAATTTTAAGAATTAAATACATATTTCTTCAAATATGTATATATATTTGTTTAAACAAAAGCTTCTTTGTAGAATTTATGCAACATGTTATATGTCTATAATCATCCCAAACCCTGTTTCAATAGAGAGACTCTGGAATTTTCAGGATCTTTCAGGATTTAGAGTTTAAGTTTAGAAATTCACATGTTCAGTGCAGTCTGAACACATCCTGCAATCACACACCCTTACACTAAACAGTTTGAAAATCCACCAGTAGCAGAATAAAGACAGACTATAAATAGCTGTGTCTGTTTAGGACAGGTGTTGTCACTAAATGAGGTTTTTCAAAACTTAGAAAAGAAAAACTTGCTTTTCAGAGTTGTGCATGAGGGACTGAGTCTGTAGTCTACCTCTATCTCTTCTCTAAATTAAATTAAATTTGATTTTACTGAAACTTTGACTCAGGACCTTGTGCTCTCATCTGACATTTTTTCCCTCAAGGCTGGTGCTCTACCACTTGGGCCATACTCTACTTCCAGCTTTTTTGCTGGTTAATTGGATATATGTCCCTCCCTACTTTCTTTCCCCATGCTGGCTTCAAACCATGACCCTCAGACCTCAGCCTCTGGAATAGCTAGGATTATAGACTTCAGCTACCCACTAGTGGCCCTACCTGCTGTCTGGTTTTGAAAGCAGATCTTCTGTCCTGCCTGCACTCTCCAGCTTTCCAAAAGGAGTGGGCTAGGCAGCTCCCCTGTACACAGGAGGGAGAGTCTGGAGTAGCCAGAATCCTATCACAAGGAGATCCTTCAACAGAGTGGGCTTTTTATCCCCTTTCAAAGAGCAGGACTTGAGAGGGAGCCAGCACAAGCTACAAAGAGCAAGTAAGGGTCCTTCACAGCTGCAGCAAAGCCCTGGAAGCAAAGCTGCTTGATTTTCTCTGCAGCTGCTTCTTTCTATCTGCTTCTGTTATCTTCTTCAGAGTGGGGGGAAATCTGTCCTATCTTTGCTCACTTCTGCCTCCTCCACTTTTAATGCATAGATATTTGTTCCAACAGTCCCAGTTCAACTCTTCTGCATTCATTTTGTAGATTATAACAATGTCTTCTGCTGTTGGATTGCTTTCGCTGTAATGGGTCAGAGGGGAAAATAATAAGAATTTAGGCCTTTAAGATGTTCTTTTTTAATGCTTATGAATTGAACTTTATTTTCTTCTATCATCAAAAAGAAGAGCCTTAATGGAGACTGTAATGATTTCCTGCTTAATTGTGTCTTGTCATCTTAGGCTTGGATTTGACTACATTGGAACACTAGTAAATAAAGGTTTATCTATGGAATAACTATGGGAAGATTATAAAAATCTGAACATTCATACATTTGCTATTAGGTGACCAGGGAAATTTTCTACTAGCTTACAACTTTGCTAAGATGTTAACTTGACTCTATTTGAATTTTTTTCCATTAAGGATCAAGTTTTGGATGATAGTGACCAGGACACATTGTACTTGAAACTAACTTGTTGAAATGAAACCCCTTTGTATGAGCACTAAAATAAAAATACATTTCTTTATGTGCTGGTTTGAATTCAGGGCCTGGATATTCTATCATTTGAATCATTATCTTCACTTTCTGGTTTTTAGTGGTTAATAGGAGGTAAAAGTCTCAGAAATCTGAGATCTTCAGATTTCAGCCTCCTGAGTAGTGAGGATTACAGGTATGAGCCACCTATGCTCACCTTAATAATAACAACAACAATAATAAGTAGGCTCCTTTCTGTTGTTTTGTTTGTAAAGAACCAATTATTGACTAGTGCTGGTGGCTTATGGCTGTTACCCTAACTACCCAGAAAGCTGGAATCTGATGATGGAGGCTAGAAGCCTGCCCAGTCAGCAAAGTCCATGAGGCTCTGTCTCCAGTTAACCTGCATAAAGCCAAAAGTGGAGGTATTGCTCAAGTAGAGTACCCACCTTGAACAAACAAACAAACAAACAAAAAACAAGCAAAATGTGAAGGCCCTGAATTCAAGCCCCTGTACTAGCTTACACATAGCCTCTCTTAAATGCTATGCTTTGAATGTTGTTTGAGTTTTCCCCACGGGATTCACCTTACTTGGATTTTTTACTGAATACCAATGCTCTACCCCCTGAGCCACATTTCCACTTCTACCTTTTCCTGGACTTTCCTGCCTGGCTTGGCATCCAACTGAGACCTCTTGATCTCAGACTCCTGAGTTTATAGGTATGAGCCACCAGTGCCCCCAAAGTTCCATTTTTATTTCTCTTTTTCTGAAATCTTCTATCCTTCTGCTCCATCTGCTAGTAGGTCTTAAGTCTTGCCATACATTTATTAATAATGGAAAAAATGTCTTGAGGAAGTTTGTTGACCAAGCATATATTTTTATCAATTTTTATCCTATTTTGTTTTACATTTGAGAATACTTGCATTCTTCTGAAAATATTTACCAACAAATTATCTCCTGTAAATTTGTTATCTTAATTGTGAAACACATTTCCCCTTAGCTTTTGTTTGTGGTTTGTCGGTTCATTTTGTGCCAGTCCTCTGGCTTGAACTCAGGATCTGGGTGTTGTCCCTGAGCTTTTTGCTCAAAGTTAGCACTCTACCACTCAAGCCACATCTCCACTTCTCGTTTGTTTGTTTCCCAGCTAATTGTATATAACCATCTCTTTAGATTTGTCTGCCGAGGCTGGCCTTGAACCACGATCCTCAGCCTCCTAAGTAGCCAGGATGACACTCATGCCCTTGGCATCTGGTACCCCCTTGCTTTCTATTTCTGTGGTCATTCATTTACTTATTTCCCAAAGCATAGAACTTTTATGATGTCTTCCACAAGGACCCATTTTGACTCATGCTTTGTTAAAGATTAGTTTCACCTCCAGTGTAGAAGTCTGAAACAGCAAATCAGTCTATCACCTGTCAACTGTCCATAGAAGGGAATTTATATCTCTGGAGAATACAGATGGCTTAATCCCCCCTTTCCCTTATTCCTTTGGTTCTGAGAACAGATGATGTGGAGTGGGTGGGATTGCTTCTCTCAGTTTGATCAATACTAGATATAGTTCAGCAAGCAGGAATGAACACAGTGGCTGTTTCAGAACCTTGCCCTTGTAATGCCCACGTGGTATGCATGCAGTGTGCGCAAAGGTCCTCAGAGCCGACCACCACCTTGTCCTGGGGGTAAGTTTACAGAGCCAGGGCATCTGCAGCCTTCTGAGAACAAGGACCCACTTCTGGCTGTTCTTTTTACAATTTCTTTAGGATTTGCTTGGAAAGAGCCAGCATGTTGTGGCTCTTTTCATCTAATTGCTTAAATTCATTGATTGCTGCTATGCTTCAAAGCCACATTTATAAGTAGTGTTGGACAGAAGTGGATCAAGGTCCCAGGGCGCTCCAATCTCCAGTCTCTGGCTTTCATCTACTTCTGGATTCTTTTCAATGAACCCATCACAAGGGTGATGCATGAGGCAGACATGTCTGCCTGCAGTGCTGGTACCTGGCTTGTGGTTAGAACTGACATAACTGCCAGCCCTCCTGTGGTGTGATGGTGGGGTAACTCTAGGAATCTACTCCCCTCCACAGTCTTGCATGAAGGCTGATAATTGCACTCCCAGAGAGGTTTCAGACAAGCAACAGCAATTTCGACTATGAATTCTCTGGATCTCTGAAACGGGCAAGTTTTTCAACCTCCCATGTTAGAAAATATCAATTTTATATCACTGATGCAAGGGTAAAGAATTCAGATACAGCAGGCAGCTGTTAGCCACCTGACTCTCTGCCCCCCCCCCCGCGGCCCCTCCCTTCCCCTCCCCTCTTCCTCCTCCTCCTCATGGAAGGAGCAACTCAATGAGGTATTTATAATGGGCATGGGCTTGTGTAGTCCCATCCATAGTTTGTATTCTCATGGGTCTTTTGCAACTGTGGATGGACTGTACACAGGCATTCATTATTTCATGGCTCTGAGACGTTGTTGTTGTTGTGTGTACATGTACACGTGTGACAGTCCTGGGACTTGGACTCAGGGCCTGGGTGCTGTCCCTGCACTCTTTTTGCTCAAGGCCAGTGCTCTACCACTTTTAGCCACAGGTCCACTTACAATTTTTGAGTGGTTAACTGGAGGTAAGAGTATCCAATGCCTAACATATGAAACTGTAACCTCTCTGTACATCACTTTGACAATAAATAAGAAAAAAGAAAAGAGTCTCATTGGGACTCTTCTACCTGGGCTGGCTTGGAACCTTGATCCTCAGATCGTAGCCTCTTAAGTAGCTAGGATTAGGGGTCTGAGCCACTGGCACCCGGCTCATCGGTCACTTTCAATGTGCTACACTTTGGGGGCTTCTCCCCTCTTATTTGTCCCCACCCCCACTGCCTGCATTTGGGGTTTCAGCTTCCCTCTTTAGTGTGAGCCTACCATGTTTGTGCCTTAAAAAGAGTACTATTTTCTGGCCTACTGATGGTTTGGCTTCTTCGCACCCTTGCCTGTCTGTGGATATGTTTTCTGCTATGTGCTCTTAGTACTGCTTCTTTTTCTCTCTCTCTGTGTTTACAAGTTCTTGTGTGTGCTGAGGCAGAAATCCACCGCTTCCTTTTTTCAGCCACACTGATGGTCATGGCTGTGTGGAAGGGAGGGAGTACTCAAGCAGGAAGGAGAAGAGGCTAGATAGAGCAAAGTAGTTATATCTTAGGCCATGTTGTTTGGTTCTCCCAAGTTTTGCTAGCTTCTGGGACCATTTTTTAAAATTATTATCTTTAAGTAATTGTACAAAGGAGTTGCCATTTAACAATGTAGTTTACGAATACAATTATATCTTAATCAGTACCACCCCTTTCAACATTCTTACTCATCCCTCCCCTACCCACCTCTTCCCTCTTCCTAATTTTGTCATCTATACATTGGATTCTTGACTGCATTCTCCCCCTCTTCTCTTCATTGTCTACCTTTTCTCCTTGACCCCACCCTACCCCTTTCAAGTACCTGCTTCCTGGTGCTTTGTTTGGCGCTGAACTTGGATTTTGCCCTTTTTAAAAACTTACTATTTGAGTTCGCCCTTGAGTCTGTCATATTTCAGTTAGTATATTAGTATAAATTTGCATAACACTCAATGTACTTACCTATAAATTTATAAGCTAAATCTAGTTCCCACATAAAAGGGAAAACATTCATCCTTTGAGTCTTTGAGCTTGACTTACTTCACTTAACATATTGCTTCCATTTCTTTACAAATGGTACAATATCATTCTTTCTAATGGATGAGTAAAATTCCATTGTGCTGAATTTTCTTGATCCATTTGTCTGGGATCTTTATCGTTCCTCTTTGATTCTGTAAGCTATATCAAAAGCCATATGAAAGAGCCAGGCACTGGTGACTCATGCTTGTAATTTTAGCTACTCAGGATGTTGAAATCTGAGGATCATGTTCCAAGCTAGCCCAGAGAGGCAAGTCCACAAGAGTCTTAGCTTTAATTAACCAGCCAAAAGTTGTAAGTGGAGCTGTAGTGCTAGTCTTGAGTAAAAAAGCTTATGAGACAGTTCCTAAGCATTGTGTTTAAGCCCCAGGACTGCCATGTACACACACACACACAATACACACACATGCACACCATAGCTAAGAGTTCCCATGGTGGAAGTCATGTTGGTTCTTAGGACGCAGAGTGTCCCAAATCACAAATTTCTTAAAAACCTTTTTAACAATACATAGGATGTTAGAGGTGACAGACTTCTTAGGGATCATCTAATTCAACCTGCTGAGTAACAGTAAGGCTCAGAAACATTAAGAGTTTGTCTAGCTAAGTGAGGTTGCTAGGATTCAAACCCTTGAGCATAAAAGTTTTTCACCCAGAACTGGAGCTCTTATCCACCACTGTGCTTCATTGATGGGAAGGTTTAAAGACATAGCCATAAATTAAGGAAGCCCACAAAAGCCAAATGATGGCATGAGCCTGGTATAAGACATGTTGACTTCACTCTTTGGCCAGTAGTTGGAAAAGAATTAGGAATCTTTAAGCAGTGTGGCCTGGTAGGTGGTCTGGGGGGGTGGGGGTTACAAAGGGTCCTACTCTCGATTATAGCATTTCAAGAAAACCCTAGAGTTCTTGTAAAAGGACTGTTTTAAAAAAAAAAAAGCCTGAGCTGGGTACTGGGAACTCACACCTATACTCAGGAGGCTGAGATCTGAGGATTAGTGGTTTGAAGCCAGCCTGGGCAGGAAAGTTCATGAAACTCTTGTCTTCAATTAATCAGCAAAAGGCTGGAAATGGAGCTGTGGCTTAAGTGGTAGAATGTTAGCCTTGAGAGAAAAAACTAAAACTAAAAGGACAGTGTCCAGGCTTTGAGTTCAACTCCAGCACTGATGCACACATGCATACACACACATGTACACACACATAGACACATGTACACATGGCATGCACATACACACACATAATGCAATGCTTGTTACTATGCATTCCCACCATTGTTATTTTCTAGCTGCTTTCAGCTTCATCAAAATAACCACCACAGGTACCATGTTCTTGAATCTCCAGACCATGAACTAAACAAAACTGCTTTCTTTATAAGTTGCTTATGTCTGGTATTTCACTACAGTGTTGGAAAGCTGACTAATAGAGCATCTGTGGCTGTCACACTGAGGGTCAGGAAGGATGCTGGGGGATGGGTTGTAGTTCTGAGGGCTGGAAGGGAAGTTAAAGGTGTTCTGAAGAGTTGGAACAGGACAAGAGGAAGAAATGAGAGAGTCATTTCTGTTCAGATCTGGAGGCATTTGCTGAGTAGATGGCATGTTGATGGTTGAGTGGAAGAAAGGCAGCTCAGCACCTGGGCAGAAGAAAGAAGACAGAAGGTTGATATTTGTGAGGGTCCCTCACTCAGCAGGATCCAACAGTGTCTAGGAAGGCATATTTGAAAGAAATTGCTAGCCATGCTCCAGTGACTCATTCTGTTAATCCTAGCTCCTCACAAAGTTGAGATCTGAGGATCACAGTTCAAAGACAACCTGGGCAGAAAATCTGAAAGACTTTAATCTCTAGTTTACCAGCAAAAAAGCCAGAAGTGGAGGTGTAACTCAAGTGGTAGAGCAACAGCTTTGAGCAAAAACGTTCAGGGAGAGCACAAGATGCTGAGTTCAAGTCCTGGTACCTGCATACACACACAAATTCTTTCAGCTTATTTGTTTCAGGTAGTCTGAAAAGTGTCAGTGCCCACTCAGAGAGGAATGGTGTGCTGCTTTGCTCTGGGCTTCTGTGACAACAGGAGGACAGAATAGATTGTCCATGCTCCTGTGTGGGCACAGTGGCTTTCTTCTGAGAGCTGAGAGGAAGACTTCTCCAGGCTTTTCCTTTGGCTTGTGTCCAAATGGACATAGATACCAATCAGTGTTGGACTAGAGCTTACTCTCAGGGCCTTATTTTAATTTAACTACTATACTTAAGCTTTTATCTCCAGATAGGTGCCAGTGGCTCAAGTCTATAAACCTAGTTACTCAGGAGGCTGAGATGTGAGGATCATAGTTCAAAGCCAATCTGGGCAGGAAAGTCAATGAGACGATTATCTCGAATTAACAAGCAAAAGCTGGAAGTAAAGGTGTAGCTCAAGTGGTAAAGTGCCAGCCTTGAGCAAAAATGCTAAGCAAGGGGCTGGGAATATGGCCTAGTGGCAAGAGTGCTTGCCTCCTACACAAGAAGCTCTAGGTGATTCCCCAGCACCACATATATGGAAAACGGCCAGAAGGGGCGCTGTGGCTCAGGTGGCAGCATGCTAGCCTTGAGCGGGAAGAAGCCAGGGACAGTCAGTGCTCAGGTGCTGAGTCCAAGGCCCAGGACTGGCAAAAAAAAAAAAAAAAATGCTAAGAATGACGTGAGGACCCTAAGCTCAACCCCCAGTACCAGTATAAGAAATACGTGTGTATATCCAAATATATTCACACTTTTATTTTCAAATAATGTCACATTTGATCAAATATGTGTGACTCCAGCAGTTGAATCTGGGGAGCAAGAGGCCCAGTTCAGGCCCATGATAACAGTTGAAACTGGTGCCCCTTATCATGGCTTTTCTGTACCCCTCTCTGTAGTTTTACAGAGCTATCTGGTACTAAGAAAGTAAGGTGTCTAGCATATGAGTGAACAGCAGAAGGTTTAATAAAATTACGCCAGCTAAAAATTTTAATTGAGTGGCCAGGAATGTGGCTTAGCGGTAGAGTGCTTGCCTAGCATGCGTGAAGCCCTGGGTTTGATTCTTCAGCACCACATAAACAGAAAAAGCCAGAAGTGGCGCTGCAGCTCAAGAGGTAGAGTGCTAGCCTGGAGCAAAAAGAAGCCAGGGACAGTGCTCAGGCCCCATGTCCCAAGCCCCAGGACTGGCAAAATAATAATAATAATTGATTGATTAAAAAGCTAGAGTACTAGAGAAAAAAGAGGAAAGAGAGTAAGGTAGAGAAGGAGGGAGGAAGGGAAAGGGAAGAAAGGAAAGAGGGAATGAAGCAAGGAGGGGAGGGGAGGGGAAGGGAGATGAGGGGAGGGGAGGGGGGAGGGGAGGGGAGGGGGGGGGAGGGGAGGGGAGGGGGGAGGGGAGGGGAAGGGAGATGAGGGGAGGGGAGGGGAGGGGAGGGGAGGGGAGGGGAGGAAGATAAGCAGGCAAAAAATAATCCTAAGGGGGAAAAATAGCAATCACAGGTGATTAGGGGAGAGAAATCCCAGGAGAGTGTAAGGCACAGCTTCCTGAGGATTCGGACTGTATTTGTTTGTGGAAGTCAATGGGGCGCAAAGGATGTGGGATTATGAATTAATGGTCTTGGAAAAAACTGGTGTGTTATTTGGAAAAAGTAACACTGTTCTTTATACTAAAATAAATTCCTGGTAGAATAAAAGAGAATAAAAATATAGCAGTGAAATCCTAAATATACTGAAAGCAAACTTGGAGGACATTTTTAAAAATTATGGCATAGAAGACCTTTGTAAATGCCAGCAGGTTTTGAATGCATCACGGAAAAAAAGATGGATAACTGATTTCCTACATTCTTGTATGTGTGTGCCAGTGGAGGGACTTGAACTCGGGGCTTGGGAGATGTCCTTAAGCTTCTTCATTTAAGATTAGGACTCTACCACTGGAGCTACAGCTCCCCTTCTGGGTTTTTTCAGCAGTTAATTGAAGTAAGAGTCTTACAGACTTCCTTGCCCCTGGCTGGCTTCAAAGTGTGACCCTCAGGTCTCAGCCTCCTGAGTGGCTAGCATTCAAGGTGTAAGCCAGCAGGGCCTGGCTGAGCTTGTCTTTCTTAGGTTAAGAAAATAGTATCAAAATGAGAGTCATCTGGGAATAATAAGAGTATGCAGGCTAAGACCAGGAAGAGCTGACATCTGGAACAGGAGGGAGGCTTGGACAGGCTAGGCTGCTGCCCCAGGTTGTGCAGCTGTGGCTTAAGCTTTCTTTGCACACTGTCACCCTAGAATTGTGTCCACTTCTGTGCACACATCTTCCTCCAAAGGGGCCAAGGGAGGTGGGTAGAGCCTCCCATGGGTCTCCTACCCTTCTCTACCTCACCCAGGGTGGCAGCCAAGGAGGTAGACTACTGTTGGATGGTAGTTCCTAGGGTTTGCATCACACAAGCACATCTTTGAATGCCAGAGGTTTCCTCTGATATAGAACTTCTTGGTACGTGGGTTAAAATGGCACTTCTCATTTGGTTGGGGGGGGGGTGCATGTGTAACAGAAAGAGATAGAGTGAGGAGAGGAGAGAGGGAGGGGAAGAGAGGAAGAGAGTGGGGAGAGAGATATGAGAAATGAGAGACTGACCAGAGGAGAAAAAGAGATAAGAGAGATGAGAAAGAAGAAGACAAGAGAAAGAAGATAGATGAGAGAGGAGAGAATGAGAGGGAATTAAGAGGAGAAGGTGGGAGGAGAGGGGAGGGAAAGGGAGGGGAGGAACAGAGAGGAGAGTAGAGGTCATCATTTTCCTCAGAACTGGGGAGTTTGTGTTCCTACCCAGCCTGTCATTCTGTAGACTTTGGTGGAAGGCATTTTCTGTAGAGACACAATAATAGGAGGTGAACCCACATGAAACAATTCAGAGCAGAAGCAAGTGCATCTGCCTGTGTCACTTTCTGTGTGAGAAGACTGAGGTGCTTTCCATCTCTACAATTGATTCGTGTCATTCTTATTTGCTGCCAGATCACTTGTCATGTGGCTGGGCGGGGCCTTTCCCTCTCTCTCCTACAACAGCTCCCCTACCCACTCCCATATTTGTGTACATGTTGCATGCACACACGCACACACACATACACACTAGGGGCTATCTATTGCTCATGTCAACCCTGTGCTATGGATGAGTACCCAGGGAACTGCACTGGCTCCCAGCTGTCTTGCACACATCTTAATGGAAACCCAGCCTGAGAGAACTCCCACCAGTCTTTTTACTTTATTTTAATTTTTTTGTGCAAGTCCTTGGGCTTGAACCCAGAGCCTCCATCCAGCTCTCAGTTGGCTTTTCAGCTTGAGGCTGGCATTTACCATGAGTCATGCCTTCACTTTTGCCTTTTTGCTAATTTTTATTAATTGGAGAGAAGACTTGTGGATTTTCCTGCCCAGGCTAGCTTCAAGCCTTGACTCTCAGATCTCAGCCTCCTTAGTAGCTAGGAACACAGGTGTGAGCCACCAGCACCTGGCTAATTTCATATTTTATAGAAAGGACTTGAGCTGCTGCAGATTTGGGCATCGGTGGTGGAGAGGAGAGACCTTGGAGCTGGTCTCTTGGAGCACATATCAGTAGAGCCTTGATTCCTGAAAGGGTGGAGTCATTGTTCAAAAAGAAAGAAAAAAAATCATGGAGAGAGAAAGGGTGGGTGAAACAGTCATAATATTTAAAGCATATGAAAATGGAACTAGGTAACTTGAGGGGATGGATAGGGTTGGGAATGATAGAAGGGGTGACAGTAATCATGACGCGTTGTACTCATATGTCAATATGCTGAATTGAAACCCCTTTGTATAACTATTTAAAGAGTATATATACATACATACATGTACATGTGTGTATATCTAACATATGTTTATATATGTACATATATATCTATATATATACACACCAGGCCCTAGATTTTGTCTCCAACACTGAAAAAAATAAATCTATCATTATTTCCTTGCACATTTGGCATCTAGACTTTTTTTCCATTTAGAAATGAAGACATGGAAAGCCAAGTTTCTGTGGCTCATGCCTATAATCCTACCTATTCTGGAGGCTGAGATCCAGAGGACTATTAATTTGAGACTGGTTAAGGCAGCAAAGTCTATGAGATTTCATCTTCAATTTACTGGCAAAAGTCTAAGCTGAAGGCATGGTTCAACTAGTAGAGCACTAGCTGAGTAAACAAGCCAAAGGAACTCAAGACTTGAGTTCAAATCTCATTACACCCAACCTCCAGTAAGAAACCTTGCCAGAGAGCCATGTCCCTGATGAGGCAAATAAGTAGAACATGCCTCATGAGTGACCCTGTGCTACCTTGGAACCCGAGAAGCCAGACTTTGTCGTGGGTTTTTCACTGCTTTGTTCACTTCAGAGCTGTGAGTAGTGGAGGGCTGAGTGTCAGAAGCCTGAGAGACCTTTTGTGTGCCAGCATGGGGTATGATGTGGCAAGGCAGGAGCTAGGGACCTCTCACAATGACCTTTCCAGGTTTCCTCAGCCCCAGTCCTGCCTCATTCTGGTGCCCCAGTAAGAGACAGGCAGTTTGCCTGCCTCTGGAATTCCTGTGCTGCTCAATTTGAGTATAGATAAAATACCACAAGACAATCGCTACTCAGAGCCTGTGAATTCTAACTCTTCCTTCCGGGCTTCAGCCTGACATCAGGAAGCTCAACAGCCCACAACCAGCACTTGTTCTTGGAGCTGCACAGACAGTAAGGGGCTGGTCCCATCAAGACTCTTCATGAAGAATTGTGATAATACAATCTACTGTCTAATACACTCCATAGGAGTGCTTTAACTAACCCAGGGCTCCTGAATAGCCCCATCCATAAACATTTCTCCTTCTCTTTCTCCTCCACCTCCTCCTCCTCTTCCTTCTTGTTCTCTTTTAATTTTTTAAATTTATTTTTAATTAATTTATTCATTTTAGGCCACCGAGGCTTGAACTCAGGGTCTGGGTGCTGTCCCTTAGCTATTTTTGTGCATAAGCAAAGAAAGGAATAAAGATATTAAATTGTGTGGTCTCTTCATAATTTGGGGCACTATTTAACTAATTAAGTCTGATCTGATTTAAGAAGTCAGGAACTAGATTCACATGCCTGTAATTCCAGCTACTGGGGAAGCTGATATCTGAGATTCAATTTCTAGAATCTCTAAAAATTGGCCATGTCTGGGAGGCACAGTGTCTCCAACTCCAACAAGACCCTAGATATCAAATCAGATAACAAAGGAGCAATACAAAAGACATGGTTAATATGCACCTCAATTGATTCGTTTGGTGAAGATACAAGGAAGAGCTCCTCCTGGCTTTGGCTGGGAAGTGGGTGAGTGAAATTACGAAATGCATTTAGAGCCTTGTCCAGTATACACTTCCTCAGGGAGCTCCCAGATGAATTATTCATCATCCAGCATTCTGCTGACTTCTTATATTATCTAAGGGACAAGAACACCCATAGTAAACAGAAGGTAGAGCCTTAAAGAAATTATTTAATGATAAATTAATAACCATTTAATAACATTATGGCCATAACAACATAGCATCAAAATACATAAGGCAAAATACATGGATAAAGCTGAAATAAAACATATACCAATCCACTGTTAGGATTAGAAATTTCCATTTCTCTTGGTCAGTAATTAACAGAAAATCACTAAGAACATAGAGGCCTGAACAGCACTGCCAGGCACCCTGACCTTTTTAAACCTTTCAACCCAACAGCTGAGAACACACATTCTTCTCAAGCTCACATGGATTATTAACTAAAATTCTTAGAAAGTACATTCTTAGAAAACATGTTAAGTTTAAATTCAAAAAAATCATATAAGGGCTGGGGATATGGCCTAGTGGCAAGAGTGCCTGCCTCATATACATGAGGCCCTGGGTTCGATTCCCCAGCACCACATATACAGAAAATGGCCAGAAGTGGCGCTGTGGCTCAAGTGGCAGAGTGCTAGCCTTGAGCAAAAAGAAGCCAGGGACAGTGCTCAGGCCCTGAGTCCAAGCCCCAGGACTGGCCAAAAAAAAAAAAAAAATCATATAAAGTATGTTCTTAAACAAAATTAAATTAACATCCCCTGCCTCAAATATTTAGAAATCAGGTAGCAGACTTCTCTATAATCTATGAGTCAAAGAAATGATCTTAAAGTAGTTTGAATCACAGAAAAATGAATATATCAGTTATTAAAATTCAAGGATTCAAAGCTGGGTGCTGGTGGCTTATGCCTGTGCTCAGAAGGCTGAGACCTGAGGATCACAGCTCACAGCCAACACGGGCAAGTAAGTCCGTGAGACTCTTCTCTCCAATAAACTACACAGAAAAGGCTGGAAGTGGTGCTGTGGCTCAAGTGGTAGAGTGCTAGCCTTGAGCACAGATTGGTTCTAGGACAGTGCCAAGGCCCAGAGTTCAAGAACCAGGACCAGAAAAAAAAGGAGTGATTTAGCAAGAGCAGTGAACAAGGGGAAATTTACAGTAGTGAGTACATTCTTAGTCTATTTTGTGCTATTATAGTCAAATACCTAAGACCAGGTATTTATAAAGAAGAAGGGTTATTTTGGCTTCCAGTTATGACATTGACCAGTACAAGCCACATCTGGTGAGGGCCTTGTACTGAGTGGAAGATGGTATCTCATTGAGGGACATGGTCTATGGGTATAGACCAAACATGAGGAATGCCCCCGCTGTATAACAACATACTCTGAAATTAACTAACCCAGTCCCTCAGGACGTCACTCACTTCTTGGAGATGACATTAACCTTAGTCCCCTCTCTTCATGCCACACTGAGGACTAAGTTCCCCACACATGAACCCTTGGAGGGATGCATTCAAGCCACATTCAAACCATAGAAATAGATCAAGGAAATATATAAACTCTACACCTCATAATCGAACACTAGGAAACCACAGAAAGAAGAAAAAAATGAAACCTTAATGAAGAAAAGGAAAAAAAAAGTGGCTAATTGTGGGGACTGAAACCAAGAAAATAGTAAAGAATAATGAAAACCTATGTTGGTTCTTGTATATGGGGAGTGGTTTGGTGAGTGTGTGTGTGTGTGTTCCTGGAGTTTGAACTCTGAGCCTGGGAACTGTTCCTGAAGTTCCTTTCTTCAAGACTGGAGCTCTACCACTTAAGCCATAACTCTACTTGTAATAACTTATTCGAGATAAGAGTCTCACAGACTTTCCTATCAGAGCTAGCTTTGAACAGTCCTCAGATCTCAGCCTCCTGGGTAGCTAGGATCACAGGCAGGAGCCATCAGCACTGTCCCTATGTTGGTTCTTTAAAATGGAAATGACATACCAATGACATACCAATGGTTCATGCTTATACTCCTAGCTACTCAGGAGCCTGAGAATTGAATAACTGAAGTTCAAGGCCAGCCCAGGCAGAAAAGCTCATTGGACGCCATCTCTAGGCCAAAGCAGGGCTGAAGACATGTTTCAAGAGGTAGACTACCAGCCTAGCAAGTCCATGGCCCTGAGCTCAAATGCCAGTACCATAAAAAAAATATCTATGGAGTTATTAAATCATTAGCCTTGGCTAATTAAGAAAACAATGGAGAAGGACACGTTGATCCATTAGTAGCCAGAGCTTTTGGTGGTGATGCCTGCACAACAATGGCCACTGGCCACTGCTCAGCTCCTGTTTGTTTTGCTGGAATCCATAATCTTTAGTGGTAGCAAAGGCCCCTCCCACCAGCACCCTCACACTTCTGCTTTCTGGTTATGTTTGCATGCTAACACTTTGGCAAAAGGATACTTCCCTAATTGAGACACTAGCAACTGCAGCTCTTCTGCCTTCTCTCCACAGCAGCGGTCCTCATTTGAAAAGCTCCAAACTGTGCCCTTCTCAGGCCCCATGCTGTGTGGCATCTGCCATTGCTGGTTTGTGTGTGAATCCACAAGGAAGGTAGGGAGGATTCTATACCAGTAGGGGGTGGGCCAGGGAGCAAGATTATGCTTCAGATGGAGCTCCTTCTGCCTTTATTTACTAAAAGCAGTCCTTGATTTATATATGCCTATGTTGAGCCGTGGAGTTGAGGGGTTCTTGATGATAATTCTCATGTGGTAAACCTACCCTTCTCCCCTGTATACTCTTGGTCCCTTTCTTTGTACATTGGAGATATATATATATATATATATATATGTATATATGTGTATGTATGTATATATATATATCTCCACACACATATACATGCATGCATATACATGCATATATATGCATATATATACATACATATATGTGTACATATGTGTATGTATATATATATATTTCTGTCTCAAGTTCATGAAAGATACAGTTATGAAATCACTAGAGATCATCATAAGCTTCTGGAATATTATATTAATTATATATTTATATATATATATATCTAATGCACTAGTGTCCTGTAATTATCTTTCAGTTGGCTGGAAAAAATAATTTTTCATATATAAAAACATACATAGGAGCTGGGCATCAGTGGCTCACATCTGTAATGCTAGCTACTCAGGAGGCTGAGATCTAAGGATCATGCTTTGAAGCCAGCCCCATCAAGAAAGTTCCTGTCTGTCCATCCATTTCCCTGCAAATGACATAATATTCTTTCTAATGCCTGTTGACTGGTCAGTTTTCTATACATAACTGGCCCCCTGACCAGCCCAACAAGATCAATTTCTCTCTAGATTGGGCTTATTCCTCTTTCTTATGAAAATCAGTCTAGGCCATACAGGAAGTTTTTCCTTTGAATTAAGTCCTAGTACTTAATTTTCTTAGCTTAAGGCCACAATGAAAATTCCCAGGTGCATTTGAATGGGGCTGTTTTGCATGAGGGTGGCTGTGTGGTTTGGAGTGTGATAAATCAGCGTTCTCATCTTCCTGATTTTGTTCCCCTGAGTGATATGGATTTGATATAATTTTCCTTAAGAGCCATAATTTCTTCTGTGGTCTACGAGAGGTTTTCACAGCCTAGTTGCTGGGAAAATGAGCCCCCTTATGTTGTTGCTGAGCACTGTTGTAAATGTTCACTACAGAAAGTTGAATAGGGCTAGAAGGGGGATGGGAAGGGTGACACCTGCAGGATCCATGCTCTAGTAGCCTCAAGAAAAGCAGAAGCCAAGCGTGGGGCACTCAGGCTTGTCATCCTAGCTACTTAGAGCCTGAGATCTGAGGACTGAGGTTTGTAGCCCACCCAGACAGGAAAGTTCAGAGAGATTCATATCCCATTAAGTATCAAGTACTGGAAGTAGAGCTGTGGCTCAAATGGTAAAGCATTAGCCTTGAGCAAAAAAAGCTAAAGGACAGCACCTACATTCTGAGTTCAAGCCCCAGGAGCAGGATTTAAAAATATAAAAAAAGAAAGAAAGAAAAAAGAAAGCAAAATCTTGAACCATAGGTCTGTGGCCCTTTTGTTAATTAGGGTAGATAGGTTCATTAAAGAAGGTCTATGTCAACCCTGAAATGAATAGAAGTTTAAGGAAGAGAAATATATATGACTGTATATATAAGTGCATGTGTGCTGGTCCTGAGGCTTAAATTTAGGGCCTGGAAACTGCCCTTAAGCTTTGTTTGCTCAAGGATGGCACTCTACTGCTTAAGCCAAAACTCCACTTCTGTCTTTTTGGTGATTAATTACTGGTAAGAGTCTCACTGACTTTTCTGCTCTGGCTGGCTTCAAACCATGATCCTCAGATCTCAGGCTCCTGAGTAGCTAGGATTAGAAGTATGCACCACTGTTGCCTGGCCCAGTGAACACAATCTTTTTTTTTCTTTCTTTGTACTGGTACTGGGGCTTGAACTCGACTTCGTGCCATCATTTAGCTGTTTCATTCAAAGCTGGCACTAGCCATTTGAGGCACAGTTCCATTTCCAGCTTTTTTGTATTTAGTTGGAAATAAGTGCCAAATTTTTCTGTTCAGGCCAGCTTTGAGCCCATGATCCTCAAATCTCAGCCTCTTGAGTAGCAAATATTTCAAGCCTGAGCCACTTTTTATGTTTGTGCTTAGTGATTTTACTACTGAAACTTGTTCCATGTGTGATGCTTAAATGCTGCCTACTGCATACACACACAATAGGCTTTGACCTGTGTGCTTCATGGAGTGGATATGCAGGTCACAGAAGCCTGGCATAGGTCTATAATGTTCCTACACTCAAGTTCAATATTAATATATCAACACTGTATATGAAATGAATTTCTTTTGCTTTCTATTTTACTCCTCAAATGGTTGTACAAGAGGGTTACAATTTTTTTTTCTGTCTATGTAGTGCTGAGGAATCAAACCCAGGGCTTCATGTATGCTAGGCAAGCACTCTACCACTAGGCCACATTCCCAGCCCCTCCAAGGCATCTTGATGAGAATCACCCTTCCATCATTCCCCCAGCTACCCTTCCCCCACTAGTCACATCCTTTCCCACTTCCCTTTTCACATAAGTACATTGAGTGCTATGACCATATTCGTCCACCCTTCCTTATGCATTCATCCAATCTCTCCCACTAGACCTCACACCATACAGCACATACTTAAGCTTCCTCACGTTTACTTTCAAACTTTGATTGTTCTCAGAGTTCACATCGTGTCTACATGTACTATACTTTAGTTGACTTAATCACGCATACATGCATATAAATCTGTGTGTTTACACAGGTTGTATTGGGGATATAGAGAGAAAAGCAGAAACATACATACAAGCAGCCTATATACTAATTGAAGGAAAGTTTTCCTAGGAGTTATGACGCTAAGTTTGCAAATTCAGTATTCATGATGACTCCCTAGGACATAAGTAATGATACTGAAAAACTGCAACAACTGCTCGTGTCCTTTGTCTTGATGGTCTTGAAGAATGAGTCCTCAGACACAGAGGAAGAAGTAAAATAGCAAATACTTATTGTAGAAGAAGATAATCAGAGATTTTGCTAGACAAGAGGGGTCCCAAGGGAGGGCATTGCCCGGGGTGTGTTGTGCAGGGGTTAATAAGGTGTCTCTGAAAGAATGCTATATGATACTCAAGATTATTGGGCAGCCAGTGGGTCGTATCAGTCCCCAGATTCAATCAGAGACTCCATGAGTTCTCCATGCATCCTCTAGACCCCGTGGCTGGGTACTCATTTAGGCACACATCTCTGGGGTGCAACCAGCCCATTTGAGTGCACGTTTTTCAGAGACAGTGGTTGATGAAGTGATGCCCAGATGCCTGTGTGAGTGAATGCCCAAGGCCAAGTGGTAGGATGTCTAGGGACCTGCATTCAGAGTGAGGATTCAGAACTCTTTGTTTGGATTGCCTCGCCTTGTATATTAATGAACTAGAAAGGAGAAAAGTGAGGAAGAAATGACATGCTGATGATTTAAGAGTCACATGTTGTAACAGTCTGAACTGTGGGATTCACCTCTGCTCCTGGTTCCGGTGACCTGTAAGTGCCAGGCTCAGATGCTATGTCCCGTGCAGGGTTTCAGGGAGCCAGTGCAATGTCCTGATCCAGTGCATAGGCACACAGCAGATAGACAGACTTAGTTTGAAGCTAGTAGTATCTAGGAGCTCACCTGGGCTTTCTTCCTGATCATTCTTTCACTGTGGTACTGAATGTTTTATCCCAACTCTGCTCAGTCTAGAGTCTAACACCTCACTTACTCCTCAGCTCTAGAGGCTCACATGTCAATAATTCACTCAAATATTTATTGCACATGGGTTGCTTCTGTCACCTGGCTATGCTGACATGTTCTATGAATAATCTGTTGCTGCCTAAACAATTACCCTAAACTTAGTAGCCTAAAACAACATTTTCTAGGCTGAGCACCTCTAATTTGAAAATTCAAAATGCTCCAAACTTTGAAATGTTTTAAGTACTGACATCATACCACAAATAGAAAATGCCATATTGTGAAACTTTGTTTCATGTTCAAGGTTATTAAAAATACTGTATGGGATTACCTGCTGGCCAAGTGTTAACAAAGTACATGTGGAACATAAATGAAAGTCATATTTCAATGTCCCAAAGTTATTTCATTAGGTATAGGAAAATATTCCCAAATCTAAATTCTGAAATAAGTCCATTCCAAAGTATTTCGACAGGTGATAATCTTTGTATGGCTTATGGTCCCTGTGGGACAGGCCTTTGAGACAGCTAGGCTGGTGCTGGCTCTGTGTACAGTTGCAGCCCATTTGGAGCCTGAACTGGTAACAATCATATCTGAAGGTTTGATGGGAGTTGGAAAATGGCTTCCATGGTGAGAAGTTATTGCTTATGGTTGGCTGGAAGTTTCAGTTTCTACCACATGGGCCTCCACCCTCCTAAATTTCTCAAGTGTCCTTCAATAAGTCATCTGGCTTCTCTCAGAGTGAGCAATCTACTGGGTAACTCTATTTTGTTATAGTGCTGGGCTTTGAACTCATAACTTTGCAATTGTTCAACTCCCTCACATAGCTGGCACTCTACCACTTCAGCCTCACCTCAGTCCAGCTTTTGTAGTTAATTGGAAATACAATTCTCATGGACTTTTCTGTCCAGGCTGACTTTAAACCCAGATTCTCCAGGTATCAGTTTTCTGAGTAGCTAGGATTACAAGTATAAGTCACTGGGCTATGTATACCTCTGCCTTATCAAGCAAAGGGTCTTGGTAAGCTGGCTTTAGCCATCCTGAATGTCATGCTGCAGTAAGTCAATTGGTATGTATGAGAGTATGAACAAGGGGAGAGATTCACTGAGTACCATAACAGTATGAGTGCCATTTCTAGTGATTTGGGGAGATCATAGTCAAGGAAGTCCTAGAAGCTGAGATGGTAAGCATGGACCACCACACCCATCTGGAAACATAATTTCCTAAGGAGCCAAACTGCTCTCTAACACACTGTTTATAAAGGAAAGCATAATTCTGTGGCTTTTCATCTGCAAAGTTACTATCTGAGAAAACAGGGCTACACAATCTAAGTGCATTTTGAAGGGCAAAGATCATGCAGTCATCCTTAATCTTGGGCCTGGGGAAATAGAGTGTGACTGTCTAGTGGGAAAGGAAGGTCAGGCGGAGCTAGTGAGTGCACAGTGACACAGCACAACTGAAACCAAACATTAGAAAACATGAAGGCACTTCCTGGAGCTCCTTAGCATTCCTAGGAATCCACTTTACAAGACTGTGGCTGGTGGCTGGTACAGTGCTCAGGGCATACTACAAAACCAGTGCCCATAAAAGCAGTATGGTTTCAACTATATTTATTTTCATTCATTCATTCATTCATGTGTGTTGGCATTGGGTCTTAAGTTCAAGGCCTGGACTCTATGCCTTGTTTTTGTTTTTGTTTTTTCTCACTCAAGGTTGATACTCTTCCACTTGAGTCACAACTCCACATTCAGCTTTTTGCTGTTTAACTGAAGATGAGAATCTCATTGGCTTTTCTATCCAGACTGGCTTCAAACTTCAGTCCTCAGAGTTCAATCTCGTGAGTAGCTAGGATTACAGGCATGAGCCAGCAGCATTTGGTCACTACATGCAAGTCTTTCAGTGTATTCTATGTGATATAGGGAGGCTTTGTGGGCAAGGAGCACTGTGTTTGGCTCAGTCTCAGCCTCCACTCTGCTGTTCACATCCTTCTGTGGATGTGTCTGTCAATCTCTCTCCTTTGAGGGCACTCACCCTCCTCCTGGGTAGGCTGTGCCCATCCTTTCTCCTGAGCATCCTTCCACTGCATAGTCCTTTGCTCTATTTAGTTCCTGCTCCTGGGCCCAGTTGCCATGGTAACTCCACATTCTGCATTCATGACTGGGACTCTCATTTCCATGGCCTTGGTACTGTTGTTATCTATATTCCTGGAGAGGGGCTATGGCGCTCAGGTGCCAGGGCTACATAGACTCAGAGAGGACATCCACGGTGTCTGCCCCATCCTCTGCTCTACATCTCTAGCTTTGCTGCCTTCTAGACCAGTAGGCCCAACCCCTTGATCTAGCTCTCTCTTGTCCTCTCTGCTCATTGCTGAAGATGCTAGAAAGTTAGATAAGTGAATGCTTTTGGAGAAAGGAATGAAGCCCTGGAAGTCACATATCAGATCAATGATTGGGTCGCAGCAGTTCACCCAGTCATTTCTAAACCATGGGTATATTTGTCCCCAGAGAACAGTGGGCAAAGACTAGACTGGGGCTGCAGTTGTCAAGCTTGCTAATGTGGTGCTACTGACATGAAGTGGGCAGAGGAAATGGATGCTGCTAAATAGCCCCTAGCAGACATGACAGCTATACCATCATACCCACAACCCACAGGAGACCCGTAGCCCCACTGCCACACAGGCTAGGCTGAGTATCCATGAGCTAAAGTAATGGGAGATGCTAGAAATGGTTGGGACTACAGAAGGAGGGAGGTGTGGCAAGGGCTGTTATTTTAATCTGTAAATAAAGGGCATGGAAGGCATATTCTATGATACATTCCAGAAGCCTGGTATAGCTGCTGGATAGCTGGCACTGGTGGATTGCTGGCACAGATCAAGGAGATAGCAAGAAACAGCAGCAAAGTCAGTGGCATTGGTGGGCAGAGTGACATGAACACCTTGAAATGTCAAGCAAAGAGACTACCATCACTTCAAGGGTTGCTGTAGGCTGGCATTGTGAAGGGCTTGGGGAACCACATATGCCTCATTTGTCTGGGGAGACAGGGTCATGTGGATGGCTGTGGATGGAACCAGTTGTGCACTCATTTCCCATCAGAAGCAATAAGCACGTGCTGAAGCAGGCTACCTTCCCATTGGGAGCTATGAGCTTGTGGAAGAAGCAAACTCTGCCGGGCTAGCTCTATACGTCCTTCCGTGGAGATCCCAGGCCTATATGCCTCCTCCGTGTGTTCCCCTTTCGCTCTCATGCATATGCTCTGGCCAGTAGGAAGAAATGCGGGAGTGAGGGCCACGAGTGAGCTCCAGACCGGGTGTGGCCACGAGAATGCCCTCCCCCCCATACTCACCAAGGAGGCCAGGTACACATGGACATCTCGGAGCAAGCTTCAGGCGCTTCCCAAGGTTTTATTCAGAGGAGGGGTTTATATAACAGTAATGGTGGCAGGAAGAGGAGGGACTAACTGGGTATTAATGATTGGCTGGTGAACTGTCCATCACAGTGATGTCACGGAACTTCCTGCAGAGGCGGAAATCACAGTCCCCCCAGAACCAGGCCCCTGGGCTCAGGTGGCGCAGATGAGAGGCGGGGCTGTTTTGGCTGCCTCTTCCGGTTTCGGACCTGGAAGGAGGTAGGAGTGGATAACAGCCAAGCAACCCCAGGTCTTAAAGGTATAGCCATCCCCAACAATAGCCATTGAGGCCGCCACAGGACTGGGCAACTAGAAGGTTGGGCCATCTTTTCAGCACTCTGGATACACATTTACTAGTTATTTTGTGTTTTCAGTAGGATAGCAACTTATCATAGACACTAAGAAGCTAAGCACACTTAGCTTAGTCTATGAGACTCTTACCTCTGGTCAGCAGAAATCCAAAAGAGGAGTTGTGATTCAAGTGATAAAGCACAAGCTTGTATGGAAGAAGCTATTTCCTTCTACAATATGGGGATGTGGTGAGGGGTTGGCATGCAGAACAGGAGCCTCATTTTGGGTCTGTGAAGACTAATGGCTTACTGGACATCCAAGTGCTGATATCAGGTCAGCTAACATAGATGTCCCAAGCTTTGCAGGGAGAAATGAACTCCATACATCCATGTGTCTGTTTAAGTTTGTATGTCCTTCTCCCATACACCAGAAGCAGCCCAGGCATTGACACATAGCTAAGCTATCCTCATCTTCCAGAGATGGCCCTCTAATTCAGTAAGTAATTTCAGTAATTTCTTTGCTGCAGCAAAGAAATTGAACCTGAGAGAGTGTAGGACTCAGGAGCCCCTGGGGGTCATAGTGGCAGGCTTCTGTCCACAAGCAGGAGCCGATAGAGGGGTGACCTCAAGTAGATACATGCCCAGATTCTGCCACATCAGGACAACCAGAGCTTCAGTTCCTGCCACAAAGCAGAATTCCAAGCAATGCACACAAAGGAAAGTTTGAGAGACACTGGGTTAGGGTGGACAGATGGCAGAAGTAAAGGGGAGGCCTTAGAGGTGTGTGTGGCCTGGCTACTTATGGGCTGTCACTGTGCAAGGGCAGGGCAGGCCAAACCCACAGCTGAGGAAACAAAGGTAGAGAAAAGGGTTGGGTCAGAAGGGAGATGGGCCTTCCAAGAAACATCAACTCCTGCTGTCTTTTCTGTGTGCACTAGGACTGGGGCTTGACATCAGGACCGCATGCTCTTGTTTGGCTTTTGCCCTCCAAGGTAGTTCTCTACCACTTGAGCCATATATCAACTACTGACATTTTGCCAGTTCATTAGAGAGAAGATTCTGGAGTATTTCTCTACCCAGCCTGGCTTCAAACCAAGATCTTAAGATTTCAGCCTCCCAAGTAGCCACAGATGTCTTTTTTGTTACAAATGTTTCTAAAATGTAGACTTTGCTTTAAAAAACTAAACTAAACTGGAAACCTGGCTAAGAACTTTTAGAAACTTGCACAGAGTCAGTTAGTGTGATGCTCAGCAAGCCAGGATAAGGTAACCTGTATTTTCCTTTTTGTCACATCTCTTGGGTGCTGCCCACAAATATACCTTGGAGGATGGCACTGGAGGAATATTCCCTACCTGTGACAGATAGGATCATTAGCTGTGCACCCACAAGGAGGGTGACTCACATGAGGAAGAGGCCATTTTATATAACCATGGTCCTATGTGTTTATAAGTAAGGTGTGGTTTGTGTCTGTATTTATTTGGCAGTTTTGGAGTTTGAAGTTAGGGCCCCATGCTTCTTACACAATTGCTCAATCAGTTGAGCCACTATCTGATAGTGGTACCAGATGAGCCACACTCCTTACTAATCAAGCCACACCCCTACCAATCTAAACACACCAACTACTAGATGAGCCATGCCTCTTTCTGTTTTAGTTTAGTTTAGTATTTTGTTTTGTTTTCTGTCAGTCCTGGGGCTTGAACTCAAGGCTAGCAATCTGCCACTTGAGCCACAGCACCACTTCTGGCTTTTTCTGTTTATGTGTTACTGAGGAATCTAACCCAGGGCTTCATGCATGCTAGCAAGCACTCTAAGCCACATTCCTAGCCCTGTTTTGTTTTGTTTTTTTTTTATGTATTCCCTTAGTTTATTCACTCACTTATTTCCAAAATACTTTGTTTTGGAGAATTCTAATTCCTGGAGTTCATTTCAATTAGAGGCACAGAGGCATTATATCTTTGTGTTCCTCTCCTAAGAATATCTTCCTTTGGTCTCACACTGCGTGAATGTCTAGAATCCTGTATCATTTATCATGTCTCGATGTGTTTTAGACCTAGCTCTTGCTTGAGAGGAAACATGTATGCACTGTTGGTCTCATTTATTTGTTTTTATTTTTTAGTGTGTGGGTCCTGGGGCTTCAACTCAGGGCCTGGGCACTGTCCCTGAGCTTTTGTGCTCATGCGGGCATTTTACCACTCGAGCCACAACTCCAGTTCCAGTTTTTTGTTGGTTCAAGATAAGAGTCTCCCACACTTCTTGCCCCAGTTGGCTTCAAACCTCAATCCTCAGATCTCAGCCTCTTGAGTAGCTAGGATTACAGGTGTGAGCCATCATTGCCTGGCAGTTACTTTTTAAATATTAAGTCTGGTGTTTTTGCTCAGCCAGCTTGTCATTTGATTCTCCTACCAATGCCTCATATGTACCTGGGATCCTGGATAGATGCCACTAAGTATGTCTTTATTGACTCTAGAGCTTTTTGTCAGGTTGGCCACACACCAATATCCTCTGGATTCAGCACTTCCCAGAATAGATGAATGTCACTTTCTGTAACTCAGCAACTGGCTTGTCTTTCCCCTAGGCAGAGGGGAGAAGGCTTTAGGATGACCACAAGCCTCATGAATGATGCAAGCGCTCTGGAACTCACTGCCAGAAGCAGCTCGTGTGGTTCAGGCACATGTCATTGGTAACATAAATGGATGCGCTACAAGACACCCAGGACCCCATAGCTTTCCCCTCAGGCTGGTTTCTGTCCCTGTACTGCTGTCCACCCTCAAGGGGAGTCATGAGCCTGGCTCAGCCATACCACTCTGTGTATAAGCACTTTTGACAAATGCCATGTATGTGTTGCTAATGTGAGAATAATAACGTAGGCAAAAAGGCCACCCACACTGGACAGTCCTCAGAGGAAAATGCTTCCGCCCTGATCAGGAAGGGCTTGTTTCAGGCTTTCAAGGCCTCTGATGCATTTTGCAATGTCCCTTGCTTCTCAGGCTCCTCACTCACATCACCAATGTTTGTCTCATTCAGGTGTATCTTCACATCCTGAAGGGGTAGCACAGGCATGGCGGGCAATGCGGCCGAAAGTGCCAATCATCTACCTTTCTTTTTTGGCAATATCACCCGGGAGGAGGCCGAAGACTACCTGGTCCAGGGAGGCATGACAGATGGGCTGTACCTGCTACGTCAGAGTCGCAACTACTTGGGTGGTTTTGCCCTGTCGGTGGCCTATGGGCGGAAGGCACACCACTATACCATCGAGAGAGAGCTTAATGGCACCTACGCCATATCCGGGGGCAGGACCCACAGCAGCCCCGCTGACCTCTGCCACTACCACTCCCAGGAGTCGGATGGCCTCATCTGTCTCCTCCAGAAGCCCTTCAACAGACCACCCGGGGTGCAACCCAAGACCGGACCCTTTGAGGATCTGAAAGAAAACCTCATCAGGGAGTACGTGAAGCAGACCTGGAATCTGCAGGTAGGCAGTTCAGACTATGTTCACAGGGCTCAACAACCCCAGCCAGATGACCAGGTCCCTTCAGACCTGTGAACCCAAATAAGTAAACATCTTTCTCTCCCTCTCCCTCTCCCTCCCCCCTTTTCCTGCCTCTCCAATCCTGGAAATTGAACTCAGGGCCTAGCTTTTTTTTTCCTCCAAGCTAGCTAGAAGTCTAGTGCTTGAGTTACGGCTCCACTCTGGTACTTTTTTGGATGTTTAATTGGAGATAAGAGTCTCTCAGGTTTGTCTGCCTAGGCTAGCTTCAAACTGTGATCCTCAGATCCCAGAAAAGCTGGGATTACAGGCATGAGCTACAGATGCCCAGCTCATGTCTGTTGTTTATGTTTACATGCACATATGAATTCACACTTGACTTTGTGACTTCTTGGCATCTCTTGTGGAACCTTCTGTATCTGCACCTACAGGGTTCCTCCATCATTTCTTTGGCAGCCTGGTACTGCCTGATGGGCACTATAATTTATTTAACTCAGGCCATACTGAGCTTTGTTATTCATAGATAGCACTCCTAAGGACATCATTCTGTAGACGACTAGGATGCGCTTATACACCATATCTTAAAGATAAACTTTGCAAGGACTGCCTTGCCATAGCCAAGGACAGCTTCGTATAAAATTGTTGAAGAGCTGGTGGTGATTTACATTCCTACCTGTCTCAAACTTATTCTGTGTTCACGGTCCTACCTCCACCTCTGGAGTAGTTGGAACTACAAGAGTGAGCCACTATGGCTTCCCCCCCCCCTTTCCTTCTTTTTCAGAGCTGGAGAATCAAATCAGGGGCTTTGAGCATGCGAGGTACGTGTTCTATCATTGAGCTACATCCTCAGTCTGTGTGTTTGTGTGTCTGTGTGTCTGTGTGAGCATATATCCTACTGAGATCAAATTCAGGGACTTACACCTGCTAGGCAAATACTGTACCATTTGAACTATGCTCCTATTTCTGTTTATTTTAATTCTTTTTCCAGATAAGTTCTTGTTCTTTTGTCCCAGACAGCCTTAGTTCATGCTCCTCCTATCTCTATCTCCTAAATAGTTAGAATTACAGATGTATACCACTACAAACAGGTTGTTTTTTAAATAGGGCCTTATTAAATTCTGCTAGATTTGACCTTGAGCTATGACCCTGTTATCTTCACCTCTCTAGTAGTTGGTATTATAGGCATGCTCCACCACACTTGGTTTCCTTCCCCCATCACATATTTACCAACATTTGGTGTCAGAAGCCAACAGGTTTGGTTCACAGTTTCCCATTCGGACTTACATAATAACCATTTTTCTTGTGCTTTCTGGATGTCTGTTCTGTGCACTTTGTGATATTATTTTACACATGCAGATTATAATGGAACCAATATTTGAAGATTATATGTAGTGAGTCCTTTAACTCTTCAACAGGTTCTGTATTAAAATGCTGTCTTGTAGATAGGAACCACAATACTGTGTGGCCAGTATTTTAATTAGCACATATTAAATATGTATATGATTTATAGTCTACAGTTTGCACACAGTAAATTTGTCGTTTTCCATGTGCTGTCCTGTGGACAAGTGAAAAGCATCATGTAACCTCCTCAATAAAGATGTAAAGGAAGATGGATGGTGGTGGCTCACTCCTGTAATCTGTGATACTAAGATGGCTAAGATCCAATGATTGTGGTTCAAAGCCAGACAGAGCAGAAAAGTCTGTGAGATTCTTATCTCCAACTAAGCAGCAAAAAGCCAGAGGCAGAGATGTAGCACTGAACACAAACAAAAAAACCAAAACCAAATGAGTGCTAAAGGTCCTAAATTCAAGCCCTAGTACCAGCATAAAACAATAAGAAAGGCACAAAAGAGATCCATTACTCTACTAGGTACCCCTCTGTCCTTTACCATCCCAGCCCCAGACAACAAGACATCTGATTTTTTTCTCTACATTTTGCCTTCCATCGAATGCTACGCACATGGAATCTTGTTTGTGGTGTTGTCTGTGGCCACTGCTGGCTCTTGTGGTGTCTAAGAGCTCCATAGCCATCCACCCTAGCCTCTTCACTCGCTTGATTCCAGACGCCATATATCCATAAGCCTGGCTGCCTTTGGCACTCTATCTGTGAAATATGTAGTTGTTGATTTTGTATGTGTGTGTATTTGTGTATTGCATCTGGAGCTTGAACTTAGGGCCTCATAGACTAGCTTAGCTTTTCTTTACTCAAGAATGGTGCTTTGCCACTTGAGCAGTTCATCATCTATGAAATAGGATAAAAAACATCAGTGTGCTCACATTCCAATCTCTTCTCCTTTTATTTCCATGTCTGAGATGGTTGTATTTTCTTTATTTTCACTGCCTGAGTTCTCTTTATAAATGCAAATGGTCAAGCTCTGGATCTTCATCCATTACTGTCAAGAAGATCTATTTCTTCTCTCTAAGAAGGATGAGAAAATCAGTTCAGTTAGCTCTCAACCTCATTCTCCATTTTTTATATCTATTATCATCATGTTCACACAGTAAAGACTGCTCGCCTGCACTCTGGGACCTTTTCCTACAGGTCATGGCTATGTGTACATTCCTCACTCATACCTTAAAGCTCCCTGCTGGCTATGAAATGGCCATGTCCTAACACAGAACCATGGATGGTAGAGACTGACTATGGTTTCAAGGGCCCAGCTCAGGACACCTGCTCTCTGGATTTCATGACATACATGACATGACATTCACCTGGCCTTGAAAAAATCAAAATGATCTCTTTATTCCAAAACTACCTTGTTATTTATATAATGAAAGGTATGTAAGCAATTTATCTTACTGATTTTATTTATTGAATGAATGAGTAGCTAAAGCATGAATGAATGAATGAATGAATGAATACAGTTTGATTCTGTGCCATTATTACTAGTCTTAAGACAGATTATACATGACTTCAATCTGTCCATCTCTATCTGGCTTACTCACTCTGTCCTTGCCCACTGCAGGGCCAGGCTCTGGAACAAGCCATCATCAGCCAGAAGCCCCAACTGGAGAAGCTGATTGCCACCACAGCCCACGAGAAAATGCCCTGGTTCCATGGAAACATCTCCCGGGATGAGTCAGAACAGATCGTCTTGATAGGCTCCAAGATAAATGGGAAGTTTTTGTAAGTATTGTGTCTTCTCCCTCAACTTCCACCTTTGGGAGATGTTTGCACACTTGAGAGGTGATTCAGCTTCTTTACCAGTGGTCCTCATGAGACCCCAGGAAGGGATCACAAGTTACCATCTGACAATACATACACAGCTCTGTCCTAAGGATGTTTCATATGGAAGCTATCACTTGTGATTCAACATGAGTTTTATCCAGTCTCATCCTAAATGATGACATTGTATTAAAACAAACTCATCTTTAGACACACATATGTTGAATATTACTTTACCCCAAACGTTTAGGAGTTCTTTGGATTTCAGATTTTTCCCAATTTTGGAATATTTGCACATACAAGAGATGCCTTTGGTATTGGACCCAAGTCTACACTTGAAATTCATTTGTGATTCATGTATGACTTAAATGCTTAGCCTCGAGTAATTTCACAGGATACTTTAATTTGCCTGTGTTTTAACCTGTCGTGTAGAATTTTCTACTTGTGGTGGATCATGTGGATGATCAAAGGATGTCAGATTTGATATTTCCAATCTCTGATTTTCCAATTAAGGAGGCTCACTCCAAATGATTCTCTGATCAGCAAAGAGGAGATGTACAACAATGTCTCTGGTAACCCAGAAAAACTAAAACACCACAATTTTTTCCCACTCTGATCTGACCCTGGACAGATATTAAAAATTGAAGTGGTTTGTGTGATTGGTGAGTGCAGCTATCTATTCAAAAGGCATGGATCCTGCGCCATAAACTTGATTGTCTTTGGTGGATCCATGTGAACCTAACTTTAAAAAGCAGAGGAAGAGCAGGCCAGCTCAGTATGGTCCCTGACCCCATGGTCAGGAGCAGTCATTGGGCCAAGATGTTGCTGCCAGGGTGTCACAGAGGGTGATGGCTGTAGGGGAAGACATCTATATTTATTACCACTCAACATCCCCTGTAGAAATGCTTCCTGTGTGGTAGGGGGGTAGGGCACAAAGGACCACTATCCTATCCCTGTTGTAGATTCGTAGCCCAGATTAGTGGTGTAACCTTCTGGGCAAGCAAATTCATTATCCAGCTATCCACTCTTCCTAGGAATAGAAGTGATTCCCTGTGTGGCCATCTATTGAAAGACTTTCCCTCAGACTTCTAATTTTAAATACAATCCTATGATCTTCAACACAATCTTACTGAAAGAAAAAAAGAATAGCTCATGTTGTCAGCACTGGGTGGCTGGAGTATAGACTGTCCTGGGCCAAGTCAGTGATGGCAAGACTGAGAGGAAGCAGGACAGTCCCTGAGTGTCATTTCTCCAGAGGCCTGGCCTTTCTCCAGCTTCTTCTCAGAATGAATATCCAGCACTAAAGTCATGGGACTGAAGACTCAGCATCATGACACATGGAGTGTCCGAATGACATAATGCACACAGCCAGACTGCTGACCTCTTGCTGGTCAGGGCCACTGCTCTCAGGCTCTTTGGGGGAACAGCCAAGTTCCTGGGGCAGACATTTTTTTCTCAGTGGTCTAGTCCTGAAGATCATGATTGCACCCTGCTTCGGCCTGAATCCATGTGTACACACCCCTTGCAGAAGGCAAGAGGCCCATGTGCAACCTGGTCTGTCCACCTGGCCTGCAAGGGCTGACATCTCACAGCCCCTCATGCACACATCCATCTAGGCTGATGCAGGACTCCTAAGTAACTGTATTTTTAACCTGTGGGGGGATGGGGCTTGAAATCAAGGCCTGGGCACTGCCCATTGGCTTTTACACTCAAGACTGGTGCTCTACCACTTGAGTCATACCTCCACTTCTGGTTTTTGGATAGTTGATTGAAGATAAGAGTATCCTGCCCAAGCTGGCTTCAATTTATGATCCTCAGATTTCGGCCTCCTGAGTAGCAAAGACTGCAGATACAAACTATGAGTAACCAGCAACTAACTGCAATTTTACTAAGTACCCTCAGGTCTTTTTGCACTGGGCTACTGCTCCATCTTATATTGCAGTTGTTTAATTGCCACCCACAGACCCCCACATCAGCCCCACCCCAGTCCCCACTGCCTCCTGATCTTCTGCCACACCTGCAAGGCTTGGCTGTGGGGAGAGAGAGAGACAGAGACAGAGAGAGAGATAGTGTGTTTCACTCAGGCATTGTCTCAGGCCAGGGATACATCAAAAGGTAGGGATCCAAGCCTACAGGTGACACATCCCTGCTTCAAAACCTGTGTTCCATATCCATTATAGGACAGAGGAATCAATTTGGAGCTGAGGCTGAGCTTCTGTGAGTATGGAGATCATTGACGATACTCTCAACCTTTATCTTGAAAACTCACAGTACGGTATGTGTGGTCAATGCCAGTTTCTTTGTTCAGTGTGCTCTCTATATCAGTAGCACTAGGAAATTATCATTACCAGGGGATCTCAGAGGTGTTTTCCCATGGTTAGAAGGCAGCCTCCTTGAACAGATTAACTATTTGTGATCTGATCTCATGGGACTCTGTCCTCCTGAAGAACTTATTGGGAATATTTGACTGTGGCTGGCGTGTGGGCTTTGCCTCTCTCAGTATGGAACAGTGTTTGGTTGCTTGAGTGCTTAAGTAGGGCATGCATACCTATGTAGACCATGGGGAGTTTGTAAATGGTATTAAACTTGACTCTGCTCTTCTTTGTCTGGCACAGGCAGTGTCTATAACAATGAATGCTGTCATTCTCTCCTGACCAGATTCCTTCACCCTTACAAGCATCTTCATCTCACCTTCTTTTTATGGGGACTATAGCTAAAAGTCCTCCATGAAATCTTTTGCGGGGGGAGATGGAAAGGGGTCAATTGCTGGGCTTGAATTCAGGGCCTGGGCACTGCCCCTAAACTTTTTTACTCAGGACTAGTGCTGTACCACTTTGAGCCATAATTCCACTTCCAGTTTTCTAGTGGTTAGAGATAAGAGTCTCAAGGACTTTTGCTACCTGGCTGGCTTCAAACTGTGATCCTCAGGTTTCAGTCTCCTGAGTAATAAGATTACAGGCATAAGCCATCAGTTCCTAGCCTCCATAAACTCTTTTTTTTTTTTTTTTTGCCAGTCCTGGGCCTTGGACTCAGGGCCTGAGCACCGTTCCTGGCTTCTTCCCGCTCAAGGCTAGCACTCTGCCACTTGAGCCACAGCACCGCTTCTGGCTGTTTTCTGTATATGTGGTGCTGGGGAATCGAACCTAGGGCCTCGTGTATCCGAGGCAGGCACTCTTGCCACTAGGCCATATCCCCAGCCCCTCCATAAACTCTTAAATTAGCAGAAGATTCAGTGGCTGCAAATCCAGTATGAGTGCTTCTGCCCCTATCCCGTAGTAATGCTCCAAAGTTCCAGAAGTTTCTGAACCTGAGTGTGTGTGTGTGTGTGTGTGTGTGTGTGTGTGTGTGTGTGTGTAGGCAGCTGCATGCACGTGCACTCTCCAAAACTGGGGCTTGAATACAGGGCCTAACACTCTCAGCTTTTGGCTTTTTCTCTCAAGACTGGAACTCAAACATTTTGGCCTCACCTCCATTTCCTGCCAGCCCTCTTATCCTGACATTCACGGTGCCTTGTCCTTCCATCTTTCTGCTTCAATTTCCCTGCTTGGAGTTAACACTCCCATTCTTTCCTGTCACACTTTGTTTCCTTCAGAGTCTGATCTCTGCTTCTCCTGCTCATGGTTGTGGCTCTGACCCACCATCATTTTCTTACCTTTCTCCTCCTTCCAGCATGTTCCAAGGCACTTGTTTCCTAGTGACCCTCTCTGGAGCCTTCCTTACCCTACCAGCCACCTTCCTGATCCTCCCTCTGAAGAAAACTGAGTATTTCTGATCTAGAAATGAAACCTAACTTTTGTGACTCCCACTACTGGGCTTCAATAACTTGATTTAGAGTAAAGCAGTGTTCATGAATGTGCTGAGCATAAAGTCAGGCACTTTGTAGAAGCTCATAATAAATACATGCAGACCGATTCAGCCTCATTCATGAATGCAGGAAGTACAGTCCCAGGGGAGTTGAAGGGACAGGTGGCCCTTCTCCTTGAGAGAATCACATGGAGAGTCAAAGATGAAAATATGAGAGTTCATTCTAGAACCTCTGGTTTGCTTTACAATTCAGCATACTCTTGTCCTGAATATTCACTGTCTTCTTCTGCATGGTATTCCATTGCTTTCTCTCAGGTGGAATCACAGGAGGACACAGAGCCCATCCATCATGGCCTTCTTTGCAATTCATTATTATGGCATAGCTATTTTCAATGTTCAGAAGAGGGGTTGAGATGGGAAAGTGTCATCAGAGGTGCTGAAAGTTGTGAAGACTTCTGAGACCTTGACATCACATTACTAGCTTCCTCTTGGCCTGAATGAGGCCACATGAAGAATGTCGTGGCCAGCATGGAGGCTCCTATCCTGAGATATCTAATCATGCTGTTGGCATCGTGCAGCTTAGGGTGTTGTACATGGCTGCTTTCCCAGTGCGCTTCATGCCTCATGAAAACAGGATGTGATATGCCTGTCATTATTTTTCATCCAAAGTATCTTGGCATGAAAATGCTCTTAAAATTCCACATCATGCCAGATTTTCTAAATGGGATTGTCACTTTCTTTGTGTTTAGTGTCCAAGTAAATATTTTATTGTCTTGGCTAAGAGCCTTTGCAAATCTGATAGAGCTGAGAATAAGTGGAAGATGACTTTGAAAGTACAATGCACGGGCTAGGTGCCAGTGGCTCTCACTTGTAATTCTAGACCTCAGAAGGCTGTGATCTAAGGCATGCAGCTCAAATCTGGAAACTAAATGAAACACTTATCTCCAATGAACCACCAAAGTCCGAAGCGAAGCTGTGGTTCAAGTGGTAAAGAGCCAGCCTTGAGCCAAAAAGCTAAAGGACAGAACCCTGGACTGGAATTCAAGCCCTAGTATGTGTATACACACACACACACACACACACACACACACACACACACACACACAAAATGAATACATGACATCTCTCCTAAGAGCTGAATTCATGTTACAGATTTATGGAAAGAGCCATCAACTCAGTCGCTAATGCTGAGCATCAGTTTGTACTTCCTGGCGTTTTGTGTGGTATGGAAAACCAAAATGACTATAGAAACATTCATTCCAGAGACACACACCAGACAGTAGGATCAAGGAAACATACATGTTCCTTGCCTTATCAAGTCTTCTACACAGAGAAGATGTCAGAATGAAGTGTGTATGCCACAGAATCTTTGAGAAGCAGTAATAGTCTTTTTCCATCATGGTTATCTCATGGAATTTAATGAACTGTTTCTGGCCAGTGTTGTCTTTACTTTGGTCATTTACTTGTCTATTGTGCCTCACTCCTGAGACTCAGGATCCTCACAAGAAAGGTTTGGATTGTCATCTTTGAGTATAATGTCAGCTTATAGAATACTATCTAAATGGGGCTGGGGATATGGCTTTGTGGCAAGAGAGCTTGCCTCATATACATGAAGCCTTGGGTTTGATTCCCCAGCACCGCATATATAGAAAACGGCCAGAGGTGGCACTGTGGCTCGTGGTAGAGTGCTAGCCTTGAGCAAAGAGAAGCCAGGGACAGTGCTCAGGCCCTGAGTTCAAGCCCCAGGAATGACAAAAAAAAAATACTATCTAAATGGAAGCCATCTCTCTAGATAAAAGAGTTTCTGTGCTGAGTCTGAGGGGCTAGAGCATAGTATGCATGGCTGGGCATGAGGGACAGGTAGTCGGACCAGATAAGTTTCTCCTAACAAGTAGGCCATGAGACATTCTTGAGAGGGAAAGGGGGATGCTGACTAAATGGAAAGGGAGATAATAGAGTCAACCAGAGATCTCAACTGGATGGTATTGCCATGTGTGCACTAATGCTAGACCTTGACCATGGTCTTTACAGGAAGCTGATGATTGCCCATAACTGGGTTTGAGGTTTCACCAATCACAAGTGGCAAAAGAATGATTGATCTAAGGGACAGCAAGAATGTGGTTGATGGGGTATGCCTGGAGGTCAGCAGAAGAGGAAAGGAGCTCAACAGGCAGGTGCAAGCTGGAGATGCAGGAGGTCATGTGTCTTTAGATTCTTTAGATGGGAACCTTTGAGGTCAGGAGGTCATGCTCACTTGGGACATGAGTGGATGCATCATTATGAAAATAGCCAAGCAGATTGATGCTGGTATTGCAATGGACTAGGATGTGAACAGGATTGAAGGAGATGCCAGTAAATCAGAGTACCATCCATATGGGCACCAGTGTCCATAAAAGGTGAAAGATTTGCCAGTTAGAGGAGAGTATGTTTACACCTCTCTTATAAGAAAGAAGCCTGGCCTCTTTGGTGGGCCCGAGTATGGATAGTGTGGAGGAGGAACCCTGAGGGCTCACTTGGGAGAGGTACCAGAGAGTCCGTTCTGAGATCAGTCATAGCAGTAGGTCAGAAAAGGGTAATACCCATGGAATAACCAAGCAGTGGGAGCAAGGAAACTGAGTCAGGGAGAAATTCAGGTAATTCTGAGGCATCCATATAGGGCAGTAGACAATTTAGGTGGGATCTATGATCTGTGATCTTAGCTGATCTGACATCACCATGTAGTAATAGTGGTCCTCAGCCCTTTGCTCTGGCTTCTGTTGCATGTGATCAGGTGAGATATTCCTAAGTGCTTCTTTCTTACATCAGCTTTGCAGTGTGTTAGGTTAAATCACAACCAGGAAGCTCCTGTTCCCTGCTCATGAAAGATATCACAGAATGCTGCTCAAGTAGCACCAAGAGTACGGACTGATTTCTGTGACCCAGGTGGTCACTCACCTGCAGCCTCCATGGGTCCACCAGTAGCCTACATGCATGTTCTTATAAGTTCTGCACGGGGAATTCACATACTCACTGATCTTTGCATTGTCCCTTTCAAGCTGAAATAAACCTTTAACTTCTGAGTCATCCCTTTTCTAGTTGCCGTTTACCAAGTAGAGTAAGTCATCCTCATTATTTTCTCCCTTCCTCTTCCTTCCCCTTCCTCCCCTTCCCTTCCTCACCATTTTCTTACACTCCTCCTGTTTTCTCCCTATCCTTTACACCCATACACACATATTCATATGTACATGCACAGACATGATTCATTACTCATTGATACCTTGCTTGTTAGGTTTGGGACTCTATAGAAGGTCTCTCTCTGTCTCTCTGTCTCTCTCTGTCTCTGTCTCTCTCTCTCTCTCTGCCTCTGTCTCTCTGTCTCTCTCTCTTTCTCATTGTATTCAGGATCTGAGCATTGCCCCTTAGCTTTTGCTCAAGGCTGGAGCTCTATCACTTGATCCACGGCTCCATTTTTGGTTTTTGAGAAAAGAGTCTCACAGACTTTTCTGCCTGTGCTGACTTCAAACTGGGATCCTGGGATCTCAGCCTCCTGGGTAGCTAGGATTAGGCATGAGCCACCAGCACTCAGCTTTTATTATCTTTCAAGGCATTGTACAAAAGAATTTAAATTCAACTTATCAGTTTGTAAATATAATGCATCTATTTTCAGGTTTTATTTATTTGGATATTTATTTATTATCTTCAAGTAGTTGTACAAAAGGATTGCAATTCAACATATCAATCTATGAGTACAATGCACCCTGATTGATATCACCCCTTTACATTGTTCTCTCTCATCTCTACCAACCCTACCCATCCCCTCACATAAACACATTGACTATTATGACAGTTTTAGCCCACCATTCCTCTCTCCATTTACCTTCCCCCTCTTCTTAAAGTCATGAATGTCAGCTTCCTGGCATTCATTTTGCTAAACTGTAAGTTAGTTGTTCAAAGGAGTTACATCATTGGAATCTTTCCTTGAGTATACCATACTTTAGTAAAACCTGTTTCCTTTGTGGGTATATGTGGATATATATGTATGTATATATATACACAAATTTATATATATATATATGTAAACATATGGGAGAAAACATGTTTCCTTTGTCTCTCTGTCTCACTTACTTAACTTAATGTAATTTTTTTCCAGGTGGCCTATCCACTTCCCTGTAAATGACACTTTCCTGATGTATTAATAGAATTCAAGCCTACATTTTGCTTTCACTTGCCCTTTCCTTTTCTCATCTCAAGTTTCAACTCATTTTTTATTCTATACATATATTTTGAAAGTTCCTTGTGAGTTTAAAACAAATACCCTTCTCTTCATTCATTGATGAATGGACCTGTGTTTGGCTGTCATGAGCTTCCTATGCTACAATAAAAACCAAGGTCAAGAAGTTCTCTCACAAACTGTCATGGTTGATCAAAGCAGGCCATTTTGTTTGATGTGTGTTGTTTTGTAGCCCTAAGTCATCCAAAAGCATGACAACCTGTCTGGAGGTACAGGTTCAAAGGTAGGTAGCCATGGGTTGATGTCACTACTAGTTCAGTGGAACTGATCCTAAGAAGCCAGAAGGGAGGCCCTGTGATGTAAACTACCTCTACCTTCTTGGGTTGTGGGGAGGAGGGCAGAACCAGAAAGACATAGCATATCTGAAAATGTATTCTGGATGTTTGAAATGGTAGAGCAGCATGACATGTGCACACATGGGCACTGCTTCCTGGACTGATTACACTTTGGGCAATCAGGTGGTCTGCCTAACTGTACAAGGCAAAAGCACCTTCTCTTGTCTTTGTGGGATCCATAGCATTCCTCCTCAGTAGAGGGATGCTGGCTTTCTAGCAATAGGCACACTGTTAGGCTATTACCCATGCTTATGTCCCCTCCTTTCTCTCTCCCAGCCTTTGTTCTGGAGAAGCCACTGTGGGTAGCCCACTCTGTCCAGCAGCAACCCTCTTGGTCTTTCTGAATAATCCACCCAGCCACAGAAACATCATCCCTTCTGCTCCCCCTGGCTCTGGTGCTCCAGTTAGTGATGATCCTTCTACTCCACCATGGAAAAATGGCCTGAGAGAATGAGAATATGTAGATAGCCAGCATGGGCTGGCTGCTCAGTTTTGTCTATAGCAGAGGTAGGCAATATTCCAGGAGAGGTTGGAGAGGCTTTCTTGAGGAAAGATCCTACCATCTCCTGGGTTCTAACTTTCCCCCAGTGGCTGTCATCACCACCACCACCACTTCCATACACATTTCTTCACTTCCTGCACTCCTCAAGAGTGCAGAAGAGAGTAGAAAAAAGAGTCAGGAGCTGGAAGCTCACTTCTGTAATGCTAGATACTCAGGAGGCTGATATCTGAGGATCATGGTTCAAAGACAGCCCAGGAAGAAAACTTTATGAGATTCTTAGCTCCAATTCACCAGCCAAAAGCCAGAAATAGAGGCGTGGATCAAGTGGCAGAACACGTGCATTGAAAGTAAATGCCAAATGAGAGCACAAGACCCTGAGTTCAAGCCTCACCAGAACAAAGAGAGAGAGAAAAAGAGGATAGGATGGAGGGAAGGAAGTGGGGAAGGATGGAGGAAAGGAAGGGAGGTAGGGAGGGTGGGAGGGAGAGAGAGAGAAAAAAGAAAGAAAGAAAGAAAGAAAGAAAGAAAGAAAGAAAGAAAGAAAGAAAGAAAGAAAGAAAGAAAGAAAGAAAGAAAGAAAGAAAGAAGAGAAAGAAAGAAAGAAAGAAAGAAAGAAAGAAAGAAAGAAAGAGAAAAAAGAAAGAGAGAGAAAGAAAGGAAGAAAAGAAGGAAGGAGGGAGCGAAACAAAGTAGAAAGGGGACAGCCTTTTGGCAGAAACAAAGTACAAACTATAGATGTTAGTTCACTTTTTCCAAGGGAATGATTGGGAAGAAAACAATTAAAAACAAATTTAGAGTTTCAGTGAACAACCTGATGCCAGTTGAACTGAACAGAAGCACCAAGTCTTTCCTCTGTCAAATTTTAAACACTCTAGCCCAAGACCTGCCTGTGGCTGACAGATATCTCCCAGGGGCTGGCTGCTAGTGTGGCTGGGTCTTCTGGGCTTTGTCACCTACAGGTGTTAAGCCCATGCCATTTCCTGTTTCTGCCCTTGCTTCCTGACAGTTGCCTTGGGCAGCTACCAGTTTCCTGTCACTGGGAGTACTGCATGCACAGGGGAGGGACATCAGAAGTTGCCTGCAGGACGTGTTCTCCTGAGGGACTTAAAGGAAGTATGGGCCTTCGCAGAAATGGCTGCCCACAAACAAGACCTTTCCATTTCTACCTTGTGTCGCTTCTCTCTATTTTTTAAATCATTAGCTATAAAGCACATCATTGTGCAGAGCTACATGAGTACAGCTGGATGAATAGTTATCAAATAACCATCAAAAATTAAAACACAGCTGGGCATTGGTGGAATATGCCTAGACTCCTAGCTACTCAAGAGGCTGAGATTTGGAGGTAGTTTAAAGCCAGTCCAGACATAAAGGTTTGGGAGACTCCAGGATGATCTGAGATCCTTCCTATCAGTTTTATTTACTTGTTTGTTCATTTTTAGAGGCAAGGTCTCCTATGTGATCCAGCCTGGCTTTGAACTCTTAGGCTCAAGCAAACCTCCTGGCTCAGCTTCCCCAGTAGTTGGGACTACAGGCACTCGGGACTACAGGCACTCAGGACCACACCTGTCTTCATGGTTATTATAACTCAAGAAAATGGAGAGATGAAGGGTAAAAGGCAAACAAACCAATGCAACAACAGTACTTATAAGACAATATGCTATAAACCAACTGCACAACTCATTGCGGGGGGGATGGAGTTGGGGAGGAGGGGAGGTGGGAGGTAACAAGTGTAATAAGAACTGTACCCACTGCCTTACTTATGAATCTGTAACCCCTCTGGACATCACTTTGACAATAAATTTTTTAAAAATCCTATCAAGGTTTAAAACAAGACATAGGAGAGACAGATATGTATTTAGCAACCAAGAGTTCCAAGCTCTGTTTCATCTCTATGAACCCAAGACAAAGGACTCTAAATCAAGAATATTGACAGTTTAGTCAACTTTCTCCCAAAGTTTATAGACATTTGTGTATCTTCTTGATGCTTTGGTGTTTATATAGTTTTTCACATGTCCTAACTCACATGTCTGTGAACCACTAATGTTTATAAGCAAAGTAGACATAAATCATCTCACATTATAAAGCAGACTCAGTTCTCCACCTCTATTATAAAAATATGATTTATGGCTGTGTTTTTTATTAGGGGGGGTTAGCATTGACCAAGTATGGTTTAATCAGCCATGTGGCCGTGAAAAGGAGTTTACACCTCAGGATGCTGGTGACTCACTTGGGAAGAAAGGAGCTGTTTCCACAGTGGGGAAGTTACAGAATATCCACCTGGGCCAGGAAGGTTCTATGTGAATGTCCTACTCCACTAGCTACCCTGAGCAGTGAGGTACATACAAAACCTGGCCACAGTGCCCAACCAAGCACTGCTTGAAAAGAACTTCTTCAGCTTCTTGAGATGAATCTTACAAAGCAGAGAAAAAGGAAGCATGGCCATGTTTGATTCCAAAGCTTTAGCTGTCAGTGTGGTCCTGGTCATAACCTCTTGCAACTTGAAACAGATTTCTCTGATATGCAGACACCTGGGCCCTGGCATCCAGGGCTCAGTGAGCTCTTCTCAAGAACCATGCATTGGGATGGGCTGCTTAAGTTGGGGATCTCACCCTCCTTATTTTAGCAAAATTCAGGAGCTGGGATTTCTGAGGCTTACCCTTTCTCAGATCTCCTGATCTGAAGGGCTTGGGTTGCAGAGGTTGGTGGAGACTGGAGCAATCTATTGGGAGATTCATCTGAACATGTTCCCCATGGTCCTTCCTGCCTCCCACTTGGCTCCTTTATAGTCGAGAGTGCCTTGTGCATGTCTTGCAATAGGGGTGCTCGTTGGCATAGTGTTACTCCTGAGGCTCAGTCCACCAGAATATGTGGAGAACTGAGAATGCCCCAGGATGGTAGTGAAAATGGGATCTTTGTGTGCACACCTAGCCCTGGTTTGGCCTCTGCTACTTCTCCCCACAATGGTGGCCATTTTCTTGTCTAGCATGTAGGGAATCTGTCACCATCATCGCTGAACATTTGAAACCCCAGCCTGCTCTGGGATGAGGAGAGAGTAAAGAGATGAAGAAAGGCTTTGGGAACAGGGTCTTTAACACCTCTCCATCCATGTTCTAGAAGGTTCCTGGTGAAACACCTCTCAGACAACCCTAACCACACTCTTAAGTAAAGCAGTAGGACTGTAGCATCTATAGATCTGACCCAAACCCAGACTCCAGTCAAGAAGAGAATCCAATGGATCCTTCGATTCCCCAGGGCCTGGGCCAATTGCCCTGAGCTGGTGCTGGTACTGGGACTTGAACTCAAGGCCTGGCACACTGTCCCTGAGCTATTGTGTGCAAGGCTAGTGTTCTACCATTTGAATCACAGCTCCATTCTGGCATTTTGGTAGCTAATTGGAGATAAGAGTCTCACAGTCTTCCCTGCCCATATTGGCTTCAATCCAGGATCCTTAGATCTCAGTCTACTGAGTAGCTAGGATTACAGGCATGAGCCACCAGTACTTGGCTTTTAGATTCTTATGATTGTCCTCTGGGGCTCTGAGACCTTACTGGACCTTCACAATGGTCCATCCCCAACCTGTCAGCATCTCCTTGTTTCAGGTACACTGTAAATGGCCTGTCCTTGTCTGCTATAAGTTTAGCCTTCCTGGGACTTCCAGAACTGGCCTCCATTTCTGAGGAATGCCTGCTGGCTGCCATGGCTAGGGCCTCTGTCCCAGGTTCCCACCCCTGAACTGGTTGGAATAAGGCTGAGGTAGCCTGTCCTCTCTTTCAGGATCAGGGCCAGAGACAACAATGGCTCCTATGCTCTGTGCCTGCTGCATGAAGGGAAGGTGCTACACTACCGCATCGACAAGGACAAGACTGGGAAGCTCTCCATCCCCGAGGGGAAGAAGTTCGACACACTCTGGCAGGTAGGTGCTGTCCTCTCCATCCTCCTAGGCAGGGCACAGGGCCCACTGTGCTGCTTGTCCACTAGAGTCTTAGATGCCAAAGATGATGGGCCAGCTAGAACCCAGAACCATTCAAATAAATGCACACAGCATGAAAGCATAGATGGATGACCAGGAAAAGGAGCTCAGGGATGGAGATGCTGCAGTGGCTACCAAAGGTTCTTTGCCTTTCTCACAGCCACAGAGCCTCTCTCCATGGAGGATGCAGTGACTTAGGGACTGAGTTTGCCTTTCCCAGGCTTCTGGCTGCTGCCAGCCCAAGGATGTTATAGCACTCATCTTAAAAGGGTTTCTTCTTGGGCCAGCTGTTAGTAACCTTGGAAACAAATTACTGGTCTAGAGTTATTCTGGCATTTAGGAGCACTTACATAGTGTTCATCGCTGCTTATCCATCCATCTCTGGGGAGCACACATTGCTTTTGATTCTATGTTAGCTGATCGTTCAGAAAATGATGGCAATGGCTCTTTGGGCACCATTTTAGCAGAGCTACGTGTGTGTGTGTGTGTGTGTGTGTGTGTCTATTTGTTCAGTTTTTACATGGGGTCTCTCTCTCTCTCTCTCTCTCTCTCTCTCTCTCTCTCTCTCTCTCTCTCTCTCTCTCTCTCTCTCTCTCTCTCTCTTTCCCTTGACTTTCTTGCTCTGGCTGGTGCTCTACCATTTGAGCTATGCCTTCCAGTCCAGCTGGTTAACTGGAGATGGAGTCTTACAGACTTGTCTACCTGAGCTAATGAATATGATTCTCTAGGTCTCAACTTCCTGAGTAGCTAGGATTACAGGTGTGAGCCACCAGATTGCCATCTTTAACTCCTGTAAGTAAGGGACATACTCAGGGGTGAGATCAGCAGGCCCAGCTAGAGCCACACATGGGAGTCAACATGGAAAAAAGGACCCAACACGCTGTCTTTTTGAAAGCTAAGGCCACAGATTGCCACCCCCTCATTCCCTTTAAAGAACTTGAACTAACTTTCCATGATGTGATTTTGTTCCTAATTCTAAACTGAAAAGAAAAGGTACTTGTTTGTTGCATTGTGATTCAAACATAGCAGTCATAATTGTGACATTGTCTTTTGGTTTCTAGTCTCATTCCCATATGTCTGTCCCATAGGCTTTACTGTAGTACAATAGAATTGATTTGAAAGAGAACTTAACCTTTGTTTACTTAGGGTGCAAGGCCCTAGAGGTGAATAACTGTTGCCTGCCTTCTGGCATTATAATTCAATCTCAGTCTTTCGCTTTTCACAAGAATCACTTATGAGCTGGTTGTTAGTGGCTCACACTTGCAATCCTAGCTACTCAGGAACCTGAGATCTGAGGGTCGTGATTCAAAACTAGCCTTGGAAGACATATCCAAAAGACTCTTATCTCCAAATAATCATCAAAACCTGGAAGTCAAGGTGTAGCTCAAGTGATAGAGTGCCAATCTGAAAAAAAAAATCTAAGTGACAAAGCCTAGGCCCTGAGTTCAAACTCCAGTACCAGCATAAAGACAAACAAAAATCCCAAACAAGAATCACAACTGGTGTGCATTTAGAGGCTCCTGGAGGGGCTAAGTGTAACTCAATGGTAGGTCATATTGGTGAGACCTTTAGTCCAATCCTCACTGTTGCAATAATAATAATAATTTTTTAAAAAACAACATCATTTGCAATGGCACATCCTTGTAATCCTAATGCCAGTGAGGCAGAGGCAGGAGGATTGGACATTTGAGATCACATAGAAAAATCCTATCTCAAAAAGTAAAACAAAAAACCATGGGAAAATAAAAAGTGTCTTCATAACAAATAGTCATACATCCCATATGTCAGCCCAGCTCTTGAAGGTTCCATGTCTGTTCACTTCTAAGCGTCTCGCATTGTGTCTTAGCTCACAGTGGCATTCAGCACTACTAATGATTGAAAAGTTCCTTCCCAAGACTTGACTATTTGGTACGCGTTGCTTTGGTTTATCATAGTAGTCAGCCTTCATTAAATGTTGTATATTTTGTAGCCAATTTTTTAAAAATTGTGTGTGCCAGTACTGGGGCTTGAACTCAGGGCCTTGCATTCTGATTTGGCTTTTTCACTCAAAGCTGAGACTCTACAATTGGAGCCATACCTTTACTTTTGTATTTTTGCTGGTTAATTGGAGATAAGAATCTCCCAGACTTTCCTGCTTGAGCTGGCTTCAAAATGCGATCCTCAGATCTCTTTCTTCTGAGTAGCCTGGATTACAGACATGAGCCACCAGTTCCCCACTAGCCAACATTTTTTATATGCATGACTATATCAGATGTTCCTGACAGCAATTCTAGGTTTATGTTTTTTATGTTATGTTTATCTTTTTTTTACCTTAGCTTAAAGGTTTGCATATCCACAGACCACATCCAGCTCCAGATATGTGGCATTCTCAAAAACAAAACAAACAAAGGAACTGGGCATAGTGGTACATAGCTTTAATCCCAGGATTTTTGTTTTTTATTTTGTGTGTGTGTGTGCCAGTCCTGGAGCTTGAACTCAGGGTCTGGGCACTGTCCCTAGCATTTTTCTCAAGGCAAGTACTCTACCACCTGAGCCACAGCACCACTTCCATCTTTTTGCTGGTTAATTGGAGATAGAGTATGATAGATTCTCCTTCCTAGGCTGGCTTCAAATAACATTTCTCAGATCTCAGCCTCCTGAGTAGCTAGGGTTACAGGTGTGAGCTACCAGTACCTAGAAGAATCCAGTTTTTGAGAGCCTGAGACTGGAGAACCCTGATTTTTTAGGTCAACTTGGGCAACATAATGATGTCATTGGAGGAAAGAAACGAGCAAAGAAGATTCCCTTATAAGAGAAAGCTGTAGAATTAAAAAATAATAATAATGTGCTGGTACTATGTCTTGAAGTTGGGTCCTGGGCACTGTATCTTAGCTTTTTCACTCAAAGATGGCACTCTACCACTTGAGCTACAGCTCTACTTACAGCTATTTTGGTGATTAATTGAAGATAAGAATCTCACAGACATTCCTGCCAGGGCTGGCTTTGAACTGAAGTCCTCAGATCTCAACCTCCTAAGTAGCTCACAGGCATGAGCCACTAGCTTCAAGTAAAGTATTTAAGTTCCTGACTCAAATTTTCAGTTTCCATGCAAATCATGGGAACTAAAAATCTACACTTCTATCCTGCATCTATTTCACCCTGTCACCAAGGACTAGGTAGGTGATGGAGACCTCTGGTTCCTCAAAGCCTTAGGCATCACTCTCTAGGTGGTGCCAGACATAATCTCTGGCCTCCTCCTGAAGACATCTGGGCTGTGGTACAGTTTCTCATTCACTGTCTTTGGTCTAGGTGAAAGCCAGAAGGCAGGCTGCATCCCTTTTCCCCAATCCTTGGTCCCGATATTCACCACACTGTCTTCCTGTCTTCTCTTCCAGCTCGTGGAGCATTATTCTTACAAGCCAGATGGTTTGATAAGAGTTCTAACAGTGCCATGTCAAAAGATTGGCTCACAGACGGGTGAGTTACAAAGCCATCAGAGCATCTGTCTGGGGGGTATTAGTCATAACCAGCCACCTTCAGATTTGGTCTATTCCAAGTTCTGGTGGGGACAAGGTCTTGATTTTGCCTAGTTGTTAAGTGTAATGCCAGGTCACTCCAAGTTCAAATATCACGAATCAAAAAATAGTCAATTGGAGGCGAGGCACCTGTGACTCACACCTATAATTCCAGCTACTCGGAAGGCTGAGCCCTGAGGATTGTGCTTCAAAGCCAGCCAGGGAAGAAAAGTCTGCGTGACTTTTTCCTTTTTAATCTCCAACTAAGTAGTATCTCCAATAAGATACCGAAATAGTGGGTACAACCACAGGAAGGGGATACAAGAGGATCATTAATAATAGAAGCTATGGTTTCACATCACATGTTGAAAATAATTATAACAGTCATATAACAGTCATTTCCATAACATGGAGTTCATTTCACTTAGCATCGTCTATGTGTTCATAAGGGTATAGCTATTGGGCTCTTGTGATCTTATCTGAGCACATTGGAAACCGTGTATACTGGTATTAGAACTAGGAAACTCAGGGCTGGGAATATGGCCTAGTGGCAAGAGTACTTGCCTCGTATACATGAAGCCCTAGGTTTGATTCCCCAGCCCCCATATACAGAAAAGGTCAGAAGTGGCACTGTGGCTCAAGTGGTAGAGTGCTAGCCTTGAGCAAAAAGAAGCCAGGGACAGTGCTCAGGCCCTGAGTTCAATGCCCAGGACTGGCCAAAAAATAAAATTAAAAATAAATAGAACTAGGAAACTGAAAGGGAATACCAAAATCGAGAGAAACAGGGTAAAAAGACAAACGACTACAAAAGCAATACTTGCAAAACTGTTTGGTGTAAATTGTTTGGTGTAAATCAACTGAACAACTCATGGGGGAAAAGGGAAAGGGGGAGGAGGAAAGGGGAATGAGGGAGGAGGTAACAAACAGTACAAGAAATGTATCCAATGCCTAATGTATGAAACTGTAACCTCTCTGTACATCAATTTGGTAATAATATATATATATATATATATATATACATATACATACATGTATGTAGTATCTCCTATTAACTCCCAAAGTGGAGCTATGGCTTAAGTAGTATAGCAGTAGCCTTGAGCTCATGGTCAGTGTTTAGACCCTGAGTTCAAGTTCTAGTACTAGCACACACACCAAAAAACAGTCAATTGGATTGTATACCAGTGGCTCAGGTCTATCATCCTAGCTACTCAAGAGATTGATATCTAGGTTATAGTGTTTTAAGGACAGACAGAGCAGAAAAGTCCAAAGAGTCTTGTCTCTAATTAACCAGCAAAAAGCTAGACTGCAGCCATGGCTCAAGTGGTAGAGCACCTTTGATAAGCAAGAAAGTCAAACAAACAAGCCAAGTGAGCCTGAGCCCCAGAGTTTAAGCCCCAGTAGTAGTACACACACACACACACATACACACACACACACACACACTTATTGAATGTAATCAAATGACTGGAACAGCCAGTGATAGAAGATTGCAAAGAAAGGAATGCAGAAAGTTTGCTCTTTTCTCAAAAAAGGAGTGTATTCCAATCACATTGATAGTCAGAGAAGAGACAGTAAATGTCATTCACTAATAAAGCAGTGATTTTCCAGACTCTAACCTACAAATATTACCTTTGCAGGTCATCTACAAAGTGCAGGTCCCCCTCTTCCGGTAAGTGTAATTAGCAGTAACACCCAAGGAGAGGTGACTGTATGAACACAGCTGCAAAGCAGGTGTAGGTAACAGTGGGGAAGGATAGTGTTTCTGTTAGTATTTGTTTTTTTAGTGCTGGTATTGGGACTATGAACTCAGGGCCTATCTCATAGCTTTTTCACTCAAGGCTGGAGCTCTACCACTTGTACCATAGCTCCATTTCTTGTTTTTTGGTGGTTAATTGGAGTTAAGAGTCTCATGAATATTGCTGGATTTGAACCTGATCCTCAGATCCCCTAACTCCTGAGTAACTAGGATTACTGGCATGAGCCACAGAGACTGACCCATAATTGTTTGGTGCCCTTCAAAAGATAGTCATTGTGAGCTGGGAATTCCAGTGTCTACCGGATATAATCAGCCTATTTTCACTACTATGGCTGTCATTGTTTCTTAACTTCCAGGTTAGGCAAAATTCTTTCCTTTTCCTCAAACTATACAAACTGAGGATGAAAGTTAATGTTAAACCAGAGAGAGGCCCCCTGTCAGACTTGGGAGCTGGGAACATATCTTTAGAGATAAACATTGAACATTTATGCTCACACCTGTGTGCAATCCACAGGACCACAGGTTAGCTGGCCTAACACAGTGGGTGGATAGGATGCACCCTGGGGTTGTATGCCAGACTCCTTTGGTTTCAGAGGCCATGACCTTGGGTGATAAATTGGTTTGACTGAAGCTTGGGGAAAGGAAGCCTGGGGTGAGATGGTTGGTGGGATCCCAAGAGATGCATCCCACCCCTGCAGAAGGGGAGCTTGTCCACAGCTACCTCCTTCCTCCTCATCCACAGGAGGTGAGAGCAGGCAGGGTTTTCCCAAGCACTAACTATGCCCTGAAGAGAGAGGCCCACCTTCCCTGCCCTTCCAATCTGTTAAGAGCTGATGTTCACACTGCTTTGCCAGCAGACTTCAGAAAGAAGACTTCCCCTTCCTTTCAAAGCCATGTGGGAAGTGGATTCTCTTCACCACATCCTAGCTTGCTGACTCTTGGAACACAAAATCCACCGAAAGCCAAATACATGGTGTGCCTCAGAGGCCACAAAGGACTAACTGAGCTATGTGGAAAACACGAACGCACATGGTTGCACGCTGACAGACATGGAATTTGCTAAGACAGCAGTATGCTTTGGGACTCTCCCCCCTCCCTCCCTCCATTCCTCTTTCTCTCTCTTTCTCTCTCTCTCTTCTCTCTCTCTTTTTCTCTCTCTCTCTTTCTCACTGCGGGTGCACTCATACACATGCACATACACACACACACACGCACGCCCTTGTGACATGGTCATAATTTTTATCCTCATACCACTAACAATCCAGGTACCTCTGTCTTCAGATTGTATGTCCATTGAGACAGATCTATTTCCTTCTAGATGGATGAGAATTTAGGGCTCCACTCTTAAAGACAAAACCTGCTTTCACCCATGTATCATCACCCAATGGCTTCAAAAAGTCAGGTGTTTTAGGACAATTTTCTGACATAAAATACACACAGAAAAATATGCAGGTGCCACAAGCATTGATCTCAGTGAATTTCCAACACTGTCGCCCAACATCCATACTGAAGAAATAATGTCGGCCAGCGGTCAGCTCTATGGTATCCTCAGGATGATTTTGCCAAGTTCATGCCCTCCTAATTCCATATGGAATTCCATGTGGCCGCTTAAAATAGTAGGAAATAGTTCCCAAATATTTTTCTCGATCCTACTACCCAAATGGTAGACTCTTCCAGAAGCGTTTTCGTCATTAAGAGTTATACACAGGAGCAAGGTGCAAGTGGCTCATGTGGGCTGGTGGCTCACATCTATAATCCTAGCTACTCAAGAAGCTGACACTTGAGAATCATGCTTAGAAGCCAGCACAGGCAGAAAAGATCCTGAGACTTGTCTCCAATTAACAACCAAAAAGCTAGAAGTAGGGCTGGGAATATGGCCTAGTGGCAAGAGTGCTCACCTCATATACATGAAGCCCTAGGTTCGATTCCCCAGCACCACATATATAGAAAACAGCCAGAAGTGGCACTGTGGCTCAAGTGGCAGAGCGCTAGCCTTGAGCAAAAAGAAGCCAGGGACAGTGCTCAGGCCCTGAGTCCAAGCCCCAGGACTGGCAAAAATAAAAAATAAAATAAAAAAGCTAGAAGTAGAGGCCTGGTTAAAGTAATAGAGAGCCAGCCTTGAGTGAAAAATCCAAGCAAGAGGATGAAATCCAGACTTCAAGCCTTAGTACTGGCATCAAAATAAATAAGTAAATCTCACTGAAGCAGCAGGATAGAAAATCTGGGGTAGAGATGGGGGCAGGGGGGGAGGCTTATTTCAGTGTTGAAGATACAGAAGCAAGTTGAAGTAATCTGCCATGTAATCTGTCCTGCATTTGTTTCCTGAAACTAAATTTACTGTTCCTCTTGCTGTTATGGTTTCTAGACTTGGTTACCAGGTGGAATAATCTCAAGAATCAAATCCTACACCTTCCCAAAGCCTGGCTACAAAAAGGTGCTAAATGGTCCCCTGCTTGCTGTTGCTAACTACGCTGTCCTGCATGCAGCTTGTAGTCCCTGTGCCCACTGCCACACTGCTTCTGTGTCTGCCTGCCTGCCTCCCCCCCCCGCCCCCCCGCTGCATATGTAGCTCTGCTAGTACCTGTTGCCCTGGGCAGCCCATGCCAAGTACACTCCGTGCTTCTCCAGTGGGTCCTAATCAGTCTGATGCCAGGTTCAGACCCACCCAGCTGCTTGCTGTTAAAGCCTAATGTTACAGTCCTTCCCTGAGTGTAGTCTATGGTGATTCTATGTCAGAAAGCCTTGGCAAGCCAGGTGCTGGTGTCTCACACCTGTGATCCTATGTTCTCAGGAAGCTGAGATTTGAGGATCACAATACGAAGCCAGCCTGAACAAACAAAGCCGGAGACTATTATCTCCAACTAACCAGCAAACACCAGAAGTAGAAATATGGATCTAATTGTAGAGCACCAACCTAGAGAAAAAAATAAAACAAACAAAAGCATAGGGCTCTGGGTTCAAGCCCTAGTACTAGCATCAAAAAAGGAAAACATAAAAATAAAAGATTGAATCATTTTTAAACAGAAATTAATATCAGAAAATTATTCATTAGGTTAATATTGTGAAGTTGCTTTTTCAGTAAAAAGAAAAAAAGATTGTTGCCTAATTAAATGTATAACAAGGCATTGAATTTTCAAAGATGTTCACGATATTATGGGATTATCACCAAAGAGTTGGATTATATGATGTAAACTCTGGGTTAAATATACTATTAAAATTTCTGATTTTACCAATAGATGGAGAACTATCCACTATTTACTCAATCTCAAGAAAGATTTTATATGCTAGGGAACACATTTAACTTCTTCATAGTTATTTTTAATAATTTGGGTACAGAAGTTCATGTGAGAACTTTAATGTAGTTAAGGAAAATTATGCTTTAACATCATTTAGATAAATTGAAATAGTTTGTAATAAAAACCTAAAAGGAAGCCAGGCACCAATGGCTCTCACCTATAATCCTAGCTACTCCAGAGGTGGAGAGCTGAGAATCATAATTCAAAGCCAGTCCAGGCAGAAAAGTCTCAGTGATTTTTATCTCTAGTTAACCAGCAAAAAGCCAAAAGTAGAGACATGGCTCAAGTAATAGAGCTCCAGCCTTGAGAGAAAGACCTGTGGGACAGTGTTTAGCCTGAGTTCAAGCCCCAGTACTAGGACAAAAAATAAATATAAAAATAAATACCTAAAGCAGATGCAGTTTAAACTTTTCTTTAGAAATCAGTCACATTGTTTGAAAAATTAAAATCATTTACAAAATATAAATGAATCTAATACATATCCTAAAAATCCTTTAAATTCTCCTCATTATTAATTTGGGACTTTTGTTATAATTTTACATAACTGTTCTTTTATTGATGATAGTGGGGTGAATATTGTTCTCAAAGACTTGATGGCAACTTTTGTGTTCCATATTTCAAGGATACATTCCCTAAGATATTTAGACTGAAATGCATCCCAGAATTTCTCATTCAAACCTAGTTTTCATGTTATATTCATTACAAACACTGATGGTTAAGCTATTTTTAAAAACATGTATTTAACTGGGTGTGACGTTTCACGCCTGTAATCCTAGCTGTTCTGGAGACTGAGATCTGAGGATCGAAGTTCAAAGACAGCAAAAGCAGGAAATTCTGTGAGAATCATATTTCAGTTCACTAGCACCAGTCTTGAGTGAACACACACAGACACACACACACACATACACACACACCTAAAACCAGTTTACTAGGGCTTACTCAGTATGGAGAGAGAGGGAAGGAATGAATTCTCGAGTCGCAGCCTTTTTTCTGCCTGTAACACTTGAATAGAAAACTATACGTCTAAGAAACATATTTCTCTATAACCCTAAAGGGCCACATAAGAGAACTTCCAGGAATGTGGGAGGTTAAATGTGTAGGATGTGCTAATTTGCACACATCTAAGCAAGCCTGGCCTTGCAGAGCTTAGCTCTGCCCCATTGCACCATGGTCCTCCCAGAAGACACTGGGAACCAGCCCTGGTGTCTGGGAGACATTGCTCCTACACCCACCTGAAATCCTGTGAGCATGTTGTCACCTGCATTAACACTGTTCCCCAATTTGAACACGTCTTTCGAGAAAATTAGGAAGAAAAGCCAATAACTAGAAAATAAACAGTGGCAATACAGTAGAATCAGGAAGTTTCAAATTAACTTATCAGTTCCACAGACCAATTGCTTTTCTCTTGTGTTCTCTTTCAAATTTCCAGTTCTTCAAAAATAAATGATACTTAAAAAGCATTTGCCAAAATGCTTTCTCTATTTGCACTGAAGCCTAACCAATAAGACATCATCTATCATCATTTATAAGCAAGCATGCATTTTATAACAGTGTTATGGAGTAGTCTGTTAATGTCTGAATTTCTAAAATGTAGGAGTGGCAAAGTGCACATCGTTCACACCTGTAATCCTAGCTACTCAGAAGACTAAGGTCCGAAAATTACCATTCAGAGACAGCCCAAGCAGACAAATCCATGAGATTCTTACCTGTAATTAACCAGCAAAATTCCAGAAGTATAGGTGTGGCTCAAGTGGTAGAGCCGAGAACAAAAAAGCCAAGTGAGAGCAAAACCAGAAACAAAGCATAGCAAAAGAAAAGCTTGTTAGTCTCCAAGTGCTGATTTTAAAGTAGAAGCTCAGTTTAGTAGTGCCATCTAGTGATCATTGGGCATTATGATGGCCGTTTTGTGGACTGGCACAATAGTGAGAAATTCATGCTCCATTTCTCCCTTCTCATCTTCCCTGTAAGAGATGAGTCACTCAGATGTGTTTGGCCAACCTGGCTTTGAACTGTGATCCTCAGATTCCAGCCTCTCAAGGAGCTAGATTACAATACCTTGCTTTTTCAATATTTTTCTAATAACCTCACCTCTGTTCTAACCATTATTCCACTGATTCCTCTGTTGAGTGATGACATTTTTATTTAATTGTAATAAGCATTTTAAAACCCACTTGCTCTGGAGAAGTTGCGGCCCCACGTTGATGTCAGTCCCCATTCTTTGTCTCTAGTGGGCTAACCTAGGATATCTGTCCTTTAACCCAAGTCTGTTCAGGTTTTGTCTGGAGAGCTCAGAATTTTCTTGCCTCAAAGAAAATCAGAGGAGTTGAGCCAGTTGTAAATGTTAACCCAAAAAGTCCTTTCAAACTGTTTTTAGCCTGGAGTTCTGTGACAGGCTGTACTGAACAGAAGGGAAGGTAGAAAACTGAGAATCACTGGGTTTCTGCTGGGATAGATTTTGTTTGGTTGGTTGGTTTTGGGTTTTGACAGGGAATTGTGTGAGTTAGAAGTGAATTCAAAGCACATCCCGTGTGTAGAAATGTTGAAGAGAAGTAAACTGTCATTTGGGATTATTTGTCCCAACTCTTTTGAGAAATAACTCATTTTAAACCATTTTAGTCTACATGCTCCATCTCCCAGTTATAAGTGATTTTCTTATCCAGTCATCCACTCATCCAATCCTGTGTTTAACACATTTAAATTGAACACCCTCATACCATCATAGACATGACATAGCTTCTTCTTCTTCTTCTTCTTCTTCTTCTTCTTCTTCTTCTTCTTCTTCTTCTTCTTCTTCTTCTTCTTCTTCTTCTTCTTCTCTTCCCTTCTTCTTCCCCTCCCTTCTCCCCCTCCTTCTCCTTCTTCTTCTGGGGGAGGTTGTTGGTAACTAGGGCTTAAACTCAGGGTCTTGCTCTCTTACTCTGCTTTTCTCCTCAAGGCTGGTGCCCTACTTCTTAAGCATCACTTCCAATACCAATATTTTGTTGTTTAATTGGAGATTAAAGTCTCTTGGATATGTCTGTCTAGGCTGGATTTGAACTACAATCCTCACATCTTAGCTTCCTGGATAGCTAGAATTACAGACATGAGACAATGATGCCTGGCTCATGGTGTAGCCTCTAATGCCTCCTCACCCCAAATATCCACTCAGAAGTCACCTGTAACATATCACAGTTAATTTCAGTATGTAATTAAGAATGTGCAGTTAAGAATGGTCATAGAGGAACGTATAAGACCAGATGTTCATTGGCTTCACCAAAAGGCCTTTTCCCATCACAAGCAGGGCCAGCCTCAAGTGCCCAGTAGACAATATAGAAGAAGGATATCTGGGTGTTTGGGGACACGTGACTCAGTGGTGCTACTGAAGCATTATGCTCCATCATTAGGTTTTTGAGCCACTGCTCATAGTGTCAGCAAGTTAGGCAAGGATTTACTGCGTGCTGTAGTATGGGCACTGTGTGATGCTAAACTTGATGTCTCTGCTGCTCTAAATTTCCCCCAGATTTAGTGTTCTCTCATTGCTTCATGGCCAGTGTTTGGGCACTGATAAAGTAAATAGACATGTGCTAAGTTGTTTCTTAATTCACATTCAAATCAAAAGAGACATTAACTCATGGTTCTCCTGTGGACTGTGTCATAACCATCACTTTGCTCTGATTTGAGGTGAAGGTGAATCAGGGATACCCCAAAGAAGGATGTTCCATGGGAAAATTCTTAGGACTACTCAGAGTAGATTTCCCCCAGCTGTTTCATGATGCAAACCAATGTTAAATAAATAAAAAGGAAGGCTGACTCTAATAATACCCTCCAAAGGCTTTCCTTCAAGATACACTATTTACCTGCCACGGGTATGAGGAGGAATTACCTCCCTGCAGGTGAACGATGAACATCTATGACTATTAGAATTATCATTACCATGATGATGACGATGACGATGATGATAATGTCGCTCAGGCAAGTAACAGCCATTCTCCTCCTTTTGGATCTTGTGTTCACTGGCCAGAGAAAACCCTCTGACATCAACGCAAATGTTGCTAGCTCTCCATCACAAGATAAAAATCCAGGTGGAGATGAGATTACATACATGCCCTAGAGCTGGAGATGGGAGCAGAGGACAAGTATTTAATTTTCCTTTGCAAATAACTTCCCAAAAAAAGTGAGATCCACTGAGACAGAGTTAAAGCTAAGAAATGAGTCCAAGCTTTTTTGCCCCCTTAGAAGGTGGGAAAAGGACATAGTACGTGTGGAAATGAGGATGGAATTCTCCCTGGAGAAATAAAATGGACTGTTTCCAGCCACTCTTGGGGACCCTGCCAGGGTTCCTGAGTTGTTCTGCATGAGCTTTATTTAGCCCATTTCAGGCTCCAAACACTTGCCCGAAGAATGAGATAAACCTTTTGTTTCCTTGTCTTTTCCCACTAAACCTTTCCTTTTACCTTCCTTGCATAAGTTAAACTCTAATTCCTTGCAAGTAAGAAAAAAATCATAATTTCCCTGGTACACTGGACAATGCCTAACTGAGGAAGAATGATGTGCTGTTTGTTGTGTTCTCCAGACCCCCCCACCTCGAGGGAGCCGGCCAGAGAGCGCCGTGTCCTTCAATCCCTATGAGTCAGACCGAGGGCTCTGGGCTGCTGAGAGAGGTGAGCAACTCCCTGCCACTCCACGCAGGGTTATCTGTGCCTTGCACACCTTCCATGGCATTTAGAATCACAAAGAGCAGGGGCTGGGAATATGGCCTAGTGGCAAGAGTGCTTGCCTTGTATACATGAAGCCCTGGGTTCGATTCCCCAACACCATGTATATAGAAAATGGCCAGAAGTGGCACTGTGGCTCAAGTGGTAGAGTGCTAGCCTTGAGCAAAAAGAAGCCAGGGACAGCGCTCAGGCCCTGAGTCCAAGGCCCAGGACTGGCCAAAAAAAAGAAGAATCACAAAGAGCCAGGGTTGTAGCAAAACTATGCAGAAGTTGCTTGGGCTCTACCAACCTCACCTTAGCAGTCCCATACATGGCTTCTCAGGTGCTGTACTGATTGACACCATTATAAAAGCCCCCAAGGGGGTGACTTAGACCCGACTTGCCAACAATAGCAAGCTGAAAGACCTTCGGGAGGCCCTGTTCACTGCTGCTTCTGATCCAGAGACTGTTTATTTTTCTCCTCACCCTGCCTTTACTTCTCAACTGCACCCTAAACACTCAAGGTGACCAAAGATGGGTTGTAACCTCAAGAGAGGAGGGGTGCAAAGCCTCACAGGATCCGGTTCAGAGCTGAGGGTCTCCTGATCTCCTTGCAGGCCCTCAGAGAGAAGCCATGCCCATGGACACAGAGGTGTACGAGAGCCCCTATGCCGATCCTGAAGAGATCAGGCCCAAAGAGGTGTACCTGGACCGGAGCCTGCTGACCCTGGAAGACAGCGAGCTGGGCTCCGGAAACTTTGGGACTGTGAAGAAGGGCTACTACCAAATGAAAAAGTGAGCAGCATTGTTCTCCTAGGTTACTGTCTTCTGCTCCCAAATCCAACCTAGTATAGATAAACTTTTTGTTTCTAGTACTGGGGCTTGAACTTAGAGCCTTTCACTCTTAATTGGCTTTTGGGGTTTTTTGCTCAAGGCTGGCGCTCTACCACTTGCGTCCAGATAGAATCTCTTGGACATTTTTTTATGAGTTACTTTTGATATTCCTATCACTGTTTCTTGAGTCACTAGGATTACAGGTGGAGACCAGCATCTGGCCAGATAGTTTGGTTTTAGTTCTTCCATTGGGGTCAACAAAAGAGGTATCTTTTTTCCTTTTCACGAATTGAAACTCTTATTTATTTATTCATTCATTCATTTCTGTATTTATTTATGCTGATTCTGGGGGTTGTACTCAGATGTGAATGCTGTCCCTGAACTTTTGTGCTCAAGGCTAGTAGTGTTCTACCACTTGAGCCACAGCTCTCCTTCTGGCTTTTTTGGTAGTTTATTGGAAACAGTCTCAAGGACTTTCCTATCCAGGTTGACTTTGAATTGTGATCCTTAGATCTCAGTCTCCTAAGTAGATAGGATTACAAATGTGAACCATCAGTGCCCAGCTGTATTTAAGTTTTTCTTTCTCAGATAATAATGAATAGCTCCACATGATCTAAATGATATTTATATGATAAGATGAAGTCTAATTGTCTTGCAAATTTGTTGAGGCTTGCTTAAAATGAACAAACTCGAACATGGAAAATGTATTGTAGTATAGTTTGTTTTTAACTGGGGCCTTTTAAAAACTTATATTTGGTACCAGTACTGGGGCTTGAACTCAGGGTTTTGTGAACTCTCTTGGCTTTTTCACTCGAAGCTACAGGTTTGCCATTTGAGCAACACTTCCACCTCTGGCTTTTTTACTAGTTAATTGGAGAAAAGAGTTTCTCAGATTTGTTTTCCCAAGCTGGCTTTGAATTTCAGTCCTCAGATCTCAGCCTCCTGGATAGCAAGGATTACAGGCATGAACCACCAGCACCCAGCTAACCATAAGCTTTAATAATGTGCATACATATATACATACATGTATATATATATTATGTTGCACCAAAAATTCATTCTCAACTTATATAAAGGAAATTTTATATTTATATGTATATATATAATCTGGATGACAAATCAGAGGATGTTAAAGCAATCTATGTATATAATAGCTGTTGAGTTTTATGGGGAAGTTATTTAAATATTTTACAAGTTAGTGATTTTCCTTGGTTTAGGGCAATCCTTGCACTGTCTGCCACCATTATTTATAAGTCACATGTGTAAAATGAGGGAGTGAGAATTGCTTTACAGCAGACCCTTCTTTTTCATGGCTGATATTCCCATGCTTCTTGCATAGGGAACATGTTTGCATCACATGTTTTTCTAGACGTGAGCCATTTTGGTTGTATCTCACGTGCTTGGATTTCTTTTCAGAGTTGTGAAAACAGTAGCTGTGAAAATACTGAAAAACGAGGCCAATGACCCAGCTCTGAAAGATGAATTGCTCGCAGAAGCCAATGTCATGCAGCAACTGGACAACCCCTACATTGTGCGTATGATCGGAATTTGTGAGGCGGAATCTTGGATGCTGGTTATGGAGATGGCAGAACTTGGTCCTCTCAACAAGTATTTGCAACAGAACAGGTATCATGGTGCCCAGACGTCCCAAGGCAAGGATCCACATTCAACTGCACTGTAGCCTGATTTCTGCAGGAAATCTTCTCCCTTCTCCTACCTTTCCACACCCGTTTATGTGCTCAGTTGACTGAAACCTGATCTTTAGATCGTAGCTCCTGAGGAGCTAAGGATGACAGGAATGAGCCACTGGCACTGGTCTATTACATTTCCTTTAGTGATAACATCTGAAGGTGCTGGTTGCTGTGTGCTGGTTTTATCCATCCATGGAGCCATTATGCTCTACTCATTTAAAGCTGTTATTGAGAGAAAAACTCACTTAGAGTAAGACACAACACCAGCCAAGGATTCATTCCCCAATATGCTGCATTTTGCTTATACTCAGATTGTCACTTTAGTTTCTGTCAACAGAAGGTATTGTTACCTGCCCTTTACAGGTAAGAACTGGAGACCCAGGGCTCCTCCAATGGAGGAACAAGAATTCAGAGAGAGGCCTGGCTGCCTATGAGACATATGCCCATTCCTTTCTACTGCTTTTCATGCAGTTCAGCGCATGGGACCATCAAACTCAGTGAGCACTGGGAGAATGGTGTTGGGTCTGGAGGAATTCCACTTGCACAGTTACCTGCCATCACTCATAAATCTAGATGTTAGTGAATAATAGGGCCTGAGCACTGATGGCTCACTTCTCTAATCCTAGCTATGCAGAAAGGCTGAGATCTGAGGATCACATTCCAAAGCCAGCTCCAGCTGACATATCTGAGAGTCTAATCTCCAATTAGCCAGCAAAAAGCCAGAAGTGGAGATGTGACTCAAGTGATAGAGTGCCATCCTTGAACCAAAAAGCTAAACAAGAATATGAGGCCCCGAGTTTAAAACCCCAGTATTGGCACAAAAATAGGACAATAGGGAGTAAGTGGATCCACCCGTGTGGATCCTAAAAAGCATAGCTGTCTATTCTGAAGTGGAGTCCATATTCACTACCCCTAATGGCACCCTTTTGTCCTTCAGGCATGTCAAGGACAAGAACATCATAGAGCTGATCCATCAGGTCTCCATGGGAATGAAGTATTTGGAGGAGTGCAATTTTGTGCATAGAGATCTGGCAGCGAGAAATGTGTTGCTGGTCACTCAACATTATGCCAAAATCAGTGATTTTGGTCTTTCCAAAGCACTGGGAGCTGATGAAAGCTACTACAAGGTAAGGAAATCTCAGCTCTATGTCATGGCAAGGGGTCACAACAAATTGAGATGGAAATCTGTATTCTCCTCATTGCAGTGTGATAGGATCTGAAGAAGCAGTTCCACAAGCAACCTTGTCTCCTCTCAAAAGCCTTTCTTTTTTCCTCTTTTTTTCTTCCTTTCCTTCTTTCTTTTTTCCTTCCTCTTTCTCTTTTTTCTAACTTTCCTTCCATCTTCCCTTTCTTCCTTGTTTATTCTTTATTATTATCTGTAAGTAGTTGTACATAGGGGTTTCTGTTCAGCAACAGTTAATGAGTACAATGCATCTTGACTAATGTTACCACTTCTGTTGTTCTTCCCCATCTCTCCCAACCCCACCCATTCCCTCACGTTTACCTGATTCCATTTCCACACAAGTACAATGCTGTGAATAATATAATAGTATTCCTCCTGATGGATGAGTAAAATTTCTCTAAGTGTGTGTGTATATATGTGTGTATAAATATACACATACATACATACATACATACATACATACATACATACATACATACATAGCACATTTTCTTAATCCACTTACCCACTGTAGGGCATCTAGGCTATTTCTACTACTTGGCTATGATGAATAGTGTCAGCAACAAACATGAATACACAGGTGTCTTTACTGAGTCCTGACAGGTATGTAATCTTTTGGAGAAATGTCTAAGAGGTGTCACAATTCTGTGTTTAGTTCTTTGAGAAATCTCCAAAGTGCTTTGTGTCATGGTTGTACTAGTTAACATTCCCACCAACAGTGTAATAGAATTACTGATAAAAGTGCTATTATTCAGCATGGATTTTATTGGTTAAAATAAAATAGAAATACTCTAATATATCACCCATTGAGATTTTTTTTCAGACTAGTGTCTTCCAAATTATCTTTCATGAAAGAGGAGGGAATCAGATATTAACTGATGGCTCATTATGAAAAAAAAGCATGGAAATCTTTGGCTAAATTCCTTTGGGACATGTGAGTGGGATGGGATGATTTCTGAAACATTTCCTTGAGCTCTGTTCCTGTGAATCAGTGCTGTGAGTGCCAGTGGATAGTTGTTCTCTGTTGTATATCTCAACTCTAATTCATCCATGAACTCCTTTTCCCCACAGAACATGTGTCCCACATCTGTGGTACACAATTCTACCATCCCTGGTATGGGTCACTTCCAAATTAATTTCTAGCATAGGCACAAGTCTATACATAAAAGTTTGAAACTGCAGATGTGAAGTGTCAAGTAAGTTGATCATCTTTACCCAAGTGAAAAATGTAAGGCTTCCTGTCTTTCTACTATGTATTAGGAAATCAGCCTACCAGCTTAATTAGTATCTAGAGTAATTGAGCTGCTTCAAAAAGGATAATATGTTGGGTGATTCACTTTTGTAATCTTAACTACTCAGGAGGCTGAGATAGGAGGATCATGTTTTGAAGCCAGGACAGGTAGAAAAGCCCATGAGACTCTATTTCCAATTAAGTAGCAAAAAGCTACATCAGAGACAAAACTGAAATGACAAGAGTACCAGCCATGAGCAGACAAGCTGAGCAAGGGGCAAGGCCTTAGTTCAAGCCACAGTATTGGCAAAAGAAAAAAAGGTAATAAATTTCTAGAAAGTAAATATCAGGGTAATGAATGAGACTAGAAAAGAAATATACCTGCTCATCTGCTCAGGCTGGACTCCCAGTAAAGCATAGTACTAACCAAACAGGGCATGCCCTTAGACGTCTCCAAATAACTTCACAAGCACCCTGCTTTCCACAGTGGTGCTATTTCTGCTACCCCTCTCCAAATCTTCTAATGACCTAATAACAGCTGAAAGAAGGGAAAGGCAACAAGCAAGCCCTGTCTTCACATGAGTACATCCATGATTTATGGTGACCAAGTGATAGGATTGCTTCTGGTTAGGAGGAGAAGGTGCTGAAGGAAAGAATGTAGCTCTGCAACTCCCTAGGAATATCTAGAAGTCTCAACAATTAATGGCAAGCCCTGTGGTACCAATTCATGAGTGGTAAGAAAGGACCAGGATGGTGATGCTGTGGGGGACTATGGGACTGAGCCTGAGTGTCACAGCCTGATGTGGTTAGTGAAGTCCTCCTAAGTGACCATGTCCTTCCTTGTGGAAATGTAGGATGTCTCTTGTTAATGGGATGTCATAGGGGATGAACTCCAGGAGCAAGCTGGCTTTGCCCTCTTGGGCTCTGCTCCCAGGAGAGCATCACAGGCACAGACAGCTGCCCAGCATCTTGCTCCCACACAATCCATCCCTCATCCCATTCCACACAAAGAAGCCATCCTAGAGGGGTGCCCTTGGAAATGAGGGTCCTGAAAAAGATAACAGCACAGCCTAGATAGAGACCCAGCCCAGGAAACCACAGCCTAGAAGGAAGAGCACAGGACTCTGGAAGGTAGAATGGGTTCTCAAGCTGGGGATGTGTTGGAGCACGAATGCCATTGCCTGTCTAGAAAGAAACAAAGAAGCTTGTGTGGGGCAGGCACTTTCAGAGGACACAGAGAAAGGGGACTGTCAATGTGTGACTGACAGGCCGATTCACACTTGGTGTCCTGCAGCCGTGGCTTGTGTGTGTATATGCACACACTGTGCTGTCTTTCACACCACAGTGTGGGCAGAGGTCAGTGGGTGTTGGGGTCCATCTTGCCCCTTGATGGAAGGGGCTTGATGCACCTCCCCCAGCCCTGGGGAATGCGGCCCTTCTACCCCCTCTGGGTTGGAATCCAGAGGAACCGGTTGGGCAAACAGCCCCCCAACCTTCTAGCCAGCCCGGCGTGCTCGAGTGATGTTAGCCCTTGGGGGTCAGGTGATACCTTTCAGCCTATCGACATCCTGGCCAAACCCCTCCCTCGGAATCATCTCCCCTTGTCCTTCTCTTAATAAAGTCAGTTCGCTCTAAGAAGCTGACCCCGTTGCATATGTTTGCCAGACTTCTAGCGTAAGGAGGCGATCACATATCTGCGGCAGATCCTGTGCACGTCAGGTCGGAGCTGACCCCCCGTTCCACTCTAACTTACCTGCAGGTCGGGTGATTAGGGGAGAGGGCGAGAAAGGAGGGTGGAAAGAAAGAAGAAAGAGTCCGAGCCGGGAGGGGCCAAAAAAAAACCCAACATTGTGGCGCCCAACGTGGGGTGTCTCTAGTGTACACAGTGTCTGGGAGGCTGTACTATGGGTGCAGGGATCCAGTTTCATTCTACACACTCATTCAGTTAGTGACTGATTAGACCCAGACTGTGAGCCTCCTCATGGCCCTTGGGCTTCCTCATAGCATGGCAGCTGGAGAGGCAGGAGCAGAGGTTTGTGAAGTTTACAAAGCTGATAAAGCCTGGACTCTGAAACTCTTGTCAAGTGACTTCCAATTGATGGGCTAGTCAGAAGAGCCACAGATTCAAAGGAGCAGGGAGGAAAGACCTATCTTTAAGAATCTTGTTTGTTCCATTTTTTTTCCTCCATGAACTGCTTCTTATAAATTGCTGTCTTGGTTTGTCTATTTGTTATGATCTGATCTTTCTAAATCTGCGAGGCTCCCTGAAAAGATCTATTAATCTGCTTATGTTCAGTTGGACCCCTTGAGGGAGAAGCACCCAGGAATATGAGCACTGATTCAGAAAATGCCATGGGTATTAGACAGCATATTGTTACAGAAGAAACCAACAGCTCTCTTAGAATCAGTGAGGATAGACAGGAATATAACAGAAGTTAAAGCCATGTTAGAAGCAGCCATGAGGGATCCAGCACTCCTGGAAAGGTAGAGAGAGGAAGGAAGTCTTTAAGAAAAAGGAGCAGAGTGAAGTATAAAAGAATAAAGAATTAAACCAGATCACAGAGAAATGACAATGAGGGGAGTAAGGATCTCTGTCTTGTGGATTTGTGCAGTGATTCAGCTCTGCTCCCAGCAGTCTATCTGTTGGCTGCCGTTGGAGCATATTCCCTTTACTGTGATCCCATAGGTTTCTTCTGTGGTAGTCTGAGTTAGGGCCTTTTCTCTCCTCTACAGGGGTGGACAGCACCCATGCCATGGTCTGTATGGTCCATATTGTGTCTGTTCATCTCAGCTCTTGGGACTAAAGCTGTAGCACGTTGTTCATAAGATGCTGGCCTCTGCTTTGTCTGTAGGCGCAGACACATGGGAAGTGGCCGGTGAAGTGGTATGCACCAGAGTGCATCAACTACTACAAGTTCTCCAGCAAGAGTGATGTCTGGAGTTTCGGGGTACTGATGTGGGAGGCGTTTTCCTATGGACAGAAGCCTTACCGAGTGAGCCAGCTTTTACTTTCTGCTTCATTTCTCAGCTCTAGCACAAATAAGCACTAGATTATTTTCACAGGAACCTGAAAATGATGAAAGCGCTCAACTTTCCACAAACTACAAAAACATTGCTTGATGCTAACTGAACAGTGTTGTTTCTTCACCGTATATTAAATGTATAGATAGATGAATAGAATAGATATACTGGACCACCTTTATTAGTGTTAAAATAGAAATATAACGGCTGATGGTATCAAATTTATCACTCAGTTACAATGTTTAGAGGTGTGTGTGTGTGTGTGTGTGTGTGTGTGTGTGTGTGTGTGTGTGTATTGATACTGGGACTTGAACTTAGGTCTCTTGCTCTGATGGCTGGTGCTCTGTCACTTGAGCCATGCTTCTATGCCTCCACTTCCAGCATTTGGTGGTTAATTGGAGATAACAGTCTCTTTGATTTGTCTGTTCTGGTTGGTTTGAACATTGATTTTCAGATTTCAGCCTCCTGAGTAGCTAGGGTTACAGGTATGAGTTACTAGTGGCTAGCTAGAATGAATATACATGTGTGTGTGTATGTGTGTGTATGCAAACATGCAGCTCAATGCATTTTTACAAATGAAGCCTACTATGAAATCAGTCCTCAGTCAGGGAAACAGTAGAACCTGAAGTCCCCACTTCCTTCCCACTGGCCAGTCCCTCCTGGCCTATCGCAGCACATCTGATGTGCTCCTGGCTGTGTAGTCTACATACTTAAAATCATTCCATGTGTGTATGCATGCTTCTTCCTGAGGGAAGAACTGTTCTGTTTTGTTTGCTAGCACTGTTTTCAAATCTCACATGTGTTTGTTTGTCTCAGGGGATGAAAGGGAGTGAGGTGACGGCCATGCTGGAGAAAGGAGAGCGTATGGGGTGCCCCACAGGGTGCCCGAGAGAGATGTACGAGCTAATGAACCTATGCTGGACCTACGAGTGAGTACTAGACACTTCCTGCCATGTATCCAGGACTCGAGAGGCAGATGGCCTTCACAAGAAGCGTACATTCTCTCTACCTACATCACCTTCTGCCTTCCCAGGAAACCGTGGAGCCAGGGGCAGGAACTATCTTGCTCAAGATCCAGTCATGTCACTTAACAACAGGCCTACCTCCTGGGATGTGCATTATTAAGCATTCTGCCCCTTGTGTGGGCATTTTAGAGTGTACCTACACAAACTAAGGTAACCACAAAGTCACCAGGCAACATGATCATAGGGGATCCGCTATACGATCTGGGAGACTTGCAGAAGCCTTAATGATACCATGAGAGTTTGGAACATGCACCACCCTTGACATGCTCAGGCAATGTCTAGTGCCCTATCTGACAGCAGCTCCTATTCTGTAGAACATTCAGTCCGCACTAGGAGATCCTGCAGATCACAGACGGGCTCAGTGCCAGAGGCTTACTGTGTGATACACTTACACAGCCTTTCATGGCAGGATCAGAACCCCTCCCAGATCCTATGATGCAGTGTATGTTTATTCCTTGCTAAGCCACACTCAATATCTCCTGAGCAGAATGACATCACGAGTACTCTGAAATGTTGGACAGCAAGCAGAAGCACTGGACACATTCTGGAATGGCAGAGGGTGGTGGGTGCCAGTCACTGCTATGCAGGGTGGAGCTTCTTCTTAGGAAGTGCTAGTGAAGTGCTAGCTATGAGAAAACTGCAGAGGAAGCATTAGGCACAGTGCCATTTGATTTGACTACCCAAGTGGGCAGTGCAGAAAACACTCTGCTCTTCTAACAGTAATGATTCTTGGTGCTCAGTATGTAGTGAGTTCTGTCTGTTCTTGCCTTTCTGAGCTGAAGGGGATGGAATGGTGGTTGTGAGACAGAATGGCTGGATGTGTAATGTAGCAATAAGCTTAATGTCAGGCACTTTTTAAACACTATTGGCAATTTTGTCCATTGGCGTTATAGCCCCAAATCTTGCAAAATAGGAAAAAATATAACTTTTTGTCAGTATTGGGACTTTAATTCAGAGCCTCAGTGCTATCTTTGAGCTTTTGTGTTCAGGGTTACTACTGTATCACTTCAGCCATAGCACTGCTTAAAGCTATTTGGTGCATAATACTAGATAAGATTCTCACAGACTTTCCTACCCTTTCCTACCTAGGCTGGCTTTGAATCATGACCCTCAGATCTCAGCCTCCTGAGGCATGAGCCACTGGTACCTAGCTCGCTTACAAATATCTTGTAAATGAGGATAGATTCTCAAGGTTTGCAGGTTTCATATTAGTAGATTCAACAAACAGTGGATTGAAAATATCTTTTTTAGCTGCATCTGAAAGGAACATGTAAAATATGCCATATCATGCTCCTGTCATTATTCCCTTTACAATACAGCCTTACAACTACTTCCATAGCATTTACCTTATATCCAATATTATATAAGGAATTTAGAAGTGGCTTAACATGTACGGGAAAGTATCTGAGCTTATATGTAATAGTATCTTATTTTATAGAGCAGACTTGAACATCTGAGGAGTTTTATATCTATGGGGATTCTGAAACTAGGCATCTGCAGATATGAAAGAATAGCTATACCTCCTTCAATTAATAAAGTATGCTCCTGTTAGAGAGAGCCTGCACATGCTTATTTAGAGATCATGGATTATTAAAAGTTTTGCCCATAGTTTACTTACATCAGCACCTCATTTACTAACAGGAAAACCTTCCTATGTTAGGATTTACAACAGAAACTAGGTGTGGTAGGGCACATCTGTAATTCCAGGTACTGGGAACCTTGAGGCCAATCTGGACAAAGCTAGCATGACTTATTCTCAAATTAATAATAACAACAATAATAATAATATAGTAGGATTGGCCTGGGGGAGCATAATTTAAGTGGCAAGCACTTGCCTAGTACACATAAGGTCCTGAGTTCAATTTTCAGTACAGAAGAAGACGATGCCATAGTAGTCAACATCTGGGTCTTTGTCTCAGCTGCCATCTGTTTTGCGTTGCAGTAAGCACTCCTTTAACAGCCCTCATTGAGAAGGTGAAACATTTTCCACTGGAACGTGACAAGGGAGAACAATACTTATGCCTATATATTTTTTTCTCTCAAAAAGAGAGCTAAACATATCTATAGTATGTTGTCCGGCTCTGTGTGCTCAGACATCTTGCTGAAATTGCAAGAGCCTGCACAGGGGAGAGTTGTAAAGGATTCTGAACTCTAGTGCAAAACTCTAGTACATGAATCCCTGGGAGATCTTGAGAAATGCAGGCTTGGGTTCTGCAGGTTGGTGATGGGATGAGGTTGTGTTTCTGTGTCTGACCACCAACCAGATCGAGATGCTGGAGTGCCTGGTCCAAGCTTTGGCCACCAGGAGGCACAACTGTTTGAGATCTATGCTGTGGAGGGGACATTGATCTAGATTATTTTTTTTCAAGAGCTACCTTGACAAACACTAACACATCTCTTCCCCTGTCAGGGTGGAGAAGAGGCCTGGATTTGTAGCAGTGGAACTGCGGCTGCGCAATTATTACTACGATGTGGTTAACTAACAGCTTCCTCTGGTGCCTATTCCCACTACCTGTTCTAATCATACTCTGATGAACACCCTCTGCCAGTGGAGAGAGCCAGCTTCCTGTGGAACATGGCGTGTTCTTAGACTCTTCCTCCCCAGAGCAAGCTCGGCCCCAGAAGGAGGATGGTCAACGGGTCCCCCAAGTTCTTATATGTGGTTTTCATGACAGATCACTTTTAGGATCTGTATCTAAGTTATTTTTATGTGCGCTGGGGCCTGGGCTGCAGGAATCCCAGCAGACTTGATCTACAGGCAGGGCTGGAGGATATAGCACATTGCCATCCACTCCCCATTTGCAGATCCTGCAGTTAGTATTTAGCAGATGACTCCTGAGATGGAGAAACAGCCAGGGTGGAAGAGGACAGCAGCATTTTGACCAGGCTTTGGCATCTGTGAGACTGATCCCTGGTCACAGAAATGTTGTCTGAATGCATGAATGTTGTGGAGCTTTCAAAGAAGGAGGAAGAAGAAAAGGAAGACAATGAGGAGGAACAAGCTCTACCAGTATGATTTCTAAGCCAGTTAGTGAATAATAGTAGTAATAGTAGTAATAAATAAGAAAACTGAACGTTGCTTTTGCTCTGTGTTGTGGGACAGAAGAAACATCTAGAAGAGGAACAAAGCCCATATGGAATCCCTGGCTTGGCCTGTGTGTCCCATGAAGAGCATGCTGGGGCCTGGCCTTCTGTGCCTACATGGGGACAAGTGACTAATGCTCCCCTTGGATGCTGTGTGGAAGTGGAAGTATGACAGAGTGTGCTTCAGGTTGACACACCCGGTGCATAGGGCAGGAGGGATTCCTCTCTTCTCCAGGGAAGATGCAGCCAGAACACTGTCTTATTCTGAATCTGTAATCAGGGATGTGCTGCTCCTCTCCAGTTACAATCATGGATCATCTGGACTGGGGAAATTTTGAAGACATTTATCCCTTACAGCTCTGGGAAGCGCAATGTCAAGGTGCAGGCATCTGATGAGTCGAAGCACGGGAGGGGCATTGCTTGGGGAGACAGAGGGCTCCATTCTTAGGACCTCCTCCACACCTAATTACATCCTAAAGCCCCACCTCCAAATACCATGTCATGTAAATTTGGATTTATACCAGGTCATATCACTTTGTCTTCATCACCAGAACTTTGGGGGCTCATCTACCCAGAGAAGAGGGCAACACAAGGACCAAAGTCATCTAAGGAGTTTCTGAAGAGAAAACCAATTCTTGGTAAAAATTAAAAGACCCTGATCCTTATCCCTAACTGGGCCTTATTGAGAGAGGCTGTGGGTGAACATGTATGACCTGAGAATTCTCCTCCAGTGCCCTAGACCTTGCTACCCCCCACCTACGGTTTGACCTCATGCAAATCATTACCCATTTGGTGCATTTTGCCTGAGTCTCTGAAAGCTCAAAAGCTGCTGCACACCAGTGGCTAATGTCTGTGATCCTAGCCTCTCAGAAGGCTGAGATCTAGGAGTCTGTGGTTCAAGGTTAGCCCAAGCTGAAAAATCAATGAGAAGCAGAGCTGGAGATATTGCTCAAGCAGTAGAGCACCAACCAGCCATCTGTGCATAAGGTCAAGAATCTAAATCCCTCAAAAAAATAAAGTTAAAAACAATATATGTATGTGCCATGTATCAGTAAGCACATGCAAAGTTGGACCTGCCTCCTCCTCCACTTAGGACATGTAAAACACACACAGCCATGGATGACAGAACAGGACCTGCTTACAAAGAAAGGAGGTCATCTTACGTTTCCTTTGCTGAAAGAAGGCAAAAGTTACTTGGAGAACTTGTGTTAAGTTACCTTAGAAGCCTTTTAGAACTGTGCTTGCTGATAGTTTTATTTTTTTGTTAGAGGATAGCTATGTGCTAAACTCACTGAGCCAGTTCCAAAAGCACATTCAGGATCCCTGTAGTTATGACAATCAGTGACAAAATCTCCATCGGTCAGACCATCAGAAATGTAGTCGTGTGGAGAAGGGTTGAGTATGTTGGGTTTGGTAAAGAGGTTGCACCAGAGGCTCTGATTCTGGGCTCTGAATCTGCCTGCCTCAACTCCCACTGTAGTGTGTGTGTGTGTGTGTGTGTGTGTGTGTGTGTGTGTGTGTGTGTGTGTGCATGCCCATACTGGGGCTTGAACTCAGGGTATGGGCACTGTCCCTCAAGGCTGGTGTTCTATCACTTGAGCCACAGAGCCACACTTCCAACTTTTTTGGTGATTAGGTGGAGATAAGAGTCTCACAGACTTACCTCCCTGGGCTAACTTCCAACCGTGATCTTCAGATCTCAGCCTCCTGAGTAGCTAGGAGTACAGCTGTGATCCCCCCATGCCCAGCTTAATTCTTTTGCTCTGGAGTGATGGCAGCCTTACTGAAGGAGGACTAAGGCCAAGTAAAGGCCCAATTTGGAGAGAGACCTTTCCCCAAGGAACTCCAAGGGACCTTCAGCCCCATGCTGGCCTAGAGCTCTACTCACAGACTGTCCTTCTGAATGTCCTATCTCTCTCCTGGGAGCTGGGTTGTCTCCCATATGCCTTTTACCTGCTGGTCCTTCTTCAGAAGGGTGCCAAGGAGCACCCTAGCCAGCCCTGGATGCTCCCCCACTGACTGCAAATGCCACGGATACCTCACTCCCTGCAGAAGCAAATATCTCTCCGTAGAAGCAAGAGCCCCAATCATTCCATGGTTAAAAGCACTGCATGACGTGTTTTCCTGTAAGCATGCCCTTCCCCATTCTCCTTGACCTACTTTATGTGCTGGATGGTGACTTCAGGTGGACCCGAGCCTGATGAGCCCCTCTGTCAGCAGAGGTGGCGGCTCCACAGTAAGTCCTCCCCAGCCAACCCTGCAGCAAACAGCACACCTCCCATTTCTTCCGGAAGCGCCACATCGTGTCACTGGTTGTTGAGTGAAGCTGCGTGAATAAAAATGTAAGTAAAGTCTAGCTTGGTGGTGATGTTCCCATGAGTCATTGGGACATGACAGGCTTGCTGCCAACTAGTGTTAAACGGCATCGTCAGCTATGCAAGCTGCATGGCAGCTTGTCGAGGCCCTGCTGCACTGTACAATGCAGGTTAACATCCGCCATGCCAGAGGTGACCCTTGAAGGGGAGCCTGTCCTCGGGGTGTGTAGGCTCCATTTCCTGGATCTCCCATGAGGGTCTCATAGCCCATCCTGCATGCTAGTGAACTATGGGCCATGGAGACCCAGAAATCCCCCCTGAAGGCCAGAGCAGGGCATGGGGTGTGAGCGCTGCCTTGCTTTGTGAACCCAGACTGAAAGCACTGGGACAGATCAGGAAAGGACTCCCAGGCCCTGACCCCCTCCTGCCCTGAGGATTCTACACTAGCCAGGAGCCACCAGCCCACACCAGAAATCCTAGCTACTCCACAGGCTGAGGTCTGAGAACTGCAGTGGGAATCTAACCCAGGAAGGAAAGTCTGTGAGACTCTTATATCCCATTGATTACCAAAAAAGCCAGAAGTAGAGCTGTGGCTCAAAGTGGTAGAGTGCTAGACTTGAGCAAAAAATATCTGGGACGGTGCCCAGTCAAATGACTGACCAAACACACACACACACACACACACACACACACACACACACACACAGATGTAGTCACTCTTGCCTACATGGACACATCTATGCTGCACAGTCATGAATATGTATATATGCAGACATTATATACATGCATGTGGACACACAATTTATGTATATATTTATATAATACGTATATATGATGTATCTGTGTACAGATGGGAAATCAAGCCCCAATGCATTGTCTTTTAAGAGGCCTATAAGATCCCAACTGTGGCACACAATATTCATTCTCTGTTTGCGCGCGCGTGCGTGTGTGTGTGTGTGTGTGTGTGTGTGTGTTTCTGTATCTCTGTTTCCCCACATCCCACTCACTCACACCCTAGGACACATGACCATTCCAAGAAAGAACTCTCTTCTAGAATATGCTCTGAGCTAGCGACTGACCCTGCACCTGAGTCACCAGAACACCATCTCCCTGGCCATTCCTGTGGACTACCCCCCCCCATGGGCCACCAGACCAGCAAGCAATGCTGGAAGCCCCTTCTCACCCCCCCACCCCCCCGGGCTCAGCTGGGGAGTTTCCAGCAGCTCATTCTTAACTCAGCATTGCTGCTGTGAAGCTGTGAGTCAGACGCTTTCCAGCCCTGCAGCCTGGGAGGTCTGTGAGTGAGTCTATTTTCCATGGCTGTCACCGAGCTGTGGCTCACTGAGGGAGAAAATGTGGATTGTTCATAAACAACTCCTCCTTATTCAGGAAACACAAAGAGCCAGTGTTTGCAACTTTCTTCTCAGTGGCTCATATCAGGTGACATCATACATTTCTGGAAACACTGAGCTGCCAAGCATGGCATATGGCGTGGTAAACATGGACTGCTGAAAACAGCTGGACAAGGCCTCCCTGCACCCAGCCCAGGAGCGAAGAGAGGCCTCAGCACCCCGAAATGCGTGTTAAAGTTCTTGTCAGGAAGAAAGTGCTAATCCAAGACATGTTCCCTGGGGACTGGCAGATTGCACTAGGGGGGGTCTGATGACAGCAGGTGTGGTCTCCAGGGACACAGCAGCCTAAAGAGAAAGCTGGGCAAGGTACTGGATGAGGCAGGTGTCACCCACTCCTCTCCTGCACCACAAGCCTTGCAGGAGAATCCAAGAGGAACTGCGCCAAAGGCCACTGAGCGGAGCTGGGCTGGGCCCCTGGCTGGAGAACAGGGATCTGGGGCCTGGGAAGCAGGGCTCCAGGGTTGAGGAGCAGGATGGGCCACCTGAGAAGGGAGAATCAGGCCAAGGAGATCCATAACACAAAAGCACAGAATCTTCACCCACCTTTCTCTGTACCTGCAGCAGCTAGACAACACATGTTCTAGGACACACTTGCTGACAATGTAGAAGACACCCCCTTCCCCAATGTGGGCCTTGAGATTGCTCATCTGCGTCTCCCCGCAGGATAGCCTGGTGCTCTGATCTCCTGCAGAGACTGAACAGGGCAGCCGCCCGGGGCACTGTGGGTGCTTCCCCACCTGCAGTCCAAGCTTCACCCTCACAGGGTTTGGAGCACATGGTCTAAAGCTAGTCCCTAGACACAGGTTCTTCGTGGGCTCTCTGTGTGCCTCTGAATGTGTGTGTGTGTGTGTGTGTGTGTGTGTGCATGGTGTGTATGTGTTTGTATGGGGTGTGTGGGGTGTGTATTTCTGTATGTGAATGTCTCTATGGTGTGTGTATGTAGTGCATGGTGGATGTGTTGTGGGTATGTGTGGGGGTGTTTGCTGTGTGTATGGTGTGGTGTTATATGTGTTGTATGGTGCGGTGTATGCATGTGTGTGTTAGAGTGCATGTCTCTGTATATGTTATGGTATAGGATGTGTTTCTCTGTGTGTGATCTGTGTTGAGTATATGGTATGTATCTATATGTGGTGTGTGTCTGTTGCATGTATACCGTACACTGTATGTGTTTTGCCTAGTGTATGTGTGGCATATTATGCATGTGCGATGTGTGCAATGTATGTGTTGTATGTACTGTGTATGGTGTATGCATGGCTGTGATGTATGTATACCTGTGGTGTATGTATGTGGTGTTTGATGTGTGTGATGTGTGCATGTGTACTTATCATGTGTGTATATCGTGTGTATATGTATGTATAGCACATGGTCTAAAGCTGGTCACTAGACCCAAGCTTTCCCATGGGCTCTGTGTATATATGAGTAGTGTGTGCTGTGTATGCGTGTGACATGTGTGCTATGTGCATTTTCATATTTATATGTATATGTATTTGTGTGGTGTATGATATGTGTATGTTGTGTGCATGATGTGTGTATTTGTGGTATGTGTGGTATGTGTGGTGCACATGGTGTGTGTGCATGTGCCATGTACACATATGTGTATGTGTGTGTCTTGTGTGTGCCCCTGTATGTGGAGCTGTGTCTACCACAGAAGGGTGCTCCTGTAGACCCCAGGCCCCCTCTTGGGCCTCCCTACTCCACAGCTGCCTCCAGCTTTCCAGAGACAGAACCAGTAGACAATGTTCTGCACGGAGTCAAGGCCCCCAGCTGCTCCCCCACAGCTGAGAAGCCGGGCAGCTCACGAGTGCTCTGCCACTGTCCTGATTCTTCTGGCCGAGGGGTCCCCATGACAATGCTGATGGCTACCTGTGGGCGCAGCCTGCCTGCCAGGGCTCGTCCAGTCATGACGACTTGCGGGAAAGGGGTGTCCCAGCCAGCGAGCATGCTCTAGCTTTGCCCTCTGACCCTGAAAGGCCAGAAAGTCCAAATCTCACAGGTGTCCCCACCTCACAGACGCCCCATGGACAGTCCCCTCTGCCTTCAGCCCCTGCACCATTTCAAGGGGAACAAAGGTGAATGCAACCTAGACCCACTGACGGCCTTTTACACGAGACAAAAGGAATCATTGGACAGCTAGAACAGGTTTATATGTGTGAATTTTCTAATTCTGCAACTCAGATCTGTGTATGTGTGTGTGTGTGTGTGTGTGTGTGAGAGAGAGAGAGAGAGAGAGAGTGTACTCTAGGAAGAGAAAGACAGAAACAGACACAGAGAGAAACAGAAAGAGGAGACACACCTAGAAGCAAGAGAAGAAACCTGGGGGAGATTCAACAGCTCCAAGGTCAGAGTTGCCACTTGATGAAACATCTAGCTGTGGCTTTGGATGCTCACTCCATCCCTGGAGGCTGCAGAGTTCTTATAGTTCTCTATTAGGCCAACTCCTCACCCCACCCTCTAGCTGTTATGTCAGCAATGGCTGTGGTTCTGGGACTTGCAGGGAGAACTTGATAAGTCCACTTCTTCAGGGGAAGCCTGGTGAAGTACCATCTCCTGCCCCCTTTCCCCTCCAGCTGTTGTCCCTCTAGTCACAGGAGTGTCATCAACCAGTTAATCAAGTGTCCAAGCCAGGTGCCAGTGGCTCATGCCTGTAATCCTAGCTACTTAGGAGACTGAGATCTGAGGATCGTGGTTTAGGTAGGAAAGTCTGTGAGACTCTTATCTCAATCTCCAATAAACTACTCAGAAAAAGCCAAAAGTGGTGCCATGGCTCACGTGGTAGCGTGGTAGCCTTGAGATAAAGAAACCCAGTGGCAGCACCCAGGCCCCAGGACTAGCAAAAAAAAATCCAGCATCCAGTCACACCCAAGGCATCAGCTATGGAGTGAACTAGGCATAGTGGTCATGGCTGCTACCTCACAGGCAGTGCTGTAGAACCATTCATACTATGAACCTCTCAGACAGCACAAAATGACAATGCAGAAATTAAGCCCAGGGCTCAGTCCCAAGTTCCCTGTTATAATGACCAGCAACTGGCGAACAAACCGAAGCTACTCTCTCTCAAGAGACCCCAGGGCCCAGGGTGCACATCTTTACCTTAGAAAATGATATTTCTGATGTCCTAGGACCAGCCAGATGGGCAGAGCCTGCCCAACTTGCCAGGCTGATTTACATAGACAAAGTCCATCCTTCAGGTGATTTCTCAGGCAAGCAGCAGTAAAAGCATTGCCCATTTTGGCCTGGTTCCCTCTCCCTCCGGTTTTATTCCTTAACCTGCAGATCATTGTAAACAGCAAACATTATAAGGAGGTAATGGAGTTTGAAACTGCTGGCTCAGAATGTCAGTGCTACTCTTCAGATGTCCACTAGGTGGAAGCAGACACTCAGGCAAGAGCTTGCCCTGCCCAAGACATGGGCAGGCAGAAATGAACGGCTACCACCTTTGCTATGCTTTTGCTTTTTTACAAAAGATGAAAAACAACGTATTAAGTGAGTTGTACTCAAAGTAAGAAGTGTGTAGATGCTCCATTCTTGGAAGCAGTTTCTAATCTTTAACATCAAAGTATTGACCAGGAGAATGGATTTGAATAGTTTCTTTACTCTCAATGATCTGTTGGGCATATTTCCATTCCTGCTGGTTTGACACTGAAATGTGGTCATTCATAAGTCTTTGGTCACCCACAGTGGAAGATAGTGGACCCTCGACCAGGCCTCATGTCTGGGGTCTGAATAGGACACAGATGCTTACCCGAAGAAGGTCTTTCAGACTATGCAAAGTGCCCAGCCTCAACTGGAGCTTGAGTAGTCCAGGCTTTTGATTAAGGGTCAGTTTGCAAATGAAGTAATAAATTCATGCACTCTTTATTCAATGTAGTTTAGAGAATTCTGCCTTGCAGAGTATAGAGTCCAATGAGATAATGAGAAAAATTCTAACCTGAGATTTCCAGATGTGAAGAAATCACATCTGAAAAGTCTGAGGTGAATGAGACCATTTGCTCTGAACTTTGCCTGTCTGCCACCCCCCCCGCCATCCACCCAGGCCTGCCAGGACCTTTCCAGGCTGTGGCATGCAGCCAGCATGAGAGAACCACACTATGGGGACAGCTCATGTCTCCTTTTGATTTGAAGACATGAGTCAAATCCAAGGATGAGCCACCTTCTTCACACATCTGAGAAAATAGGTGAGAAGTGTCGAGAAGAGTGGCATTTCTTGTGTGAGGAGAAGATAGGAATTTCACATTTATCTGCTCACTTTCTGTCAGCTAACTGACACATACAGAAAAGGATTTCACTAGGGAACCAAACACATTATTCAATGTTCTAAACAACCACTACAGCTCTTCTGGAAATTTCCCACTGGAGAGATTCAGTTGGAGACCCAAGTCAGATGCTCTGAGTCAGTGTCCAGGCTGGGGTGTGCTTTCTCTGGCAGCTGGGTCCACCCATCCAGGGATCCAGGAGTAGAAAGCAGGGGGGAGCATTCACCATCACTCCCAGCCCCTCTGTGGCACTATTCCTCTTGCGGTTTCCATGACATTATGTGTTCTGCTGGCCTGGAATTCTTAGCTACAGAAGGATCCAGGTATCCCCCAAGGGATGACTCCAATGAACTAAAGGTTAAAAAATGCCACCTGGCCATGTTGGGTCCTTTGCGTCAACTGGATAAGAAGGGAGTGATGGAGTTGGCTGGAGTGATTGACCCAGATCAGCAATGGAAAATTAAACTAGGACTCCTTAGCAAAAGAAAGGAAGAATATTCTAGAGTACAAGTGAGCTCTTAAAAATATCTTAGCTTTATTGTGTCCTGAGATACAGGTCAACGAAAACAAGATAGGTCAGGTAGAACTTGGGTAGCCCAGACCTTTTAAGAATTAAAAAAAATCTAAAGAACATGACCCACTGAGGGGTTTGTGTACTGCAGAGGGTGTATAGACCTGGCGGGGAAGAAGGCATTACCAGCTGTCATGATGGGACCAGGCCCTGAAAGACAACTATATTTCATGCTTGTTTTGTTAAGAACACATATGTGTGTGTAGATATGTGTGACTATGCACACACACACATACACACCACTGCACAGATAAAACAATGCTAGAGGCATGGATCACATGCTAGAGCTCCACCCAGTAAACACAAGACCCTGAGTTCAAATCCCAGTAATCTTCGCCCCCCCCTCAAAAAAAAAAGAAAAGAGTGATATTGCTATCTGCTTATTGGGTGATATTTCTGACATGGGAGTCAAGTTGACAAAATGGACCTGTGGAGTTTATTTTGCAAGTGAGCTTGACTAGGTTCAGGTGATTGGTAAAGAATGCAGATATGTCTGTGAGGTCTGAGGAAGAGATCATCAAATTAATCCAAGTTTGAGTGAGGGCAACACCCTAATGCATCCACCTAATGCACGAACCCTACTGCAACACCCTAATACATCTCCCTAATGCATGCACCCTAATTCAATACCCTAATGCATCTCCTTAATGCATGCAGTCTTCCCTCAGCTGTTTCAGGCCTGAGTAGACCAACCCACAGTATCAGAGTAAATCTGCTCTCTGGGCTTGCGTGGGGAATCTATCTACCCCTCCCTGTTCTCAATCACAAGTGTTCCTGGTTTTGGGCCTTGGGAATCTATCTAGGACTCATGCCATTGGCTTCCCAGGCTTTTGACCTCAGGACCAGGCCCAGATAACATCACCACCTTGCCTGAGCCTCTAGATTGCAGACTGTGGAGTCTCAGCTTCCATAGCCATGTGAGCTGGTTCCTGGTAGAACCCTCGCCTGGGTCTGTATATACCCTATTCGTTGTCTTTCACTGGAGAGCCCTGGCAAACACATTGTTTGTTGGTTTTAGATAAGATGAGAGCGACAGGATCCTTATGCACCATAAATCCTCCCCCCCCAGAACAATTGGATAAACCAGTGCAATGAAACAAAGATATATTCTTTAGAAGACAATGCAGTATTGAGTAATATTGCTTTTGTCTTCATCCTTCAGTTTAGTCAAGCTATGGATAATCACAGAGATGTGGGAGCTTGCATTAGGGCCACACTTACTGAAGGATGGTAGAACAGAGTGAGGAAGGGGAATTATAGGCCGCTGTGGTCTCCAAGTTTGTCCTGCGTTCTTCTCTTGTTGGGTTGAAGATGGAATTACAGGTTACATGTAGGCTCCACCTCTGAGCTACACCTTCAGCACCATTTTATAGCATGTGACTTTTCTCACCATCCATGGAGGTGGGCTGTCTCTTTGGATTCTAAAGTTGAGGATGTCTTAAAAACCTTCCTATGTGTGACCTCGAAGAAGTGGCTTAACATTGGAGCCCTGGCTTTGTGCAGTGACAGTAATAATAAGAACATCCACTTCCTATGCCAAGTTCATAACATTTCACTCCGTAAGTCATAGCTTCTTCCTTTTTCACAATGACCCATGATGCTCAGGGGCTGGACTCGTACAAGGTACAAGCAGGTTCTATGCAGGTTCTTCCAAAAGACATGAGCTCCACAGGTGCAGAAGACCCCCAAGACATGAGGGGGTGAGCCAGATGACCTGAGCCCCTTAGCTTTGAGAAGGTCATGGGCACAGTTACTCTGCACCCCCAGTGGTGTCTACACACAGAGTTTGTGTGCTATGCTATCCCAGGGCATGCTCCTCGTGGGGCGCTGAACTGCTAGAGGGCTTCAAGGAGGAAAGGAGTACTCTAAACTTGCTATGCCAAGGCCGCTGGGTTCACCTGACAGCCCAGTGAAACGTGAGGTGCAGGGGGTGTCCTTCAGCCTACCTTTGAAGTTCAAGGTCAGGTCACTTTAGTCTCTGGAATATCAGGCTTTCTAGCACAACAGAACCTTCCAACAGATATCTGTGTGCAAAGGAGGATAGAGGTACCCATCAGGGATTGTTTACACATTTGCATCCAACAGTGAGTGTGGTGCTGGGGTAGAGCCCATGGGCTCATGCCTGCCTGCTACGCACACGCTCCACCATGAAGTGAACCCGATCTTAGCAATGACTTCAGCAGAGTTGCCCCAGTGCCAATGGTTGTTGTAAAAAAAAGAGAGAAAGGAAGAAAAAACAGAACTGTGAGATCCCTCTTCTTCTTCTTCTTTTTTAGGTTAAAGTTGAGGACTCAAACTTGGTACCTGATGCTTTCACTCATTGGCTAGCCCTCCAACTGAGCCATGTCTCCAACCCTGAGATCCCTCCTCTTCAATATCCACTTTAGCATGGTTCTAGAAACAGAAGGCAGAATCCTGGTGACCAGCTCACCATCACACTAGAGCCAGGAGCTGACTCTCCTTAATAGCTTCCAGACAAATGCTTGAAAAAAAATCCAAATAAAAATGACAATGTCACAATCACAACAGCATGCAGAATTCTATTCTTTTTTTTATAAGTAGGCCTGCTCATTTCAAGGGAAACACTTTTAGAAAAGACTGAACTAGGCTTCCTTCTTGATACCTGTGTGTCACATGAAAGTAGATACAATGAAAGTATGGCATTTTTACAACAATTGGAAAGAGGAAAAATGCATTTTCTGTTAAACCTCAAGGCTGTTTTTGTCCAACCACGACACAGAACAAATGTCAAGTGGGGAAAGGGGTTTGTGGACATACAATTCAGTTTCTGATCCAGAAATAGCACCGGTGGGAAAATACCTGTAGCCTTAAGAATAGATGTGTGTGTGTGTGTGTGTGTGTGTGTGTGTGTGTGTGTGTGTGTGTACTTGAGTATGTTTATGATTCTGTAAAGAAATGAGGAAGTAGAAGTTCTGAATTGCTTGTCTTCTTTTGTCTGGGGATGATGGGGTTTAAGCATTTAAGTATTTCTGTGAGCCTTCTCCCTTTGAGAGAGTAAATTTTGTATGCATCAAGCTATAATAATATTTTTTTTTAATCCTAGACTCAAAAATGCTTGGGGCCTTTGGTGTCCTTGACTTGGTGAGGTTCCACACGCCTATTGGGCTCTGGTGGAAGGACTGCCCTTTATACCCCCACCCCACCTCAGTCTGGAAGGTGAATTCTAGAGAAGTCCCTGGTCATCCATAAAGGGTGTATTCTAGAGGAGTCTCTGGTTGTCCATGGAGGGAGCATTCTGGAAGAGTTCCCAGCCTTCCATGAGGGAATGGTTGGGGGGTGGGGGGTGAAGGAGGTGGAGGGCTGAAATCTAGAAGGGTCTCTGGTCTTCCAGTCAAGGGCCAGCATGTTGTTGGTGTTCCACTGTTGGAGGTCACCTGGAATCCCCCATATTGACAGCGCCATCTCCAAGGAGGTGTCTTTGCTTTTACTGTCTGCAGCCTCAGAGCACTCACCTCCTCCTGTCCTGGACCATAGCACTTATAGCCCCAGAGCAAGTGACCTTGGCCAGAGCCAAGGGCAGCAAGAGAGTGCCACAGGCCAAATGTGTGTGTAGATGGCCTCTGCCTTTGAGATAACTGTGAGTCTCTATATCCACCCAGCCCACAGCAGGGCGGAACTCAGTTTCTGTTGTTTATGAATTTAGGACATATACACAACACACACATACATGTATACATACATACATCTATACTCATGAACACACATATACCCAGGAATATACACATACCTTCACTGTTGCCCAAGAGCCCATGTGCTAGCAGTAGTGGAGAGAGGGGTGGGAGGTGGGGCCCAGTAGGAGATTTCAGGACATTGAGAACTGACGTCAGAAGACACAGTGGGCTGGGCACCGTGACTCATGCCTATAATCCTTGCCACTAAGCAGGCTAAGATCTGAGGATCATGGTTTGAAGCCAGACACCAAGCAGGAAAGTTCATTAGACTCATATTTCTAATTATCCACCAAAGAGCTGGAAGTAGAGCTGTGGCACAAGTGGTAGCATGCTAGCCTTGAGTAAAACAGATCAGGGGCAGTGCCTAGGCCCTGAGTTCAAGCCCCAGGACTGGCACACACACAAAATAGAGCCAGCCCTTTCTCTTTTTCTCTCACTGCCTTGAATTTTGGCCATGAGGTGAACAGCTTTGCTTTGTCACATGCTCTCCCTTGCTACTGAACAATAGCAATGAGGTCAGCCAGTCAGTGATGACAACCTCCAAAACCGTGTGAGTGGAAGTAAAGCCTTCCCCAATTATAAGCGGATTGCCTAAGCTACTTGATACAGTAGCAGAAAAGCAGAAAAGTAGCAGAAAACTGACCCACATGGTGTACATACAACATATACACATATATAAGCACATTCCTATACATGCAGAAACATATATACATATGCAGATAGAGACATGTTCATATACAATGCAATACATAAATATATATTCACACAGCTCTACATTCTCACACACATACATATCCATAGACATGTGAACACACACATCCACACCATGTGTAGCACAAACACATACAAACTTGCATGTATACATACATGTGCACCTCACACCAATTCATACATACATAGATATATTCACACATGTGAACATATTCAGAGAAGCATGTGCATACATACATATCCATAAATGTGCACACATATATACGTGCACATACACACACAATTAATGTAGCACGTTTCCTGTGTGTACAGTTTACTGCATCTAGAACCTAGAGTCACCAGCTCTACAGAAGGTGGCTTGTGCCCCTTCCTGGCAATGACAAGACCTCAGAATCACCGTTACGTTGGCTTCTTCTGGCCCAGCTTCACTCTGCTTCATCTTACATTCTGCATACATGGGCTCATTTACCTAGCGTGCAATGTGTGAGGAGGTTGCAAGTCCTGTTCTCCTCGCTCACCTGGGATCACTTCAGTCAGGCCTAACCCCACTGGTGACCACAGAAAGGTTGGGAGGGAAGGGGCTGGTGAAAGCACCAAGTTCCACTGAACAGACTGAGTGAGATTTACTCAGCCGTCAAATGGTGATGACTATAGTTCTAACAGTGTATGTATATATATATACATTTAATATATAATTTGTAATAACATATATAATGTGTTATATATTATGTATTATATATTATGATATTTCTATAGATACATATATACATAAACACACATATTTTGTTTTGTTGTTCGGTCTTGGACTTGAACTCTGGGCCTGAGTGCTGTCCCTGAGCTCTTCAGCTCAAGGCTAGTGCTCTGCCACTTAAGCTACAGGGCCACTTCTGGTTTTCTTGTGGTCAACTGAAGTTAAGAGTCTCAAGGACTTTTCTGCCTAGGCTGGCTTTGAATCGCGATCCTCAGACCTCAGCCTCCTGAGTAGCTATGGTTACAGGCGTGTAGCCACCTGGCTACACATATGTTTTTATAACTGAAAAATTGCCATCAAAACAAAATTTACCCATTATCACAAACAAATGACAAATGATAAGAAAAGTACATGAGAGATGGATTTGTTAACGAACTTGATGCAATCACCCCACATTGATTAAAACATTACATTAAGCTGGACACCAGTGGCTCATACCTGTAATCCTAGCTACTCAGTAAGCTGAGATCTGAGGATTGCAGCTAAAAGTGAGCTCAGGCAAAAAAAAAAAGCCCATGAGACTCTTATCTCCAATAAACTACTCAGAAAAAGCTGGGAATGGTGCTATGGCTCAAGTGGGAGAATGCTAACCTTGAACAAAAGAAACTCAGGAATAGCACCCAGGTTCAAGCCCTAGGACCAGCAAAAACAAAATAGAAACCTATCACATTAGACTCCATCAATCTACACCATTATTAGTAGTCAATAAGTTCAAATGAAAGCCAAAACACACTAAGACCTTTTACCAAAACAAGACAAACCACACATACACATGCCACTTGAGCAGTTTCACTCTCAACACAAAGGAGGGACAGGAAAGCCATTCCAGACCCCTGGGCAGTGGCCTGCTTTTCCTATACCATGAACCAGAGGGCAGGGGTGGGGGGGGGGCAGAGGTTGTGAAGAATTTAAGTCAGAGATAGTTGGTGCTGCATGGGACACAGTGGGTCTACTCCCACCCACTATTTATAAGAGAATCATAGAATAGTGATGAGGGACCAGGCTCTGGTGACTCATGCATTGCTACTCAGGAGGCTGAGATCTGAGAATCAGGGTTCAAAGCCAGGCAGAAAAGTTTGATACTCTTTTATCCAATTAGCCAACAAATCCCAGAAGAGTAGCTATGTATGCCTCAAGTGAAAGAGTTCTGGATGTTAATAAAAAAGCCAAACAAGAGCAAGATGCCCTAGGTACAAGACATGGTACCAACAAGAAGGAAAGAGAGAAGAAGAAAAGAAGCAAGAAGGCAAGGAAAGAAGGGAAGAGAGAGAAAGAACAAGAAAAGAAGAAAGGGTAGGGAAAGATAGAGAGGATATATGAGCCCATCACAGGACACATCATGGTGCTAGAGTCAACCGGTGTGTCTCTCATCTAGAAGGTGGAGGAAAGCACAGTAGACCACTCCAGCATCCACTAAGAAAATAGACTTGGTCCCTATTTCTGTTCCATGAAGTCTCCTTGTATCCAGTGAGGTGGGAAGCCCCCCTGGGATGGACATCAGAAACTAAGAGCGATGCCAGACCACTCAAGGAAGTCCAGAATCTTGCTGCCCCAAACCTTCTGACAGAAAAAGAACAAGCCTTTTTGCTTCTATCTGAAATTATATTACAGCCAGTCACAGAGACCTGCGGCTGGCAAATTCGTCTGGGGGCTTCTGTTCTTTGGCTAAAGTAGGTGACTCCAACATTACTGTTCTGTTGCATGTGGTATCATCTGGACTCTGAACTCTAAAACACCGTTTTGTGAAGTAATAGAATAAATGCAAAGATGGATGAACTGTTTTAAAGAGGGTGGCAGTCAGTGTGCAGAGCAAGTCCTGCTGCAAATCTGATTGGGTTGTGAGATGTGAATCACCCCACCTTGAGAAAGCACAGCCAAGAACAGTAGCTTTGTGGGGTCACTGCACCGTCATCATAGTCAGCATCTTTTGGGGAACATAGAATGAAGTCACTCATTCCCAAATCAACTCAACAGTGACAATGACCATGTTCAATGGCAGCATGAGTAGGGCTGACTTAGATGCCACATTTTGGTGAGTATCTTCACCTGAAGGCTGGGCCTAACCCAGGAGTGATAGTCCGTGCTTGACAGAGTGCTTGAACATTTTACATTCAGTACCAATCTCCTTCAAGCCTCATCATGTAATTCCACCCCACCAATATCCTGATCATTATTTGTAACAATGCCTGTATTTTTTCAAGAAAAATAGAAAATTATCCATGGAAAACTGAGTGTTTTCAGTTTACTTTCTATTTGTTTCTTTTAAAAAAAAAACTTTTTTTAAGGAGCTAGGAGTGTGGCTTAGTGGATGAAGCCCTGGGTTCGATTCCTCAGTACCACATAAACAGAGCAGCAGCTGCTCTCTCCTGTGGGCCCCTTCTGCTGTCTTCACCATATGCTTTAAGATACCCAGTCTTCCTCTAAGGCTGCTTGTGGAGGATTGCAAGGACTCCCACTTTCACTCCGAATTATTTCCCCTGCATTATTTCAGATTACTCACTTACTTAAAAAAAAATGTTCTTAGCCTGGTGCCAGAGACTCATACCTATCATTACATTTCTGTGAGACGTTTTCTCCATCTACATTGTGAAACTAACTACATTATGATGCAGGCCCTTCTAGGAGGCAATGATGTTAATGATTACGAGCACGTACATGTCTTCCCCAATGCAAGCTCTCTGCTTAATTTAAAGACACCCTTTGTCCTCCAATACAGCAGATGCAGGCAGTGATCAGAGAAGCCCAGGTTAGGGGACAGAACTCAAGGCAGAGATGGGGAGCTGGAGGAGAAAGCCGTGACAGATGCACTGAGAAATGGTCATTGCTGGGAAATGGGGCTCTGCTCCGGGTTACAGTTACAGTCTACCCCTGACTCACCTCTCCATTGGACCCAAGCTTGGGATTACCTGCTCCTCTCACTCATTGCTGAGATTGTCTTTGGGGAGTTAAGTACCTAACACTTCTGGTTACCTTGCACAAGTGCCGAGCAAACCCTGAGGCCCCAGCCATAGCCCTTGGACAATGAAGTAGAGAAGCTAGAGATGAGACATTCACAGGAACAGAGGAGCTGTCCATTCCAGCTATGGACTGACAGGACATGGGTTTGGGCTGACTGTATTCTCTGCTACTTCTCTATTGGTTTAAGGGTTTTGTTCAATTTTCTGTGTTGCACAGCCCATAGAATGTTCTGGAAGACTTCCCATTTCCACCCTCCCGTCTACATATGGATAAGATATGAATGCACTCTCAGATGTCTACCCCAGACACCAGCCATCACCACGGAGGCTCTCCGGCCAGCTACTCACACAGTTACACACAGTTCAGGAGGACTCCAGCCTTATGGGTTGATGAATGATGAGTGTTAGTGAATGACAAATGATGGGCTTTAACGTCTCCATGACAGATGCTATGGTGGAACAGGCAGATACCAGGCTAGCAGAACAGCTACCATGTTACAGTTCTAAGTGTAGGACCCTACAGGTACCAGAAAAATCTGAGAAAAGAATCTGCCAGTTCAATTTGCATGCTGAAGTGCAAAGTTCATGCATGAATGGGCCATAGTAATCCAAGTATGCATTTTAAAGATTTCTGCTCAATGGATATGGCCTTGTTTAGGAGGAGGGAACAAGGAGGGTGCTGTGGGCACCACTTTGGGCCATCGTTAGACCCAACTCTCTCATTGCCCACAAGGGATAAGTCAGAGCCCCCATCACGGAAAGGAGCCGGACACATTCATTGTATCCACTGGCCAAGCAGGAAAGGTCAGCACCAGGCACCAGATCTGACTCAAACAAAGTGCTGTGAGTTGAAGGTAAATCCCACCACATAAAATAGCTCCTTCCCATGAAAGGTCACAGTGTCATTTCTCTGTAGAAAAGTCAGAGTTTGCTGTGGCCATCAGTCTCCAAGACTTTGGCTTTCATTAGCCCCACCCTGAATCAAGGCTGGGTCATAAAGGGCTAGCCAAGTGCCAGTGGCTCATGCTTGCTCAGGAGGCTGAGATCTGAGGATCACCGTTTGAAGTCAGCCCTTCTAAGAAGTCCGTAAGGCTGTATTTCCAAGTAACTATCAAAAAAATCTGGACTGGAGGCATGCCCATGACTCAAGCAGTAGGAAACCAGCTGTAAGCAGAAAAGGCAGAGCAAGAGCCCAAGGCTCTGAGTTTAAGCCCCAGTCCCAACACACACACACATGCACCACCACCCCCCAACACAAACACACACACATACACACACACACACACACACACACACACACGCACACACACGTATTGCAACATTTTCCTTGGTCTGTTGGATCACTTTCTCTGGAGAGGCTGAATGCCATAACAAGAAAACACTCAAGCAACAGTGTGGAAATATCCATAGGAGAGAAGTTCAGACCTCCAGCCAAGCCCCAGCACCAACACTGCAGCTATGTAAACCAGACATCTAGGAACTAGAAGCTCAGCCTTACCTGGGTCTTCAGATTCCCAGCTATGTCCGGTGCCAGAGGCTCCCTCCTACAATCCTAGCTACTCACGATGTTGAGATCTGAGGATGGCAATTCAAAGCCAGCCTGAGTAGAAAAATCCATGACTCTTGACTCCAGTTAACCATTAAAACCCTGAGTGGAGCTGTGGCTCAAGTGCTAGAGCACTAGATTTGAGCAAAACAGCTCAAGGGCAACACTCAGGTCTCTGAGTTCAAGCCCCACTACCACACACACACACACACACACACACACACACACACACACACACATCCACCTAGCCAAGCCACTCCTAAATTCCTAAGCCACAGACACTCAGTATGATGACTTGTTATACTGCAATAGGTCTATAGTACACACGGAGGGACTGAGGATATAGTTCAGTGGTATAGCACTTGCACTTGTGGTACAGCCCAAGTCCCTGAGTTCCACCCCTAGAAACACAATTTTCCAAGTATCAAAGCAGTGTTGTTAAGCCTTGAGATGATTCCTGGCAATATAGATTCAATAAACAGTAAATAATAGCCAAGGTAATAATATCTCAGATGGCCAATACATATATTGCTTAAGTAGTAGTGGATTAACACATTATGTTGACATAGTAGGTGGTCAGTAAATATTGATTGGTTAAGCACATGAGTGAGGTGAGCACACATGGGAGAGACCAGTGCACAACTTAACTAGGGGAGAAATGGGCTGTTTGCATGTTCTGGGGTGAAGTAGAGCAAGGTAAGGTGGTTTTTTGTATATATTTGCACTATCTGCTCAATTTCATTTCTGAGGAAAATTGAAGATGATGATTTGTGTACCATCTACAATGCACAAAACATTCTGCCTTTGTATCACAACATTCTGAGAGACAGAGACACACAGAAAGAGACAGAGACAGAGATAGAGACAGAGAGAGAATCCACTCTTGACCCTGTAATGGTTAGCTATTATTGGACCGAAGACCATCCCCAAGTTTCCTATCAGTTGAACATTTTCAATTCAAACTTTAAAATTCAAAATGCTTAAAAATTCAGTACCTTTGTGTGTGTGGCACAGGTGGAGGGCATTGATTGCCAGCACTGAGGGCTTTGTACTCTTGCTTGGCTTTTTCACTCAAAGCTGGCCCTCTACCACTTAAGCTACAACTCTTCTGGCTTTTTGCTGGATAATTGGAGCTAAGAGTCTCATATACTTTTCTACTCGGGCTGGCTTTGAACAGAAATCTTGATTACAACCTCCTGAGTAGCTAGGATTCTAGGTGTGAGCCATGAGCACTTGGCCTAAAAATCTGAAACTTAGTGAGTGATGATGCATTACTGCAAGTGAAAAATTCCACACCATAAAACTGGGTTTCATGCACAAAGTTACCTGAAAATATTGTGTCGATTATCCTTCAGCTATTTGTAAAAGTTGTATATGAACCATAAACAAATTTTGTTTAGATTTGGCCACTCTTCCTAGATATCTCATTATGCCTATGTAAATATTGCAAAACCTGAAATCTTTCAGTCCCAATCATTTTGTATAAGGAACACTCAACCTACAGCTTAGAGCCATCATTTTCTTGAGCTCATGATTCAGCTGGTTGGCAATTTAGGCTGGGATCAGCAGGGTGGTTTTAACCTGTGCTGGCTCATATCCAGTGTCACTGCCAAGCTAAGGGGCTACTAGGCTGTGTGCATGGGAGCACAGCTTGCGCTGGGCTGGGACACCTCACCTTTCAGGCTTATTGTGTCTCACAGCAGCACAGCTCAGGCTTGTTCTCAGGCAGACACAAAGGCACAACAGCAGAGAGAGGCACAGCCTTCTAGGCCTAGCTCACAGCTGATACCCAATGTGTCATATCTGAGGCATCCTGTTACCCAGACCATTCATGGTGCACCTCAGTGAGCTAAGGACCACCCTGTGCCTTCCAGTGGAAGGCGCTGAAGAGTCACACTGCAAAGGGAATGGACTCAGGGCAAGACAGCAACGGGGACCATTGTGAAGATGGGTCCCTGAGATCTACATTTTATAACAAAGACAGGCTCAGAGGAAATTTAGTACCTGACCCAGGTCATTGAACTTGGGTTTTTCTTTCCAAGTGAATAGTATTAAAGCTATAGTAAGCACCCACTCACATTAGTCCCCTTCTCTTTTCTCAGCAAGCTTCTAGGAACACCCTTGTGCTTCTCCATTCGGACTCATTGAGTTAACTCTGTCCCCATTTCACCTTGTGTATTATCCTGACCACATCCTAGTGACACATAAGCTGTTTACATTCAGTAATGAGACCTACCTCTGACTGGTTGATTGATAGGTAGATAGATTAATTGATTGATGCTAAGAGGTTTGAACTCAGGCCTCAGACTTGCTAGGCAAGCACTCATCACTCAAGGCACATTTCCCCTAAACTCTTTCTGCTTTGATTATTTTCGTACATGAGATAGGGCCTTGTGGGTTTGTTTGTGTATTTTTTTTCCAGAAATTAGCCTCAGACTATAATCCTCTTATATAAGCTTCTCACAGCACTGGAATTACAAGAATGTCTACCATGCCCAGATTCTGTGTTGAAATTTGAGGAAGGTGGTCCCACTAATTTTTTTCCCCAGGCTTGTCTTAAACCATGGTGCTCCTGAATGGCTGGGATAACAAGCAAACCTTAAGAATTATGTAGGCAGGTTCCGGTGGAACCAACCCAGATACCCCTCAGTAGACGAATAGATCAGGAAAATGTGGTACATATACACAATGGAATTTTATGCCTCTATCAGAAAGAATGACATTGCCCCATTCGTAAGGAAATGGAAGGACTTGGAAAAAATTATACTAAGTGAAGTGAGCCAGACCCAAAGAAACATGGACTCTATGGTCTCCCTTATAGGGAATAATTGGCACAGGTTTAGGCTAGTCACAGCAGAGGATCACCCTTATGAACACAAAAGATGATGCTAAGTGAAGTGAACTCCATGTTATGGAAACGACTGTTATATATCACTGTTGTAATTACTTTCAACATGCGATGTGAAACCATAGCTTCTATTGTTGATGATCCTCTTGCATCCCCTTTCTGTGGTTGTACCTGCACTATATCTGTATCTTATCTGAGTACATTGGAAACCGTGTATACAGGTATTAGAACTAGGAAACTGAAAGGGAATATCAAAATCAAGAGACACAGGGTAAAAAAGACAAACGATTACAAAAGCAATACTTGCAAAACTGTTTAGTGTAAATCTACTGAACAACTCATTGGGGGAAGGGAAAGGAGGAGGGGGAGGGGGGAGTGAGGGAGGAGGTAACAAATGGTACAAGAAATGTATCCAATGCCTAACATATGAAACTGTAACCGTTCTGTATATCAGTCTGACAATAAAATTTTTTTAAAAAAAGAATTAATGTAGGCAATAGCAGTGAAACTACAGAGCCGGGTGGATACAAAGATAGTGGAAACCCACCAGAAAGTTTAAACTTCAGAGACTGTGCAATGAGGAACAAAAAGAGACTTCAAGGTTGAGTCACCTATCTGCCAATTGTCCCTTAGAAATTTCCTGCCAGTTCCTTAGGCAGCAAATCTCAGTCAGCCTGATGCTAAAAGGGTAGAGTTTCAATGTTGCCACTTTAAAAACAATGAAATGTTGGTGACGTGATGGATGTGTTCATTAGCTTGATTTCATCTTCCTACAAAGTACACATCGATTATAATATCACAGCTCTGTAAATAAACATAATTATTATTTGTCTATTAAAAATTAATTGATGATTATTTTTTAAAGACCAGATGCCTTGCATAGCACAAAAGGAGATTTGAGGCTGCCTTTCCCTGTTATTTGCCAATTAGAAAGAGATTAAAATGTACTGCATCACGTTTACAGAAAATGTCAATTAAAAGACATTGTTAACATGTGTTTAAGTCAAATAGGGAATTAAGATGAAAGTATAATTAGTTTTACCAAGATCCTCCCTCCCTTTCCCCCCACCCCCTACCACGCCTCCTCAGAAATAGCAGTATTGCTTAATTTAAATCAGGAGGTAGCAAACTGTAGTAGATGGGCTGAGTTCAGCCATGGCTTGCTGAGAGGACAGTTTATGAGCACCCAGCCATGCTCAGCTCAGTCATTCATGATTTGTCAGTGGCTCTTTTCATATTATAACCACAGACTTGTCTACTTAGAATGGAGACCACATGGCCTTCAAAGGCTAAATTATTTACTATTTGATCCTTTTTAGAAAACATTTGCTGGTCTCTGATCTGCCCTATCAGAGACCAAACTCTGCAGTAGGTATGGGATATGAAAGGCAGGGAAGGGATGGCCAGCCTGCTTGCTTTTGTGGTCCTGAGGCAAATGTTTGTGATTCATCCTCCAGGTTTCTACGAGACTGCAGAATGCCTGTGCAGAGCAAGCAGCAGAGACCTGAAACCAAGCTGAGCCCAAGGTTGGAGAGCATGAGCTTTGTCTCATTTGTTAGACATTAGATCCACTTGAGCTCAACTCAAAGATCAGCTTCCAGCTGCTCACTGATGGCTCATGCCTGTAATCCTACTCAAGAGGCTGCAACTTGGAAAATCCTGGTTTGAAGCCAGCCTGGACAGGAAAGCCTTATTTCCAATTAACCAGCAAAAAGTTGGAAGTGGAGGTATGGCTCAGGTGGACAGTGCCATCCCTGAATGAAAAAGCCAAATGAAAGCATGAGGCCCTGAGTTCAAGACACAGCACCAGCACAAAAAGAGCAGAAAATGAAAAGAGGAGTAGGAGGAAGAGGAGAAGGAGGAAGGAAAGGAGGCAGAGGGGGAGGAAGACCAGTTCTAAGTAGGAGTCCAGTCACGTGCCATCTAATTTGGTCAATGGGATTATATCATGGTTTCATAAGATTATCATGGAGTAAGGCACCTGTGGCTCACACCTATAGTTTTAGCTACTCAGGAGTCTGGAGTCTGCAGATCAAAGTTTGAAGTCACCCCAGGCAGAAAATCCATGAGACTCTTATGTCCAATTAACCACCAAAAAGCTGGAAGTAGAGGTGTGATTAAGTGGTTCAGTACCAGCCTTGAGTGAAAAATTAAAAACAAAAAAACAAGTGGAAATGACAAACTTGGAATTTAAGCCCCCATACTGGCAAAAAAATAAATAAACAAACATCTTAATATGTTGTATTGATACAATACATTGTAAATAAACTGACTCTTTTGCCAGTTCTGGGCCTTGAACTCTGGGCCTGGGCACTATCCCTAAGCTCCTTTTGCTCAAGGATAGCACTCAACAACTTGAGCTACAATACCACTTCCAGCTTTTTCTGTGATTAATTGAAGAGAAGAGTCTCTCAAACTTTCCTTCCTGGTCTGGGTTCAAACATGATCCTCAGTTGTCAGCCTCCTGGGTAGCTAGGATTATAGGCCTGAGACACCAGCATCCAGTTCTACCACCTTAACACAATACATTTCTCAGTGTTGCTGGTCATTTCAACAGATCTTTTCTGCCAATAGCATTAAAACAGAGCCTACAAGTAATGTATATGGGATAGTACTTAGTGTCAGTAAAGGACTGTACCAATGGTTTGTTGTGTTTACAATATCACACTTCTGTCACTATTTTAGAGTACTACCTATGAGGAAAAAGTCAACTGTAGAACAATTTGTAGAGTTACCCTGGCCTGCCAAGCTGCCTTAGGCAGCTCAAGTTCTCGACTTTGCTGAATGACGTCATTTTCTCAGGTGTCTAGTGTAAGCTCATGTGAGTTGGTTCTTCTCTGCCCCATGCACAGTAAGCTGGACTGCAGATGGACTCCTTATGGGTGAAGTGCAGAATGGTCTATGCCTTCTAAGTTAGTCTAACCATATTCTTAGGACGCATCTCAGTCATTCAATCACTCAGTAATGCATGGCTCTGCTGGTAGTGTGTTAAACTTGGAAAGAAAATCTAGAAGCTAACTTGAATTAATTAATGTAAATTAATTGAGAACTTTAGAAAATAACAACAAAAGGGAAGACTTAGCACAAGACTTCAAATGACCATAAAGCAAATCAAGATACATTCAATTAAAATTACCATGTCTTAGCTCTGTGCAATCTACTTTGGCCCAAATGGAAAAGTTTAACAAGACCCAAGATTTCAATGCAATACAAGAGGATAGAATCCTTGAACTGTGAAGAAAAAATTAAGAAAAGGTTTATAAAAACTAGTGATGGGCACTGGTAATTCACACCTATAATCCTAGCTACTTAGGAGGCTGAGATCTAAGTAAAGATTGTTATTCAAAGCCTCAAAAAGCCAGAAGTAGAGCTGTGGCTCAAATGGTAGTGAGCTAGCCTTAAGCAAAAAAGCTCAAGGACAGCACTCAGATACCTGAGATCAAGCCCTGGTCCACCTACTCCCCACCCTACCCCATACACACAAATACCAACTGGGGTCATGAAGGTGGAAGGATCTCAAAAATTTACCCTAGGGCATGTCCTAAATAGAAGGTAAGGACATGTGCATCCAGGGACATATATAATGATACAGCTTGTAACAATATTCAGGATAGCCCAAACTGGAAATAATTCACACATACATCAATAATAGAGATGCACCCCTAAGGTGAATTGCTAAGACAGGAATGACCTAATGAAACACAACCACTTACAGCAGAATGCCTGCAACGTGACTTCATCAAGATAGAGATCAAAAGCCCAGCAAAACTCCACCCAGTGATTCAGGTGTGAAGGGAAAGCAAAGAAGTCGGAATAATTGTGATCCATGGGGAAAAGTCTGGAAGTAGCAGTAGTATTTCTTGAACCTAGCTTTGGGTTTCCTAGGTGTTTTCTTTGTTATAAATTATCTTGATCCTTTCTGATTGTCTTGAATTCCATAATTTAGAAAAAGAAGATAAAAGGAATATTTGTGATCAAGCTCCACTTGGTGAAACCTTTTGGGACTAGATCCCTGTAGACCTAGTTCTGGAAGTGTGTACTTCTCCCTGAATGTGGCCTCCTGAAACTGATCTTGTCACCTCCTTTGGTTTGATACCTGATGCTGGGAAGCCCCCACAGAACAACACTGAGACATCAATTAACTTCCCTTGAAATGTATTACTTTCTCCTCAGTAATTCATTTGAGCCTTTCTTGTATCCATATTTTCATAAGTAATTATAACTTTTCGTCTTCTGCATTTTTATAGCACTGTCTCCATTATCTATTGCTGTTCAACAAATAGCCCTAGACTTAGTGAATCAGAACAATTACAGAGTATTCTTCACGACTCAGTAATCCAGATTGGGGTTACTCCATCTTGGAAACTGTGTGTGGTAGCTGGAACACCCAAGATAGAATCTTCACTTAGCTGGCACTGCCCAGAAGTCTTTCCTTCCACATAATAGTTTTCCCAACAGAGTAAATGAATCTCTTTACATGAGGCTTTGTATTAGTCTCTTTTATGTTGCCATAATGAAATACCAGAGGCTGGATATTTTCTTAAGGAGTATCAATGGCTCACAGACCTGGAGATTGAAGACCATGGAACTGGCATTCCATTCAGGGTCTTTTACAACAATAGCATGATGTTTACAGTGCATGGAACAGAGAAAGACCAGACCAGAGAGACAGAGGGCCATGCGTGCTCTTTCATAACAACTCACCTGGAAAGACCACCATTAATCCCTCCCTAGGGTGAGGTCCCTGTGACATGCTTACATTGCACTAGGCCTCAACATTTAAAGGTTCCATCAGCTCACATCAACCCCAGGGGAGGCAGACTCCAGCACATGAATCTGAAGACAAAGACTTTGAATTTGAATTCTATGATTTCCTGTGGGTCTAGAATGGCTGGCATGCTCTCCACTGCATATGGAACAGAAACCAGTCAAGAGATCAGGTGGCTCAGACTGATCCTGGTTCCCACAGGTGAAAGGTGGTTGGATGCTGAAACTGTTTCCAGTAATGAGTCAAGACTGACTTCTATTTGGGAGAGTAAACAATCCGGCAAATGATGATATTCTTTAAGAACTAAGAGGACAGGGTGAGGGAGCAATTCATCAGCTTCTGTCACTACAAGAAATGCCTAACGGAATCAGCATGGCTTTTGGCTCAAGACTGAGTGGCAGCACAGTCTGATAGGGAGAGCATGGTGAACAAACTTTCCCTTAGGGCCAGTGAGAAAGAGAAAAAGAAATATGTCCCACAGTCTCTTCTGAGAGTACACACTAATGACCTGAAACTTGCCAATAATCTTATCCCCAAAATGTTTCCACCACCTCCCAGCAGGGCCATGCAGGGCCCAAACCTTGAGGAACACTCAGCCTCAGCTGGTGGCAGCAGTGTCCAGTCACTGTGGCTTGGCAGTTGCAGGTTCCCAGGCTCCATTCACCAGAGTTCAGGATGGCTGAGGGTATGAATCTGAAGCATGGCTCCAAGGAGAGCCATGAATGGAGGAGCAATTCCTAACAGTGGGTTGGTCCAGCCTGGAGGACACAGAAAACAAGGACACTGCATGTCATTACAATGAGTCTAGGATGTAGTTTGGCTCTGTTTTGAACATGAGCAAGACACCCATGGGCCTGGCCCCCTTCCTGATGCCCACCTCCATGTGCTCCCATCTTCCTTATATTTCCACAAATGGCTTTTATTCAAGTTCAAAGCCTATATTTTTCCTTATAAGGCTTTGCCAGGGTAGAATGAAAAGGCTTTTATTTTTGCTTGTTTGTTTTTAATTACAAAAATAATGTGTTTATTGTTATTTCAAGATATGTTTTTATTATCTTTAGTTTTACAAAGGAGTTGCCATGCAACAAAGCACTTTAGGAATACAATGCATCTTGTTGCCCCTTTCACCATTATCCCCCCCTCCATTCTACCCAACCCCATCCCTTCCCTCAATTTTCTTAATTTTGTACAATATGCATTGGATGTCATGTCATGGTAACAATTTTGGAAGGAGGTAAATCATGCACTACTCAGTCCTCACATTTATGAACAACTTAATTCAAACACACTCATGTTTGTTCTATTATAGTGTAAAGGGATGGGGACTGTCAGGCCCACAGGCTGTAGAAGGCCTGTGAAAGCATTTGGTCTTGTCCTGCCAAGAGAATTCCAGTTAGGACTCAAAATCTAATAAATCTAGGAGCCTTTCTCAAAGCAAAATTCAATAAATCTAGGCCCATGATTGATATTACTAATATATAAACGGTCCTTGCTATGAAAAGAAATTCTCCATTCTTGCCCAAGTTGAATGGGGGATTAAGCCCTATATAATCTTTGGGTTCACACCTGTAATCCTAGCTACTCAGGAAGCTAAGATCTTAGGATCATGGTTTGAAGCCAGCCAGGCAGGAATATCTGTAAGACTCTTTATCTCCAATTAAGCACCAAAAAGCCAGAGTGAAGCTATGGCCCAAGTAGTAGAACACTTGCCTTAAATGAAAAAGCTATGCCACAGTGCTCACACCCTGAGTTCAAGACCCAAAACTGGCATGGCATACACACACACACACACACACACACACACACACACACCCTCTGTGTATTTGTAACTCCATAAAGGAAAATGGATGAGGTAAGACACACTCTGGGATCTAACTATCTTTATGTTAGATTTGTTGCATATGGTATAAAATTGTAGCTCAGTAGACTTCTGACTATAATAATTTTACTATGTGCCAAGCAACACTATATATTTCATCTTATTTAATGTCATCACAGCCTCCTGTGATAAAGTCACACCAAATCCCCATCTCACAGATGAGGAGTGCAGGATTACATATTTACCTCCCCCCCGACATTTACCTTGTGTAGAAAGTGTCATAAACCATAAATTAAACTGGGAGGTATTGAGGGAGGGGATCTCATACACATGCCTGATACAGAGAAGTGTTACAAAAGACTGTCGTAACCTTGCCAAAGGCCACCCAAACCTAGCACAGAAAATATTTCTCCAAAGATTCATGTGCACCCATTCTTTGATAAACTTGGGTTCACTCCATCCTTGTTATGATCTTTGAAACCCACAAGTACTGACTGGAAATAGTTTATATAATCCCCATTGCAAGGTGAAGGCTTCTTTGGGTCTCAGTGACTGGATTCACACCTGGTTTGCCATGACACACATATTCTCTTTGTGATGCTATTTCCAGTGAGACATCATCATCTTCAGAAAATCTCCCCACCTTTGTTATCACACTGGTTAAAGAGAAGGGCCGGGGGGTGGGGGGCAGGTGACAAGCTTGCTCTTCTACCAATTAGCTAGGGTGAAATTTGTGCCAGGATGGGTGTTTTTCATCCACTCCTTCTATGCTGAAATACCATCAAATGTTCCACACCAGTAGGGGCCAAAAATAATTCCAATACACAGGTATCCGAGGCTATCAGAAGGTATTATATCAGAAGATATAAATATAAATAAGAAGTGTGGTCATAGTCAGATGCATATTGGGGAGGTAAGTGGGATATATCTGGGCCATTAACATAGTAACATTTTCACCTAAGAAAAGGGACTGGCTGGTACCACAGACCCTTGAACTGCCCAGCACTTCTGCACCTCTAACAATAAAGTACAGCCTATAGAGGGAGATGGTGTTTGAAGTCACCTCTGTGAGCACCCAGATCTGTGGAAGCCTCCTCTCCTCCTGGCTGATGCTCTCTTTAACACTTACAGGCCTAGACCTCCATGTCTACATGGAAACCCAGCACATCCCAGCTGGCAGGGAGCATCAGGTGGTCATACAGGCAGCTTGCTGGAGACAGGAAGAGGCAGTGCTTGCCTGGGCTGCACAAAGACAAGGGCTGAAAGAGAGAAAGGCCAGCAAAATTATTCACCTCACCAAGGGTCCTTCAGACCCACTAACTGGCAGGTGAGCTTTGCAACTCACAAGTCATCCACATGGCATCTTGGGGCATGAAAGATGAGTCTCTTAAAAAAAAAAAAAGGTGATAGGTGATAGCTTCAGCCAGGCACCAATGGCTCACACCTGTTATCCTAGCTACTCAAGAAGCTGAGATCTAAGGATCAGTTTAACACTAGTCTAGGCATGCATATCTTTGAGATTCTTTTTTTTAAGTTTTTATTATAAAAGTGATGTACAGATAGGTTACAGTTTCATACATTAGGAATTGGATACATTTCTTGTACTGTTTGTTACCTTGTCCCTCATACCCCCTCCCCCCTCCCCCTTACCCTTTCCCCCCTTGAGGTGTTCAGTTCACTTACACCAAACAGTTTTGCACATATTGCTTTTGTAGTTGTTTCTCTTTTTTTACCCTGTGTCTCTCAATTTAGTATTCCCAAATAAACCAGCAAAAAAAAAACAAAAAACACAAACAACTGCAAGTGGAGCTGAAGAGATAGAGCACTAGCCTTGAGCAAAAAACTCAAAGATATTGCCTAGGCCCTAAATTCAAGCCCCAGGAATGGCACAGAAAGAGAAAGAGAGAGAGACAGAGACAGAGACAGAGACAGAGACACAGAGAGAGGGGGAGGGAAGGAAGGAGGAAGGAAGGGAAGGAGCGAGGGAAAGAGCGAGGGATGGCAGGCAGGCCTATTTTTAATCCCATTGGACAAAATGGGTGAAATGAGGTGTCAGGGAAGGATTCACCAAGTCAATATGACATTCTCCCATGAGAAAGTTTCACTTCTTTTTGTATATGTGTGTGTCTAGTTCTGAAGATTGAACCCAGGGGCTTGCACTTGCTAGGCAAGTGCTCTACTACTTGAGCTACACCTCCAGCCCTCACCAAAATAATTTCAAAAACACAGTCTGTTTAAAAATATACATAACAAAGAAAAATAGTTATTTTTATATGTGTGTGTATGTATGGTGAAATTTGCTGTATTAGATCTATTCATCACATTAAGTAACCTTTCAAAGTGACTCAAGATGCTACCCAGGCAAATGAGTGGCAAGAACTATGTTTTTTTATTTTAGAACATGCTGTAAAAAATAAAGCTTGCATAGCCTATGACCTCTGGGTAGTAGAACAATTTATTTATTAATTTGTATAAGGAGTCAATTTCAGGTGAAATGTTGAGCAGATAAGATGAAGCTGCAAGGCTAAGCCAATGAGTGCTGAGTTGATTGAGTACTGGTTGGGAGAAGAGGGAGAAGGGGAAAGGGAAAGGAGAAGGAGAAAGGGAAGGAAAAGCTCCAATCCATGAGTTCCTGAGATCCTTTAACAGGCAGCATCACATTCTTTGTACAATAGATCCAATATGAACAAACTGCCATCAGTCACTGTAGTGTTGAGTTAAGTATCCATTAAGAGGTTAAAGGAATTCATGCTAAAAACTATCTGGATGTATTAAATCCTTGTAATGTCATGTAAACCCGAGATGGACCTCCCTACTCCATTGCTTGGGGAAGAACCCCAGGACCAATCTGCTACCAACGTGTCTTGGGAAGCAATGGGGGCTCCCAAGCCCCGCTCTGTGCTTCTTAAAGACAGTGGTGAACCCTTCTTCTGTGGTTTTGTGTCCCATGGTTTCAGTTCTACTAGTCAATCAGAGTCTGAAAATCTTAAATGGAAAATTCCAGAAATTAACTATTGCTATGTTTTCAATTATTTGCTGTTCTAATGAAATCTCGTTCTGTCACACTCTATGCTGTCTGGAATCTGAACCATTTCTTTTTCTTTTCTTTTTTTTTTCTTTTTTTGGCCAGTCCTGGGCCTTGAACTCAGGGCCTGAGCACTGTCCCTGGCTTCTTCCCGCTCAAGGCTAGCACTCTGCCACTTGAGCCACAGTGCCGCTTCTGGCCGTTTTCTGTATATGTGGTGCTGGGGAATCGAACCTAGGGCCTCGTGTATCCGAGGCAGGCACTCTTGCCACTAGGCTATATCCCCAGCCCTGAACCATTTCTTTAACAAGTGTATCCACACTGTATATGCTACCCTCTTGTTAATCCCTTAGTGGCCCTGTTGGTTATTAGATTGACTGTTCTCATGTTTGGGTTCAAGACACCCTTGTTTTAATTACTACATTCCCCTAAAGAGAAAAGCAATAATGCTGGTGCCTCTGTTATGCTAAAGAGTCAGAATTGTATTGGTAATTGGAAGTAGAGTCTGCTTAGACTAACTTCAAACCTTGATCTTTGTCTCCTGAGTAGCTAAGATTACAGGTGTGGGCAGCAAGTCCTTAGCCAGGAGAAATCTTAACAAAGGGAATGTCAGCCCTTTCATTACACAAAGTGCACAACCACAAGACAACCTTTATAGATCATTTTCATGAACTGAGAACCAAACTGACTCTGTCCATTACCTCTCCCAAATGGGGCAACACTGGTTCTCCATTTCTGGATACTGTTAAGTTACACCTATTTAAAAAATCCAAATGTTTGATTAATAACATTTAGAGAAACAAGACTATGTTTTTCTCTCATAGATATCTGCTACTTGGCATGACTAGCAATGACTGGAAGCCCAAAGTAAGCAAGTCACAACTCAGGCACACACCAGGTGGGATTTGAGACTGTCTTAAAAAGAGCCAGAATGAAAGTTGAGCTGGAGGTGTAGGTCAGAAGTATCATACCAGCCTAGCAAGCAAAAGGCTCTGAGTTCAAACCCTAGTACCACCAAAACACACAAAGAAAAAAATATATACAATAAAGAACAACCAACAATCAACAAAAAGATAAATAACTACAAACAACAACCAGCAAACAACAATCTCATGGATCTTGTCAACAATGTTTTTATTTTTGAAATATTTTACTGCACTTTTATTGTTTTTATACATGTGATACACAAAAAGGTTACAGTTTCATAAGTTACGTAATGAATGCATTTCTTTTCTTTCTTTATTTTATTTTTTGGTACTGGGGATCGAACCCAGGATGTTGCACTTGCTAGGCAAGCGCTTTGCCACTGAGCTACATCCCAGCCTGCATCTCTTTTTAAACAATGTCATCCCTTTCCTTATTTCCCTCCCATCCCCACCTACAAGTTGTGTAATTCATTTTCAACATAGTGTCTACTGAGTACCACTGCTGCATTTGGCCACCTTTTAAACCCCCATTTCTGTGCCCCCTCCTTGCCCTCCCAAAGACAGATAGCTTAACAAGACAAAAGGAAAAGTAAACAAAAACAGTTGAATATTTTATTAGTATTTATGGGTTAAAGTACATCATTATTGAACATTAAATACAAGATACAATTTTATTAATATCTATCAATTTTACCAAGTTAAATATTTCATTATCATATGCCCATAGCATACATAAATGTACTTTGACAATATTCTGTTACTCTAGATTATTATTTCACTCCCTAACCCCTCCCTGTTTTGAAAAAAATTTTAATGAAGATTTTTATTAGTCTACAAGGGAGGGATTATTATAACACTTCCACACATGTAGACAATGCAGCCTGATGATCTGATATTCTTGCCTCTCTATCATCCCCTACCCCCTTCTTTGAATGTCAACAAGTTTCATTATTCTATTTTCAGATGCGCATATAACGCACATCTATCTTTCTCATTGTTCACCCTCCTACTTCTTATTGCTACCCCTCCCTCCCTCCCTCCCTTCTTCCCTCTCTCCTTTCCTTCCTTCTTTCCTTCTTTCTTTCCTTCCTTCCTTTTTTCCTCCTTTTTTCTGTCTTCTCCCTGGAACCAACAGATTCAATTTTTATTTCCTGCATTTTGATGTGTACTAATTATACCCAGGCATTTCATCACGGTATTTCACCTGTGCATATATTGTATTTTGATCAGAATATCCCCCTCTGTTGCTCTCTTTTTCTCTGTCCCCACTCCCTTTTTAATGACTTTCAGTGGGATTCTGTATGCTATCTGCATACATAGACACAAATTAAATGAATAAAAATTTTATTAGCATCAATTAATTGTACCAAGGGGCCTTTGGAAGTGCTTAGGTCCTTCTCAATGGGGTCATTGGAAGTGTAATAGAGAACAGAGACAAAGGAAATCTCTTGCTCTCTCTCCAGCTGAGGGTACTAGAAGAAGACCCCATCCTTGGACCAGGAAGTAGGCCATACAGAAGTAGGCATACAGAAAGCCTGCCAATGAATCCAACTTAGACTTCTGGCCTCCAGAAGCATGAACCAGCTGGTGGTGTACTGTAGAGCAGGATTACCTAAGACGGCAGCTGATACGGGAGCTTGCAAGGTCAGCTCCGGGCTGCATGTGTCTGGATGAAGCTGTGCATACAAAGTCACACCCAGGTGCCTCAGGTAGGACAGATGCAGCTGTGGGACCTTCTTGGCCACATGTCTACTTGTCAACCTTCCCTAATGACTTCATGATAATCAAATAGTCACTTAGAAGGAGGGTGGTGGGTCACTCTGGGTAAAAACAGCAGCTCCACTGAGAGGAGTAGCAAAAAGCATGACCCTCATCTTGCAACAGAAGCTGTACAGAAAAAAAAAATCAGAAAAACAAGATTTTCAAGTGGAAAGCAAATCCCCAAATTTATAGAACTGTGAGTACAACAGTAATTTAATTTACCAGAGATGTAAGAGTAAGGCAGAGAGGAACAGCAATGTGTGAGATGGAGGTGTCTCTTGCATGCTGGCCAATGGGGACAATCCATCCAGACACAAAGGGGGCAGGCAGGGAGTTCTGATAAAAATCTGCTTTCCTCACATAGTGTAACAAGCTGCCTCACACTCAGTGCTATGAAGTAATTCATGCTCACACATTCTGTGGTGAGGGAACATCAGTAGGCCATGTTCCTGATGACTGAGACCTGAGCTGAAATCATCTAGATGCTACTCCCTACAGGAAGCTGTAACAGGCCTGAGGCCACTCTCTTCCTGTCACCCGGAGCAACCTTTGAATTTTAAAGCCCACTTTAAAAAGCCCTATGGGCAATTCCATCTGATAACTCCTTCAGCCACCGGACAGGGCTCATCTGCAGCGTCTGCACGTGGCCTCTCTCTCCCGCCACTCAGGCTTTTTTTGCAGCATGATCCCCACAGGGACAGGACAAAGGCTGAGTTTTCTGGAAGCTCTAGGTGGGAGATACCTAGGCCCCTATGTCTTGGCTTTGGGAGGCATGTTTTGCTATGCATACGGCAGTCATTGATTACCATGCAGCCCCAACAGTGAGCCCAGGGCCAAGCTGCTTGAACTCCCCACTCTCAAGGAAGGAAGGCCACACCTCAGAAGAGTTGGAGGTAGTGGTAGAGTTGGAAATACTGTGAAACCACCCCGAGCAGATGCAAGTATGACTGAATTTGACCTGTCTTCCTTCTCCACAAAGGCCAAGGATCTGAGCAGGAGTAGCAGCCAGCAATATACACCCCTTTACATTTTAGACACACATGATTTTGCATTTTTTTGCAGGTCTTCCTTGCCTTCTGGTGTTCTTCAAATGAAAACAACAATTTCCTGTTCACTCCAGCTATATCCTTGATGCATACAATTTGTGCACAATGATTCTTTAAGACGGAAGTGAAGAGTGTTTCTTTTACATATCAGTCAAACAAGCACCCTTGCTTGTCCAGAGAGGTTAGCCTGCATCCTACATTGCTTCTGCAACCCCCAAACCTCCTTCAGAGCTATGTTTAGTAACTCCACCTGATGCGGATTAACTGAGGTGTAGGAGGCCCCTAGCACAGGGTCAAGCAGGTGGGAGATATTTCACAATCCGCTTTAGATTATTGAAGCACATTATAGACTGAATGTAACACTCAAAAACACAGTGGCTAAATGCTTATTTCCTTCTAATATAAGAAGACAAAACAAACAACCTGAGCAGATGCCACAGGGTCTGCCACTTTGAACACATGGATTTATTTCTGGGTTCCAAGGAGCTACTGCAATTTCCAAGTGCAGGAACTGGGGAATAGTAGACAGCCATTTTCTTTTCTAAGGCATGTGTCACTTCCTCTCCCATCTCAAGTCTAAACTTGGTCACATGGTCAGACCTAGCCACAAAGAAGCCTAGGAAGTGCAGTCTCTAGATAAGAATTAAAAACTGACAAGTTAAAATCGTTAGTTTTCCTTCTGAAAAAGAAGGGTGAACGGTTGTCTCTACCCTACAGTCAAGGGGAAATATCCTGCCAAGGTGTTTGGGTTTATGAAATTATTCTACCATTGGACAGAGGAAAACACTTATTATTGACCACAGGCACTGGTTGCCATGGCAACCACACTGGCAGGCTGCGGCTACCCACAATGCTGTCTTGTTTTCATCTTTTGCATCAACAACTTCCCTAAAGAAGCAAGTTTGTAAGAAAGAAATTCTGTGGAGAGGATGTCCACTATTTCTTCTGACTTTCTTTGTCTTTATTTAGAGCCAGAAACTTCTGTGTACCAGCAACTCCAAGCAGGCCTTGATCTTTTCACTTAAAAATTGCATACCATGTTACTGACTAGAGTTAGTATGTTGACTAATTGGAAGAATGTACATATAACACAGTGTTGTCATCTAATAAAAACTCACAAAAGGGTCTTAGCTATTAGTTTTACCAGGCAAGACATAATCCCTAAGAGTGTAGTTTGCCAGTCTAAGAGGTAGATTTGTGCCAGGTGTGGCCTAGGAGACACTCTGATCTTCCTCTCCTGAGTCACTTTCCTGTGCTTGTTAATCTACCTCAAGGGTCAGCCATAGTCATTGCATTGGCTTAGGGTAAACTGGGAAAGTCCGATGGAGTTTCTTCTTTGGTGCTATGCAGCACTGGGGGAGAAGCTATAGATTGGATCAGAACTGCTCTCTGAAGGCCCATGTGTTAAAATCTTGGCCTCCAGTTTGTTATCTCCCCTGCCAATAAAGTTGGTGGGAAATTTAGGAGGTAAGGCGATGAGGTGCATACTGTCAAAGGGGGTTCTGGAACCTCCATGCCTTCCTTTCACTTTCATATCCAGGAAGAAGGAGAGTGGTTTCATTCTGTCATGCTGTCCCCACTGTGATGTGCCACCTTGCCACAGATCCAAAAGCAACAGGCACCAGCCAGGGACTGAAAATCCCAAAACCACAAAACCAATTAAACCCTTTGTCTTTCTAAGCAGCTTTTCTCAGATATTTGTTACAGCAATAGAAAGCTGACTGGCTGAGATGGTTTAGACTTTCTACCAATTCTCACTTCACTCAACTTATGCCTTCCTGGCCTAGCCAGTACCTGGCTTCTGGGTGCAGCTAGACACACAGAGATATCCTGGAGGAATTGAAGACTTTCTTCTTGTGAGTCATACGGAGATGAAGTCAACCATGCCAGTATTGTTCAGATATTCCAGCTCTAGAGGAGTCTGGAGTTCAAGTGCTGGGTTTATCTTCTTCATGTCCACATGGCCTTCCTTTAGAATCACAGATCACCCAACTGGGCTTCCTAACTCTAAGAGATAACTAAGCCAGGATATATGTTCAGATAGTCTCCTTGGAAACTCAAAAAAGAGGCCTGAAGGGAACAGCCAACAGGTCTTGCCAGCAGGAAGGCCCATCCCACTAATTGGATAATGTATTTGCAAGAGCTGATCACACCTGGCACTTAAATCAAAGGGTGACCTCACTAGGTGTGAATCATGCCAGCCTTTTAAGTAGGCACAAAAAGTTTTTATTCCTGGCTATAGGAGTGATCTTGCTGGCAATTAAGCATCATCTCTAATGTCTTTAATACCCATAGCATCTCCCACAAATAGTTTGGGCATTCTTAGGACTAAGAAGCACAATTTATCCAGGATGCAAAAGGTCCTTGTTTTCATAGGCATTTGAAACTAAAACAGATGCTTCAGTGACTGGTGTAAGGAACAAATTTCAGGGATAACAAATAGAATAGGAAAAGAAAAGGAAGGAAAGGAAAAAGGTGTTCAGATAGTGTGCAGTTGACATAAGACTGCCATGTTTGAAGTTATTTCATAGATATTAAATACAATAAAGCTGTAACTATCTTCCCAACCACATCTGCAAAACCTTTGAGCTGCGAATGGGTTTTGCAACATGTAGGAAAAAGCACAATTTTAAAGGAAAACTGGCAAACTTGACTGCTATTCCCCCAGGCTTCTCATTTCCTAATTCCTAGACAAGTAACAACTGGATCCCATTCAGCATATAAAAAACAAAGGGCAAGATTGCAGTCACTCTTAACTCCATCTCCCTTTCCTGCCTCTTCCTAGTAATCTGTCTAGAGCTTGGGATAGCAAGCGTCCAACCCATGAGCCTTTTGAGTTACAGAATATGGATCAAATATTAACAAATAGGAAGCCATAAACATGAATGTGCAGATTAGCTATGCTTTATCTGAAATGCCCAGGGCCAGAAGTATTCCAGATTTCAGAGTTTTCCAGCACTTGAAATCCTTGCACACACTGCTAATTCCCAGATCCAAAAAGGTCTGAAATCCAACACTTCTCAGGTAATATTCAAAGTTTCAAATTTAAGATTTTTCTTTTATTTTTTAATTTGGATGAGAGCTGCTCAATCTACACATTGTTCAGAAAAGAACATATAGCCTAAAGTGAAGGTTAAAATAATTAACAGTGGGGGCTGGGGATATAGCCTAGTGGCAAGAGTGCCTGCCTCGGATACACGAGGCCCTAGGTTCGATTCCCCAGCACCACATATACAGAAAACAGCCAGAAGCGGCGCTGTGGCTCAAGTGGCAGAGTGCTAGCCTTGAGCGGGAAGAAGCCAGGGACAGTGCTCAGGCCCTGAGTCCAAGGCCCAGGACTGGCCAAAAAAAAAAAAAAAAAAAATTAACAGTGAGTAAAAAATGAAATATATTTTGCACAAGGGCTCAATAGCTATGTGCATATGATCATATAAAATGATGCTCATTGAAATGAGCTCCAAGAAATGGAAAAAGAGAGTTGTTTTTATTGTACTGTTTGCAGTTCGTTTTTTTTTTCTTTTTCTTGGGCTTTTATTTATTTTGTCACTGTCTTTTATTTCTGTACACTTTGTCTTGTATATAAGTTTGTCTGATTTGGGGAGGGGAAGGGGAAGCACAAAAACTCTGTGACAAAGGGTGAACCAATTCAGCAGGGATTCTCACTAGACACTATGTTAGAAATTAACGCTATAACTTGGGAGGAAGGGGTGAGCAGGAGGAGAAAAACTTGGAGAAAATGAGGGAGGAGGTGACATTGTTCAAGAAGAAATATATTCATTACCTGACATATGTACCTGTAACTCTGTATACCACCTTTACAATAAACTTATAAAAAGAACATATAGCTTAAAGCAAAGGTAAAAATTGACAGTGAGTAAAAAGTAAAATATATTTTACTTGATTTATTCTAAAAGCAGAAAAATTGAAAGTAGTGTTACATGGTTTGAGGGCACCAAGCAAAGAAATCTATCCTGGACAATACTATCTTTAACAGCATTTCCTACCTGACTCATAAAGGGTGTTCAAATTTGGGAGATGATGTCATGCTGCCATCTCACTATTGCATGCCTGGCTAAATCTCCTGGGGAAACTCGGGTACCATCATAAAGGAATAGGAGGTGTCTTTTGAGACTGAGCTCTGTGTAAGAACAGCATGGCAATTTCTTCAAGGGAGGGTGGGGTGGAAGTTAATTTTATTAGGGCATGACACACACATCCCTCAACACATGATCTGCTCCATGGGCCTGGTGATGTCCACAGCAGAGAGGGAGCAGTGGCCTTCAAGTTGTTGCATGGGGATGCTCTCACTGGCGGGCTGGACGAGCTATAGCCTGCTCATCCAGCCCACTCCTTCCCCAGCTTTTTGTTTTGTGCACATAAAAGCCTTGGCAAGTTTCAACAGGGTAGAAAGTGTCATCCTTTTTCCTATCAATATAAGAAGGAACTCACTTTTTTTACTCTAGGAGCAAGAGACCCAGTGCTCCGAATTTGGAGGTGACTCACAGAAATGGGCAATGCTAGAAGATTGGATTATACTCTGTTGCTTTCTTTGTGGATTCTTTTACTCATTTTATTGTTCTCATATATTCTGCAGAGATGGCCCTGATGATCACTCAGCCATAAACAAAGTAACATTATCTCACTGAGCAACACTATCTCATTGAGCCCTTGCTTGGTAACAGGTGGTTTATCTTCCTGTGTGTATGTGTGTGTACCTGTGCACATGCGCACTGCTCCTGGAGCTTGAATTCACTCACGGCCCAGGAGCTGTCCCTGAGGTTTTGTATTTAATGCTGGTTTTCTACCACTTGAGCCGTAGCTCCACTTCCAGCTTTCCAGGTTAATTGGAGATAAGAGTCTTATGGACTTTTCTGTTCAGGCAGGCTGGTTTTGAACTGTATTCTCAGCCTCCTGAGTAACTAAGATTACAGTTACCAGAGGCTTATCTGCATTTTAAAAATTCAATCCAATGCTTGAATTAGTAAAGAGCAAAGGAGAATGTTCCTTTCTATCTGTATTTTATTAACAAGAAGCCCAGAACAGGTGAAATTTTCACAATATCACAGACCTAATGAGTGAGAGAGATCCCAATGTGCTGTTCTGACATTCAGATATCCTCCTGCATGCTCTAGCTGCTGCCTGTTCACCCAGAGAAGCTAGCTATATGCCTACCCAGCTGAGTGCTTGCTTCCTCTTTGAGAGTTTCACCTTCTAGTATTTCCCACAATGCCTTGCTTTGTTGTTCAAAGATAAGAAGTTATTGCATCAAGAATAGTCAGAATGTTCCTCTGTGGGCTCAGAAAAACAACAACAACATTGCAAGAGGGCTTTGAAGATAATTGGATCCTTTTTTAAAGTATATAATTGCAAAAATACTGCCAATTCATATTAGTTAAAAGGTCAGTCTAAATGAATGGAAGTGTTGAGGGAAACTCCTTTAATGAATGGAAAAGGTTAACCTTCAACGAGTACTTCCTTGTCCATGCAGGAATATATCCTGACACATTTTTCTCCTAAGAGGTTATCCTGCCTGCTGTGTTATCCTATGCATGGTTATTCACACATGTTAACACATTCACAGAAGCATACCTTCAAACAAACCAGATGTCTCAGGAGTAAATACCTCCACAAAAGAATTGTAAGACAATGATCTTGTAATGACCATGATCTTCCTTAGTTTGCAGTCCCAGTTGGAAAGGGAAAGGTAGAAAAAACAGCAACCTTAGAAAGGCAAAATCAAAAGTTCAGCAAAATAAAACACCAGGAAATGGATACTTAAAAGGGGTGGAGTGGGGTCAAGGGGAAGGGGGAAAATAGATAAGGAGGAGAAGAGGGGGGAAGTGAAGACAAAAATCTAATGTGTATCTACAAAATTAAGAAGGCTGAGAGACGGGATAGATAGGGGAGGGATGGGTGAGAATGTTGAAAGGGGTGACACTGGTCAAGATGCATTGTATTCATAAACGGCTTTGTTAAATACCATCTCCTTGTACAAGTACTTAAAGATCATATATAAATAAATAAATATTTAGGGGGGAAAAAAAAAGCACCACCCTAAGGAATCAGTCCCAGAGGGCTCAGTGTCACAAAGGCTTTTTAGAAATCAATCTATTCTGTTAGGAAAAGTTGACCAACAAGACACTGAAAGACCCTCAGTTCCCCCTGCCCAGAGACACATTAGACACTTGAGGCAATCCAGTCCTCCTGTGTGCCAGAGCCGTGCACCCCAGACCTCTGCAAGCTCCCTACCAGGCACTCAGCGTCCCTTTCCCCTCATACCAAGGCAGGTCCGCTTCCTAGTGAGGCCAGCTGAGAAGCTGAGGCACAGGAAGCTGGGTCATAGAAAGTCCAAATCAACTGTGAGGGGCTATTACACTTTAACGCACTGCCTTACGTATGAAACTGTAACCCTTTTGTGTATCACTTTGACAATAAATAAATTTTAAAAATGATTTGCAGTCTTAAAACAGAGTTATAAAAACAAAAAGTCAGACTATAGGGTGTTTATTGTTAGAAAAATGGAAGGGAAAAGAAGGAAATAGGCAAGACTCCATGTTTCTCAAGCAAGGACTCTGTACTGAAGATCGAAGGCCAGCCACCTTCCCATGGGATCAGAGGTTATGCTGGGGGGTGGGGGGGTGGCATTGGAGTTAAGGCTTTTATGAGGTTTGAGCAAGGAGACAGAGACTACTTGAGTTCAGTATAGGGCAGGTGACTGCAGGTGAGGGCATAGGGTAATTGATTCCCTTATCCAATGTCTCAAGTTTTTTTAATGTTATATCTGTCTTGCCTAGATGGTTTGACCTTGTCAGGGTCCAGTTCTCAGTCTTCCAACTTCTTAATCCTTTCCTGGCCTCACAGCTCACCTCAGAGTCTTACAGGCTAGGCCCACAATGCAGTGTTTACAAACAGGCTCAGGTTGGATTGCCTGCCTACATCAAGCTCATCCCTGCAGACCTGGGGTTTTGCCCGACATCTGTATACACCTGGGCTAATAGGGTGAGGGTCAAACCTTCCTATTCCATCTTTAGATACATAAAAAGATTGGGCCGAGAAGGGAGAGGTAAGTTCTTTACTTATGTGAGCAAAATGGAGAGGCAAAGCCTGGAGACATGGTGATGGTCCATCTCTCACCTGCAATGGCCTGACTCCATAAAGTCGTGGGAGGGATGCTGGCTTTCTGACCTCAGTGCCTAGGTCACAGCACACCTGGCGGAAGAGAAGGGAAACAAATTTACAAAATCACAACAGACTTCACTTCCTCCTTCCTTCCCAGTGGCAAGCATGCCTGGCTTCCTCCTCGCTTTTGTCTCTCCCTCCCTCCTTCTTTCTTTTCTTCTCTCCCTGTCTCCTTCCCTCCCTTCCTCACTTCCTTCTCTCACTCTTCTCCTTCTCAATCTCCCCGTTCCTTCCCTTCCTCCTAACCTCCTTTTCTCCTTCCCTCCCATACTTCTTTCCTCACTCCCTCCTTCTTCCCTTTCTCCCTCTTCTCCCTCCCTCCCTCCTTCTTCTCTCACTTCCTTCCTCTCTCCCTCTCTCCCTCCATCCCTCCCTTCCTTTCTTCCTTCCTTCCTTCTTTCTTTCCTTCCTTCCTCAGGCATTTGACCAACTCTGTCACAAAACAAGTGGTCTTTTTGATGCATTAAAACACACTATATCTCTTTAAAATATACAATTATCACGTGTCAACAAAAAATACAATTTTTTAGAAAGCAATTGACAAACACAGCAGAGCCTTAGAAAAAGCTTTCCCAAGAGTGAGTATAGGTTTTATTTTATTTATCTTATTTCAGAAACTAACACATAATCTTTGTGCATGTTTACAAGATTCAGTAGTGACTGTGAATTTTTACAGTGCAGAGGATCAAACCCAGCTTGCTAGGCAAGCCCTGTACCACTGAATCACTTAACAAATGTAATTTTTGAATAAGAAAACAAGCTCACACAGAATGAGTGAGCAGGTCCTCTATCTAACCCTTTCTCTCTCTGGGGCTGACAAAGAGGAGGAAGACCAGTGGTGGGGCCTGAGGGAGGCAGAAGTCTTTCTGGGCCTGCCCTAAAGGCCGAGAGGATGATGCCCCAGAAGGCCAGCCTGGGGCCCCCTAGCAGTGCAAAACTCCCATCGGTTTCCTCATCTGGAAAAGATAAGCCAAAACAGCAATTTCACAATGATTGCACTGCAGTTTGGCATTCACGCACACACTCTCTGTGTAACCCAAGAACTCTAGTGTGAAAACTCAGTAGGTTTTCATATGTGGTTAAATTGTATTAACTGATGACTATTGGTTTCCAAAGTAATTAACGTCTGTGGTTTTTTTCCTATCCCAAGATCTGTGCAGACAAGCTGAGGATTTGGAGGATGAAGTCTGAGGCTGAATAGAAAGGAGAAGGCAGGAATATAGCCCCTTCCTTAGAGGAGTCCTGGGAGAAATGCTACCCCACATAGTAGGTCTCGAATAGTGTCCCTGAATGGCTGTGACATTCTTTAGACCAGACCCACTCATCCAGTGTATCTGGAACAGATAGCATCCAGCCTCAGCGATCGCAACCTTCAGAGACAGAGTCAGCAAGACTGGGACCACTGCCTACAAGTCAGTCAAGGAGCATTCTCATGGCACAGCTATGAGTACTGGCCAGGCCTGTCACTCAGGATGAAGGACAGGTCCTGCTACCAGGAATTAGACATCAAGTTCTTTTGTAGGGTTTTGTGGATTTTGTTCTGTTTTGTTTTGTTCTGTGTAGGCACTGGGGCTTGAACTCAGCACCTTGGTGCTGTCCCTAAGCTTATTCTCTCAAAGCTAGTATTTTACCACTTGAGCTATAGCTCCACTTTCAGCTTTTTGGTAGTTAATTGGAGATCAAGTCTTATGGACTTTCCTACTGGGCTGGCTTTGAACTGTAATCTCCAGATCTCAGCTTACTGAGTAGTTAGGATTACAGGCATGAGCCACCAGTAACCAATGATTTGGGTGCAGAGGTGTCATCACCAAGAATACTTGTCTCATCCTATCACCACATACCAAAAACTGACAAATGAAGACCTAGGAACAAAAAGCCAGGAACAAAACCTTACAGTACACAGTGGAACACACACACACACACACACACACACACACACACACACACACACACACACACACACACACACACTCTGATATCCCTGAGAACAGCTCTAAGTAGTAGAGGTTCCACACAGAGCAGAGGAGTAGACTAGATATTTTGGGTCTTCTGGTAACTTCTTCTCTCCAGCTGGTCAAAGGTACACAGGGAGATCAACTTGGTTCCCTAGAGTCTGCATGTAGGGAAATCTGCTCCCTGGGCTTCCCAAGGATGTTTGAATATCTATCTGTGTGTGTGTGTACACATGTGTGCGTGTGCGTGTGCATGTGCATGCACGTGCTGGTACTAGGGCTTGAACTCAGGGCCTGATCATTGTCCCTCAGCTTTCTCACTCAAGGCTGGCGCTCTACCACTTGAATCACAGATTTAGTCTGGATTTTGGTAGTTAATTGGAGATAAGACTGTTTTGTCTGGACTACCTTCAAGCCTCAGTCCTCAGATATCAGTCTCCTGAGTTGTTAGGATTACAGGTGTAAGATACCATTATCTGGCTGTTCATCCCAACATTCTTTTTGTTTTATTTAATTTTATTGTCAAGATGATGTACAGAGGACTTACAGTTACATACATAAGGTAATGAGTACATTTCTTGTCAAACTTGTTGCCTCCTCCCTCATTTTTCTCCCACCTTCCCTCCTCCCAACCCCCACCCAAATTGTACAGTTAATTTCCATCATACTATCTTGTAAGTCTCACTGTTGCATTAGTTCACCCTTTATCCTTTGTCTCATCATTTTGATGTTCCCCTTCCCTTCCCTAATTCAGATAAACCTATATGTTACTGTATTTGATTTGGGTACCCTGGGTATTGTATATACATGCCAACATTCTTAAGCTGGAGTCTATGAATCCCCAGGAGTTCCTGGGTGGAATCTGCTGGGCAGGCATAGGAACACAGATACAGCAAAGTAACCTTTTATTTGAATGAACCTCTGACCTCACTGTAGAAATGAGTAACCAGTCATTCAGTCTCATCATTGGTGCTCACAGCCATCCCAATGCCACAGTGAGGTTGTTGCTGACAAAGCCATAATGGCATGGTTTCCCTGGACACCCCATATATTTCATATTCACTGAAAAGTAATTTTATGAGAAGTTTATAGGCCTTACACAGCCCAAGTTTCCCATGGTTCTGAATTGGAAAATATTAATCGAGGCTCAATTAAGCACCAATTGTGATCTCATCCTATGAATCTCAAGAATGTAGTTATAATATAATGGTAACAAAAAGGATATAATTTACTTATCAAAATATTTTCACACTGGGTTTCTACCCTCATCATAAACCTACCAGATAAGCAAGGTAAACACAGTATACTTCCCTGGGGTCCCTAAAGTGCTTTGGCGACTTGAACAAGATCACACAGCTGGAAAGCAAGGAAGGAGAAACTCATGTGGCCTCCTCCCAAGGGGAGATGAGAGGCTCTGTGTTCTCTTATCTATGCCTTACTCTTATATGGGCATCTGACTCCTATGCTATTTTTTTCAGAACTGGAGTACACAGTTCCTTCCTTCATTCATTCCATCTTTAGCTTACTCTTCTGCAGGTGGCTAACCCCATGATTTTCCAGAACGATTCATGCTGAAGGTATATAACGGGACATAGTGAGTGAGTTGCTCATGAGACAGATTGGCCAAACAGAGAGAGTATAGATCAGGTTGCACAACAAAGCAGGGGTTAGGAGTGGGGCACAAACATGACCTTGGGGTTATGGGACAAGAGAATTCAAGGAGTTAGAGCACACAGGCATAGAACACATCAGGACTGAACCCAGAGATAGCCTGCACTAGAGGAGAGGGACTGGGAGGAGAGAAGGGGTGGGAGGTGGTGAACTTCTTCTCCCACTTTGCTATATCTCCCGGTTAGCCAGTAATCCTTACATAATAAAGACATTTACCTACACATTTTGGTTGCTTCTGTTTCGAAAGCAATCATCTTCCTGAGATCTGGAACTAGAGCTCAAATTCCATCCCACTGTCTCTATCCAAGATGTTGGTCCTGAGCCCCTCCCCCCTCTTCCTGCTGCTTCCATTTTTTCCTCATCTACAAAGCTTTAGTCCCTGTGTGACAAGGGTTATTATATGATCTGTCTGGCTGCCCCCACCCCACCCCAAAATGCTGCCTTGTCAACTTACTCTAGACTCATGTTGGGTTTTGTCCTCTGCAGCCCTGGCCTGCCTGATGGCACTATCTTCCCCCTCTCTCTCCTGAGCTTTTTGCTCCAGAATATTGGACATCCCTCTGATGTACAACAAATATCTCTATTTACAGAGCAGGTACTGGGCCATGGCCTTGACCATGAACTCCTGAAAGCAGAGATTTCTGGGCCTGTGATCCTTGCCTTGGCCCTCTCTGAGTAGCCACTTGGGACTGCCTGGCCCAGGTGCCTTCTCCACAGCTTGTGTGGGAAGGGAGAGATGGACAGAGTGTGGGTACATGATGGGCAGTTGGTAGTGTATTTGGTGGTCATGGATTCCCATGCCATCTCAGAGTTCCTGCCCTTGACACCTAACTTGGCACTCGACTCAGGAAAGGGCTTTAGGTTGCAGCTTGCTCCTGTCATTTCAGTCATCAGTCCCTGCAGAGGTTCCAAGAGACAGAAGTCTGAGAAGAGGCCTCCCTGGGCAGACCAGAACTGATGTCCAGACAAAGGGAACACTGAGGGGATAGAGGAAGGGTGGACTCAGGTTTGCCTGGATCTTTCCACTTGGAGAGAGCTGGGTGCGGCCATCCTGTGGCTGGCAGGTCACACTGTGCAGACATTCTTTTACGCAACCATTTCTGTGGTGGCTCTCCTGCCTGGTATCTGGGACATCTGCCGGAAATCAGGCCCTGTCTGTGGGATCCCCAGCCATCTCAGCTGGCCAGCTGCTGCCGTTGACTGAAGCCACAGCCTGGCCTACATGTAGGCCAAGGGATAAAAAAAAAAAGGCAGCATGGCCAGGGCCATTAATCAGCCCTGGTGTTCCCATCCAAGATGAACCTTACCCCAAAATAAAATCAAAACCCCTAGTCTAAAATACCCTCCTGGGGTGGCAAGCAGAAGCTCTGCCTGCGGTAAGGCTGGACCGCAGCCTCTGCGATTCCTAATTAAAGGTGTCCGGTGGGGGCCAAGATGTTCTATCTGTGTGAGGACTAACAGCCACCAGCTTCCCCATAGCTTCAAGATAGAAACTTGGATTTCCCTGTGCCCTAACGAGTCTTCTAGCACACCTGTGAGCTGAATATTACCTTTCTTTCTGGGTCCAAATGCAGATCAAATAGTCAACTAGTGCCCTATCTCCATTCTGAGATGACCCTCATATGACTTCAAAGAATAGTTTCTCTTTTTCTTCAGTTATCAGAACCAATAAAAGGCAATTTTACTAATATCTTGCATTCATATTTATTGGCAAGGGTATTAGACTTGTAGGCTTCATAATTATGAGCAGTAATTTCTCTTGATGTTTCATTGCAGTTACCCCAGGCCCATACTAGAGGCACTAGGAGGTTCTTGTGGATGTAGAGGTTGCGGTGCTCCATGGCCCACACTTCAGGCTACCTCCTGCATATAGGATGAAGGCTTGATAGGGTGGCAAGGACCTCAGGGTGCAGTTCCACTGTGTGTCCTCCCTGTTATTCACTTGGCTGAGCCACATGCAGAACACTTTCCCTCTCCACCTTGTGCCTAGGCCCTGACTGGAACATCACCTCCATAAGTCTCAAATCACTTAGACACCTTTCCCCACTATTGTGTCACTTTGTTTTACCTACCTTGCTCTCCATTCCATGGGGTTGTATCTGTCCCTACCCCTGGGCCCATTTGATACTGGCCTCTGCACATACCAGAACAGAACCACTCAAGGATTTGCTCTTTGCTTCACTTGCACAGCCCCACATCCTAGAGGTGGCTACTGGAAGAAACCAGTAGATATGAGAAAGGAGGTTTAACTATGGGTTAGTTTTCCTCTGCCTTATGTTGGCACTATCACATTTACTTTCTTCTTTGCCTCCATCCCTCCCTCCCTAACTCCCTCCCTTCCTCCCTGTCTTCCTTCCTTTCTCCTTCCCTCCTTCCCTCCCTCCATCCCTCCTTCCTTCACTCCCTTCCCTCTTTCCCTCCTTCTTTTCTTTCCTTCTTCCTTCTTCCTTTCCTTCTTTATATTGGTAATGGGGTTTGAATTTAGGGTCTACTGCTCTTGCTTGGCTTTTTTACTCAAGGTTGGTGCTCTACCGCTCAAAATACACCTTTACTTCCAGTCTTCTGCTGGTTAATTGGAGACAAGATTCTCACAGATTTGTCTTCTGGGGCTGGCTTTTGAACCATGATCCTCTCCATGTCTCAATCTCCTGAGTGTCTAGAGTTCTACGGATAAGATACCAGCCTCCAGCTTCAATCCTTTCATGATTCCTATACATCTATCTGTCCCATATTTTAGGATGAATATTTTATAAATGTGAGGAATAAAGAAACCTATGTAGCTCACAGTTCTGGAAATTCTAAGTCTCAGATTGGGGTGGAGGATCCTCTGTTTTGGCCTCTGGTTAGGGCTGTCTAGCTGCAGAAGTGCCAGGCTTCTGTGCTTTCTGGGACAAGACACTCCAAGCCTGGAAGATGTCACACTCCTGGATTGAGCAATGCCTTCCTTTTCCCAGTTTTCATGTGGATTTGCAGTCACGGGAGTTCTGTGTTAACACATAGAAAGCACTGACCTCACCCACCCACTGGGACCCTGGCTGTGGGACTTACTGGGTAGAGTCCAAATTCCAGCTGTGTTTCTACTTCAGTTGCAACTTGACATAGAGGGCAATGTATTCCACACTACCTTAGGAAAGAAAGTAATTGGGGCTGACGATGCAGTTTTTGTCCAACTTGGTGAAAAGTCATGTTTTCAGAGGGCCACACAAGGGGCATAGAAGCTAGGAAGGAAGAAGCAAGGGTTGCCTACAATTCAGGCTCAGTTTGAACATATTTTTATTTCTATACTCTCAGACTTCTTTCCTAATTGCTTATACCCTCGAATCTATTCCATTCATTTCTCTCTATTTGTACAAATATTTTCTTTTTTATTTAAAAAATTATTTATTGTCAAAGTGATGTACAGAGGGGTTACAGTTTCATATGTAAGGCAGTGGGTACATTTCTTGTTGTACAAATATTTTCTTTGCACAGATCTTTTTTTCTTTTTGCAAGTTGTTGATTCCTTGACATTCTTCTTGATATCAGAGTCAGTTTTATCCCCAACATATCCAATTAGTGTCGGACTTGTTATCACACAAATGACTTGAGTGTTACTGAGTTAGAGTCTTTCCAGAGCATGTGTGTGCAAGCAAACACACACACAAGAGCCCTCTTCCTGCACCCCAGGGATCACCAGCTGCCTTGGGGTTTTATATATTACATTCTGTTGCTGTTTTAGTGGGGAGTGGGAACCTCTTCTAGGTCCATCTACGAACCCCCACACAAGATATGTGCTCAGTAGATCAGGTCCCAAAGCAGAGGCCATTGCTTTACAAATAGAGAGGTGCACCAGATTCTTTGGGTGGAGGAAACTACTAGGTCAGGGAAGGAAAAAAAGGGAAAACAGGTGATCAAAACACACACATAGGCAGACGCCATACTAACAGTCAGAAAGGCTACCCCCAGGAAGCCCACACCTTATCTAGGGAGGGTTAGGAAACAAGCCCAGAGGGATAGAGGGAAGAGGATACTCGGCAATACCACCAGGACCATGGCCCTCCGAACCGCACAGGTTCCAGTCACAGCCATCTCTTGCCATAACTTTTCAATTCTATTTGGACAAAACACTGACAAGGAAAAAAATTGATATAACTTTTTCTGATGGTAAATAATCAAGGGCAGACCCAATATTATAAGTACTATGAACATGTGGCAATTCATAAGCAGACCCTTCTAGAAATAGAGGCCATAACGAGCTGTCTGTCACCGTCCCATGAACAGCACTATTCTATTGGCTTTAAGGTGATCTGCCGGTAGTATGCAGCTCCCTTCATTGTGGTTGGAGTGAATGCCACTGAGAATGAGATGGCTATTTGTGAGTTCATCCACAATTTTGTGGAGGTTATAGAGGAATGTGTCAGCCAAGTGATTGAACCCTATATAAGGTTTAATCAGGATAAAGCACACATCATTTTGGATGAGATGGTGTTAAATGGCTGCCTGGTAGAAATTAATCAGGCAGGAATTCTTGCCCCTTTACTTATCCTTGGTCGCATGTCAGGAAGCTGAATGGAAAGAAGAGAAAGAAGGTGACCACCAAGGAAACCACCTCAGCATATGTAGCCCAGAAGAATCTGGAAGACAACACATGGCAACATGAAGTAACGTTTCCAACAGTATGCCTGTTGTTTTCACAGTTCCTCAGTGGAAAACAAAAATGCATTTCAAAGGATGAGCAAAGAAATAGTCTCAAACATAAGGTAAGTTTTATTTTTTAACTGTAAGCATATTTTTCCCTCACCTAAGTTTTGTTTCACATCTAAAGAACTTCTTTGGTTCCTACTTCTTTTTGCAAATTAAATTCAGAAATAACAGGATAATGATGGGAAGAATGTGTGGCAATTAATAAAAAAATTAAGTTTACTGAAATATATGTGATATTTTGAGTAAACCTGTCTTCTGAATTTTTTTTCTTAAAATGACTTAATAAGCTGGGCACAGGTGGCTCATACCTGTAATCCTCCTTGCTGCTCATGTGGATGAGATCTGAGGATTATAGTTCAACACTCTGATAGAAAACTCCCTGGGACTCATATGTCCAATTAACCACCAAAAAGCCAAAGCGGACGTGTGGCACAAGTAGGACAGCACTAGTTTTGAGCAAAAATGCTAAGGGACAGCACCCAAGGCCTAACTTCAAGCCCCAGTACCAGCACCAAACCAAACAAAAAGACTTTTAAAAAATGAAATTTAGAGAGCAAAGGAAGGGATGACACTGTCCCAAAAGATATGTACTCATTACCTGACTTATGAAACTGTAACTCTTCTATATATCACCTTTATAAAAACAATAAAAATACTTTTAAAAATGAAAAAAACAAAATACATATATCCATATGTACATAATTTATATATATAAGTACTTTCTACTTCAATACATAAATTATATATAATGTACCTTCATACATTATAATGTACTTATGTATATGTGTATTTTATATATGCTGTGTATATATTATGAAAACATCACAACAAACACACTAACATTTTATTAAGGAGATGGGGAGTTGGTATGTAAAACATAATAATAAAAAGGTGATTTTGATTATAAACTCTATTATATGCATGTGTGGAAATATAATGATGAAACTCCTTTGCACAATTAATTCATACTCATTAAAAAAAAACAAACACAGGTGCACTGATAAGGAACATTGAAGTATTTACTTCTGACCATAAGTATGGAAATCCAAGACCTATGACAGATATCTGGTGGCTGTGTGTTCTGCCTTTGTTTTTGGCCGACTTTATCTCCCAGTACTTGGGGATACCTTTAATTGGTTGCAAGTCTAAACATACTGCATTATTCTGGATTGTGATCATCAGAAGTTCTGTTCCCCAGGAAGTTGATTTGTGATAAAAAACAAATGATGGTGGCTGGACTAAGTATGATTCTGAGGTGGTTGGCATTCTGCAACATTAGAACAGGTCACTTCATGAGGTCCAGTAATTCTCTACGAGCTTCCATACTGAAATAATATTTCAGTGACAGAAAATCAATGCAATCCTTTTCCTTCTTCAGGCCATCAGATGCAGCCTGAGTATGATGATCTATTTATCCACCCAAGAGGGCTCAAAATTCTTACTGATATAAACAACCAGGTGCCAGTGGCTTATTCTTGTAATCTTACCTACTCAGGAGGTTGACATTTGAGGACCACAATTCAAAGCCAGTCTGAAAAAAAAAATCTATGAGAATCTTAGTGCCAATTAACCAGAAAAAGTCAGATCAAGAGGCATGGCTCATGTGCTATAAGACTAGCACAAGTGAAAGAACATATGGCCCTGAGTTCAAACCCCAGAACTGGAACAAAAAAGAGGATAAGGAATCATGGCCTCATATAGCTACTGACTTGACTCTCATTTGTTAACAATTTTGAGTGGAAATTTGAAAGCAATGTATGATGTATTATTGCAATATATAAGAGAAAAAGGGACAAAAGCAGCAAGCATACTCAGGGAACATTTATGATAAAGGAAGTGGGAAATGTGAAATGAATATGGGGACAGTGGAGAAATGGAGAATGGGGGAAAATGATGAAAGGAGTTATTCTGACCCAGAAGCAATTGCCACTCAGATGTAGACAAATTGTGATCCCCTTGTACAATCTTTTGAAGTTCAGAACATAAAAAACAATGAAGTTACTAAACAAAAATCTATGTAATACATTATAATAACACATACTGATACCTAAAAGTAATATTTTGGGGGACTAGGTATTGCTAAAAATAATTATATTTAATATGAAAACACCCCCTGAGGCTCTGGTTACATGATTCTAGTCTACATCTGCTAGTAGAAAATAAATGTTGGTAACTAGATGGCATTAGAACATACCAGTTAATGCCATGTCGCATGATTGCTCGTATCTGATGCCACTGTTGTTGACACAACACAAAGCTTTTCTCAGCACAAAAGACTGGTTATCTCCTTGGTTTGATCATGCATTAAATCTGTTGTCAGTCTTTACTCACGGTAGGAGGAAAACACTGGACAAGACTCCACAATGGCTCCCTAGAGACCGGATCCTTGGGGGCACATGGCGAAGGATGGCCACAGCTCAAAGGAAAATACCATGTTCCAGTGGTGGCACTGTTCTCCACTGTGCCCTGAGCTCCTATGAGATGGGAAGCCTGGGAAGAGCACATTTGAGCCCTGTCACCCTGTGTCGGCCCTGTTAGGCTGCAGTGTATTTCAAAGATTGTCTGACTCCCCAAATCTGAAAATATTTTTGCTACAGAAGAAAGAAGTTTTCTCACAACAGATAGCATTTTACAAACCTAACCCCAGCAACATGTTCCAATCCACAGATCTACCTGCAGGGTGCTTACCAAACACCCCCTCTGCTTTCTTTGTCCAATAAAATGCAGCAGAAGCCATGCTATGCCCCTCAGTGTATAGTCCTTACCTGGGATAACAGCTTTCACTCTGCTTTCAGGAACCTAAGCCTTAGGAATTAAGAAGAACAATCCTTTGAGCCAGGCATCAGTAGTTCATGCCTGTAATCCTCACTAATCAGGAGGCTGAGATCTGGGGGTTGTGGTTCAAAGCCAAACTGGGCAGGAAAGTCTGTGAGACTCTTACTCCAATTAACTACCAAAATTCCAGAAGTGGAGGTGTAGCTCAAGCTGTAAAGTGTCAGGCATGAGAAAAAAAAAAAAGTTAAGGGGCAGCTCCCAGGCCCTGAGTTCAAGTCTCAGTACTGGTATACATAGACACAGACACAGACACACAGACATACACACACACACACACACACACACACACACACACACACACACACACACACGAATGACAAGAATGGCTATCTTTATATCCCCATTCTGCAAATAGCTCCACTGAGGAACTGGAGGATAAGGATGTCACATACAGAGAGAGAAAATCACTGGACCTGGGAAGTGGACCTTCCAGCCTCAGCCAAGGAGAACAAAAATCAACCATCCCAGTGAAGCTCTTTCCAAATCTAGCCCCATGAAATAAAAACTGTTTAAGCCATTCATTGTTTATTACTCAGCCATGGATAACTGAATAAGGCTCCCAGATTTTCTAATCCTGCCTTCAATGAGGGATGAGACATAGTCTACTAGGCTCAGTGTCTGCCAAGGACTATGTGACACAAAGTTTCCTATGATGTTTATTAAAGAGACACACAATATTTATAGGTACTGTACCAAAGGCATATGTCTTTATAGTATAACTATGACCAAGCTCTTGAAACCTGAGCTCAAAGGTATGCTTTGACAGCTGTAAATCCAATTAGGAATACAGGAGAGCTAAATAACAGGAATTGCCACATCCTTAGAAATTGTTTAATATCTACCTTGTTTTGTGCATAAACCTTGGACAACTTATATATCCTCTTCACATCCCATTTTCTTAATCTTTATATTAGTAATAAGAATCCTATGTCCATAACAGATAGGGAAGACTTAATGAGATAACTTACATAAAGTCATCAGAAAGCTTGGTATATTATATAGAACTGCTCCAAAAATAGCTTGTTATTATTTTTACTATTGATATGATTATACATTCCTTTCATAGTGCCAAAGTGCCCAGCAAATAATTGTTCATGATAGAGCTGTTCATTAGGATTTGAGGGTATATGGTTGCTGTGTAATAAATGATCATGCAGTTCAATATGGCACAAGTCACAGGTCAGGAGGTCAAACGTCCAAGGGGATTTGATGAGGACCCCGACTTAGGGTCTCACACGGCTAAAATGAAGGTATTGGCTTCTCTGAACTCCTAAATGGAACTCTTCAGAAGAGGCTGCCTACAACTTATTCAAGTTAATAGCAGAATTTAGTTCATTTCTGCTGCATTGCCAATATTATCCCTGCTCTTGCTGGCTCTCAGTGGAGCGACCACCCACAGCTACTTGTTTCGTGTGTGTTTTTCAAAACTAGCAGTGTCACCTTGATGACTTTTCTCTCCTGAAATCTCTCTACCTTCCTCTTCTACTAGTCACATGAAACTTGCTTTAAAAGGGCTGTGTAGTCCAGTGGAGCCCATCTAATCATGCCCCATCATAACCTCAATTGATTACTAACCTTTCTCAGAGCAAAACACACCTTGCATACCATGTGTACCCTGATTGATGGAGCAGCACTGCAAGGGAGGGGAGGAAGATCATGACAGCCATAATGTAATTCTATTCCCCTGGTCAAATTCTGGCTCTTCTCACCCATACTACATCCACCTCTTCCTAGATTTTCCAGTGGTCACATTCCATTACCATACCAAAGTCCAAATCATCATTAAAATTTTATCAAAACTCATTTCCTAGTCATCAAAATCAGATGTGGACAGAGTGCCTGAGTACAAGGACAGTTCCGTAGACACCACTTCTCCATCTAGTGACCTCTAAAATGAGATGCATGGCTTCCTCTTCCAATATCCTCAACACACAATAGTAGAGAGACTGACAATTCTACACATTCTAGTCCAAAAAGGAGTGGGGAAGAGTAAAATGGAGTCAGCTGGGCAGCCAAGAGCTGATGGCTCCCACCTGTAATCCTAGCCACTCAGGAGTCTGAGATCTGAGGATTGCACTTAGAAGCCAGCCCTGGCAGGAAAGTCTGTGAGACTCTGTCTCCAATACACTATTCTGAAAAGGCCAGAAGTGGTGCTGTGGCTCAAGCAGAAGAGCATTAGCCTTGAACAAAAGAAGCTAGGGACAGTACCCTGGCCTGGAGTTCAAGTCCTAGAACTGGATAGATAGATAGATAGATAGATAGATAGATAGATAGATAGATACTGGAAAAAATCCACTGAGTTTCAAGACCTGATAATCCTGTTTCAGTAGCTCTGATTTTCACCTTCTTGTATCTAGGTTTGGCTCTGAGTTGTGGTCCATTTCTATAACAGGCAATACATATCAGTTCTTAGTTGTGTGGTATTCTTCCAAGACCCCCAGTGAGTCTTGGACTTAAACTATATATGTTTTTTTCTATACATACAGACCTGTAAAGGATTAACAATTGTTAATAAAATAGGAAAACCATAGCAGTGTACTACAATAAAAACTCTGTCCATGTATGTCAAATATCTTACATTTTTCTCCCATTTAAAAGAAGCACTTGCCACTTCTCTGAGATATCTGACATGCCAGCATCACAGCTGTTCTGTTTGGGGTTGTTAGTAAATAAGGATTATTTGAAGACAAGCACTGTGATAAAAGTCAAATGGACTGAGAACTAAAGGGCTACCATGTAATGAGTGGATGGGTAGTGTATACAACGTAGACACACTGGACAAAGGCACAATTCCTATCACTTCCCACAGCTCAGGAGGGCACATGAGTTAGAATTTACACGTTGTTTACATCCAGAATTTTCCTTTTAATATTTTGGGGCTATAATTTTGACATCCATCTCTAAGTTTTAAGATCTTGGAACTTCAATAGTTCATCCTTCAATTTGCCTGTCTTTATTACAATTAACTAATATAAGGATCAAGAGGAAACAAAGCAGTATCATCTACACTTCACTTGGAAATGGCCTTGGTTTCCCATCCAGGGTTATTGCATGTGAGTTCTGCTTTCCACATGGCTGTGGGATACACTGTCAGTGAAATCTGCAACTGTTGGCATGATCTCCCTTCTCTAGTTCCCAGTAGTAGGCTCCATGCTTTTCTTCTTTGCCCTTGCAGGTGTAGCCTTAACCTCTAAACCTCTAACCATCTCTTCAAGGTCATCAGCTCTTTCTAAGGTGATTCAGGATTTCTCTGCAAAGCTACCAATTTCCTTCTAAGACTTTACTGCATCATCTGTAACAATTATGTTTCCATCCTCCAACCAACCAATCAACTCTAGTCTTTTCTCACCCATCAGTGAAACATTAAGCCCACATTCTCTATGTTCCTATGTCAGTAAGTTCAGCTCAATTCACCTTTACATTCTTCCCAATCTTGGGCCCTCTCTCCACATATACGCTCCAGTTTCCTGTCAGTATGAACTGGAAGCATCATGATTCTTCTAGCTGATATCACACCTTCTGCGGGTTACACCTTCTACCTTACCCTTTAGGGTTTTCTGGAACTTGAGTCTAGTTAGATAGAGTCTATGAGGTCCTAAGGAGGATCTGCAGTGCCCCCAAGGCCACACTCTCAGGAGAGGCCACCATGAATCCTCAGACCAAATGGACTCACTGCAGATGAGGAAATGGACTACATCTACTAGTGTACTGGGTCAGGGGCATCCCTCAAGATGACCCCTCACTTCAATAATTCACCTGGAGAACTCACAGGGTTTAGTGTACAGTCATATTCACCGCTCTGATTTTTCTGTCTCCAAAGGACACAAAGCAAAATCAGCAAAGGAAAAAGGCACTTGGAACAAAGCTTGTAGTAAGACAGGGTGGGGCAAGCTCCCAGGGGAGTCACATAGGCTGTACCCCAATTCCTCTAGCACCAATATGACATCATGCATGGAATGTCTTGTACCAGGACAGCAAAGCCTCCCAGACCAGGCTTTGCAGTGATGGCTGGTCACAGAAACACCCTCTGCCTGGCACATACTGAAACTCACAAGGAAAACAAGTCTCAACATAAACTAAACTGCTGACACAAACAAAGTAGAAAGTATGAGCCACCTTTATGATTTAGGGGCAGGGGAACCCTCCTCCAAACCAAGGGCCAAAATTACAAGTAGGCCTCTCCACGGAAGTAGACTCGGGCCTTGCCAACTCTCCTGAATATAACAGCTATCATGGAGCATGTGGTAAGATTCCAGGACTTGATGTCTCTGGCATCTTTGCATCTGGTCATGTGTCCCTATTCTTATTTTCAGTATCCTTTTCTTTCTCAATTAGTGCCCTACCTTTAATAAAGGAGATATTGTGGTTTGGGTTGTAGAGTTACTTGCCTAGTGTGCACAAGGCCTTGGGTTCCATTCTGAGCTGAGAGGAAGAGACTAGGAGGCTGGTCTTGGTTGACTGCTACTGGGATTGGGAATAGTTCCTGGAACATGGAAGAAATAAGAGAGAGACAGAGAGACATAAAATAGCAATGCCTCCCATCTATATGACTTTCCAATGTCCATCCCAATTTCACATAGATAGAGAAGCCTTCAAATAAGCCAAGGCTATAATCTATCTCTTCTCTTGAAATACAAGGGACAGTCTTATGAAGATTTTTTTAAACTATGTTGAATTTTCTGAGAATGTAGTTACAGTGTGAGACAGGAGGAAATTCTTCTCTGTTTTGCTTGGAACTTCACTAAGAGTGGTTCACTTTTTTTTTTTTCAAAAAATCACATTTCTAATGGCAAAACTAATACTTGAGTCAGAACAATAATACCTATATCACCAGTCTGTAATTGTAGCTGAGCATTCAAACTGATCTCTCTCTCTCACTCTCACTCTCGCTCTCTATCTACCCCCCCTTATTTCAAAACATAAAATTTAGAAACAACAATACAACAATTTTTATTTGAAACCAAACTCACGAGTGAAGGTCCAGTTACAGGGGAAGTGGAGATTGGGAACTTCAAGGCTCAAGACCAGACTAGGCAAAAAGCTAGCAATTAGCAAGAGCTTCACACACACATCCACACACGCGTGCTCAAACACATACACACACACACACACACACACACACACACACACACACACAGCATAATGGCACATGCCCGTAATCCAAGCTTCACAGAATTCAGAAGTAGGAAAATCATGTTCCCAAGGCTGGCCTGTACAAAACATAGCAGACACTATCTGAAAAATAACTGAAACAAAAAGGGCTGGGAACATGGTTCAGGTGGTATAACACCTGTCTGCCAAGCATAAGACCCTGAGTTTAAACTTCAATATTTCCCCCAAGTTTTTTTTTTATATTTGGTTATCCTTCTCACAATTTTAATTTCAAACATATTTAATTAAGTTTAATACTCCAATTATATCCCTCCTGCTCACATGCAAGCCTTTCAAGTACATGATGTCAGTATATTTTTACATTTTGGGAACTGGTGATTGCTACCAAATACAAACAAGCATTTTTCTGGCAAGAATTCAAATCCAAATGCCAAAGGAAGGCCTTAGACATAGAGGAGAAACTTAGACAATAGAAGGCCTCGGAGATCATGTGATCTTGCAAAAGGACCATACATTGTACGTCAAAAAGTTATTTTGAAACTAACAATAAAATACAATATACATTGCAGCTATCAGCAGTGTTAACTGAAAACAAAAGTCTCTTGCAGTGGACTGGAGATGACAGCTATGGCCTGAGAATAGCTGGATTTCTACCTTAAGCAGAAATCAGCACGAATAGGCCAGCGTCCCTTCTAGAGCTTGCATCACCTGCAAGGCCCTGCATCTACTTCCAGCTCCCCAAACTTCTGGTGTAGGCACGTGGGTTCCCTTATTACTAAAAATATAAGTTTTTTTCATGCTGAAATCGAATTTTACCAAGTTTGTTATTTCTTTTGAAATGCTTTAATTATATAACTTTCATTGGAGTTGATGATTTTCCCATTAATCCTCCTTATAAGCCCTGCTATATTGATACATAGGATATTATAATGAAATTATTTTTAGGAACTCTATTCTGCACTGTAGGAGAAATATATACTGAATTTTACATTACATTGCTTAATTAATAATAATTATGTGCTCTTTACTTCAAACTATGGTTAGATATATAACACACATGGTTGAATGTGCATAGGTATGTATATATCACACATCATCATCAGTTGTGTTATTTATAAATTTTCTCACAGGTCACTGAACAAGTGTTAAAAAGCTATATTTTTAAAGGAGAAAACTGGAAACAAACAGAAACCTAAGCACAATGATTTCCAAGGCCTTCCACAGCTGGCAGCAAATTCCCTGGGCAGGATCCTTACGTTTGTTATGTATGGCCCTCTAACAAATCTCCCCAAATTTAGTACCTCTATCTGTTCTCACACTTCTTATGGGTCATGAATGTGGATAGAAAGCTATAGGTAGCTAGTGTTTGCCCCATTGTACCTGGGGGTCTCTACTGGGAACTCAAAGCAGAAATCAAAACCCACTGGAGGCCATTCTTTGCAGGCCTAGTGGTCCATGTTGCAGGCTTTTGACTAAAATACCCACATGTGGCCTTTCCTGTGACCTGAGCTTCCTTATAAGTTGTCAGGGATCTAAGAGCCAGTGCCCAAGAAAGCTATGCAGAAACTATGTTGCTTTCTACAGCCTGTCTTTCAAGGCCACATCATCAAGGTCCTTGCATTCTATTGGTCAAGGCAATAAAGATCACATGCATATGAAGAGAGGGCCTGCTCACTCCTTAGTTGTGAGATGAAATAGGCAATTCTGTGGCTTCTCATCTTTCCAAGCAAAGGTTATGGTAAAATAGGGCTAGAAAGATTTTTAAAAATAAAAGGAGGAAGTAGTATGGTGGCTCAAGGGGTAGAGCACTAGCTTTGAGCTGAAGAGCTCAGGTACAGTGAGTGCCCAGGCCCAGAGTTCAAGGCCCACAACTAACAAAAATAAATAGATAAATATGTTAAAAGAAGATCTGATTGGGTGCCAATGGCTCATACCTGTGATACTTAGAAGGCTGAGATCTGAGGATCATAGTTTGAAGCCACCCAGGCAGGAAACTCCATGTTTATTAACCACCAAAAATCCACAAGTGGAAGGCATGGCTTGAGAGTGCCAGCCTTGAGGGAAAAAGCTAAGGGACAGTGCCCAGGTCCTCAGTTCAAATACCAGCACTATTACACACACACACACACACACACACACACACACACACACACACACACACACCCCTAAGTAAACTAAGAAAGAAACAAAATTATGTGAAGGAAATACAGATATAAAGTAAGAACATACCTAAGTATTTCTTATCACAGTGACTGAAATGTCAGAGGCTGAGACAAATATTCAATGTTTATCTGAAATAAGAGCCTCAGGAATTCCTTAAAGAATGTAGAGCAGAAGGAGGAGGAGGAAGAAGAAGAGGCGAAGGAAGAGAAGAAAGAGAAGCCTCCAGGTGCTCATTGATCACACATGTAATCCTAGCTACTCAGGAGGCTGAGATATAAGGACTGAATTTTGAATCCAGCTCAGACAAGAAAGTTTGAGACTTTTATTTCCAATCAACCAGGGAAAAAAGAGCTAGAAGTGGAAGTGTAGCTGAAGTGATAAAACACAAAATTTAAAGTAAAAAGCCAAGCAAAAGTGTAAGGTCCTGAGTTAAAGTCCCAGTAAGGACACAAAAGAAGGAGGAGGAGAGGGGGCAGGCAAAACATGAAGTAGAAGAAGAAGGCAGAGGTGTAGGAGAAGGAGAGAAGGAAAGGAGGAAGGGAGGGAGGGAGGGAGGGAGGGAGGGAGGGAGGGAGGGAGGGAGGGAGAGGGAGGGAGGGAGGGAGGGAGGGAGGGAGGAAAGGATGCCCAACCATTCAACTGCTTCTTTGTAGTGAGTGGTTTACCATACTGGATGAATTGACTAAGCCAATTTCCAATTTCCAATCTTGTGGTTTCTCCCTTCCAGGACTAGGTAGAAAAGGGTGGTGGGGCAGGTTATGTTAAAGAGTCATTGAGCATGTGTCATCCCAGCAAAACCCAACAGGACACTTCTGCCTTTGAAGTTTGTTTTGCACACAGTAGGTGCCTGTCAGAGGGTGAATCAAGCAAGATGTGCCTTTCCTCAGTGGCAGCCAGCCTGGCTGCCCAAACTCTAGCTGCCTGGGCAGCAAGTCATGACATGCGATGCTTGGAACAATTCTGCATTTTCTACACTCGCGATTACTATCAGCATCGGAGTAAGACTGAGAAGCCAAACAACTGTGTCTTCAGATGCTTTGAACTACAAAAAAACCTTCATGCTCAAAACAGCTGTGTTCCTGTTTACAATCTGGAGTTTGCATCCTGTGTTAACCTAGAAGCAAAGTGTATTGCGACAGCTGTCCCAGAAAAATGAGCCTCGTAATTGAATCTTCAGAGGCAGAGAACACGATGTGACATTATACCTACAGGGCACTTGACAACGTCAACATGTCTCATTTTCATTCCACTCTCTTTGCCTCTCTGCCCTACTGTTTGAAAGTTTCATAATACCATATGAAAATAGCATTCAAAGTAGCCAGAAAGCCCAGCAGAGATCAGGAGATTAGTGAAAATGCAAAACACCTTGTAACCAGGGTATTTTTAGGAGCTACAGCTTAATTTTTTTTTTTACTCCCCATCTTCAACCTCCATCATATAGCTTCTTAAGATTCTCAAGTTTCCCCCTTTGTTAGGAAAGCCTCTTGCCTTACAGCTCTGATGGTATATAGTGGTGGGCCAGGGAGACACCTCCCTCCCAACCATCTTGCCATCCTAGTGTGAAAGTGACCTGCACACTGCAAGAGCCATTGGGAAACTTATGCCAATCTCTTTCTTGCTTTCCTTCTTGCTTGCTTGCTTTTCTTCTTTCTTTCTTTTATTTATTTATTTATTTATTTTTGGCCAGTCCTGGGGCTTGGACTCAGGGCCTGAGCACTGTCCCTGGCTTTTTGCTCAAGGCTAGCACTCTGCCACTTGAGCCACAGCTCCACTTCTGGCCATTTTTCTGTATATGTGGTGCTGGGGACTCGAACCCAGGGCCTCATGTATATAAGGCAGGCACTCTTGCCACTAGGCCATATCCCCAGCCCTCTTTCTTTCTTTCTTGAAAACCATGTCTGGACAGTGATCTAGATGTGCCTCATTTGGACATGAGTGGATATTTTTCTTCTGGAATGCACTAGCTCACATTTCATTCCCTGGTTAGCATGTAGTCTATTTCTAGCTGTTTCCCAATTACAGGTTCTCTATAGTACATGAGATTCTGTCCTTACAGAATAGATGTTAGTCTCAATTTTTATTTTCAGGAATTAGTCATCTTCTTCTCTCTAGTAATGTTTGGAATTTTTTTGAGGAATTTGCAGTCTTTCCCCCCTCAATGCTATGAAGGGGAGCTAGGAGTTCAGATGAGAGAACAGAGGAAGAGAAAGAGAAGAAACTCAAAGAAGCCTAGACACTGTTATGCAAAATAATGAAGTGAGTTGATCCTAAAGTCTCAAAAGGTTCCAGACCATTTATTTTTATTTATTTTTTATCTTGTCATAAAGGTGATGAGCAGGGGGTTAGAGTTACATAAGGAAGATAATGAATAAGTACATTTGTTTTAAACACTGTTATTCTATCACTCATTTTCTCCCGCTTACCCCTCCCTAGTACCCTCCTTATCCCTCCCCCCACCAAGTTGTAGAGTTCATTTCCAACATAGTGTCAAGTGGGTATCGATGTTACATTACTTCATTCTTTGTCCTGCTGTTTCTGTGATTCTCTTTCCCTTTCACAGATCAAATAAACTTACATATAAGACACAATGTAGAGAAAACTAAGAGAATATTTTTTAAGATTAAAAAAACCAACTAACTACATACAGGGCATAATAAGGACCTCTTGTTTCCATTTCTTGGAATTCATATTGATAAGCTTCATTATATATGGTCATATGTACTTAGCAATTGGGTTATTATGTCTATGACATCCAGACCATTTCTTAATGAGCTGAGAAGTGACTGACAAAGGCGACAGGAAACTTGTCCTTTCATGAAGGATTGGGCTGCGTGAGCTGGGTAATGGCACCAGGGGGACATATCTGGCTTCTGATACACAGCCCAACCCTAGCTCTGCCCCAGGGTAAACTCAGAAAGCAAAGTCAGGTCATCTTCATGGTACTTGTGATGGGAAGCTTGATGCTTATCTAGCCATAATGGATTTTCAGTGTGTTGCTCTCAGCTCTTTTCTGGATGAAGCTGATGTTGCTTTCAGACCCGAGATATCCCTAATTAAGTAAATCAAGCCTATCATCTGAGTGACCTAATGAGGAAGCTGAGTTGCATAAGAAAACATCACTCCTACTCCTCCACCTCCACTCTTGGGCAACAAGCCTTAGAAAACAACTTACTTCAAAACATTAGGCAGGCCGCTCTTCTTTTATACCTGTGAAATCAGAAATCCTGACCATGGCAGAGCCAAGCGCAATGGCTCTGAGTCTGGAGAAGCTGGGGCCCAATGACTTTCAAACTAATCTACTCCTTGGAGGACTTGCTTTGTGACTTAGGATTCTGAAAGAGTTGTGACCTTTTTGGTGTGTGCACATGCCCGTACTGGGGCTTGGGAGCCTGAGCACTGTCTTTTAGCTTTTTCACTTGAATCTGGTGCTTTACCACTTGAGCCACCGTTCCCCTTCCAACTTTTGGTAGTTAATAAGAGAAAAGAGTCTCATGGACTTTCCTGTTCAGGCTGGCTTCAATCCTTGATCCTCAAATCTCATCCTCCTGAGTAGCTAGGATTACAGGTGTGAGCCACTGGCACCCAGTTCATTGAATCAAAAGATATTTGGCTTTCTTTGCACAATTTTCATCTTTGATTTATATGCATAAACTTAGATTATATATAACATTTGTTTCATGTTATTGAAAAGTGCTTCTATTTCAATGTAAGTAACCCAGGCACAGGGTTGAGACATGTGGTAGAACTCAGTTGAGAAGGTGAAAATAATTCTGATTTGGATTGGAAGAAGTTTAATATTTTGAAATTGAATGTTGAAAAGTCATTGAAGGAACAGGCTGGAGGCTGTGATTTTTGGAAGGATTATCAGGACAATAAGAATTATTGCTTCTGAAATTGCTGCTTGAGCCAGGTCCAGCCAGGTTTAGTTTAGCGAATGCCCCAACATATCAAAACATGACTGTTGATAATGCAAGAAGTCAGAAGCAGGACCATGAGAAAGCAGGAAGAGAAACCCAGGATACTCCCCAACCAAAAACAAAGGAGAAACCACTGAAAGATCCCAGCTTCAGTCATTCTCCAATGAGGGCCCAGCAAACTGATTTCCGTGAAAGGCAGAGCGTTAGAGACATTGGTTTTGTGGGTTACACAGTCTCTACCACAACTACTCAGTTCTGCCATTATAGTATCAATGCAGTCACAGATACTGTGTGCTAAGTAAAAAATCATAGGACAACATTGTTCTGGACTAGGCTCCTGCACTGGTTCCAACCAGCTAGACTATAAATCAAAATGGAGTCACTCAAGCTTAAGTTCCAGGTTACCAAATGCAAACTAAATTGCTCATCTGATTTTCAGGATATCTCAAAGTAATACAAACCAAATTTTCCAAACAAGCCAGTTTCAATTAGCAGTCTCCCTTCTTCCTTAATTCGTACAGAAAATTAATCCAGGGTCAATGATATTCACCAAGTTGGTTTTCTATTGTTCTGTATCCCAGTTGACACCTGACAAGAAAAGTAACTTGAACAATCCAACTCATATTCTCTGTTTCTGCTTTCTTCAGCCCTTTCCTGCCTATAAAGCTCCTCTGCCCAGGCACCAGCACAAAGATTCTGTTTTACAGAATGAAGTGTCAGCCAGTTCTGGAACTGCAAATAAAGCCATTTAATATCTTTAAGTTGTTGACAGATCTAAATGAATGGGTATTTTATGTTTCTGTTTACAGAAACAGATGGATAGCCAGATTTGATCCATGGACCATTATCTGCTAGTCCTTGCTCTGTGAATCTAATGGAACTGAACTCAGAATCATAGCTGCAAAGGAATCTGGCAAACACAGATGTTAGTTTTCCAACTGAGTGGACCTGAAACTATGAGCCATGGTGTTCTTGCCTGTGAAAGCACATTTCTTCGGTTCCTTCCTGTTTGTGTGAAGGTAGACAAAGTGCTCGTCAGGATAAAAAGTGCATTGTAGGTGACAGGACCTGGACCAATTTGCTCTGGTTAAAAGGTAACATTTTATGGGGCTCTGTGAGGCCATTTCTGCAAAAGGAGGCTCCACCTCATCAGCCAGGGAACTGATTTGGGGGATCACCAATTCTGAGCCTTTCTGTCTCCATCCTGTATTCAAGAAGGAGGAGAAAAACCAAAAAGGAGTTTTAGAGCCACGGAACCTACTGTGAAATGTAAAGGAATAATTTTTTATTAATCCATGGTCCTCTCAGCCCTCCCAGAAGTCCCTAGCCTGGGGATTTACTTCAGCTCAGAACCTGTGGCTGAATCCTTTCTCTTCCCTGTTCACCAGGCCACTTGAGGTTTCTGATATACAGCAACCATGTATGGTTAATGGTTTTGTCACTTATGAAGGTAGAAGGAAGATTAATAGTATAGTATTTCTCAGTTTCTCAAGGTCTGTGTTCATGGTGAGAGTATGCTTCTTCACTGTAGGACTTTCTATTAAGACCACTCACTCAAGATTCAGGATACCCATCTTATGTTTATCAGCTACATGGCTCATCTTGGCCATCCATCAATTTCCTGGACAATATCATCCCATCCAGAGGCCTGTTAAATCACAGATATATGATGAAGGAGTGGGTTTTAGGTCTGAACATGGGCATTTTGCTTTGTTTCTTCCCTCATTTCTATGTGACTAATAATTATAAGAGGTGCTTTTTGCCAGCCACTGGTGGCTCACACTTGTAATCCTAGATATTCGAGAGGTTGAGATCTGAGGATCCTGGTCCAAAACCAGTCCAGGAAGGATAGTCCATGAGACTGTTAACTCCAATTAACCACCAGGAAACCAGAAGTAGAACTGTGGCTCAAAGTGGTAGAGTACTAGCCTTGAGCAAAAGAGCTCAGGGGAAGTGCCCAGGCCCTGAATTCAAGCCTTATGACCCATCAAAAAAAAAAAAAAAGAAAGAAAAAAAGAAAAGTTCATTTTTATGTTATCTAATTGCTTGTGGCAAACAAGAAATTTGTGGTTCAGTTTTACATGGTTACTGAGACCAACCCCAAGCCATATTTGCATTCTTATTCACAGAGGCATCTATAAACATCTAGACTCCAGGAGCCAAAGGACAGAGTACTTTTGATAAATCACCAATCTGGTCAGCGGAAGTTCATAATATCCTATACCAGAACCATTATGATTTCAGTCTGAATATCTGCACATCTCCATGATTTAGAGTGGTTATCAATGGTAGCCAGATTCCAAACAGCTAATTCAATGTTACAGTGAGGTAGGTGAGAGGAACAGCAGGTCCACAACTCTGTCTCTGACCATCACCTGCTTCAACTGCACTGCAGGTGGGCTGTTCTGTCAGTGATGGGGTAGAGGTCTTTCTTCAGGAAAGATTTGTACTAGAGCCCACAAGAGTCTAGCAAAAAGCAGAGCATCTGGAACTAAACTTCCCACCTCCACTACTTCTTGGCAATGTTATTTAAATTGTGCCTGAATTTTCCATCAATGAAATGGGACATTAGAAAGTATCTTAATCCATTTGTTGTTGCTATAACCAATTACCACAGCCTGGGTCATTTATAAATAAAAGAAATCCATTCTATTCCTTATAAGATTTTTTTGTTTAATTTTGTTTTGATTTGTTTTGTTTCCAGTCTAGGGCTTGAACTCAGGTGTGGCACTATCCCCAAGCCTCTTTGTGCTCAAGGCTAGCACTCTATCACTTGAGCCACAGTGCCACTTCCAGATTTTTTCTGAGTAATATATTGGAGATAAAAGTCTCAGGGACTTTCCTGTGATCCTCAGATCTCAGCCTCCTGAGTAGCTAGGGTTACAGGTATGAGACACCAGCACCCACCTTTTCCTTATAGTTTGAAAGGCAAGGAAGTTCAAGACTAAGTAACCACAGTGAGGGGAGCCTTCTGCTGAAGTCTCAAAGCACCAGGGCATCACATCATGAGACAGACCTTTGATGACAAAGGGAGTCAGCTCCCTTCTCTAGCCAAGCCTTTCCCTTTATAATCATTAACCCGTGAATGGTTTCGTCCATCTCATCTCTCAAATAACATTAACACAGGGTTTTGGAGATTGAGTTTATACACATGAAATTGGGGAGACAGATTCAAACAACTGTAAAGAATCCCAACTTACAGAATTGCTTTGAGAATTAAATAAGTTACTTGATATAAATGCTGGGAGGAGTAACAGACAAATTACAAGCTTGAATCATTGGCTATATTACCAATAGGGGAAGTCAAGGGCAAGAATTAGAATCCAGAAGATGAAGATGGGTGCTATCTTACCTGACTCCATCTCTTCCATGGGAGTGTTGGGATGGGCTTATGCTAACTTTCTTAAAGCTTGCCACTTTTAAGCAGTATGGAGATTCCTCAGAAGGCTAAATATAGAACTCCCCTATGACCAAGCAGCCCCACTTTTGGGTATCTATCCAAAAGACCACAAACAAAATCACAGTAATGCCACCAGCACAACAATGTTCATCGCAGCACAATTTGTCATAGCAAGAATCTGGAACCAACCCAGATGCCCCTCAGTAGACGAATGGATCAGGAAAAATGTGGTACATATACACAATGGAATTTTATGCCTCTATCAGAATGAATGACATTGTCCCATTTGTAAGGAAATGGAAGGACTTGGAAAAAATTATACTAAGTGAAGTGAGCCAGACCCAAGAAACATGGACTCCATGGTCTCCCTTATTGGGAATAATTAGTACAGGTTTAGGAAAGTCATAGCAGAGCATCACAAGGCCCAATAGCTATACCCTTATGAACACATAAGATGATGCTAAGTGAAATGAACTCCATGTTATGGAAACAATTGTTATAACACAGTTGTAACTACTTTCAACGACCCATGTGTATCTGTAGCATCTATTATTGATGATGTTCTTGTATCACCTTCCTGTGGTTGTACCTACACTATCTCTGTAATCTTATCTGAGTATATTGGAAACCGTGTATACTGGTATTGGAACTAGGAAATGGAAAGGGAATACCAAAATTGAGACACAGGGTAAAAAAAAAAGACAAACAACTACAAAAGCAATACTTGCAAAACTGTTTGGTGTAAGTGAACTGAACCACCTCAGGGGGGGAAGGGAAAGGGGGAGGAGGAAGGGGGGTATGAGGGACAAGGTAACAAACAGTACAAGAAATGTATCCAATGCCTAATGTATGAAACTGTAACCTCTCTGTACATCAGTTTGATAATAAAAAATTGGGAAAAAAAAGCTTGCCACTTTTATAATGGAGCTTCTCACCCAATAAAGGCCATTCATTTAAAGGGGAAGGGGCATATTTAGTTCAATACTAGACTTCAATCTCAAGCAAAAGGCACTGAAAGAAGACATCCAGCCTCCTTCCTGCCCAGGTATTTCTTTTCTAAATTGATGGGGCTTCAGCTGCTCCTCCAGTAGCCTCTAGATGTCTCGAGTCTTGGGTCTTGTCAGAGAAGAGCAACTCATCCCACATATCTCTTCTCTCTTCTCTATCTGCTTTCTCCTTCCCTCTCTCCCTTCTGTTCTCTGTACAGACATGAGTGTGTGTACATGTATGTGCACATCTGTGTATGCATGCACATGCACTTGTGTGTACACAGGTACTGAGGCTCGAAGTCAGGGTCTCTTGCTGTCGCTTGACTTTTTTACTCAAGTCTACAACTCTATCACTTCAATCATTCATCTACTTGTGGCTTTTTGCTGGTTAATTAGAGGTGAGAATCATATGGACTTTTCTGCCTAGACTGACTTTGATCCTCAACCCTCAGATCTCAGCTTCCTAAGAAGCTTCCTTCTATTCCTGATGCTTGTTGCACTAAACCAAATCCTAGTAGAAGTTCTACATTAATTTATTTGTTTATTTGTTTATTCATCTTCTATGATGTTTGAAACATTCTAATTCAAGTTATATCCCTCCAAAGTATCTACACAGCCACTGCTGATGGCTCTGGGATCAGTGTCAGGTAGAGTGAGTGATCTTGGTGAGCTGTCACTCGTCAATTTTCCTGGGAAGCCTTCGAGATTCTCAGTCAGGTTCCCACTCTCCTATCATGGATGTTTCTTCTGAGCTCAGGGGACCCAAGCATAGGCATCCATGTGTCCATCTCCAACTTCAGTCCACACAGTGGTCCGTGTTTATCAGGGGCACATGGGTTGGTAGAAAGCAGTGAACTCTCTGGAGTCACACACATGAGCACCAGAGCTTTATTGGACTTGCAAGCCTGAGGATGACTAGAACAGATGCCTGTTCACTGATGGAACTGGTAGCCTCCTCCCCGCAGGAGGGATGGCACAGATGACAAAGGGACAGACAGAATAGATGTCAATCAGTCAGGGTGGACTGATAAGGACTAGTCTCATGGGACTAGAGAAGATGGCACCAATTTATTTAAAGCCATCAGCTTGAAGGCACAAACACACCAACACATAACTACAGGACAAAAGGACAGAGAATTTAGCCCAGAATCTTAGGCCAGTTCTCCCAGAAAGAAATATTTCCAAACCAAATAGTTGAAAAAAATCCAAGAGGAATCCAGTGAGCTTTCTGTACTGAGGAAGTAAAATCTGGAGTTCAGCCCCACCAGAGGGCAGGAGAGTCTCCTAAACAGTTGAATATTGATCCAGGGCCTAGGCAGAAGGATGTCATTTCTATATTGCAAAGGTTGAAGCCCAGTTCCCAATCACCTGTGAATCCAGAGCTTGGGGAACTTACATTGCTCAGGCTCCAGCAGCTGGCTGGGAAGGAACTTGAGTCTTTCTTAGAGGAAAGTGACAGCAAACCATGGCCTTGAGTTCAAGTCCCAGGACTGGCACTAAATGAATAGATAGATAGATAGATAGATAGATAGATAGATAGATAGATAGATAGATAGATAGATAATAAACACCAAAGACCAACCTCTTTAGTTTAGATGCAAGTACTCAATATTGAAAAACTTGCCTAGCCTACTTAAGGCCCTAGGTTCCATGTCCAGCACAATAAATAAATAATGACTAAATAATAGGAAATAGTAATGTTTGAGGAATATGGGAGTATTTCTGGAGTACAGTGGTAGGATTCCCTCATTATGGAGAGTTGTATAGGACTCCTATAAGCTTTTGCTGGTGATAACTGAGCACCCTAAAGGCCAGACTGCCCCAGAGCGATTCAACTGTTCCCAGCTCCCTTGGACTCATCTGCACATGGGCACTGCAAAGCCCCCTCTCCGCATGGTTGCTGCTTCCTGGGGGATGCAGGCTCACCTGCAAGAATCTGCTGTCCTGCCCTCATTTCCACTCCCAGTGCCCCTCAGAGTTACCCTTGTCTCATAAGCTTTGTTATTATAGAAGTTCAACCACAGTGGCTTGTGTTGGGGAATTTGGGAGGCCGTTTATCACCTTGCTTAATTAAAGATAGTATTACAGTTGGATGCTCACTGTCCTCCAAAATTCCATATGTTGAAGGCTTGGTCCCCAGGGTTGTGGAGCTGGAATATGGTGGACTCTTCAAGAGGTAGGGCCTGGTGTGTGTGTGGGGGGGGGGAGGGCTTTAGATCATTGGAACAGTGTCCCTGATAAAGAGATCAAGTTTCTTCATTTCTCTCTCTCTCTCTCTCTCTCTCTCTCTCTCTCTCTGTCTCTCTCTCCCTCCCTCCCTCCCTTCTCCCTCCTTCCCTCTCTAAGTTTTTCCTCTACCACACACTCCTGCCATAAAGTCTTATTTTTCCCATCAGCCCTCAAATGGGACCAATGGATCACAATCTAGAAACTCTAAACCTGTGAGTCAAAATAAACTTTTTCATTTTATTTTGTTTTCTCAGGTAGTTTGTTATAGAAAACAGATAGCTAACTGACATAGACATATATTTCTGTGTATTGTTTTCTGTTTCTGAAAAGCATACTGGTAACAGTGGGTTTCCTATATCAGAACTGATGGGTTCTGTCAGATTTCTTCCCTAACTGCTACCCCAATAACATGTCCATCCACAGAATCAGATAGTAATTTTTTTCTAGTCTTACATCTCATTTATTCTAAGTTGTTAAAATTTGGTAGTAAGTGTATTTTATTGCTTTAGTGTTAATTATCTTGACACTATTGAGGCTGGCAGTCTTCCTTTAGGTCTAAGAGTATCTTGTTAAATTTATTTCCATCTGTTGCATTGCACTTGTTATAAATTGGCAATTTCCCACTTTATTTCTGTTCACTGATATTATTTGTAGAGTTGTTTATTTGTTGGGGCACAAATTATCTTAATTCAATAGGTTATATTTTAGAATTTGAGTTGTAGGATTTTTCCAAATTTTCCATCCTATCACTTATAAATAAAGATGATTTTAATTCTCCTAACATAACCTCACTATGAATTATTTACTTTTTCTTTTTTTGTCCCATTTATTAACCCCTCCAAAATAATGCTGTTATTAATAATAATGATAATGTTGTACAGAATGGTGGTAATTGGAGAATTACAATCATATATCACGTTTTAGTTAATATTTCAAAACATAGATTTTTAATAAACTACCTTCATTATCTTCTGATAGCTTCTTTCTAGTCCTATTTTTAGCTTTTATTAGAAATAGCTAGGAGTTGCTCAGATGTTATTTTTGAATCTGTTGATATATAATATAGTGCTTAAATGAGTGCACATAATGAATTTTCTAGACCTGTTGAATGATTTTTTTTCATTTCTGGAATAAATCTTACTTGGTTGAATATAATTACTTTTAAAATTCACTAGTATTCTTTTAGAGCTTTTCGTTCTTGCATTTATATTCACAAATGGCATTGATCCATTGGTTTTTCTCCTATTTGGATTTTTTAAAGTTTTATTTTGAACTTAGTGAAGTACAAAATGCATAAGAAAATTGTTTTCTTTTTCTACTATCTGCCATAGTTTAGACAACATGGAAATGTCACCTTTCTAAGCCTGTAGGTGTCCTGTAGGTTCTCAATCATGATACGATTCTTAGGGTATTTGGTATGATAACACAGACTATTTTCTTGAGTGAATGAAGAGCTACTACAAACAACTGTTCTCTGTAAGTGTGTGTGTGTGTGTGTGTGTGTGTGTGTGTGTGTGTGTGTATAACAGGTTTTATTTGTAGAAAACATGAACTTAAGCCATGGTGGCTCACTGCTGTAATCCTATTTTGGAGAGTGAAATCTGAAGATTTTGCTTCAAACCAATATTATTCTTCAGTGAAAAATATTTCTTTTTTTAAATTAAATTTTATTGACACGGTGATGTAGAGAGGGGTACATAATAAGGTAGTGAGTACATTTCTTGTCATATATCAAGGAGACCATGTGCCTTTGCTCTCTGTGTTCTAGGTTTGTCTCACTCAACATTATTTGTTCAAGATCTGCCATTTCCCTGCAAATACCATTATTTTATCATTTCTAATCTCTATGTAGTATTCCATTGTGTACAGGCACCACATTCTGGAGATCCATTCATCTATAGTGGAGCATCTGGGTTGTTTCCATATTTTGGCTATTGTGAATTGTGCAGCGATAAACACGGATATGCAGATGTCTTTATGGTATCTTGGGACCTGTTAGGATAGATGCCTAGGAGTGGTATGGCTGGGTCATAGGGTAGGTCTATGCTGAGCTTTTTGAGGAGTCTCCATACGTTCCCCAAAGTGGTTGTACTAGTTTGCACTCCCACCAACAGTGGAAAAGGGTTCCTCTTTCCCTGCATCCCCTCCAGCATTTGTTGTTGCCTGAGTTCAGAGTATAGGCCATTCTAACTGGAGTGAAGTGGTATCTCAGGGTTGTTTTTATTTGCATTTCCTTTACTGCCAGGGATGTTGAACATTTCCCCGTATGTTTCTTTGCCATTTTTATTTCTTCTCCTGTGAAGTCTCTCTTTAGCTCCTTTGTGCATTTAATAATTGGTTTACTGGGTTTGGAGGGGGTTAGTTTCTTGAGCTCTCTGTAGATGATGGATATTAGGCCTAATATGGCCTAATATGTTGTGGTGGTGAAGATCCTTTCCCATATTGTTGGCTGTCTTTCTAGTTTTGTGGCTATGTCTTTAGCTGTGCAGAAACTTTTAATTTTGTAGTAGTCCCATTTGTCGAGTCTCTTCCCTATCTGTGCCCCTGGGACTCTGTTCAGGAAGTTCCTGCCTGTGCCAGTAAGTTCTAGTGTCTTTCTTACTCTGTCCTCCAGTAGTTTCAGGGTTTCAGGTCTGATGTTGAGGTACTTAATCCATTTTGAGTTGACTTGGTGCATGGTGATAGGTTAGAGTCCACTTTGAGTTTTCTACATGTGGCTGCCCATTTTTTTTTAACACCAGTAGTTGAAGAGGCTAGGTTTTTTCCATTGTATGTCTTTAGCTCCTTTGTCAAATATCAGCTGACTGTAAGAGTGCAGCTTGATTTCTGGGTCTTCTATCCTATACCATTGATTTTTGGGTCTGTTTTTATGCCAGTACCAGGCTGTTTTTGTTATGATGGCTCTATAATAGAGCTTGAAGTCTGGTATTGTGATTCCTCCTGTGCTGCTTCTTTTGCCTAGAATTGCTTTGGCTATTCTAGAGGTCTTTTGCTGTTCCATATGAATTTTTGGGTTGTTTTCTCTATTTCGGTGAAGAATGTAGCTGGGATTTTGATGGAGATCACATTGAATTTGTATAACATTTTGGACAATATGGCCATTTTCACTATATTGAGTCTGCCTACCCATAAGCATGGGAGGTCTTTCCATCTCCTGGTGTTCTCTTTGATTTCTCTTTTTAGATTTTTATAGTTCTCATTAAATAGGTCATTCACATGTTTGGTTAGGTTAATCCCTAGGTAATTTATTCTTCTTTTAGCTATTGCAAATGGTATTGTTTCCATAATTTCCTTTTCTGCTTGTATATTGCTGGTGTTCAGAAAAGCTGCTGATTTTTTGTGGGTTGATTTTGTAACCTGCTACTTTGCCAGAATGGTTTATTAGTTCTAGGAGCTTGGGGACTGAGTATTTTGGGTCCTTTAGATATAAGATCATGTCATCTGCGAAGAGGGATAGTTTGATTTCTTCTTTTCCAATGTGGATCCCTTTAATACCCTCTTCTTGCCTTATTGCTAAGGCTAGGGATTCCAGCACAATGTTGCATAGAAGCAGGGAGAGTGGGCATCCTTGTCTTGTTCCTGATTTTAAGGGAAATGTTTTTAGATTCTCCCCATTTAATATGATATTAGCAGTTGGTCTGTTGTATATGGCTTTTATTGTTTTAAAGAATATTCCATCTATTCCTGTTCTCTCCAGGGCTTTTAACATGTATGGATGTTGTATTTTGTCAAAGGCCTTTTGGGCATCAACTGAGATGATGATGTGATTCTTGGTCTTAGCTCTGTTTATGTAGTGTATTACATTTATCGATTTACGGATGTTGAACCATCCTTGTGTCTGTGGGATGAAGCCTACTTGATCATGATGTATAATTTTCTTGATCAGTTTCTGGATCCTGTTAGCTAATATTTTGATAAGGAGTTTTGCATCTGTGTTCATAAGTAATATTGGTCTGTAATTCTCTTTTTTTTGTTGAGTCTTTGCCTGGTTTGGGGATGAGTATATTAGCTTCATAGAATGAGTTTGGGATTCCTCCCTCTGTTTCTATTTCACAGAAGAGTTTGAGGAGTATTGGTATTAGCTCCTCACTGAAGGTTTTATAGAATTCATTGGTGAATCTATCCGGGCCTGGGCTTTTCTTTGTTGGAAGGCTCTTGATTACTTCCTGTCTGTATCTCGTTGTAGGTTATGGGTTTACTTAATTGATTTATTTCTTCTTGATTCAGTTTGGGAAGTTTATACTTCTCTAAGAACTGATCCATCTCTGTAAAATTTTCATTCTTTAATTAGTAAAGGTTCTGGAAATAGTTCCTTATAATTGTTTGAATATCCTCTGTGCTTGTTGTAATTTTTCCAGTGGAGTCCCTGATCTTACGGATATGAATCTCTTCTCTCTTTTTTTTTTTTTTTGTAAGTCTTGCAAGGGGTCCGTCAATTTTATTTCTATGAAAGATATTTCTTTTTTTAATTTTTTATTATAAAACTGATGTACAGAGAGGTTACAGTTTCATACGTTAGGCATTGGATACATTTCTTGTACTGTTTGTTACCTTGTCCCTCATACCCCCCTCCCCACTCCCCCTTTCCCCCCCCCCTGAGGTGTTCAGTTCGCTTACACCAAACAGTTTTGCAAGTATTGCTTTTGTTGTTGTTTCTCTTAATTTACCCTTTGTCTCTCAATTTTGGTATTCCCTCTCAATTTCCTAATTCTAATACCAGTATACACGGTTTCCAATATACTCAGATAAGATTACAGAGATAGTGTAGATACAATCCAAGAAGGTGATACAAGAACATCATCAACAGTATAAACTACAGATACACATGGGATGTTGAAAGTAGTTACAACTGTGATATAACAATCATTTCCATAAAATGGAGTTCATTTCACTTAGCATCATCTTATGTGATCATAAGATAGGCTCTTGTGATCCTCTGCTGTGGCTTGCCTAATCCTGTGCTAATTATTCCCAATAAGAGAGAACATAGAGTCCATGTTTCTTTGGGTCTGGCTCACTTCACTTAGCATAATTTTTTCCAAGTCCTTCCATTTCCTTACAAATGGGGCAATGTCATTCTTTCTGATAGAGGCATAAAATTCCATTGTGTATATGTACCACATTTTCCTGATCCATTCGTCTACTGAGGGGCATCTGGGTTGGTTCCAGATTCTCGCTATGACAAATTGCGCTGCAATGAACATTGTTGTGCTGGTGGCTTTACTGTGATTTTGTTTGTGGTTTTTTGGATAAATACCCAAAAGTGGGGTTGCTGGGTCATAGGGGAGTTCTATATTTAGCCTTCTGAGGAATCTCCATACTGCTTGCCAGAGTGGCTGAACCAGTTTACATTCCCACCAACAATGAAGTAGGGTTCCCTTTTGGCCACATCCCCTCCAGCAACTGTTATTGTTAGTTTTCTTGATATATGACATTCTTACTGGGGTGAGATGGAATCTCAATGTTGTTTTGATTTGCATTTCTTTTATGGCCAGTGATGTAGAGCACTTTTTCATATGTCTCTTGGCCATTCTCATTTCCTCATCAGAGAAGTCTCTTTGTAGGTCTTTAGCCCACTTGATGAGCGGGCTATTCTTGGCGGTTTTGTTTTGGAGGAAGGTAATTTTTTTAGTTCTGCATATATTTTAGATATGAGGCCTTTGCCCATTGAATGTCTGGTAAAGATCTTCTCCCAGTCTGTGGGATTTCTGTTTATCTTGCAAGCTATGTCTGCCATGCAGAAGCTCTGCAGTTTGATGCAGTCCCATTTGTCCAACCTTTCTTTGATTTGTAGCCTTTCTGGGTCTTTGTTAAGGAAGTTCCGTCCTGTGCCAAGGAGCCCAAGTGTTTCTCCTACTTCTTCCTTTAGTGTTTTCAGGGTGTCTGTTTTGATTTATGAAAGATATTTCTAAGTGGCTTTGTTAAGACCTAAAAGTGCACCTTTGAGACAAGGACAATGGCTCCTCAGAGGACCATATGGCTCCTCTATGACCAGAGCCACTGCAAAACTCAAACTACGTAGCTGAGCTGCATGAGAATCTCCTGATTCACTGGGCCTAAGGAAATAGCCATTCAACACAGACAATTACTCATCCCTTCCCCACTTTGTAAGGATCAAATGCAGATAAAAAAGACTTCTATGTGAATGAGTCAGAGTGTCTCAAAGCAAGTTGCACTCCTCATGTTGATCCTTCAGTACTGTGAAGGCTGCCAGCTTAAATATGACCTCTCTCTCGGGTGACCAAAGGGAATAACCATGTATGGTGTTGTTTGCTAAGGTTTCAACGATGAAAAACAATTATTATTCTTGGCACATGTGTGAAATGGAATTATTTAATAGGTACTAGGTTCCAGGAAAACAGTAGATTTTCCAGTGAGTCCTCAAGCTAAAATTAGATGAAAGTTACCCAACTTTAAACCAATTCTTAAAGAATACACAATTACATTGCTAAACTAGTTCAGTTAAGAAAAATTCATGCAATCCCATGAATATGACTGGAAGCTCACATAATACAGTGTGATTTAGCTTTGTTGTTTTATAGAATATAACTGATTCTCAGGGTGAAGAAATTTGTACAGTGTCTCCTCCTTTATTATGCAACTGATATGGTTTGGTTTCATTTATTCATTCATTTATTTATCTAGTGGTACCAGGGATTTATCTCAAGTTCTCCTGATTGCTATGCAAATATTGTACCACTTGAGGCATACCCTAGTCCTTTTTCCTTTTAGTTTCTTTTTCAAATAAAGTCTAATGCTAACTTTGGTCAGGCTGGATTCAAGCTTCAGTCCTCCTACCTCTGCCTTCTGGCATGTGGTTTCCATCTGAAATGTCTTCCCATGTGTTGGGTATTGCATTGTCATGTGTTGGGTACTGGGCAGTGATGTAAGCTTTAGGAAGGGTTCAGGGGGAGGAAGTTAGGTCATTGGATGTGTGCTCTTAAAAAAGATACTGGGACCCTGACCCCTACTCATTTTTGTTTCCCGTCCACTGCAAAGTAAGCAGCATTGCTCCACCACACACTCCCTGCTGTTATGTTCTGCCTCAACACAAAGCCAGAGGGGTCATGAGGCCCAAGAGTCTATGGCCTGAATCTGTGAATCAAGATGTATCTTGTCTTTTTTATTTGCCAACATTTGGTCACCATGATGGAAAAGCTAACTCAGATAGTAATTACCCTAAGAAATGGTGGTGTGAACACAGAAATGGTCTTTGTTCAAGGGAAGAAGATAAAGATTGAAACCAATTATCATTTTATTTTTTTCAAAGTTTTTTTCAAAGTTATTCTTTTCATAGTTTCCTTTTGGAATATGACCTTCTCTTTTGCCCATCCAGATATAAAATATTTGCCCTCTCTCCCGTGACTTGTTTTGATGCTGGATAATTGTGAGTGTAAACCTTAGGAGTCAGCTGCCTCTGCTTTCGTTGTATGTATGTTCCTCCTTAGAATCCAGCTGCCATATTGTGAGGAAGCCCAGATGACCACATGGAGGATCGCACATGGAACCTTACTGAGACCCACAGCTAACATCCCTGGCTGAGCTCCCAGCCTCCAGCAGGCACCACCTTTGTCAAGGGCAACCTGTGATGTGTATATCATGTTATGCAGAAGACAGAGAGTCACACATAACCCTGCAAGAAAGGGGTTTTCTCCCATAACTACCCATCAGGACTTGGGCAGAAGTGTCTTCAGACAAAGGAAGCAGGTGGCTCAGGCCACACTGTGAGAGAAAACCCAGGAAGTGATCTTCCCTCCACCCAGCTACCGTGCATGTCAGACTCAGAACATACAGAATAGACATGGAAAAATGTTTGTTTGGAAGAAGGTTTGTCTCTAGAAATAGTTCTGGAATGCATACATGTCTGGCACATGGGCAGCTCTTGTTTAGCACCTGCCTCTGGATTGTGGCACCTCCTGCCACATTTGATGCTGGCTTTCCTGTCAAGTTGTCTTTGATGGAACTCAACACATGTCTATAGATGCTCCTCTGTGGCTGAGGAAGTTATGTCCCAGTAAACTCATTGTAAGTTGAAAATAACATAATTTGAAAATATTTTAAGTCGAAAAAACATCTGAATTACTGAAAAACACACTTGAGGTACCAAACCATCCACCCATCCTAGTTCAGTTTTACTTCCCTTAATCATACTCAGAATGTTAACTTCCAATTGGATAAAATCATCTTACACATAGATTATCTTCTAGTAAAATAAAGACAGAGATGGGTATTTTTATTGTTATTATTTCGGGAGGGATGCACATTGAGAGGTGAGAGGGGAAGGGGACACACGCCTAGCAAGCCAGATCAGCTGAATCGACCCTGGTGATCAATGGGGTGACAGATGTCACAGCCAGATCACCCTCACATCCTCTTATTGTTTCATAGATAGAAAATGAGAATACAAAAACACAAAGTACAGAATCAAAGTGAAGAGAGTAAGCTGTCCAGTGGCTCATGTTTGTAATCTTGGGAAGCTGAGATCTGAGGATCACAGCTGGAAGCCAGCCCTGGGGAGGAAAGTTCATGAGACTCTCATCTCCAATTAACCAGCAAAAGGCTAGAAGTAGAGACAGGGCTCAAGTAAGAGAATGCCAACCTTGAGTAAAAAAACTAGGGGATAGTGCCCAGGCTCTGAGTTCAAGCCTCCAACACACACACACACACACACACACACACACACACACACACACACACACACACACACACGAATAACACAATGATCTATAGATAATCAGTTGTTTCTCCTTGTGATCACCTGACTGATGGGAAACTGGAGCCCTGGACCTTCTTACTGCAACCTAGGATAAGGCAAGGAGGGTACCACTTATTACTATGTGGGAAAATATCAAAATCCAAAATTAGAAAGGCACATTCTATTGAGTGCCTATTGTTTCATACCACTGAAGTTCAAGCCATTATAAATCAATGTCACCTAGCCCTCCTCCCTATTGACCATAAATCAGCAGTCACTGGCCAGGCACCAGAATCAATGGAGGACAAGAGGAATAGAGCAGTAGACTTGTACTCTAGAACTTAATCTTAGGTAATTAGTCTTGTCCTCCTATGAAATGGGTCAGAAGAGAATCCACAAACTTGTCCCAGAAGAACATGATAAATGTTCTTGCAAATTGTGACACAGTATTTAGATATGCACCAGGTATTTTTTGTTCCTGTGATGGGGCTTGAACTTTGGGTCTGGGCACTGTCTCTAAGCTCTTTTGTTCAAGGCTGTATCACTTGAGCCCAGGCTTCACTCTCAGCTGATTACTGTTTAATTGGAGATATGAGTCTCATGGACTTTCCTGGCTCAAATGGCATCATTCCTCGGTCCTCAGATCTCAGCCTCTTAAGTAGCAAGGATTACAAGCATGAACCATTGGTACCCAGCATGAATTAGGTATTCAATTGAATCAAATAAAATTGTCAAAGATCATCCATTTTGTACCTCCACTATTATCAATTGTAGATCAAAAATTGTAACTGGAGGTAAAATATGGCAGAAAAGTCTAGTGGCCATTCAGACAGTTCTTGCTAATTTGCCTTTTTGTCTATCAGTGTTCATTAAAAAGTAAAACATGATAATCCTTCTGTATATCATCTCTATAATAACAATAAAAAATAAAAACACCCTTACCATAAAGAAAAATGTGAAACATGACAACTTTGTACTCATTAGTTTCATAAATTCCCAGGTAGCAGTGTGCCTTACCCATCACTGACACCTTAACTATTTTCATCTGACAGCTCCACAAGGAGATAGGATGTTGGAATATGCACAGAGTGTGTTGTCACATCTACACAAAGAGCAGATACTGAGCTCCGTGGCAGGAGTTCTAATCCTGCATTTCTGTAATTCTCTGTGTGACCTTAACATTTCTGTGCCTCAGTTCTCCCATCACAAAATAACATTAATACTAATACCTATTTTTTTCAGTCCCTTTTCTGGAATTAAACACTGTTTCTAGTATTTCTGAATCTTCTGCCGCTATAACAAAATACCCAAGGGAAGAGGGAACACTGGATATAGAAAAGGAAACTTATTTAGCTCAAAGCTTTGGAGACCAAACAGTATAACACTGGTGTTTGTAAGGGTCCTTCTAAATGGTTCACGTTAAGATGGATTGTACCATTGCTGTTTGTTTGTTTTTGTCTATACTCTGGGTCTCTTACTTCCTCGCTCATAGCTGGCACTCTACCACTTGAGACAATCCTTCAGTCAGGCTTTTTGCTAGTTAGCTGGAAGTAGAATTTTGCTAGCTTTACTACCTGGGCTGGCTTGGAACCCAAACACTCATATCTGAGCCTCCTGAGTAGCTACAATTACAGAGCCCAGCTTGGCTTCTTCTTAAGAGATAAATAATAATTATACCTGATATTGTACAAAACAATGTTTATATATATTTACATATATGGAGTAGCTACATTAGGCTTTTAATATATGCCTTTCCTCACTTGTTCAGTGAGAACATATAAAATCTACTCTCAGAGACATTTTTTTTTTTTGGCCAGTCCTGGGCCTTGGACTCAGGGCCTGAGCACTGTCCCTGGCTTCTTCCCGCTCAAGGCTAGCATTCTGCCTCTTGAGCCACAGCGCCGCTTCTGGCCGTTTTCTGTATATGTGGTGCTGGGGAATCGAACCTAGGGCCTCGTGTATCCGAGGCAGGCACTCTTGCCACTAGGCTATATCCCCAGCCCAGATACATTTTTGTATAAAATTGTTATTCATTATAATTATCATTCTGTTCAATAAATCTCTCAACTTCTCCTCCTGACTAATGGAAGTTCTGTGTCTTCCCTCCACATCTCCCCATCCTCCTATCCCAGGCTCTGGGAGTCATTGTTCTACTCTCTGTTTCCATGGGTTGTTGGTTCCATTGCTTGTTTCACATAGTGTCCTCCAGTTTCAGCCATTGGTAAACCAGGTATGAAGAAATCTCTTCCACACACTGACTTTATTTCATTTAAATGTGTTCCTAAAAGTGGCAATGTTGAGTCATATGGTATTTCCATTTAAAAACTTTTTGGTGGTGGTAGGATTTGAACACAAAGCCTAGAACAAAGACTCTGGACTATCAGATTCGGCTTGTTTGTATAACTATAAAAAGTAGGTCAGTGCACGCAGAGGATGAGCAAGAGTGTGAGGGGAGCTCAGGTGTGATGCAGATTTCATTATCTCAATTGTGCTAATGGTTTTGGGAGGACAATGATACCAGCTTTATCAAATGGTACCCTTTCCAGATGTGCATTGTTGTACATTAACCATATGTCAATCAAACTGTTCAAAATAAATGAGGCAGATAGGAAAGTAATGACTGCCTAACCTGGTAAATGAGGTCACAAGTCACAAACCTGCAGAGTAGGATGCTGATTGGACCAATGCTCTGTAAAACCTCAGGAGGCTTCTAGAAATAGATGCATCAGGGCTCTTGGAAGACTGCACCAAAAGTCTCTAGAGTAGAGTGTGGGATACCGGGTTACCCTCCACATTTCTCGGCAGACACTGATCCTCTCTCCACCCCACCCACCATTCCTATTATCCCTGTAAGTAGCTTCTCCACATTTGGCTTTCCAAGAAATGACAGCAGGGCATGTCCCTGCCTGACCACTGCTGTGCTCATCTTGGAAGAAAACAATGACCCCCGTAGGTTCCTCCTATACAGTGACAAAAAAAAAACTAGCTTGCCATGCCCATACATAGCACACCCCCCTTACCTCAGGCAGTGTAAATGGTCCTTTTAAAATTAAGAACACCAGCTATGTGTGTGTATTTTTTGAAACTACCTTAGCTGTATGTAGGTAGCTCTCGCCTGCTATCCTCATTACTCAGGAGGCTGAGATCTGGAGGACTATAGGTTAAAACTAGCCTAGACAAAAAAGTCTGAGAGATTCTAAAAATAACTGCAAAAAGCTGGGCTGGAATCATAACTCAAGTGATACTGTGCTAACCAGGGGAATTAAGAAAGAAAAGTTAGCATTTTGTTAGCTTCTTTTTTAATAGAAACATACAAGATTTCCTGAACTTTAAAAGAGATCTTCCAAATGGAAAGAAGAAAGAAAAGAAAGGGAAGAAGGGAAGAAAGTGAAGAAAACTCCCAAAGGAGATGCTAAACTTAAAATACATGGGGACCTGATAAATTATACAGGACTCTAGGCATTCACCCAGAGTAAGACCAAAGGAAGATATTCTTAGGAAGATCACAAAGACACAATGCCTATGTGCATCTGAGCATATGAAATAATAGTTATCAAAATTAATTCCAGGAAATGGAAACAAAAGGTCTTTTCTTTGTTGCTGTTTTTGTTTTCTTTTTGTCTTGTCTGTTTGTTTATCTGTCTCTGGAAAGGTAAGGGGGCACAGAAATGGAGGGACATTCAGGGAACAAATGCAACAGTGGCACTCACTAGACATTATTTTGAAAATAAACTATGCAACTTGTGGGTGGGGGACAGGAGGGAAAACCTGGGAGAGAGCAAAGGAAGGGATGACATTGTCCAAAAAGAAATGTACTCATTCCCTGACTTATGTAACTGTAACCCGTAGATATACCACCTTTATAATATCAATAAAAATATTATTTTTAATGTTGAGGAATAAAGTACAGGGTGGTGACATAGCTGAATGGATGGGATGTCTGGAGAGGGTAGGGACTGTTAGCTCCTAGATCAAATCCCCTGGGTCTGGTGGCACTGGGGGCTACTGAAATCCCACAGGTGCCTGAAAATTCTGCCAGCCTCTGTCCTCACATTTGCCAGCCCCACAGACTCCCCCAGCTCCCCACACGTTAAGCAGGTCTCTTGGAGTCTTGGCTTTTACCAGTTGACACTTCCTAGGGACCAATACTTAGACCCTCAGTGAACTATCTATGCATCTTTTCTGAGGTGGCTTTGATTTCTCTATATCTCAGAGGGAAAACAGTATGATCTGAGAGGTTTAGTAGCCAGACCCCATTCACACACTTCCTTCCCTATTTTTCCTTGTAGCCAAAATGACAAAAGTGGCTCTCAGAAGCTGTCCAGGCCCAGCCAGAGCAGACCTGAGCCAAGATAGCAGTTTCTTCTCCATCATGGAGTCACCTTGAACCATCAAGCACATGGCTACACAAGCTTGTGTCTAGAGTCCTGTTCTTTGGCGATGGTAGCCCGGTCCTGAGTCATTATTAGAGGTACTTAAGGGCTGGCAACAAAAGAGGAGCCTGTCTTTGGGCCAGAGAGAAATGAGGCCTGATAGGCTGAGTCAGACTCCAGGGCACAATGTGGAGGACTGAGGCTTCACCAGCTCCACACAGTCCTGATGTCATGTAACTTATGTCAGCCCTACTTGGATCATACTGATCAGCTGTGGTGAGGTGCCAAGCGTGCTGACCCTCAGCCAACCCCTGGTGGCTGTGGTCACTTTAAACCTGGACTCAGGATTGTTTCTTCTTTCTTGAGGGGAAAAGTTCTAATATGACTGCATGGCAGATCCCCAAACACTCAGCTCAGATCCTGTGAGCAGGAGGCACACAACATAATTTATGTATTATGGCGGTGTCTCAAAAGGTTGAACGACAGGGTGCCTCATTCTGCGTTCCTAAGAACTGACAATCTAATTATTCTTTCCATGATCCCTTCCCAGCTTGTCCAAACAGACTCCAGACTCATTCCTCCTCACCACAAGTATGCATTTATTTGCAAGACAATGGCGTACAAGCAAAGACAAGGGAAGATGACTTTCTTAGGCCACAGTAATTCTGATCCAGCAATAAAAATTACACTTACTTTAGAAGTTTCCAAAATAGACATAGAAGAAGAAGGTGTGCCTTACTAAGATCCCATACTTGTGATCAGGAAGGACCTCTGTTTATCACAGATGCACAAAATAAGTAAGTAAAACACAAACCAAACCAATTTCTGAGCCTCTACATCAACCCCTCTCAGCTGTGAGGCTTATTGTGGATAATATGCTTCTCATATTCTTTGCTTCTCTCTCTCTCTCTCTGTCTTGGTGTGTATGTGCATGTGCTGCACACAGACACATGCCTGTGCTAGGGCTTGAACTCAGTGAGAGGCTGGGTGCTGTTCCTTAGCTTTTTCACTCAAGCTTGGATTTACCATTGGGTCACAGCTCCACTTCTGGCTTTTTACTGATGAATTGGAGACAAGAGTCTAGTGGACCTTCTTGCCATAAGGGTCTCAGACTCACATGTCTAATTAGCCACTAAAAAGGTGAGAAATCAAAGGGAGAGTGGCAGGACCTGAGTTCGAGCCCCAATATTGGTACACACACACACACACACACACACACACACACACACACACACACGGTGGGGGGAGGGAGGGAGGAAGGGAGAGAATAAGTGTGTATCACTGTCAGTTCACACCTACATTTTTGGAGGAGTCCATCACCACCATTGTAAGAAGATGATGAGTTTGTGGCGAAGAACCCACAAAACTATCCTGAAAGCTATTCCTTCCATTTCTGCCAACTGTAGGGACCAAGAGAGTCCTGGTCCCAGCCCAGGTTCAATCTCACTTGCACTTCTGAACAGTTTCCTTCTGTCACCCTAGAGAAGTCCCTCAGGAGGGTAATTCCCGATCAGATGAGTGTGGACCAAGCAGGCAGCCCCAACAGCCCGCAGTACATGGCCATTTGTCCTGCTAGAATAGCTTCCTGCAAGGTAGAACCGTACACCAAGAGGTGGTGGTGCTGTGAAAATCTCTCAGTGAGACTGAGGCAGCAGTCAAATCACACACCAGACATGAGAGGTGCCCTAGATCTTTGAACCCTGCCAACACTGCAGAAGAGGCTGCTGGACATCTTGCTCCTGGCTCCAGTGGGCCAGATCTGCCCAGGGCTTGTCCCTAGGGCTCTCTCACTGCTGTACACCTGCCCCTTCCTGGGGGGAAGGGGGAGGGCTGCAGCATCTATTTCTGTGCTCATCTCCAACAAGGACACTAGGGGGCAGTCATCTGCCACTGTAGGAATTGAATTTCCCACAGAGCCTGAGCAGGGTCCCTCATTTGACAATTCCAACTCCTTTGGAGTAACACTAAACTTGACCTGAATAGAACAAGACCATTGGGTTCTGCTACTTATACATGGCCTGGCTCTGGACAGAAAATATTGTGTGGCATAGTTGGCTACAAACTTGCTGAACAGGAGGATAGTATTTTTGGTCTCAAAGCAGAATTCACAAGTCACTGGCCTGGCTCAGGCTGAGCCAGCTATAGCAGAACAAAATTAGAAGGGGGTTGTTTATAAGTAGATTTCTAGAAATGCACACATCATTGTATTTTCTTGTCATTTGTTTTTATATCTTCCTCTTGGTCCCCTCATATACTTTTCTCCCAGCAAAAACTGAAGTGTCTGCTTTCTTGGCAATAAAATGATTAGGCACCAAGCAAAGAGGGGCCTGCTGCTCTGGGGGAAGAAGGGGCTGGGAGGTCCTGGTGGAGTTAGGGCTTCTTAGAAATGCTCATCTGCAGGTCTCTCAGGGCATTGAAATTAATTTGAAGCAATAACCCCAGGCAGCATTGCAAATGCCAGAAGGCAAAACATTTATGAAGAGTCCACTGGTTATGAACAGAGACCACTGGCTTACAAAATGTAGATTTAAAAAAAAAAAAAAAGGTAAGCCAAATACTGGTGTCTGTAATCTTAGCTGCTCAGTAGGCTGAGATTTGAAAATTGCAGTTCAAAGCCAACCCAGGCAGGAATATCTCTTATCACCAATTAAGCACCAAAAAGCAGGACGTAGAGGTGTGGCTCAAGTGGTAGAGTGCTAGCCTTGAATAGAAAAGCTAATGGACAATGTCTAGCTCCTGAGATCAAGTCCCAATACTGCAACGCAAAGAAGGGAGAGGGGCTGAGGAAATGGCCTAGTGGCAAGAGTGGCAAGAGTGCTTGCCTGGTATACATGAAGCCCTGGGATCAATTCCCCAGCACCACATATACAGAAAACAGCCAGAAGTGGCGCTGTGGCTCAAGTGGCAGAGTGCTAGCATTGAGCAAAAAGAAGCCAGGGACAGTGCTCAGGCTCTGAGGAGGAGGAGAAGGATGAGGAGGAGAAGAGAGAGAGAGTAAGAAAGAGAGAGAGAGGTAAAAGAGAAAGGGAGGCCATTTGAGCACAAAAAAATGAGGGAAAGTTCAAGGTCAGCTGAGTGATGTGGCTGTAGGATGACTCACTTGTGCCAGCCTCACAGCCAGGACTTCCCGAAACTAGGGGGTGGCAGCCAGTCCGTGTAAGGCTGTCAAAGTCTACTTGTCTGGGCCAGAGAAAGGCCTTCCGAGGAGGCTCTGGGGAAGTGCTGTAGCCTGCCAACCCAGCCCCCAGCGCAGAGCCTGCATCTCTGAAGGCAGGGACCTCACACAGGGTAGCCCCATTATAATCCTTCTGCAGCTCCCATGATGCCACACACAGGCCCCCTCCTGCAAGGACAAATTTGCATTGCAGAGGGGAACTGTGAGTCTGTGGGGGAAGTTTTGGCATAGGTTTTGTTATGTGCACGGAGACAGGCATGTTAGGTGAGATTAGGAAGTGTGCCTCTGACTGGAATATTGGGATGTACTGCAAGTATCATGGGGAAGGAGGTACCCAAGGGGCAAGCCATGTGCACAGGCCACAGGGCCAGCTGGGGACAGGACAGGAACTGCCTTTGCTGCAAATAGAGGCCCACCCGCTTCAGGCACTGTTGGCTTTCTTGGCCTCCTACCCAACCACAGGAGCCTCAGCTCCCCAGCTCAATGGTCCATAGAAGCCATGCTATTATTTATTGTGAGGGTGTCACTGCAAAAAAGCTGCAGCCACTAGGCCTGGCCTGGGATTCCATGAGTTCCCCTGGGAACTTCTGCTTTTGTTGAAGGCCAACACTGAAAAACAGTCCCCCATGCGAAGCTTCCAGCCAGCCCTTCAGTCACTAAAGGCTGTCTGTTTGAGGACAGGTCTCTTCCCACTGCAGAGATTGAGCCTGTGGCTCCCTTCCTCCCCAGACTGGGTGTCCAGCACCCACACGAGGGAAACTGGGTGATCACTCTAGGGGCTGAGTCATTAGCTGGGAGTGCAAAGAAGGTTCATACCAAGAGTGAGCAGGCACTGGGGGATGAGCTGTTCTCCCGAGCCTTGTGCAGGAATGTTCTGTTTTGCATCCTTCTCCTCCAGGGCTTCACAGAGACGGGAACAATAAAAGAAGAATTACAGTCAGAAGCCAAGTGTCGCTGTCTGTCAAAGGGGCCTGAGAGGGAAAGGTATTGTATGGTTCTCCTGGAGAAGGGGCTCCAAATGGGGTCCCAGAGTAAAGGCTTACACAGCTATCTGCTAACACATGAGAGATCAGAGTGGGATTTCCTAGAGTTCTCGCTCCCCACAAAGTACAAAGAATTCCATGGTGTGGTGTTTCTTCAGCCTCTTGTACCCAAGTAGCTCAGACAGCCTCTGCTAAGAACTTGCCCACACTCCACCCAGCAGCCTTCTTCCTGTCCAAAAAATGGCCCTGGGTCATTTGTAAAGCAAATCTCTTTCATCTAGTGACCTGGACACAAGATCCACATTGGAAGCCAGAGCCAAGGGAAGAGGAAAACTTATCCAAACACCTTACAGGAGCCCTCCTCCAGTATGCACAGAAAGGGGCTAGCCCAAGATGCTATTGATCCTCAGACTAGGGTTTCTCTTGTAGCAGAGGAAATAGCCTGGCACATTCCTATGTCCTCGATGCTCATCCAGATATGAGCTGCCAGCCCCAGAACCACACTGGCACTTTGGATCTAGGCCTGTGCCTGGAACATTCCCATCTATGCCACCTGAGTGAGGCTGGCCAAATGGGGAGGACTCAAATGTCCATCTCTGCATATGCCAAACCAAGTTGCCAGGCATCCAAGCTGGGCGTGGAGGGGGACGGGGCAGGAAGGAGCGCTATGGTTTGATGTGGGGCTAACATCCTCCCTGCCACTCTCTGAACAACCATCTCAAATTCCTAGACCAGCACACTCCTGTAATCGCAGACAAACCTCTCCTAAAGTCATGGTCCCAGAACCTAGATACTCAGCAGACCCTGAGCAGAAGGACAGCCCTCTGCAGGGGAAGGCGGAGAGGGAATGGCCCTCTATGTTGAGAACACACTTACACCAAAGAGTTACTGTCCGCTCACAAGAAGCCCAAGTGTTGATGGACCCTGTGGGTTTTAATCTGCTGGATCAAACAACCGGACGGTAGCTGTGTCTTTATGAGCATTCCCACTAGCTTGTCTGTACAGGACATCCTCCCATTCCTACTTTTATTCTGAACACTGTCATACATCAGTAGCACCATGAACCCTTGAATTCCTCACCCAGGATCCCACAGTGCTGACTGTTCTGCTGTTCCCCACCCCCCACCCCCCACCCCCCACACCTCACCACCACTTAATTTTCCTTCACTCCTTCATTCCTCCTTTGTTTCCATATCTTTTTGTCTGTTCTTTCCTCTCTTTCTCTCTGTCTCAACTCTTTGTATCTCTCTGTCTATCTCTGCTTCTTTCTCTTTGTCTCTGTCTCTCTTTGTTCCTCTTTTTCTTTCTCTGTTGTTCCTTCCTCTCTCCCTGCTTCCATCCTTCTCTCTCTGCCTCTCACCAGGCCAATGGTATCCCAGAGTTTCTCAGAATGTGAGGTCCCATTTGAACACCCAGACCCAAATATTTTCTCATTCATTTACATCCCCTTCTCCATCATCCCCACCAGTGAGTTACTTTGTTATGGGGCTGATGGAACCATTTTTAGTTAGATTCACTTCCCCAGGCAGAACAAGAAGCTCCTGTTGTGGATGCTGCCATTGCCTGAGCTCCCCCGAGCCTCCTGCTCCCAAGATGGCTGAGGGGGTCTGCTCCCCAGGAAGGTGATCTGCACTCAGCACTATAGGGAGGCTTTCTCACATGACTTCTTGTTGGGGATTCGGTTTGGCCTTGAAGGGGGAAGGGCAATGAGAGCTCCCCAGAGGCTGCCCTTCCCCCAGCCCTGGGACAGTGTGGAAGGTAGTCACTCCCACCTTCGGGCTTCAACCAGAAGAGAAGCAAAGCAGCCCCCGCCTCTCGGCTCCGCCACGTGTGTAATGGCGGAGACCCGGTCCTTGGGGGGGCTGTGGTCTCCGCCCATAGAGGAAGTTCCCTGATATCACCTGATGGACAGCCCACTAGCCAGTCGCTAAGATCCAGTAGCCCCTCTCCTTCATGCGCCTCTGGGGGTATAAACTGTTAGCCCCTCCCTTGAATAAACCAGAACATCCCTAAGGCTTTCTCCGGGACTCCCACACACCCGTGTCTTCCATGTGACTATGCGCCACCTGAGGCTACCCATGGACTCCGCTCCCGCAGTTATTTCCCTACTGGCCAGGGGGATGTGAGAGGGCGGTAGAGGACTACACATGGAAGAGGCAGAGAAGCCCAGCCCCCCCCCCCCCACGTGGATGGGGGGTAGAGCGAAGCCCGGCAACTTCTGACTGCAGGTGATTAGTGAGCATGTGAAAGTTGGCATGCACAGGACGGGAGCACACTCCCACTCCCCTCCCCCCCCCACCCAAGAAAGGAGCCGACAAAGCAGGCTGCAGTACCTGACCGGAGAGTCTGCTTCACCCACCGCACCCAGAAGCCTCTGCCCAGAATCCGTGGCCAGCTCTGCTTCTAGGTGAGCAGCCACCATGGCCAATCCTCAACAGGTAACCAGATGTGTGGGCAGAGTAACCAGGCTGGCAGTGTGTGGGTTTCCTGAGGAGATGAGGGGAGATAGATGGCAGTGAGCTAGAACTTTCCCTGGAGTACTCAGCACCTGAGGGAAAGCAGACCTGTACACTGGTATGGCAGAACACTTCACAGGTGGCTTGACAGATGGTTTGTGTACTTTTCTATATTCCATAGTTAGCAAATCTGCAAGAAGCTTCTACTCTTTAGGACTTGTTATTTAAACAAAGACTCAGCAGGATATCTGACATTCCCTTTTCTCAAGAGAAAAATCAAATGGAACCAGGCATGGGCGGCTCATGCCAGTGTTCGTAGTTATTCAGGAAGCAGAGATATAAGAGCTTGGAATCAACCTGGGCAGACAACCATGAGACTCCTATCTCCAATTCACCAGCAAAAAGCCAGAAGTGGAGGTGTAGTTCAAAGTAGTAGAGCACCATCCTTGGGCCAAAAAGCCAGGCAAGAACACAATGGTATGAGTTCAACCCCCAAAATGAGCAAAAGAAAAAAATATATATACTAAATGGAAAACCAATCATGAATAGATAGACACATACCCAAAAGGGTGGGTACTGTGGAGTCATGCTGTACTTTAGACATGGCTTTTAGAGCCTACAAGGACCCCCTGGGGGCTGAGAACCCCCATTCAGCCCTGAGGTGTAAATGGCTTCCTCCTCTGACTCATAGCATCTCTGTTTCTGGATCTTCCTGGACTTCCAGCCACAATCCAAGGTCCTGTGTGGTCTTCTGCCTTCAGACACCCACCGCTTCCCCACTAGCTCTCCCTGAGCTGGTTTCTTCTGCACATTCCCAGCAGAGAGGCTCTGAAGCTTCTGTCTGTCTGAGTCAGCATCTGTCCCAACACAGCTCAAGGATGGCCAGATGGCAAGTCACAGGTAAAGGGACAGACAAACACATTTGCTTCTGGTTCAGGCTTAACCCCTAGAGTATGTTGTCTCCTCTCTAGAGTCTTGAGTTAGAAAAGTAAGCAGCAATGTCTGGAATATACTAGAAGTAGATGTTTTGACAACTCTGGATTGGTCATGGGATTGCTATTTCTAATTGCCTCTACATCCAGGCACAAGCTTCTCCATTCTTTTGATGGGGTGCAGTGCTATGGCTTGAACCCAGGGCTTGGGACTGTCTTTTACCTTTTTTGCTTAAGGTTGTCATTCTTGCATTTGAGTTACAGCTCCATTTCCAACTTATTGCTGGGTTAAATGAAGATATGTGTCTATCTGATTTTTCTGCCTGGGCTAGCTTCAAACCATAATCCTTAGATCTCAACCTTCAGAGTAGCTACATTTATAGGCACGATATGTTAGTATCTGGCTGATTTCTATCCTTGAGGAAATGTTTCTTTCAAACTGTTAAGTACTTATGCAGTTACAATCACAAATCAAAGCCATGCCTAGGAAGACCACTTGGAGGAAAGATATCCCACACTCCACAAGATGTAGGTTTCAGACCCTGATCCATTTAATAGAGATTTAATAGCGATGACTCAAGAGATAGTTTATATCTCACCCATCCAAAATATGAACAATATTAAGATTCAAGTGTAAATCAGTGTGCTACAGTGCAGATGAAATTATAATAATATATGTTTATAAAAGTCTATTCTATGACAGATTCTGTTCTGCACAATTTACATATTGGTTTGTTTTTTTTTTTACTCATTCTACTCTTACAATACCCTAGGACAGTTAAGGACACTAGTTTACAAATTGCTTAAGTAACATGGTTCGCACGGGAATATAGCTCAGGGGTAAAGTATTTTCCTACCAAGTGCAATGCCCTGAGAAAAGAATAGACAATAACATAATATGTTGGCTGTGGTTTGAGTGTTGAATGACCCTCAAAGGCCCATGTGATCATGGGTCAGTAAAACAACCAATGATACTGCTGGGTGGTAGAGAAACCTTAAGAGTGAGGACCATGCTGAGCACTGGAGCTTTATGCTTGTAATCCTACCTACTCAGGAGGCTGAAATCTGAGGATTGCAGGTCAGGGCCAGCCCAAGAAAAAAAATCTTTGAGACTTGTATCTCTAATTAACCAGCAAAAAGCTGGAAGTGGAGCTATGCTTCCAGAGACAGTGTTCAGGCCCTGAGTTCAAACCCTAATATTGATGACAACAACAGAAGGAGGTGGGACTAAGAGGGAGTTCTTTAAGTTATTGAAAGTGTGCCTAGAAGGGGGATATGTAACACTAGTCTGTTTCTTCCTTTCGTTTCCACTGAGCCATGGGGTGAACAGGATTCCTCCTCCACATAAGTCACGATTGTGTATTGCCATGGGCTCAGAATAACAGGCCAACCAGGCATGGACTGAAACATCCAAAACTGACCCCCCAAAAAAAACACTTTCTCTTTTTTTTCCTGTTTAGGTTGATTTATTTCAGGGTGTTTTTTTTTTTGAGAGGTGGGGCTGTGTGTGTGTATGTGTGTGTGTGTGTGTGTGTGTGTGTGTGTGTGTGTGTGTGTGTGTGTGTGTTAGTACTAGGGCTTGAATTCAAGGCCTGTGTGCTATACTTTATTTATACTCAAGGCTGGCACTCAACCACTTGAGCCACAGCTCCTCTGATGGCTTTTTTCTAGTTAGTTAGAGGTAAGAGTCTCATAGTCTTTTCTGTCTGAGCTGCCTTTGAACTGGGATCCTCAGATATCAGCCTCCTGAGTATCTGGGATTATATGTCTGAGATACCAGAGTCTGGCTTAAGGTTTTTACAGTACTAGATCACTGAGAATGCCCTGTGTCACCTTGGAGGAATGAAAAAGAGATGCAAATCCACGGTGCATAGTCCTGAGTTGACTTCAACCAGCTACACACCATTGCTCTACCTGAGACCCAAGCTTTCACTTTGTACATCAGAAAGATTATGTGTGGTTAAGAAAGAGTTCAGGAGAAAGAAGCTAGATTGATTTCTTTTATTTTAAAATTCAAATCTAATTCATCAAAGGAAGGAAATGATTTGCAAAGCTTTCATTTTCTTTAACCTATTGGAATCTTTGAGTTCCAGTTTTGAGTGTCTTTGAAAACTTCACAGAAATCCCTCATGCTTTATCAGTAATTTTTAACTGTCTATGTGAGTGGAATGAGTAGACATGTTGCCAAAGAATATCAGCAAGTTGTCACAAATCAAACCCACATGTTCAAAACTCTCGTGTGTTTCTGCACTTGAGTCATCTGAAAGACAGAGGATGATGGCAGGCTTCTCTGAGGGCCTGAGGTCTGTCTCACAGCACCTGCTTTGTTTCCTTCTTTCTTACATTTTCTCCAAGTCAACAGTAGGAACAAGCATGAGTTAGTTACTCTGCTGGCATTTCCAATCTGTGTAAAAGGTTATCCAAAGGAGTTTATGACGCAAGTGCAGAATTTTCTTCTGGGCTCTCAAGTTTCTTGTGAATAATGGATAGCTGTTCTTCATTCTCTCACCTTCCAGCCAAATTGGGACTCCAAGTTTGTACAAATCTAAGTTAATGTCATGACACCTCTTTCTGGTAACATTTGTCCTCAATTTGCTCAACCTCTCCAAGCCTCAGATTTTCCATGTGGGTTTGTCAGTTTTCTGTCACTATCACAAAATAACTGAGGGAATTCATTTATAAAGAGTGAAGGCTTGTCCTTGCCTCACAGTTTTGGAAATCCAGTCTATGATTAACTACACCTGTTGCCTTGAGCCTGTGAATAGGTAGCACAACATAGTCCAAGCATGGAGCAAAGCCAAGCCACTCCCCTTACAGGAGAAGAAAAGACAGGAAAGGAAAGAGGTCACATTATACTCTTTAGGGACATGCTCCTAATGACCTAAAGACATCCCAGTAGGCCCACCTTTTACAGGTTCCACCATCTCCCAATTGGGCCCCTCTGGGAACCAAGTTTTTAATATATGGATCCAAATGACGTTCCATCTCTACATTGGGTACAGTAAGATCTATGCCCATTTCAGAATGTCAAGGACATTTATCTCTGGCCATTGTTTCCCAGCAAAGCTTTCACATGGCCAACAACAGAACAGCCAGTCTGTTAGGGAGGGTCAGTCTATACTCAGTGATGCAGAGAAATTAGTCTCACAGGGCAGAACTAAGACCAGTAGTGGGACAGGATCAAGAGCGGTTCAACACTCAGAAGGTAATGTCTACACACTGGAATCAATTGAGCATGGATTTCCACCAGAAGTGATGGGTTGTATCAGGAAGTATTAAAGACAGAGTGGTTGAAGAAGAATGTATTGTGGAATGTGTGGAGACAGTTCTTGGATTACATTTAAAAAATAAAACTAAAGGACTTACTATGGGTGGTATTTAAAGTAGCACAATCCCACAGTGACCCCCAAAATACTCTTACCCCTAAAATGGTAACTTCCCTCATAGACTCATATCAACACCTGTAATCGTCTTATTTACTCATTGACTTCTTTCACTTTACTTGCTTGTAACAGTGAGTTCCATGAAGGCAGGCCTTCTCCAGGCTTTACTTCCACCACCAGCCCATGGTGAGCACTACTAAGTTTATACTTCACAGAAAAAGGAACAGAGTCAGTGAATGATTTCTAAGATGCTTTTTGCTTCTGATTCAGTGAGGCATTAGGCTACCCTGAGTATGCTTTGAAAAACACAAAGATGTTCTTTTGGCACAATGGGCAAGAAAAAGAAATAAAAAGAAAAGAAAATGTAAACTATCTTTATTCACAGATGGCATTGTTTCCAATATAGAAAATCCTAAGTAATCCACAAAATAATCTATCACAGCTGTTAAACAGAAGCTGCCTAGAGCTGCCTACAGGCAATGCTAAAGAGAGTTCTTCAAAATGAAGCAAAAGCATGATTAACAGCAGCATGAAAGCATAGGAAAGCATAAAAGTATAAAAATCCATGGGTAAATTAAGTATGTAAATAAATACGAACTATTAGAATTCTATGGTAAAGTATATAAATGATTAGAGTTAAGAGACTAAAAGTATTAAGAATATCTATAACTATAAAACTTATTCATGAATATACAATATGGGGAATACAAATTGTAATGACAGTCATATAAATGGAAGGGGAAAGGAAGAGAGCCTTGTATCTGATTGAAATAAAGTTTTCAAGCCAGGCTCTGATGGCTCACTTCTATAATACTAGCTACTCAGGAGGCTGAAATCTCAGGATCACAGTTTGAAGCCAGCCTGGGCATTAAAGTCCCCATGAGACTCTTATCTCTAATTAACCACTCAAAAACCAGAGGTGGCACTGTGGCTCAACTAGTAGAGCTCTAGCCTTGAGCACAAAGAGGCTCAGGGACAGTGTCCAGTTCAAGCCCCACAAACAACAACAACAACAACAAAGAATGAAATAAAGTTTTCAGCAATTTAAAATAAATGGCTATAACTATATGATATTGTATGAAAGCCTCATGGTAACTGCAATAAAAACATCTGTAGTATGTAACGGAATCAAAATATTGCAAAACAATCAACAAGTCATAAAAGAAGAAAGCGAGAGAGACAAACTACAAAATGCTCAGAAAATAATTAATAAGATGGCAATGATAATTTCTTACCAATCAATAATACTTTAAATGGACTAAAGTTCCTAACCAAAAGACTAGAATAGCCCAATGGACTTAAAAATGAAAACAAGATCCAATTAAGCACTATCTAGAAGAAACTAACTTCAGATTTAGTGGAACACAGGCTAAAAGTTAGACGATGGAAAAAGATACCTTGCAAGTATAAATCAAAAGGAAACAGAGGTAGCTGTACTTTTATCAAAAGAAAAAAAATGACTTCAATCCAAAACTTGTCACAGTAGATAAATATCATTATATGATGATAAAAGAATCTATTCATCGAGAAAGTATCACAATAATAATTGTTTGTGTAAAGACAAATATAGACTCAGCAGGTCACCTAAATATATAAACCAAATATTACTAGATCTGAAGAGAGGAATTATCAGCAATATAATACTAGTAGAAAACTTCATTACCCCACATTTAGTAATAAATAGACCATCCAGGCAGAGTCTGTAAGGAAACAACTGAACTAAATAACACAATAGGACAAATGGGCAAACAGACATATTTAGAATACACCACCCAACAGTAACATAATACACATGTTTCCAGGACAGATGACATGTCACATGAAAAAAATCAAGCCTTATCAAATTTAAGAAGACTGAACTTATAGCAAGTATCTTTCATTTGACAGAAAAGTAAAACTAAGGACAAATAAGAGAAGGAGATTTAAAACATTCACAAATATATGTAGAAGTTAAACATGATTTTGAATAAACATTGGAGAAAAGAAAAAAAAATAACTGAAGGTAGATTAGAAAATGTCTCCAGAAAAATAAAAATAAAATTACAGCATATATATACTTGTGTGACACAGTACACACAGTTGTGAAATGTTTATAGCAATAAATATTATGTTCAAGAAGAAGATATGAATCAACGATCTAACTTTAACCTCCAGAAAAGTAAATGGGAGAAAAGGCTAAGCCCAAAGTCATAATCAAGAAGGACATAAAAAAGACCAAAGAAAAAGAAAAAAAAAGAAGAAATAAACGAAATAGACAACAGAAAAATACAATAGAAAAGGGAAATTGAAAATAGAAAAAAATACAATAGAAAAGGGAGAAAAATGAAGAGTAGGTTTTTTTTCCAAGCTAACCAAATTTCTAGTCTAACTAGAAAATAGAGAAAACTCATAATCAGAAAAGCAAATGATGAATAATTTTATTCCAACAAATTTAATGACAGATTGCTGAATAATTCCTACAAACTTCAAACTCCAAGAATTAAATAGAAACATAGGAAATCAGAACAGACCAATAAGGAAGCCTTATTCAAATCTCTTAACTGGAGACTGAATCAGTCATTGAAAAACTTCTTCCAAAGAAATCCCAGGACTGGACCAGATAGCTTTACTGGTGAATTCTAGGGACAATTTAAGAAACAATTAGCACTCGTCAAACTTAAACGCTTCCAAAAACATAATAAAAGATGAAAGAACATTTCCAAGATTATTTTATAAGGCTAGTGTTACCTGATACCCAAACCACAATGACACTACAAGAATGGAGAACTAGGGCTGGGAATGTGACTTAGTGGTAGAGTACTTGACTAGCATGCATGAAGCCCTGGGTTCAATTCCTCAGTACCACATAAACAGAAAAGGCCTCAAGTAGCACCGAAGCTCAAGTGATAGAGTGCTATCCCTAAGCAAAAGAGCTCAAGGACAGAGCCCAGACCCCGAGTCTGGGACTTGAGTCCCAGGACTGGCAAAAAAAAAAAAAGGAATGGAGAACTAGGTTGGCATCAGTGGCTCATGTTTATAATCCTAGCTGTTCTGGAGGCTGAAACCTGGAGGATTGTGGTTCAAAGCTAGCCTGAGCAGAGAAGTCTGAAAGATGATGTCTGCAATCAACCAGAAAAGTGCTAGACTGGAGGTATGGCTGAAGTGGTAGAACACCAGCACTGTGTACAGGTATGTTCAGCTAGCATGTTGTCCTGAATCCCAGTCCTAATGCCAGCACCAAAATAAAATAGAAAACAGTAGATACTCTGTGATGTTGTGTATCCCTGACAAAATAGATACAAAAAAAAATAGCAGGACATTAGCAAATTCTTATTTGGAACATTATATAATGTGTATATATGTCAAAGTATCATTGGTATCTCATATATACATATAAAATTTATGTGTCAACTGAAATTTAATTACTTTATCAAAATATTGGAAAGCTGAGTTCATCAACATAATGGAAACCTTATATATCAGTTATCATTGATATTCAAGAACAGGTCAACCTGTGCATATCAGTAATTGCAACATACCACAATAACAGAATGAAGGATTCAAACTATATGATCATCTCAGTTGAGTGTTAGTGGCATATGCTTATAATCCTAGCTAGTCAGGAGCATAAGAGTACACTAGACTTCCTCTCCAAAATAACCAATAAAAAGCAGGACTGTGGTTGTAGTTCAAGTGATAGAGTGCCAGCTTGAGTCCAAAGCCCAATACCACCCAAAACAAACAAACAAAAAGATCATCTCAATAGATGTAGGGAATTTATTTAAATATTTACCTAATCTTTCGTGATGAAACCTCTCAACACACTGCACCTAGAAGGAATTTATCACAATGCAATAAAGGACATACATAGCTAGCATTATACTCAATGGTTTAAAATGGAAAACACTTGTATTCTGCATAGTACTGAGTCATAGCCAGAGCAATAAAACAAGATGATGGTGATGATGATGTACAGAGAGAGAGTTAGAAATAGATGAATTCAGTGAGCTTGCATGATATAAGACCAACATATGAACATTTTTGGTTGCATTACTTCTTTATGCTAATTATGAACTATCATCCAAGTAGGAACTTAAAGAAAACTTCATTTATTTAGGATATCACCAAAAAGAGTAAAATATTTAGGAATAAATTTAACTCAGGAAGGGAAAGACTGGAACAGTGAAAACTACAAAAGAGTCATGAAAGAATTCAAGGAGCTAGGAGTTGATGGAATGCCATCCTGTTCGTGGATAAGACTAAATATCACTGAGACAGCCATGTTTACTTAGGGCTACCTACCTGCAAAGTCAATACAATCTCTAGCAAAACCCCAATGGAATTTTTACAGAAAAATTTAAAAATCCTAAAATTCATGACAAAGACATTTTGAGAAAGAAGAGCAAGGCCAGTGGCATAATACTTCATAATTTCAAAATATATTCCAAAGCTATGTCAACAAAATAATGTGATACTATAATAAGAGACATCTAGACCAATGGAACATAATAGAAAGTCTCCAAGTCAATTCACACAATACAGTCAACTTACCTTGAACAATACCAAGAAGGAACACTAGGGAAATGAATGGTGATGAGCAAACTGAAGGCATATATGCCTTTTTACTTATTTGATGTTGCCTCAAGTCCAATTTAATTAAAGATTTTAGCAGAAGACATAAAACTATGAAGTCCCAGAAGCAAATACAAAGGAAAGGTTCATGATATTGGTCTTGGCAATAATTACTTAACTATGACAAGAAAAGCAGAGAAAGGCTATCTGGTCTGCAAGAAACTAAAACTCGTCTGTCAATCAAAGGAATTGATCCCCAGAACGACAAGGGAACTCATGAAACAGGAGAAAAATATCTGCAAACCATGTCACTGATCAGGATCAATATTCAAAATATACCAAGAACTTCTTCAAGTCGGTAGTAACAAAACAAAACATCAGTAGGCTAGAGAATTGAATAGAAGATATTTCTCCAAAGAAGACAAGTAAGTAATTGGCTGGCATATTCAGCATCATTACTCATTAAGGAAATGCAAATCAAAACCACAATGACCCATCATGTCAGACCCCACACCTCAAGCCTTTTCTGATGACTGGAAATGTAAAAGAAAGGCAATGAGCATTAGTGAGAATGTGGAAAAATGGGAATCCTTGTAGGTTGCTGGTGGAAACCTAAGAGTAGTGAGCTGCTATGAAAAATAATGCAAAAGTCATAAAAAATTAAAAAATATTACTTCCACATGATCAAGCAATCCTACTGCTGAATATATATCCAAAGAAACTGAATCAGGGTCTCAAAAAAAAAAAAAACTACCTCAAAATTTACCACACCATGCAGAGCTTCTGCACAGCAAATGGCATAGCTTGCAAGATAAATAGAAAGCCCACAGGTTGGAAGAAGATATTTACCGGCCATACAACAGACAAAGGCCTCATATCTAAAATATACATAGAACTCAAAAAATTAAATTCCTCCAAAAAAAACTCTCAAAGAACCAACAGCCCCTCAACAAATGGGCTAAAGACCTGAAAAGAGACTTCTCTGGAGAGGAAATGAGAATGGCCAAGAGACACATGAAGAAGTGTTCTACATCACTGGCCATGAAAGAAATTCAAATCAAAACAACATTAAGATTCCACCTCACCCCAGTAAGAATGTCCATTACCAGGAAAACTAATAATAACAAATGCTTGAGGGGATGTGACAAAAAGGGAACCCTACTACATTGTTAGTGGGCATGCAAACTTGTTTAACCACTCTGGAAAGCAGTATGAAGGTTCCTAAGAAGGCTAAACATAGGGGCTGGGGATATAGCCTAGTGGCAAGAGTGCCTGCCTCGGATACACGAGGCCCTAGGTTCGATTCCCCAGCACCACATATACAGAAAACGGCCAGAAGCGGCGCTGTGGCTCAAGTGGCAGAGTGCTAGCCTTGAGCGGGAAGAAGCCAGGGACAGTGCTCAGGCCCTGAGTCCAAGGCCCAGGACTGGCCAAAAAAAAAAAAAAAGAAGGCTAAACATAGAGCTCCCCTATGACCCAGAAGCCCCACTTTTGGGCATCTGCCCAAAAGATTACAAGCAAGACCACACTATGTTCATCACAGCACAATTTGTCATTGCTAAAATATGGAACCAACCCAGATGCCCCTCAGTAGATGAGTGGACCAAGAAAATGTGGTACATATACACAATGGAATTCTATGTCTCTGTCAGAAAGAACAACACTGCCCCATTCATAAAGAAATGGAAGTACTTGAGGAAAAAAAAAATCATACTAAGTGAAGTGAGCCAGACCCAAAGAAACATGTCTACGATAGTCATAGCAGAAGACCATAATAGCTCAATAGCTATGCTCATGTGAACACATAAGATGATGCTACATGAAATGGACTCCAAGTTATGGAAACAACTGGTATATCATTGTTGTAATTATTTTCAACATGCCATGTGAAACTGTACCTTTTTTTTTCCTATCTCATGTTTGCTTCCCGTGGTTTCACCCCTGCTATCACTGTAAGTGATCTTAGTACCCCAGATACTGTATATACGTGTAGTGGAACTAGGGAAGGGAAAGGGAATGCCAAAATCAAGAGACAAAGGATAAAAAGACAATCCATTGCAATAGTGATACTTACAAAACCAATTAGTGTAAACCAACTGTACAACACATGGGGAGAAGGAGGGAATGGGGCATGGGGGAGGGGGGAAATGAGGGAGGAGGTAACAAGTTGGATAAGAAATGTACTTGCCTTACATATGAAACTGTAACCCCTCTGTACTTCACTTTGATAATAAAGAAGAAAAAAATTATCACAAGATTATTCACAATAGCCAACATTCAGAAACAAGTCTAAAGGTCTACAGACAGATGAATGGATAAAGAAAATGTGCTACTTATGTACAATGGAATACATTAAATCCTAAACTGGGAAAGGGTTCTGCAGTTATACCAACATGACTGAGCCTGAAGGATATTGTGTTAAATGAATAAACAAGGACAAACGCAAAAAGGCAGCTAGTTCACAATGTTGCTTATGTGAGTGATGTAAAACAGGCAAACTCATAGAAATGGAAAGTAAAAGAAGGTGGTAGCCGTCGGGGATGGTGTGGGACTGGCAGGGGCAAGCTAGGCATATAAAGTTAGAATTATGTAAATTGTAAGGTTTTAGAGATCTGTTGTACTATACTTTCCCTCCTACTTAACAACAAAAAAGAATAGCAAAACCATGGATAGTCTACTTAACTTTTCAAGATGTCATCATGTATTGTGTGTGTGTGTGTATATGTTTGTGTATGTCTGTGTGTGTTTGTGTCTGTCTGTGTGTTGTTACTAGGTCTGGAACTCAGGGAATCATGTTCTTCCTTGGCTTTTTCCCTCAAGGCTGGTGCTTTACCACTTGGGCCACACCACCACTTCTCAGACTTTTCCTGGTTAATTGGAGTCTCCTGAACTTTACTTCCTAGGCTGACTTTGAACCACAATCCTCAGATCTCAGCCTCCTAAGTAACTAGGATCACAGGCTTGAGCCACTAGTGCTTAGCTTCTTATGATTATTTTGAAACTTAATATAATCCTATTAATCAAGTTTTGTTTTGTGGTTTTACTTATTTTTTTTCTGTTGAGAAAACCCTGACAATTTTAAGGTTATAAATATTTTTCTCTTATATCTAATTTTTTTTACTTCTGCTTTTCCTGTCCAGGTCTTAATCTACTTAGAGTGATGTTAGGCTTCAATTTGAGATGGACATTTAATTTCATCTTTCCCAACACCTCCTTTCATACTGACTAAACTGTCTCTCATTTTCTGTTATTCCTAGTCATATATCACCTTTGTCTAAGTTTTCTGTTCAGTTTCTTTGAACTATTTGTTTAACGTCATTTTATAAAGATCCTAACCTGGCAAATTCTCCACCTAGCTCAATCCTAATTATTCTTTGTTATTTCTTTCTCCATGTGAGCTACCAACTTGTTAAATTTCCAAAAAGCAATTTTTAGATATTATTTTCAATTTCAATGAACTCATTGAATAATGTGGGAATTTGAATACCTTTATGCTGTTCAACCTTTTCTTTCATACTCTTCTTCTGTTTCTTTATCTGACTAAATTTTCTTTTACAGGCTCCTCCATTGACAATCTTGTCATTTCTTTCATAAAGGTATTTGACAACGTTTATGTGGTATTTTCATAGTTACTTCAGATTTTCATTGTCACTATAAATGACATAGTTCTCAAATTTCATCTAACACTACAGGGCAACTAGGTTACATGTTGATTGTTTTCATTCACATTCTATATCCAGACATTTGGCTAAATATCCCATTGATTCTGATCATTTGTGTGTAGATTCCCTGGAATTTGCTGTGTAAATAATCTTGCTATTTATAGATAATTTCAGTCTTGCTTCCCCTTTGGAAACTCTGGCACCTGCCACTTCCTTTTAATAACTTAAAGTAGCTCAAGTGAAGTAGGGGAAAGAAAGAGGGATGCTAGATCTTGTCAGGTTTTCTTAACTTTAAGAAGTCTTATTCTCTCTAACTAATGGGAGGAAGAGGATGGGAACAGGTTGACTGATGGTACAAGTTACAGTTAGATAAGAGCAAGAAATTCTTATGTACAATTACCCAGGATGTCTACAGACGAAAGTTATATATTGCTTGGGTTTGTCTCCAGGAATTTGTTTAAATCTCTCTTTTGCTGCTAGTTCTCTTTTTGTTCTATTTTTTTGTAGGTAGTTAGTATGATTTAATGCTGAAGTTATCTTGAGAGGAAGAGGAAATCTGTTTGTCCACCATGCTATTTTAGATCTGATGTTCCTTAGTACTTTATTCATATTAGTAATAAAATACTGTGATGTATAAAAATACCATAAAATATAGTCACTTCTTAGAGCTAAAAAATAATAATGTACTGTATATTTTGAGTGGTTTTATCATAGATATTTTGAATATTTTGCCAAGAAATAATATTTGAGGAGATAGATACATTAAACATGATTTAAGCATTACATAGTGCCTACCTATATTAAAAGAAAGTAGAGTAACCATTAATAAATATGTGTAGCTTCAATCTTTTTATGTGCCAATTAAAAATCTTTAAGCAAATGAAGAGAAACCCATTGAAATGTTATGCCATTTATATACTGTGCATGCTTTCTGTTAGGGTAAGAGGTCTTATTTCTGTTCTCAATTTCCTACAATCGTGTACTATACATGATTGTACAACATTTAACTTTAAATGTGGTGACTTGTCCAAATAGATTTACAGCATAAACCGATGGTACATTCCTGAAAGCATCCAGCTTTGTGACTCTGCTAACATCTCTCAGGGTTCTCTAGCCAGCTCTTCCAAGGAAGATGACCTTTCTTCTTCTTGAATCGTTTTTATCTGCTCTGTGTAAAAGCAAGTTTTCTCAGAAAGTCAGTCAGAGAGCAGTTTCTCCCTTCTGTTCTCTGGAATGCTTTGTTTAAGGACTGTTCCTTAAATGTTTGTGCTCCAGAGAGACTTCTTTTCTAAAACCATTTGGTCCTGGCATTTTGAATGGTGATCAACAAGGTTACAAACGAGTTGATTCTATTTCCTTATTGGTTACAGACTTATCAGTTCTTTGTAGTTTTAAGTTTTGCCAATTTACGTTTTCAGAGGTAATCATCCATCTATTTTTAAAGGGTTTGTTAGTTTTGTTATTAGTGTTTTTGTTTTTGTTTTTTTCCTCTCAGATAGGTTCTAGCTATGCAGCCCAGGTTGGCCTCACATTCTTCCTGCCTCAGTCTCCCCGGTGCTGGGATTGCAGGCATGTGCCAACAAACCCAGCTTGAAGTTCCCCTAGTTGTCTTTTCTTCATTCTCAGTGTAGCTTATTGGTATCTTCTCTTGGGTTTGTTTTTAGTGTAGTTTTTCTAAATTTATCCTTTGGTAGTGGTTGTTGTTTCATGGAATCTTTCAGAGTTATTATCCCTTTGTTTCATATTTATTTTCTATTTCAACCATTTTCTCTTATTTCTATAGCTTCCTTTCTTGTTCATTCTCACATTTTACTCAGTCTTTTATTTTTAATCTCTCTCTCTCTCAGTTTGTTTCTCTCATAATTAAGTTTGGACATTTCTTCTTCTCTAATACAAATGTTTGTTCTCTTCCAAATACTAGTTTGGCTGTATTTCAGAAGTTTTATATCTGCTGTTTTATCACTCCATTCCAAATATAAATATACATGCCCTGCCATCTCTGACATCCTAGAGATTTGTTCCCAGGACTCAGCCCCCAGGAACACAGAAATCTGTGGAAGTTCAAGTCCCCATGTAAAATGAGGTGGTATCTTCCTAAAACCCCTCACATTCTCTTATTTTATTTTTTCATGTATTTTAATTGATATAAATTTTGTTACCTTTAAGTACTTTTACAAAGGGAATTCAAATAACTATAATTTATGAGAACAGCACATCTTGTCATCCCTTCCTTCACGCTCCCCCATTTTTCTCAACCACACTCATCCCCCTCAAGTTACCTGGTCCAGTTTTCACATATGTATATTGAATGTGATGACTGTATTTACCCACCTTTCCACTCCTCATTCATCAGCCCTCTCACCTCCTAACACCCCCCCACCCCACCCACCCTAACAGGTTTTAGCTTCATGGTATTCATTTTATTAAATTATCAGTTTTTCATCGGAATTACAATATTGAAATTTTCCTCTGCGTGTACCAGGACTCCTCCCCTGTGTATCTACCATACTTTGGGTCGATTTGTTTATGTAAATTGGCATGACACTCTATATTTTCTATTAATTATTTTTGCCAGTCCTGGAGCTTGAACTCATGGCCTGAGCACCGTCCCTGGCTTCTTTTTGCTCATGGCTAGCACCTTGCCACTTGAGCCAGAGCGCCACTTCTGGCCTTTTCTATATGTGGTGCAGTGGAATCGAATCCAGGGCTTCATGTATATGAGGCAAGCACTCTACCACTAGGCCATATTCCCAGCCCCACTACATATTTTCATATATGTTTATATTTGAGATCTAGCTTCCACATATGTGAAAAGTATATCCCCTTTGTCTCTCTAAGCCTGACTCACTTCATTAACAAAATATTCCAGGCCCATCCATTTCCCTGCAAATGACATAGTATTTTTCTTTAGGGATGAGTAAAATTCCATTGTATGTATATGTATCCATTGTATGTACATATACTCATTATATCTAACATATATGTATATATGAAAATACAAGGATCACTTTTTCTTGATCCACTCATCCAGTGTAAAGCATCTGGGTTGTTGCCTTAACTTAGATATAGTGAATTGTACAGCAATGAACATAGGTGTGCAAGTGTCTTTAGTGTATCCTGACCTCCTCCTACATATTTTATAGTATCTCTAGCTTACTTATTATACTACTAATGCATTGTAAATTCTATATAAATAGTAGCTATACTGTATTGTTTAGGGAATAACAAGGAAATAGTTTGGGTATTTTTAATAGAATTGTATTTTTTCCCAAAATATTTTTTCCATCCACAAGTGATTGAATCCACAGAGGCAGAGAACCAAGTGTATGTACATACTGAGTGATTTTTAACTTAATTAGAATCAGAAAATCATCTGTGTTTATTACTCTTTGAGTAATAAATACTTTGTGGATAGGATAGGCTTTATTGTTATCCATGTTCTTGAAAATGATGCGTATGTTCTTCCAATCATCTTCAGACTTTTCTTTCTCCATTCTTTTCTCATCCATTGAGTTGTCTAATAGCAATGAACTTTCCTCTGGGAGTTCTACTTTCTGAGTTCTTGAGTATGCCTGCTTTTTCCCACAAGCATGAGAAGATACTGAGCTCCACAGAAATTCCCTCTTCACTAAAGAGAGAGCATATATATATATATATATATACATATATGTACGTATATATTTGCACATATACACATATTGAGAGAGCACTTATATATGCATTTATGAAATTAACTTCTAAAGCTAAGTTTTTATTGAGATTTTCTAATATATTAACGTGAAATTCCTCCTCTAATCACCCTTTTCTTATCATGTAAGCCACAGAGTCTGTACATTGTCCTGGAGGTTTCTAAACATTTTTTTTGTTTTTCCAGGTCTTACTCAGGAGAGGGAACTGAGACCTATCACAAACCTCAAGATTCAGAAAATCCCAACTCCACAGAAGAATTGACTTAGAGAGAACAAAGTAGGCAGTACTGCGAAAAAAGCATCTTTTCTATCAAAGTAGTTAGCTTCCTTGCTGTTAATCTTGAAAGAATGGTTTTGCTGAAGGATTCCTAATTTGGCCAGGTGGTTTAGCCCTTGTAAATTACATTTTAGTTACATCCATCTTTTTCCTGAGCTCTTTAATTAAGACATCCTATTAGAAGCTCCTTCCATTGTAGTTGCATTCTGTTGATTAAGTGGCTTCCTTTTGCAGGTTGTGAACTGTGCTCAGCCAATGTGAACAGAGGGGCAGCACCTGCTGGGTTAGGGATAAAGAGGGAATAGCCTGTGTGCTCTGTGTGCTTGCTTGCCTGGTTTTTGTCTGATATCACACCCTTCTTCAGAAGTAAACTTTGCCTTTCTGAGTTCCTTTCAAGTTGGTGTCCTTATTCCTACATGACACCCCAACATTCTGAGCTATTTCAAACAGTACCCAGAATTTTGTCGTAGTGTAGAAAAATGTATACATTTAGGTCTCAGTGATATTGTCCTGAGTTCCATCCAGCACCTCACTCAAATGAATAAAAACACCTCTGGAAACCATTTTTACTCTCAAAGAGTAAGCAAGAAACACAGTTTCAGACTTGTTTAAAATTGAATTCAAATAAACATCCAGAAGATGGCATTTCTTCACCTCTCATAGTAAGTCAGGTATGTCACGGTAAGGTAGCAGAACTATTCAAATGTTATAAATTCAGAGAAAATCACAAAATTCAGTCACTTACAGTGGTGTGAGTAACTCTCACAGAGAGACAACCATTGCCAATGAGCATCTTGCTTTCCTTTATGCTCTGTCTGGGCACAGAGACAAGTGCAATCCACATGACTGGCTTGGGCCAATGAGCAGTGAGTGGAAATGAATTTCACTCTGAGCCAACATCAGAGAGGTGCAAACTCTCCCCTGATCCGGACTCTCCCACTTGAACTCTGGAGTGTGGATTGCAATGTTGGAACTTCTTTGAACTCATCATTAGCTCATGGGGAAAACAGCTAAGAACAAGCACATTCTAATCTCAGTGGCTTAACGTATCACAAGTTGATTTCATATCTATTTGCCTGTGCAACAATAGACAATGATCAGCAGAAGTCTCCATGATCTCAATTCCATACAAAGATTTAGATCAAGTGAGATGCATGGTAGCATGCCTCATCATAATATAACTTAAACAACACCACAAATTTCAAAAGCTAGGAAATGGCCATGGTATATAATACCAAAATAAACAGCAATGGGAAAATTTCCAATAAAATTTTGAAAGAGAAAGGCAGAATACTAAATGATTTATACAGACTGATCACAGTTTGTTATATAAAAAAAAAAACTGACAGCTGGAGGCCAGTGGCTCATGCCTGTAATCCTAGCTATTCAAGAGAATGAGGTCTGAGGATCAAGAGTCAAACCAGCCCCAGCAGAAAAGTCCTGGAGACTCTTATCACCATTAAACTACTCGGAAAATGCTAGAAGTGGTGCAGTGCTAGCCCTGAGTATAAAAAAGCTAAGCAACCACACCCAGGCCCTGAGTTCAAATCCTAGGACTGACACTCCACAAAAACAAAACAAAAAACACCTTGACAGGTAGCTCATGTCTATAATCCTAGCTACTCAGGAGGCAGGAGGTTGAGAGGTAAGGGTCATATTTGGAATCCAACTGGAGCAGAAAAGTCAATGCAACTTTTCTTATCTCCTCTTAACCATGAAAAAAAGCCAGAAGTAGAGCTGTGGCTCAAGTGGTAGAATGCTAGCTTTGAGTGAAGAAGCTAAAGAACAGGCCCTGAGTTCAAGCCCTTGCACTTGCGTAAAACAAACACAAAGACAGAGGAACATATACAGCCCAAAGTTCTCAGTGTCAGCAGTGGGCCTGAACACCGTGCAGGCCAAGTACGGCTGCTATGTCACATAATACAGCAGAGATAAGTAAGGAGGGCTGAGTTCCCAAACCACAAGAGCAAGAGCACCAGTGAGTATTTGCCACACATGATTATGGGAGGACTTTACTATTAAGCAGGCACACCCATGCGGGGTGGGGGGGAAGAATCATTGTGTGGGGCACTGTGCCAGCTCATCCCTCTATTTTCCTAGGTTTCCATAGACAGTAACTCCAGTCTCAGATTTCAGTTGTGTTGGTCATAGTTAAAGGAGACAAATAAAGGCGAGGCACTGATTTAACCGTGCTCCTGGATGTCACAACGTGTTCCAGGCTTGCTAACGTTGAAACCAGTCTTGAGGTGTGGAGTATTAGACCTGTCATAAAACTGCACAGACCACTTGGACATGCCAGTGCCAGAGGTTAGCAAATAGTGCCAAAACCTGGCTGACCAGGAACATTGTATGCTCAGGGCGGATATTGCCTTAGGACAGTTTCTAAATTATTAGGGTCTGTTCCAGAAAAAGGCTGGGTGAGTTGGATTACTGTTTCTTAATTTTTTTTCCCCAGAAGTAGCCATAGGGCTGGGGATATGGCCTAGTGGCAAGAGTGCTTGCCTCGTATACATGAAGCCCTGGGTTCAATTCCCCAGCACCACATATATAGAAAACGGCCAGAAGGGGCGCTGTGGCTCAAGTGGCAGAGTGCTAGCCTTGAGCAAAAAGAAGACTGGGACAGTGCTCAGGTCCTGAGTCCAAGGCCCAGGACTGGCTAAAAAAAAAAAAAAGAAGAAGAAGAAGTAGCCACAACACTGAATAAGACACACTTGGCACCTCAGCCACAGTAGAGTGCTATCCATTCCAACAGTTACTTGTGTGGGGAAGTCACACAGCCCAGAGCTGTTCTTTTCTTCCTGGGGTGTCTAGAGGCCACCATGTCTCACTCAGCACAGTTGGGGCTGGAGTGAATCTGGGCAAATGCTGATGAACCCTTCATGTATCAGTGCCACAATGGGCAGCTCACCACCTCCAGATGTCACCAGCTGGGATGGCCAGGATTCTGTGGGAGCAAATAATTAAATCACTATTTTTTTCTTTTCTTGTGCTGGTATTGGAGCTTGAACTTAAGGCCTGAGCACTGTTGCTGAACTTTTTTGCTAAACTGTAACTCTTCCACTTGAGCCAAAGCAGTCCACTTTTGAGTCAGGCGTGGTTAATCGGAGATAAGAATGTCCTAGACACTCTTGCCTATGCTGGCCAGGCTGGCTTTAAACCATAAGCCTCAGATCTCAGTCTCCTGAGTAGCCAGGATTATAGATGTGAGCCACTGGTACCTGACTTCTGATCTTTTAAGACATGGATGACATCTGGGTGCTGGTGGCTCATGCCTGTAATCCTAGTTACTCAGGAGACTGAGATCTGAGGATCATGGTTCAAAGCCAGGCTGGGCAGGAAAGATTATGAGACTCATCTCCAATTACCCACAAGAGCAGAAGCTGGGGCTCAAAGTGGTAGAGTGCTAGCCTTGAGTAGAAAACCTTAGGGACAGAATCCAGGCCTTCAGTTCAAGCCCCACAACTGACAAAAAAAAAAAAGATATGGATGATAATGTTTTGTAAGATAGTTCCCTGAGAGAAAAGAAAACTAGAAAGAACGAGGGAACTAAACACTATATGGACTAATTGAAATGAATTATTAAGCTCTATATGTGGCAATTAATCATTTGAAGGAAATCAATAATCTTTGTTATCTATATGATACACTTTTATTTTTCACTTACTATATGCATTGCTGTAGTCTCTGAAGCCAATACGGATCCAATGGAAGAAGGGCTACCTTGTATTGGCAGGTACAGAGATTTGCATACTTCAATGACAGGCAGCAAGGCGATGCTGCCTGGACATGGAGTAACCTTGAACTAAATCCTCAAGGCCAAGCAAAGCAAACAGAATCTTGGGAAGTCCAACTACACATAGAGGCTTAAGTAAACTTGTCACTGGCTTCTCAAAGAGGCGGCAGGGTTGTGAACAGGTCCCTGAGAGATGGGAAGTCCATGTTGAACTATCCCTAGGATGGGCCACAGTCCAGGGCCTCACCACAGAAGCTCAGTTTACAAGGAAGGAAGTTGCACTAAGCTTCCCAATGTTTCAGTTCTTTGAAGAGAAATTAAGAGGATGGCCCATCCAGTTATCAGTGCGTTTTTGTTTTTGTTTTTTTCAAAAGGATACACCCTAGACAGTTTGAAACACAACAGGTTGTTTATTAGACTGATAGGGAAGGGAGAGGAGAACAGAAAACAAAGTCTTTCACATCAGGATGCAGTAAGATGCCTCTAGAAGGAGAGAGAAAGAGGCTGAAGCTTAGGTGCCACCAGGTCAAAGTCTTCACAATCCAATAGGAAGCCTGGAACCTAGAGATGAGGTAAAGAAGTCTGCTTTAAGCAGAGAGGCCTAGACCTAACTGCCTAGCTTTAAGCACAGACACAGACCTTCCTCAGCCTAAGGCTGCAGCTATCCAAGCCTTTGGATAGACAAATGTCTACTGAAAAGTGAGAAAGAAAACCTTCTACGAAGCAAAGTCTCCCTTACCACTTAGGATCACATAGATAACACCTCTACTTGTTTACAGGAAGTATGGGCCCCTATGCTTGGGGCTTCCTCTCCTGGAATTTGACCTACCAACCACTGCCCCAGAAGTGACTATATGACACTTTTCATCATGCCTAGAGGAATTGGGGCTCAGTAACCAGCACAAAAATGCTGATTCTTTGGCTTACTGGAATCACTATCAATACCAGTAACAAACTGACCCGTGACTCCTACTATCTTTTGCCAAGAAGCTATCTTTTACCCAAATGCAAACTAAGAAATGAACCTACCACATCCAGGAAACTGCTGCAGGTTAGCTTGCAAGTAGAGTGATATCTCTGTTTTTTAAAAGTCAGACTTACTGGAAGAGTAAACATATATAGTCAGCCATCCATATGTGCAGGTTTTGATTAAACTAACTGCAAATCAAAAATGAAGTTTACAAGGTGAGCGCCAATGGATCATGCTTATAACCCTAGTTACCCGGGAGGCTGAGATCTGAAGGATCACACTCCAAAGTCAGTCAAGGCAGAAAATCCCAGGAGACTTCATCTCAAAAGATAACCAGCGAAATGCCAGTCTTGAAGTGTGGTTCACTTCAAGAGTGATAGAGTGCCCACCAAGCAAAGCAAACTGGGTAAATAAAGCCAAGCAAACTCAAAGCCCTGAGTTCAAATGCCAGCATAGGGAAAAAACAAAACAAGACAGATTTCAGTGGTTGCAACTATACTTAAAATACACAATTTTCTCCTTGATAATGTCCACTAAAGAGCACAATATAACAACTAGTTACATAGAACAGTCATTGCATTATATAGATCGTAATTTTCGTGTGTGCTAATACTTGGACTTGAACTCAGGGCCTATGTGCTGTCCCTTATCTCTTGTGCACAAGCCTAGCACTATGTTACTTGAGCTACAATTCTACTTGAAGCATATTGCTGGATATTGGAGATAAAAGTCTCCTGGACTTTACTGCCCTGTACTGGCTTTGAACTCTGGTTCTTGGTGTACTGAGCAGCTAGGATTACAGACATCAGCCAATGGATCACATTTTAATGCTACAAAGTTCTTAGTCATAAGATGACTTGTCACAGAGGCCAACATTTTCCTGAAGGAAATCAGTCATCTTGGTTACCTGCTGAGCACAGGGACTTCTTAATATAGAGGTGTACTTTAATAGAACTCAATTTTCCCCAACGTCAGAGGCATGGAGGAAAGAACACAGCTTCTTTCCAGGACTCAGCCATCCAACCCTGAGTCCAGGCCTGGCCTCAGTGCTTCCATCATTTGCTGGCTCTTCTCAGTGTCACCATCCTCCTACGTCAATTGCCTCCACTGGCTAGCACAGGGCAGCGGCTGACCTGGGCTATCCACCCACAGGGCACACACACACACACACACACATACACACACACACATCATTTCAGCTGGAACTAGAGTGTTTATTTGATACTTGGCTTTAAATCGGTGGTGAGCCAAGGTTTCCACTTGGAACTTCCAAGTTGGGAATTGCTCGGGCTGGTCTCCATGTTCTCAGCACAGGCTAGCTTCTCCTTCCTGGTGGATACTACTCTTCTGTTGCTACCTGCTTCTCATTGGATGAAAATTTCCCTCCATGGACCCCACTTGACTCCTTTTCCTGTTCCCTATGTAGGGCTAGATTAACCAAGTAGGGGTCTATGCTGAAAAGGCCGCCCCTAGTCAGTGTATGGCTAAAGGGATGGCCTTCAGAAGATGCCTGGGAATTTTAGTAGCCAGACATGGTTCCCCAAATAAATTTTAAGACAAACAAACAAAAAACAGCAAGGCACTGCTGGCTACTCAGGAGGCTGAGATCTGAGGATTGCAGTTTGCAGCTAGCCCAGACAGGAAGTCCATGAGACTCTTATCTCCAATGAACTTACAGAGCATTGGAAATGGAGCTGTGTCTCAAGTGGGAGAGACCTTGAGTTAAAGCTTAATGACCAGTAAAAGAAAGGAAGGAAAGAAGGAAGGAGGGGAGGAAGGAAAACAGGAGGGAAGAAAGAAGGGAAGGAAAACTTCATGAGACTCTCATCTCCAATTAACCACCAAAAAGCTATAAATTGAGGTGTGGCTCAAGTGGTAGGGGACTAGCTCTGAGTGAAAAAGCCAAAGGAGAGAGCAAGGCCCTGAGTTCAAACTCCAGTACTAGGGGAAGGCAATTTTTAAGAAACAGCAGAATATTGGTGAAAATCTTAAAATCACATAATTTGTTTTTCTGGGACCAAAGTTTGATCTCAGAGCCTTGCTTGTTTACTCAGCTGGTACTCTCCCACATGAACCATGCCTTCAGCCTGACTTTTTATTGCTTAATTAGAGATATAATTTCATGGTCTTTTCTGCCCAGTCAAGGATCTCAAACTGAGATCCATCAGCTCTCAGCCTCATGCATGGGTAGCTAGGATTGCAAGTGTAAACCATCGGCACCTGACCATTATCTTGTTTTTCATAAATACTATGTATTTTATTTAATGTTTAGTTATTTATAGATGATAACAGATGCACATACAATTCATTTTTCCAATGGTAACAATCCACCATTTGTAGGTAGATGTCTCTGTGTCATTTGGGTGCATGTTTGTCCTGCACAGTTTTCTAATGGGTATATAGTACAGGGATGTATCCATCACAACAGTCAAGGTTACCTCTCACAGATCTCCTGTTGCTCTTTTAAAACCACAAGCCCTCTTCCCTTCCCCCAATTAATTGAAGACATTTTATTTTCAGAGTGAAAGATAATGGAATGTAAAACAGGCAGCCACTAAGAGAAACAATTTATCTGTCTCTCATCACATGAACTATGTGGATACACACAACCCTGCAATGGTGTGCTTATGTGTTTTCCTACAAAACCTTGCACACAAGTGTCCATCACGAGCAGGGTGCTCATGCCTGTGTAATCCTAGCTACTCAAGAGACTGAGATCTGAGTATCATGGTTCAAAAGCCAGTCAAAGATGGAAGGTTGGGAGACTCTTATATTCAATTAACCAGCAAAAAACAAGAAGTGGAGCTGTGGCTCAAGTGGAAGAGCACCAGCCTTAAGAAAAGCTAAGGGATAGCGCTCAGGCCCTGAGTTCAAGCCCCATTACCAACACACACAAACACACACATACACACATACACACACTGTACATGGCAACCTTATTTCTTATCATTAACACACATGCCTTGGTGGGTACATTATTAAGCAAACTGAGGCACACCTGATATGACGTAGGGGCAGTTACTTTTTTTAGGCCCTTTATTGGAATCGAATGATGGGAAAGTACTTAAAGTAAACAGAGTAAGTTTATTTAAAAATGAAAGGAGAGTCATCAAAGATAGTTGGAAGAATTAGCAGACTTCCAAAGTGGGGAGTGACTCTCCTTTTCACCTCTGAGAGAAAATCTAAGATGTCTTTGTCTGTTTCCCCTAGATATTTGGTCCTTAATTCCCTCCCTCTTGGGGGATATATCTTTGGTTTGATTTGTTAAGCAGGGATCATTCACTGTGGAAAACTTTTCTGATTGGATATAAGTTCAGATACCTCCTATCCATGGCAAAAGTGCTGGGCAGGAACCAGAAAGGTGATTTATGTCCTTTCTTAGTTTCCCACCATGTGGGCCTCTGTTCCAGTGGCCTTCTATCCCTAACTGCCTAACTGGGGTCAAATACTTGTCTCTCATAACTATCCCAAGAAACTCTATTTGGCAATCAAAAGAAAACAATTGGAATGTATAAAGGACCTCACATGAATTTCAATCAAGTTTTTATATTTTCTGAGAAAAACAAAATTGCAAAGTGTCAGATTCTATTTCCTTATCATTCTTGAAATGATAGAATTTCCAGTTACAACAATCAACAGAAGGTCCTGGATCCTATTTCTCCCTTATCATTTAAAAACTATCTAGTTCTAATCTACCCTGGAGAGACACTAAAAGGCCTACCAAAAAAAATTCTAAGGTTCATCTGTGGTGCCTTGGCTTAAGTGATTAACAGATTTAACATCAACTAGCTGGAACTATCTTTCCTGAGCCTCCTTCCATATATATGTGGCCCACTAGGGAATTGTGCTTGGGATTTGCAAGAAAGAAATGAAGCAGAAAACCACTGTGGCAGGCATTCGGGGTGACAGGAAAATGAAGAGCTGTTCTGTCACCTTTCTGGGTCCCATTCTTCTCACTTGGGCCAGAGGTCCAGCAACCATGTTCAGGCTGGACTCACTTGACAAATGACTGCCATCTACACTCTCCCACCCCCATCCCTGTGTTTCCCCCCAGCTTCCCAATGCCCTGGTGTTCTGACTTGTCCAGCAGCAGGACTTTAGGAGGGCTGGCCAGCAGCATCTGTCAGATTTCTCTATCCCCTTGGGTACTTCCTGCCAGCTCCTTCCATGGTCCTGCAAGATGGAGCCCTTGGGATGACCCCTCACCCCACACTGTGTTTTGATGACAGCCTGTGGTGGCAAGCTTATAAGAGTGAAAACTCTGTTACAAACAGCAGACCACATGGGACAGGAGACAGGGGGCTTCTGAGGACAGGGTCTGACTTCTGAAATCACTGTGACAGTGGAGTAGGGATAGACAAAGATCAAAGATCAGGAATGAGGGAGGGTCTGGATTTGGGAAGGGAGGGATTTCTTTATAGGACCAGAGACTTTAATTCTACTGGGCCTCTGGAATAGGAGCTACACAGCATCAGCAGGGTCCCTTGCAGAGTCCTTTTCCCTCTGCTTTCCACCTCTCAGGCCTTTCTTGGTCTTCCTCTGAACATGACATTTCTCCTGGTGCTGTGGCCCCACATGATCCTACTTCTTATGCCTCCCCCAGGAAAGGGAAGCAAGAGGTACCCAGGATGTCAAGACCTAAGTCTCCAGATGGCTCAATATTTCCTCCCTCTTTGAGGAGCTAGAGAACTGAGCCTGAAAGGGGAGTACTGACAAGGTCACTCCAGAGAAAAGCCCTGGAGACAGAGCCACATCATCTTTACAAAGTACAATCCACCCATCCCACGTGCTTTGTGTATTAGAAACCGGATCTGACCAGGTACTGCAGTTCATCAGATGGCCAGAAGGGGTGTGGTATGACAAGGAGTACTAGCTCAGAACAACTTGGCTTATTCTGTTGGGAACTTAATTTATAAAAACAAGAAACTGTAGCCTGGTAGGTCAATGGACGTACTGGCTTCCCTAGGCTCTACAGGACTTTTACAGCATTTATTTTACAAGTCTCAGGTAAGATATAGATGCAGGTGGGGCTGGTGGTCAGATCTGCATTCCCATAACCTCCTCCCTTCTCTCTCATTGGAGGAGCCAATGTGTTCGTTACTGCCAACACCAGAGAGCTGTTACCTACCTCCACTGGCTGTTCTGGGATCTCCTAAAGCTAGTAGCACCTGAGCTTCCCCTTGTGGAGGGTACTGCCTGCACACACCTGATACTTGTGGCCTTCCAGAGGATGCCAGGGGCCAAGAAGGCATTTGCTATGCTCAAAATCCCCAGAACACAGATGAAGGGCCCATCACAGGAACAATGGAGAAAGACAGTCACCATCATTCTGTCTCCTTACTTTGCAAGGCACAGAACTTAGGAAAGAAATAACAGGTGGGTGAGTGGGCACCTAGGGAACAGGCAAAAGGATTGGGCCCAGCTCATGGATAGGAGAATGAGTCATTTGCTGGTGAGGTCAGTCATGAGTGCAGAAATTAGACATGGACACCAAAAACACTAATGTGATCGGTTCTGTCCCATGACTGATGATTCTACCAAGTTGGCAAAAACAACCACAGCACTAGAGGATAAAGAGATTCCTGCTGGAAGATGGTTGCTCGTGGCTACAGTCCTGCTATTCAGGTGACTGAGATCTGAGGACCAAGATTAGAAGTCCATGAGAGTCTTCACTTAACCACAGAACATCAGAAGTAGAAGTGTGGCTGAAGTGGTAGCATGCCAGCCTTTAGTGAAAAAGCCAAGTAAGATTGCAAAGCCATGAATTCAAGCTCCAGTACACACACACACACACACACACACACACACACACACACACACACACACACACACACGATGGTGTCCACAGAACCCCAGAGAATAATCAGGTTCCTTGTTCCAAGCACAAAATCCCAGCATCAGAAAGAGATTCTGGTGTTAGAAGAGGGAAGAAGGGCTGGGAATATGGCCTAGTGGCAAGAGCGCTTGCCTCCCACACATGAAGCTCTCGGTTCGATTCCCCAGCACCACATATATGGAAAACAGCCAGCAGGGGTGCTGTGGCTCAGGTGGCAGAGTGCTAGCCTTGAGCGGGAAGAAGCCAGGGACAGTGCTCAGACCCTGAGTCCAAGGCCCAGGACTGGCCAAAAAAAAAGAAGAGGGAAGAAGAGCTGGGTGAAGAAGAACATGACCTGCAAAGGCGGGTGGCTGCCCCTGTTCTCATGGAATCAGGGCCACTGGTATCCTGGCCAGCCCCTCCCTACCCTCCAGAGCCTTGTGACAAAGGCCACGCTCAGATCACTTCTACACCCACTGGCTGAGCACTCAGAGCCCTAACAATCCCCTCCAGTTCACTGGAGTTAGAGGCAAATGGCCCTTGTGTCACCCAGCATCGCCAAAGATGCTGTGAGGCCATTGGAAAAGGAATGCAGACCAGCCAGCCAGACGTTTCCCTCGACATGCAAGGACCAGGAGGGGCTGAATTCTGCTGGAGTGTTTTTATCCTCTCTACTTAATCTGATTTTTTTTAAGTCAGACAGAATTTTTCTATTAAAATGTGCTAAAATTATGTCTGAAAGAAAAGCTTGCTATGCATAGAAACTCTCCACAAAGGGTCTGTGACTGCTCAGGTCCCTCGTGACTCCACAGCGCGTGAGTCTGGCTCTGCAGGATGTGTGCAGCCAGCTCTCCCCCAGGGTGAGAGGTTCTGGCAGAGAAAGGAGGACCAGGAGGAGACCGCGCTTTCCTCCCTTCCTGACCCTGAACAGGCCAATCACTGGCAATGCAGATTCCAGCATGGCCCAACATGGCCCAACACTGCAGGCTCATCAAACACCTGGAGTTTGGACAAGACCCAGCTGGCTAAGCAATTCTTAGTCTCTAACTTGGATAATGAGCTTCCTGCGAGAATGCACAAAGGGAAAGAGATTAAAAGCTGGTGATGGAGAAAAGCAATGAGCTGAAATAAAATACATTCTTGCTAACAAAAACCACCTCATTCTACCCCAGCACACTGGCCAGCAGGTCAGCTGCCACCAGGTAACAAGTGGTTCACAGTGTACCCAGGTAACAGGCAGATCTTGGATCATCCAGGAACCAAATGATTCTCTGCCTACCTGGATAATTTGGTTCTCAGCCCCCCAGGTCCCAGTCAATGTGAGCCCACCTGAGTAATGTTTGTTCTAAGCCCACCCAGGCTTAGATTCATGCTGATGGTTACTTTACTTAGGTAACAGGTGGTTCTCAGCCTGTTCCTCTGTCCCCAGGTGACAGGCGAGTCTTGGCCCAACTGGAAAATGGGGCTGAGCTGCCCATGAGGGAGCTGCAGTACAGACACAGGAGTCTAACTCTGAGGCAGGAAGAATCTGATAGCAGCTTGGCTCCCTCTGCCCTGTAAAGCGTCACTACGCTCAATCTAATTTTAGAGCTCGGCATTTGAAAGGTCAAGTGCCTTCTAAAGTGTTTATTTTCTCTGCAGAGCTTGCTCTCTGATTGAAATGACAGTGCTGCACCGTTCCCTCTGCACCCACAAGCCTGCTGCACTCCACAAAGGTGATTTATAAAAAAACAACAACAACCCTGATTTGCCAAGAAAGACTGAAATTATTAGTATTTGAGCTATGTCCCCCCCACATACATACACCCCACACACTTAATTTGCTTCAACTTTCATTTCTGTAGCCACCAAAATATGTGGCCATTCCAAAAGACCACAGTGTCCCCCCATTCCTGCCAGGACTTCACCCCTATAGGCTTCACTTGTGAAGGTGCTCTTGTGAGAGAATTTCAGCTGTCCTCCCAAAACACAGCTTTCATTGGGCCTTCCTTCAGGATGTCTTCAGCTGTGGCTTCCAAGTCTATCCCTGGTGAGGGACAGGACATGTCTCTTCTCACCTCTTGCTCTAGGCTTCCCCAACAAACTCTATAACCTACTCCCCTTGCTGTACATTTCTCTAATGACACAAAGAATGGTATCCAGCCTACCCTGAAACCTCCAAAACAGAGATCAGGCCCGAGTGTTCAATACAACCTTGTAAGAATTGCAACCTCTGGCCCAATGCTGGTGGTTCACACCTATAATGCTAGTTACTCAGGAGGCTGAGATCTGAGAATCAATCACATTCCAAAGCTAGCCTAGGCAGAAAGGCTTATGAGACTCTCCAATTAACCAGTAAAAAGCCAGAAGTGGAGCTATAGCTCAAATGGCAGAGCACTCTCCTTGAGTGAAAAAGTCAAGCAAGAGCAGGAGTCTCTGAGACCAAAAAAAAAAAAAAAGGCAGAGCAAACATTGCTTAACAAAGAGCTATGTTTCCAACCAGGACCCTGTGCTAGCCTCCTGCTGCAGACCTCTTCCTTGTCAGGATGCCTCAGCCAGTCTAAACGCTGCATCTGTCAGTAAGAACCCAGAGCCTGATATCCAGGTCTTATAGCCAGATGGCTCAACCTCAAACTGCAGAAGCAGGTAAAGAGATCAGCTGACCAGATGACGATAGGAGTTAATGGCAAAGCAGACCCCTTAGTGAGCATGAGCCCCCATCCCTGTCCTGGAAGGCCTGGACATTTGCCCTCTCATCTCTTGGGCCTGCTCCAGCTTGGCCTGCCTGTGCTTCCCCATCGCAGAGTGAAGGAACATATGAAGGAGGAGGCGGCAGGATGCTGTGGAGGGAGGTATGTGGTGGGAGAACAGGAACTCCACATTGGGTCTTCAGCTAGGCCCAGCCCATTCTCTTTTCATCCTACTTAACAATGCAACCACAGGGTGAGAATCCATCCCTCAGCCAAAAATAAAAATTCAAGTTGGGCACTAGTGGCTCATGCCTGTAATTCTAGCTACTCAGGAGGCTGAGATCTGCGAATCATGGTTCAAAGCCATCCTAGGCAGGAAAGTCCAGGAGACTCTTACCTTCAATTAGCCAGCAAAAATCCCAACAACAACAACAAAAAAAAAACAGAAGTGGAGATATGTCTCAGGTGGTAGAATCAAGCCTTAAATAAAAATGTCAAGTGAGATCAGGAGACCCTCAGTTTAAGCCCTTATGTTGTGCACATGAACATGTGTACACATGCGTGCGCACACACACACACAGAGCTCTGAAACCTAACATATATTAGGTTATAATATATATAATATATTATACATAATATTATATATATATTGCCAGTCCTGGGGCTTGAACTCAGGCCCTGAGCACTGTCCCTGGCTTCTTTTTGCTCAAGGCTAGCACTCTGCAACTTGAGCCACAGCGCCTCGTCTGGCCTTTTCTATATATGTGGTGCTGAGGAATTGAACCCAGGACTTCATGTATATGAGGCAAGCACTCTTGCCACTAGGCCATATTCCCAGCCTCAGGTTATAACATTTTGACCTAACCTCACATTGCAGGCAAACTGCAGGTACCTTTACACTATCTGCAGTCTATTCATTACAGTATATATGAAATATGAATGAATTTCATGTTCAGAATTGAATCTTGTCCCCAAGACTTCACTTATGTATATTCAAATATTCTAAATTTTAAAAAAATTCCAAGTATATCTAGGCACCAGTGGCTCACACTTGTAATCTTAGCTACACAAGATCTAGAGGATCTCGGTTTAAAGCCAACCAGGCAGAAAAGCTTGCCACACTCCATATTCAAAATAACAAGCAAAAATCCAGGACTAGAGGCATGCTTCTAGAGCATCACCCATAAGCAAGAGTAAAACTCATGGTTTAAGTCTTGGTACCAACAAACAACAACAAATCCAAAACATGAAACTCTCTGGTCCCAAGAATTATAGATAAGGGGTACTTGACTAATTCAGCACATCACCTCACCCCAGCATAGGCTCCCACTCAGCCCATCTACCTGCACCCACAAACTCTCTTTCATGGAGGCAATCAAAGCAGGCAGGCAGTGGCCACTCATCCATTATCCATCCCCAGTTCCTCACTGCTGGACCCACACAGACAATGAAGCGGAGGTTACATGGGGGAAATTGGAGAGCATATGGGGAAATGGTAACTCTTTTGCTACATTTAATATTAGAACCAGTGTGTGTGTGTGTGTGCACATGCGCGCACATGTGTGAGTGCATATTGCTAAGGGAGGGTCACATGCATGCTAAGCATGTACTCTAACATCAAGTTACACCCGCTATTTGGAATTTCACATTGAAGTGTCAAAGATGCATTTGATCCTATGTCCGGCTTTCCTCAGAGTGGCTGGCATACAAATACTTACTCAGTTTTGATGACATTCAGGTGGCATTGAGGGAAAGGACTCTAGATCTGATTTCCTGGGGAGCTCAAGACTTCCAGAGGACCTGTTATCCTGGAGTCCAGGCTCTGGTACAGCCAGCTCAGATGCTGTCCACAGGGGAAGCTACTCAGGTAGGAGTTGTGTCTGTCAATGGAGCCCCAGTAGCTTCAGCTTTCCCAGGCAGAGGGTCCACTATGTTGCCTTAATCCAGTTTGTGCTGCTATAGCACAATACCGTAGACAGAGTAACTTACAATGCATGAAAAGGTTCTGGCTTATGGTTCTGGGAAGTCCAATGCCAAAAATGAGAACCTTCTAGATAAACCATTCCATGGTAGGAGGGAGAAAAACAAAATGGGAAGAGAATATGAGAGAGACAGAGACAGAAACAGCAACAGACAGAGAGAAACAGAGACAGAAGGGCCAAATGTACCTTTTTGTGTGTATGCACTTCTTGGAGCTTGAACTCAGGGCCTAGGCATTGTCCCTAAGCTTTTTGTTCAAGGCTAGCACTCTACCACTTGAACTTTTTTGTGGGGGGGAGGGGTGGGATGCTTAATTAGAGATAGAGTCTCTCAGACTTTCCTGCCCCAGCTGGCTTCAAACCTCAATCCTCACATCTGTCTCCTGAGTAGCTAGGGTTAGAGACATGAGCCATCAATACCCAGCTTAGATTAAGCCTTTTATAAGAACCCTAACCCACAGAAACATCCCCAGTATATCATCATCAATCCATTCACTCCATACTCTTTGCCTCATCTCATCAGACCCCACTTCCCTACTTGACTAAATTTAAGTTTCCATGTGCTTCTTGAAGGTCACATTTGAACCATAGCATGGAAAAGAACTGCGTCCTCAATCCCAGAAAAGAATGAGCAAGGCACTATTTCCAAGCATAGTCATGAACATTGTATACAAACTTCAAACCAAGATCAAGGCTGGAGCATGGGTGGGTACAACAAAGGCACAGGGCACTGCTGCTTCCCAGGACTTGCCCTACTCCATGGATGCCCGAGAAAACTTATAAGACTAAAGAGCAAAACCAAATCAAAACCATGCACACAATCACAGACAGATTAACAGCCCATGGTTGTGGGTTGGGGACAATGGGAGGTTATGACTGTCAACCCTGGGAAGTCCTTACTGGTATTGCTGGTTTGTTTTTGTTCTGTTTAACTAAAGAAAATGGTGCTGTGCTTTCTGTGCCTGAGCTGTGTTATTTTACACCAACAAAAGGCCAAAGTTTCCAAGTTTTAGGCTCTGCAATTTTTTAAATGTTAGGAAACACGTCACTTTGTGGATTTGTTAGCTGTTTCTTCTCATCAGACTGACATGTAGTTAAGATTCTACCAATATTCTAAATTCCTGGCACAGTTACCCAACCAACAAGAACAACTAGTGTTCTGAAAACCTCCTGGAAATGTCAAGTGCTCTTGTTGGCTTTATGGAAGTGGCACAAGAGGAACTGGCTGAGGCCCTTGGCGGGCACAACTCCCTCCCAGGAAGGGGGAGGCTGCCAGGGTGCTTGCTCTCACAGCATGCTTCTCCAGCTCTCACCACGCTGCCTCTTTGAGGGTTGCTGTGCCCCTATTGGGATGCCTCTTTCTCTCCAGCAAAAGGGATAGATTATTTTAGCTTGGATTGGTGGGACTAAGTGATTAATAGAGACATCCTGAGATGCTAAAGTAATTTACAATGTATACTCAGATACTGCCATAATCCTATCTGGAGTCAGATACAATGTAAGAAGACAAACACTGAGGCCAAGATACCCACAGTTGTGGCTCTAACACTTCTTAAGCAGGGAGAAGCACCTAGGAAGTGTGCTACTTGCAGATCCTTGAGCCTGCTGAATCAGGTGTTCTGAGGAGGCAGCCAGAAACTCAAGATTCATTCCCAGTAGGTAGGCCATACATGGAGAAAACACCCCACAAAGGACAGAGTTGTAGCCTGGGTCAAAGGTCAGTGAAGAATTCTGGACAGAGAGCTTGGAAATAGTTTCTCCAAAGCTCTGGAATTCACAAGGCTCCCTGTGATGATCAGATATGATCGGAGCAGCACTCTTCCCTCCATCCTGGACCCCAGCATTTGGACTTTACTGGGAGCCCATTGGAATTACATATGTCATAAAACAAGTTGACAAATTTGGGAAGAGGCAAAAGGAAATGAATGGGAGCTCTATAAAAGTCAAAGAATAAGACTTGATAGGATTCATTGCAATCTTAGTGATTGCTCAGATCTAAAATTGGAAAAGGAATTCCGGAAGAAGTGTGTCCTAATACTTACCTGAAAACTGCATATGCAGAGTTTACACACTAGATCATGCCCCATCATGACAGTTATTGGTCGAACGCAACAACACACTATGGCTTGCCCCATATATCCTTAGTGTCTGCTGGAGCCACCTCACCCCAGAAAAGTTTACCTGCCCAGAAACTAGACCCCTGCCCAGGAACTCCAGCCCAAGACAGGCAGGAATGTCCCCAGGGGGACAGAGGCCCCAGTCACCTACAGCTGTAACCTGATGGTTAACCTACCATGCATTGGCTTTTCTTGCTCCTCTTCCTTCTCTCTCATTTGAGCATCCTGGATCACCCCCCAGGCAAGTAACATGAACTCACACCCTTATCTCAGGCTCTGCATGTGGAGCAAACAAACTGAAAGGCAAGGAGCTCAGCGATTTTCCAGTCCTCACTCTCTCTGAACTGTGTTTTCTTCAAGGATGAAGAATAGGCAAGCAAGCAAGTCATCACACTATAATGGGTCACTTCCCCCAACCCTGAACTGAACAGTTTTCCATGTTTAAAAGTGGACTAATGACTCATCAAAACACAATTGCAAAGTCGTAGATGACAATTGGCAACTGGATCTGCCCAGAGACTATGAAATCAAAATTCCAAATTTCATTTGCCACAAGATTTGTTGCAATTCCACTAGCGACAAGGCTGACAGAAATCAGGACAAAGTGAGCCAGCTTCCGAGGCTATTGTGCAGACAAGATGAGACTCAAATGGACAGTGTTTATAACGACATGAATGGGGGTGCATGGCTTTGTTCTCAGAAATTCAATTTTATAGTTACTAGCATATACAGACTGTATACACCTGGATAATTCTCATAAGGCAAAGTATATGTGCCCTAAAACATGTCCAGTAAAAAAGGTTTTATGCCAGTACTAGAGCTTGAACTCAGAGCCTTCAACTCTCTTGGCTTTTTCCTCTCAAGGTTGACACTGTACTACTTGAGCCACACCTCCACTTCTGATTTTTTGCTGGTTAATTGGAGATAAAAGTATCAAGGACTTTTCTGCCCAGGCTAGTTTCCATCCTCAATCCTCATATCTCAGCTTCCTGAGCAGTTAAGATGACAGGGGATCCACCAGCATCTAGCACCTCTAGCAAATATTAGTTAAAGAAGGATCACAGAATCAGATGTAAAACACAAAAGTGTGAAAATTTTCAAAAATATCAGCAAAAAAAATTGGAACCTGGGACTAGAAAAATAGTTCCTGGAAATGACACCCAAAACAGAATTCATAAAGAGGAAGAGATGATAAAATTTTGGCTTCATGAAAATTAAAAACATTAGCTCTGCCAAAGACCTTGGAAAGAGGATGGAAAGATAAGCTACAGCCTGGGAGAAAATGTTCACAAACCCCACATCCATCCAACAATGGAATTGTATCTACAATATATGAAGAATGCTTAAAAGTCCAAAACAAAGGAAAAGGCAACAATCCAATGAGAAAATGGGCAAAACACAGAAGAGATGTACCAAAAAGATATGAAAGTGGAATATAATTGATGCTCAATTATTAGCCAGCAGAAACATATAAATTAGAACACATTCAGCAGCAATTCTAAAATTAAAAAGTGACAATAGTGTGCTCAAGAGGAATCACACTACTGCCCCATAGACTAGTGGTACAACCACCCAGGAAAATGGTTGAGTAGGAATCCAAAGTAATGCAGTATTGCTATACACCCTAGCAAATACACTCTTGAAACCAAAACTTACGTTCACACAAAAACTCATACACAAGCCGGCACTGCTGACTCATGCCTGTAATCCTAGCTGTATCAGGAGAGTAAGATCTGAGGATCAGTTGAAAGCCAGACAAGACAGGAAAGTCTGTGACACTTTTATCTCCAATTAATCACCAGAAAGCTAAAAGTACATCTGTGGCTCAAATGGTGGAGTGCTGGCCTTGAGTGAAAAATGCCCAGGTCCTAAGTTTAAGCCTTGGGACTGGAACCAAAGACAAAATAAATAAACAACAAAAACCTCATGCACATGGCACAGTGTTCATAGCAGTTTTACTTGGAATGATGAAAAACCCAAATGGTCTATCATAGGCAACTAAATAGTTAAACCAGCTGTAGCACATCCAATCCAGGGCGCCCCAGTCAGCAATGGGAAGGAATGAAACACGGGTACACAGAAGAACTGGGTGGATTGCTAGGAAACTGTGGATCAGTGCAGGGAGGGGAGGAGGGAAGCCTTCCATCCACCAGTTTCATATCATTCCACTTGCCAGACACTTTTGAAGTACCAGAATTATAGAAATGGAGACTAGATCGGTGACCACCAGAAGGTACAGGCTGGTGGTGAAGAGTGCATGTGGGAGGGATTCTCATGGTAATGGAAATGTTCTACACCCTGCCTTGTCAATGTCAGTATTTAGGTTAGATGTGGTACTGTAGTCTTTTCAGACCTTACCATTGAGAAAAACTGGACAAATGGCACATAGGATCTCTGGGTATTATTGATATTTTTCCTTTTTTTTTTTTTTGTCTAAGACCAGAAATCGAACTTGGTGTCTGATGCTTTTCATGCATTGGCTGGTGCTCTGTCACCTGAGCCATGCCTCCAACAGTATTTTAAATTGTGATTATATATGGATTTTATTCCCTAAATTCACTAGCTGTTGAAAGGAAGGCTTCTACTGTAGGCTTCTTTTAGAACGATAAATCAGAGATTGTTTTCAGTGAGTTGACTATCTTATACAGTCTTACTAATACCTCTCTGGACACCCTACATTTGATCATTATTCTTTTCTTTTCTTTTCTTTTTTTTTTTTTTTTTTTGGTACCAGCACTAAGGCTTGAACTCAGGGCCTGGGCACTGTCCCTTATCTTTCTTTGCTCAAGGCAGGCACTCTACCACTTGAGCCACACCTTCACTTCTAGCTTTTTTTGCTGGTTAATTAGCATTATAAAAATATCTCCTGGATTTCCTGCCTGGGCTGGCTATGGATTTCAATCCTCATATCTTAGACTCCCGAGTAGCTAGGATTACAGGGGTAAGCCACTGGCGCCCCGGTCTCAGCTATTTTTTATAGACCTCTAATATTTCATGGCCATGATCTCAGCTAATCTACAAGAGAAAGGGTAATACATCCATTCTGAAAAATGAGGAAACAAAGATAAAAGCAGAGTGGAATCACCTCTGGTTCTCTGGCAAGGAAGTTAGATGGTTAGAACTTGAATCCTATAATCCAGTATCAATCCCAAGGTACAAAGACAATCCAAGACCCTATATTTAGCATAGAGAGATTTTTGTCAGAAGCCTGGTAAGTCACTATGGTGTGACCGGCCTCACGTGTTCTGGTTGAGTCCCAGTACTGCTGCATCATAATTACTTAGCAATAGAAATATCTCTTAAGTTCTCTCTCTGCTTTTTAGGAATCTTCTTTTGTTTTTTACTAACAAGTATTGTTTTTTGTTTTAGGCATATATTTGTATTATCTTCATGTAGTTGTACATAAAGGATTTCATGGGCTGGGGATATGGCCTAGTGGCAAGAGCGCTTGCCTCGTATACATGAAGTCCTCGGTTCGATTCCCCAGCACCACATATACAGAAAATGGCCAGAAGTGGCGCTGTGGCTCAAGAGGTAGAGTGCTAGCCTTGAGCAAAAAGAAGCCAGGACAGTGCTCAAGCCCTGAGTCCAAGGCCCAGGACTGGCAATAAATAAATAAATAAATAAAGGGTTTCATTATGACATTTCCATACTTATACGTGATCTACATATTTACCTCCACTCTCTATGCATTAGTTCTTTCGTTTTTGTTTTTGGGGGGTTTGTTGTTGTTGTTATTGTTTTGTTCTGATGCTGGTACCAGAGCTTGAGCTCATAGACCTTGAATATGATCAGGTTTCTTACTCATGGGGCTCTACCACTTAAGTCCCACCTCCGCTTCTGCTTTTTGCTGGTTATTTTAGACATGAAATCTCTTGACCTTTTTTGCCTGGGCTGGCTTCATACCCCAGTCTTCTAGATCTCAGCCTTATAAGTAGTGAGTTGTGAGCTAACAGCACCAAGATATTATTTCTTATAACTTCATGTGAACAACAATTAAATCAAAATTAAAACTTCTAATTCTTAACATGGAACCAAAACATGCCAAAATAAAATGGATTATCCTTTTTATAATGGTTCTAAAGAACTCTAGCATCATGCTTATCCATGTAAACAAATATTTTTTTCTGAATTAATCCATATTAGGTAGCAGGAGAATAAATTAAAAAACATAATTTGAGAACCTAAGAATTCAGTTATTAATGCTATTGGGCTCTAGATGCATTTCTTAGTTATTGCTTTCTGTTCCTGAGAACACAGGCTTAAGACATCCACACACAACAAATAGTGGTCACGTAGCCATAAGAGCTACTAAGTGCACATAATTTATCTCAGCTGTTGCAGCAGAAGCTCTTGTTTCAAAGTATTCTGTAAAAGTATGACCCATTCACAACTTGAGAATATGTGCAATATCTTCTTTTATCCAATTGGGGTCACCTTAGGATCTGAAGTGTGCACCTGCTGATGTTCCTTTCTTCCCTCCTGGGGAAAACAAAACAAAACAAAAAACTACATGTTGCCTTTGAATGACTTCTTGATGTCTGTAAGAAGGTCACAAGGGGATGGACAAGCTGGGAATGATGGCTGAGCAATGGAAGCTTGTTACAGTGATACAATTACCACCAGACACACTGAATCACATTGCAGCTCTCCCCAATTTAAATTCTTCCATATTCATCCAACTTCTAAGAGAGACCTAAAATTAAACTGGAGATTTTTCCCCCTTCTAATCTTGACTTACTTTCTTTAAAAAAAAAATTAGAAATAAAGGGCAAGATTCCTGTTGTTAATACAATGCTACCTACCATAGACAGTCTACATAACATACACAGACCTACAGTGATGCAACATGATTTTTTTCAGTTTTCTGTGCTTCAAATTTTGATTTTCCCCCCACACTACCAATATGCACTTAATGACTTAATGGCTTGAAAGAAACAATAAATGTTTATTATCTCATAGCATGTGTGAGTCAGGCATGCTGGTGTGGCTTACCTACAGGGCTTTCAGTCAGGGTCTGGAATTGGCTGCACTCAAGATGTCAGCCAGATGCTAAATCAAAGCCAGCCACAAAACCGCACTGTGATATTGTGATTTATAATAAAAATATGCAGGTAGTTTTTGTTTTGCAATCCCCTTTCCTAAAGCCTTAGGAGCTCTGGAGGGGTGAGAGCCATCTTTTATGTGGAGTGACTCAGAGCTGGCGTTCTGGAGCAACTCAGGAAGTAGGGCTAGTCGTCAGCCAAGCCTGACAACCGAGGAACCTTCAGTCCCACCCCCAAACTCTTGAGAGAAGAAATGGGCTGAAGTGTGAGTTGACCACCAATTGCCAGTGATGCAAGTAAATATGTTTGTGTAATGAAGTCCCCATTTATAACATACTATTAGTTATTATTATGGGTTCAGAGAAGTTGCAGGTTGCTAAACTCATGGAAAATCCTAGAAGGTATTTTCTCAGTGAGGACATGAAAGCTATGGGCCTTTACACATTCCTGGCTCTATACATGTCTTCCCCATGATCCTTTGTAATAGTTTTATAATCAATGAGTAATGTAGTGAGGGCCTCTAGAAAATTAATCCAACCCAAGGGGGGAGTATGAGAACACCAATTTACAGGTGATCAGTTAATGTGTTGGCAATGTTACTTGTAAGAACATCTGAAGGGATGTTCTGGAAGGTATCTTATGAGCCTAAACCCTCCAACCTTGGGATCTGATGCACTCTCCAGGTAGACTGCCTCAGAATTACACTGAATTATAGCATGTCCAGCTGTGCCCACCACAACATTGTTTACTGTGTGAAACAATCCTCACAACGTGTCGGAAGCCTTCTGTGTGGTGTCAAGTATAAAAGAGATCAGGAAAGGCACCCATACATATTGCATGACATTTCCAGACAGAGTAAATTTCTAGAGAGAAAGTCGATTTCTAGAAAGAAATAAGATGGGTGCTGCAAAGGGCAAAGGGGAGATGATCACATGGTGCGTGAAGGAGCACCTACCACCCCTCCCATGGTGTCTTCTTCCAGTTGCCATAGGAGGCTGAGGGGTAAGTTGAGCCTGGGAGCACAGGCTTTTTCAGCCCTGGCATCAGCTCTCTCTCACACACTGATAACTTCTGGCCAAATTTCAGAGCCACCCTTCTCTAATGTCCCCCCAGAGGACGTGAGAAGGTGCTCTCTTCTTTGACATGGACCTTCTGGTCTACTAGATCCTTTCAAGGAGTAATAGGAGGTACTGTTTGGGACCAGATTCATGGAAAGGCCAGCTTTCTGCTCTTCAACGTTCTTGTACATGGAAGGGTTTCATACATGGAACTTTCAGGAAGAGAAGCCCACGACTCTCTCTTTTCCACCTCTCCCTGGGTGATTATGGCTTCTATTCCTGCAGCCTGAATCCAAAAGCCATCCTGTGCATTAACATGATTGAGTTAATTCACTCTCATTTGGATTAGGCTCCTGCCGAGCTCTGATTGCACAAGGAAAGAAAATGTCATGGCAGAAGATGGTCCTCTGGGAAACAGGAAGTGTTAGGCTTCAGAAGAAGAGGTTGCTGCTCATCCCAGCATTCCACAGGCAGCAGGGGGGGAGGGGTCCTCTCCTTTACCTCCAACCCTGTGGATTTCAGAGTGTGACATCCTAGCCCAAATTGCACGTAACCATACACTGATTTTGCCCCCCTCACACTTCAAGGCTGGCCAGTGATTTTTCAGATATTCCCATTCAGACATTTTATAAGCAAATAAAATGAGACTCAATCCAGAGTTTCCCCAAGAGAAATTGTACTTTCCCTCCTAAAGAGATTGCTATGACTATGCTCATCCAATTGTTTCATTTACACAAGTATGATTCCACTGAACAGGTGTTCTTGAGATCAATAACCTTCAAGTCTGCCCCTGCCTCTAGCCTTCCTTGGTGGGGAGGGAATGCTATATGGGTGAATTCCCCCGCTGACCTCATCTTCATCCTCTCCCTACATGGGGAAGGGAGGCAGTCAGAGCCAGGCTGTATACAGGACAGAATACGCCCTGACAGGCAGTAAGCTTGTAGCACGGGCATTTTGAAGTATAAAACATACCACGGACTGAGCAGGAGGCATCTTCTCTGGAGCTCCTGTTACCAAAATGGACACTAAAGGCAGGGGTCAACAAAGATGCTAGGGGCATTAGCAGAAAAGATACGGGCACCTAAGGAACCTCCATAGGATTGGGCTGGTCCATCAGTGGCTCTGCAATACACTCGGCCAGTCACAATGTAGCATCAAGAGGTGATAGGTATCTGCTGGGTACTAGTGACTCACACTTGCAGTCCTACTTACTCAGGAGGCTGAGATCTGGAGGCCCATGTTTCTAAGCCAGGTTGGGAAAAGTCCTTGAGACTCTGTCTCCAATTAGCCAGCAAAAAGGTAGGCTGGAGGTATGGCTCAAGGAGTAGAAAACTGCTAAGCAAGCAAGCAGAACAAACTCATTAAAAAAAAAAAAAGGCATTAAGGCAGTTTAGTTTAGGAAGGTTCACGTCCCTAAAAGTGAAGAGCACATCTGAAACCTCACAAGTCTGGTGGGCACTCCCAGGTAGTTCTCTAATTCTTGGCTCATTCCTGCCTTCTGGTGTTCATGTTCAGGGCCAGCAATGTCCACCATGGACTGCTGGAATATGAACCTCAGAGCTCACCTGTCACTAGTGTACAGAGCCCAGGGCAGGCAGGTGTCCTCCAACTGGGGATCCCTGTGTGCTTGTTATCCCAGCTGTTTGCATGAAAGGATAGAAGCCAGAGGTAGTGGGAGCCTGGTTCACCTCTGTGCTCTGCCAAGGGGATGTAGGACACCCAGAAGTTTACCACTAGATTGCTCCCCCCTCTGCCTCTCTGCTTCCAGTACAAGAGCATAGGATAGAGGGAATTCTGGCTGCAAGTGGCAAGGATACTTCTTGCAGAGTTAATGCAGGAAGGGAACCGGATTCAGTTCACATACAATTGGCTTGGGAAGCCTCCACACTGATGCCCTATTGGAGGAGCTTCAGCCTAATTTTGTGTGCAAGTTCATGGAAAGCCTAACTTGAGGTGGGCGAAGGACCCCACTTATGGTGGTTGCTGAACAATGAATAGGGATCGACATCCTGTAGAGCCTGTGGATTGCGAGATAAGCTGACAGACCAAAACCTGCCTGACAATGAAATGGGTAAGAGTGCTACAAAAAAATGAGCAAGAAGGACAAAAGAACGTGGAAATAAAGATAGGATAGTAGATCTTTGGCATCATACTCTTACAGGAAACAGCAAAGAAACCCACCAATCAGAAAGCCATTTTTTATATTTATTTTCTTTATGTAGTTGTACAAAGGAGTTTCCATTCAACAAAGGATTTTGTGAATAAAATGCATCTTGATCAATGTCACTACCTTCAGCACCCATCCCTCCCCAACCACCCCTTCCCTCACTTTTCTTCATTTTATAAGCTACATATCAAAATTTTTACTGTATTCTCCCCCACATCTCTTCATTCTTCTACCTCCCTCCCCTTGACCCTCCTCTGCCCCACAAAGCCATCTTCAAGGATCCCAATTCTAACTACTTCGCCCAAGGCTAGCAAGAAAGATGGCTAAAAACTACCAAGATGACAGACATAGGCCAAAGTTTTGCCTTCTTCATGGTATATCTATGCCATGTACTCTCTTTCTCTCCCATATTTTTTTATTACTTTTCTGTCACCTTTACTTACATTTCCTTTTTGTGTGAATTCTTCTTTGGCAGTGTAAGGAACAAGGTAAACTTAACTGCCCTAAACTTTCTGGCACCATTTGTTGCATTGGTCAGGAAATTAGGGCTTATATATGTCTTCTGACTTGGACTCAATGAACAGTTACAGTGTAAGGCCTGTCTAGTGCTGGATCTCTCTGCATTCCTTTGAAGGATGGTTTGCCCACTGTGTCCCTCAGGATCCAAGACTTCCACAGGAATAGGAAGATAACACAGCTTGATACCCTGATGGTACCTGTTTCCTCCACACATCTAAGCTGACCTAAGTACTCACAAAGAAGTCACCAGCTTTACAGGAACAACACAACCATCAACACAGAACACTTGGATCACTCCGCATGAAACCATCAGTTCTGCAGTGATGCCAGATGGGCAGCCTCTAATCCAAGCCTTTCGGTGTTACCTGGACACACTGTCAGACCCCATAGGATCTGAGCAGGCATGGGCCCACTTCAGATGACAATCCCAAACCCCTCGCTGTGACTGTGATGTAAGCTGGGGCTCCTACACCCCTTCTCAGGTTTAATTAGTTTGCTAGAATGGCTCCTGGAACTGGGGCAATCATGTTTAACATATTATTGTAAAGAATAGTACAGAGTGTGCTGTGAACACAGAGATGAGACACACAGGGGCAGAGCTTCCTGTACCCTCTCTGGAGTCAAGTCCTTGCACCTGGTCAGTTCTCCGGGTGTTGACTAAAGCCTGTCATTCTGAGGGTTTATGGAGTTTCCATTACAGAGGCATGAGTAATTAAATCATTGACTTGGTGACCAGTTCAGCCTCTCCCGAGAGGCTCTGAGTGGAATTAAAAGTCTCACTCCTCCAATCATGGCTGTCCTGTCTTATCCTGAAGCCACCCCTGGGCCCTCAGCTGCCAGTCAAGCTGTTAGCATACAACATGTCATATCATTGTGGAGAGTCCAAGGATTTAAAAGTTGATAAAAAGAAAAAAATTGAGGTGTCCTAAATTTAGTTTCAAAGCAAGGAGAAGAGAAAAAAGGGAAATGAGTTAACAGCTATTGGGCCAAATGGATGAAAGCATTCCACATTCCTGAGATACCTTGGCTTCAAACCTTAAGCTGCCAATCAAGCACCAGGTACCCTGTTATCCTGCAGTGATGATCTCTGCAGACCATGAACACAACCTATCCAGAGGCACTCCTACCTGGAAACTTTCTCCAGCTTAAATTACTCTTCCCTTTCTTACTCACAGCCATCATAGGGTGAGTAAAAACAGTTAAATCTTCTTTCCCTAAATCTCTCTCTTTCTCTCTCACTCTCTCTCTCATCTGTCTGTCCATCCATCCATCTCTCTCTCTCTCTATCTATCTATCTATCTATCTATCTATCTATCTATCTATCTATCTATCTATCTTTGCTACTGGTCCTGGGGCTTGAACTTAGGGTATAGACACTTTCCCTGAGCTTTTTTTGGCTCAAAACTGGTACTCTACCATTTGAGCGACAGCTCTACTTCTGGCCTTTTCGTGGTTATTTGGAGATAAGAATGTCACAGACTTTCCTGCCTGGGCTGGCTTGGAACCATGATCCTTGTCAGATCTCAGCCACCTGAGAAGCTAGGATTACAGGTGTGAGCCAGTGACACCATTGCCCATCCCTAACTCCTCCTGCAGCTGACTTCAGGCAGCACCTGGAGGACAGTCATCTTCACTCTACAGCTAGGAAACCTACCCAGTCCCAGGGGCATGCTCCAAGTCCATGTTGTCAGATATTGATGTGGCCTCCCTGGCCTTTCCAGGCATAGAAAGGGAGCTCAAACAAGTTGCAGAAACAATATTTTAAGCCTAACTAAATTATTAGCATATGATGTAGAATCTGTTCCAGGGGACCACAGATGTCTTTAGGACTAGTCTAAAGGAATTGCTTTAAGGCTTGTCACACTACCTACAAGTTGGTATGAATAGTTCGTGTGTGAGTTTAAGTTTATTCTGGGTGATTCAGTCCCACAGCTTTTGTGTCTTTTTTTTCAGGGCGGGCAGAGGAGTAACAATTTGAACTCAGGGCCGTGTCCTTGCTAGGCACTCTTCCCCTTGATACACACTTACAGTCTTTTTGCGCTTCAGTTATTTTTCCAAGAAGCTTTTACATTTTTGCTAGAAGCTGGCCTTGAATCAAGATCCTCCTCCCTCCAGAATAGTTGGAATTACTGATGTGTATCATTCTCAACTCATTGTTGAACTGGCCTCATCTTGAGCTGGCCTAGAAGTACAACTCCTCAAATCTTTACCTCTTCAGTGGCTGGGATTACAAGCTTCAGCCATTGTACCTGGCTTTTAAGGGAAACTTTTTTATGGGCATCTTAAGGACTCTAAAGATTCTATACCACCATCAGGTGTTTTTTCCTCTTCCTTCAGAACACCCATGATTATGGAGACAAAAGTTGCAAAGAGTAACATGCATGAATAGTTACAGTCATCTTGAAATTGGTATGCCTGCTTTTCTCCTCTACTAAACTCCTGACTAGTAACAGAGTCAAGGTTAAGCCTTATTTCCTCCTACCCCTTGCCATATAGTAATGAGTTGGTTTAAGCAAGCAGAGGTTGACCCCTGGAAGAAGAAGTTCAAAGAGATTAACCAGACCTTCCTTATGCCCTGGCTGAGGAAGAATGGCTCTGTCCAAGGAGGCCAGTGTGGCCCAGGGATTCTTGTCAGTCTCCTGCCTTGTATCTTTCCCTACAAAATTCTGAAGACAGAGACCCCCCAGCCCCATGGCTGTTCTATGGATAGAAGTGATACCAACTGGGACAAGTCAGTCAGACTGAGGTGGCAGTCACCCATGCCCAGGGGTGCTACAGGTGACAAAAACAGTTCTGCTGGGAGCCAGAAGAGGAAATCTATTGTCTCTTAGTTTAAATTGAAAGTCAGGGAGTCAACCAGGTACCAATGACTCATACCTGTAATTCTAACTACTCAGGAGGCTGAGGTCTGAGGATCACACTTTGAAGACAACCAGGGAAGAAAAGTTAATGAGATTCTTATCTCCAATTAACTACCCAAGAAAGTCAAAAGTGGAGCTGTGGAGCTATGACTCAGGTGGTAGAAAGCCAGCCTTGATCAAAAAGCTAAGGGATAGCATCTAGGCCCCAAGTTCAAGCACCAGTAACAGCATGCATGTGCACACATGCGCACACACACACACACACACACACACACACACACACACGGACACAGGAGAGGAAAGTAGACAAATAGACAGAGTAGAGAAGACAGAGGTTTTGCTTAGTATCAAAAAATGTGTTTTTGCTAGGCCTTGGTGCTTCATGCTTGTGATGCTATGTATTCAGGAGGCTGAAATCAGAAAGGTTCAAAGCCATCCTGGGCAGAAGAGTCCTCCAGACTCCATCTCCAATTAGCTAGAAAAATCTGAGTTGAAGGCATGGCTCAAGTGGTAGACTGTCAGCTGTGAGTACATATTCCAAGGAAGTACTATGTTTTGAAGTCAAGCTTTGGTACCAACAATAAACAAATAAACAAGCAAGCTTTCTACCCCTTTATAACATCCCAGCTGCTCACTCTGTAAGAGAAAATAAAAGCCCTTGGGGGGGGGGATGATTTGTTGGAAACATTCATTTAAAATGTCTTGTAGTATTGACACTATCATTAGACTTTGGCAGTGGCAGCCTATTATTGCCACTCATGTGCCTTTGTGGTGAGAAAAGTCTGATTGCTTAGGAGGGAAAATAGAAGTCTGAAGATAATGTACCTGACATACAAGCCCGGAGGTAGCAAGTTAATGGTTCAGGAATAAGGAACAAGGAAGCCTCTAAGCATATTATCATCCACCATCCACCCCTAATTCTCTCTTTCTCTTGCATTCTCTCTCTCTCTCTCTCTCTCTCTCTCTCTCTCTCTCTCTCACACACACACACACACACACACACACACACACACACACACACACACACACACACGAGTTGAGCTCAGCTGGGCAGCCATCCAAATGATTCATATTAAATTCTAGCTATATTCAGCACAAAAGTCATCCCGCGTCAGAGGATCAAAGTTACATCAACTAACAAGCACTGGGGAATTGATAAGCAGCTAAAATTAGGTCATTGCATAGCAGCGGCTTTTGATGGATGAAGTGAAATTTAGCCCCGGGTTTGCTATTTAAAGATCTGTTACAGCACCCTTTCCTGTAGCCACAATGAACACACAACAAAGCAGCACGCAGCTGATTAAATGTTTAATCGTTGCTCCTTCCCTGCTGACTCTGGCAGACTTACAGGTTCCTGAGAGCATGCTTGGCTCTGGGGCCCGGCCAGCCAGTGTGTTCAAATTCCTACTTCTGCCTTCTCCAAGTGAATTCTATAAAGTCATTTTGATCACTTTTATACACATGACCTCCACCAAACATTTCAGCCCCCAAGTCCTGACCCAATTCAGTGTTTCCAAATTCTTCAAGCCTTAAAATAAATACATGTAACCCCTAAACACTACATGTGTTCATCCATTGTCCTACTGGCCTCATTTCTTGATCTTGCTCCCTTTCTTCCATTTTAGAAGCTCACATCCCTCGCAAATGGCTGGTCCTCTCTCTCTCTCTCTCTCTCTCTCTCTCTCTCTCTCTCTCTCTCTCTCTCTCTCTCTCTCTCTCTCCCCCCTCTTCTCTTGGTTTATTTATTTTTGTCTGATCCTCACAGCCAAGGATAAAATATAATTAATACAAAATATTTTTTGTACACTGAGCATAATGACATGCCTGTAATCCAGGCTACTTAGGATGTAAAGATCAGGAAGAGCTCAGTTTTCAGGGGGAAAAAGTTAGCAAGACTTCATCTCAATCAACAATCCATGGTAGTATGCATGCCTCATTCATCTGAATCAGGGGATCACAGCCTGAGACAGGGAAAATACAAACTTCATCTGAAAACCAACTAAAGAAAAAAATAAAAGAACATAAGGCATGGCTCACATGGTAGAATACGTACCTAGCAAGTATAAAACCCTGAGTTCAAACCCCTCAGTACCACCAAGAGAAGGGGAGAGAAATCCTTATGTAACCTCTGCTTTCTTTTTTTCTTTTCTCAAAGCCTTTATTTTGCTTGGCTACCTCGCTAAATTCAGATTACAATCTTCCTTGTACCGTCACTCTTCACACTGTCAGCTTCACCTCCTTTGCTTTGAGTGCCTGCTCCCTGGTCACTATACATTTCCCTGTCCATACTTTCCGCAAGGCTTGAGATTGATGTTCTCTTCACCCTCAAACACACAGCTCTCTGTATGTGTTCTTCATCTGCCTTTTCTTGACCAGTGGCTCCCCTGTTTCAATCTTGCCAAGGTCCTTATTGACTTTTTTGTTTTATATTATTGGTAGCTTTTATTTGGGGGCATATTCAAGACAGACCAGTTATCCCTGAGCTGTATAGCTGGAAAGTAATAAAAAAAAATAAACTAGATTTACCCTGCTTAGAATGTTCTGAGATTCTTAACCCACAGCAATCTTGCACTATGCACCAGTGATATGGATGGGGTCTCCCTATTATACTTGTCACTCTCCCACATAATGGTCTGCCTAGTCCAGACATATCTGTCTGCTCTTGGATGGTTCTGGCTTTGCTTTCGAGGCATCAGCTCATTGAGGCTCTCAGGGTCCATCTGTGTTCAGGTGCCTTGTTTGGTCTGGCCCTGGGATGCTTTTGCTATAACAGAGGCTCCTAGAACACTCCAGATTCCTCCTGGATTCCCATTTTTTGGTGATTCTTCTTTTTAGCTGGAGGGGTGTCAATCTCTGAGAGTCATGAAAGAGGGATTTCTCACCTCTCCTCCTTGCTCTCACATACCAGAATACACCTTCTTTATTCTCTCAGGTCTTCAAGGTCAACCATTATTTTGACAGCTGAAATATGACTATAGTATGATATAGGAATGTGCACAGAACACACTACCTATCTTGATGACTATTTCCAAACTGGAAGTCCATGTTCATGTAGCAGAATCTTCAGCTAGAGAGAAACCCTCTCCATCATCCCTTGAAGTCTCCTCTACTGGAAGCTCCTTAGGTTTAAAATTATCCACAGATCCTTCCCTCTGACAACAAGGCCCCGTGCACTCTGTTCAATAAGCAAGGAAATACATAATCATTGCATGTAGTTATATTTTACATACCACAGCAACTGGCCCACAGTAGAGTAGTACATCTCTGTATAGTTTAGAGGCCCCCAGACAAGACAAGGTGTGTACCCAAATGGATTCTTATGCTGCCATCTGCAGTTTCCAGTACAGCTGGACAGACAGATGTTACCTTCCCCATACCAAAGAAAGTATCAAAGAATAACTGGGGATTATAGAAGCCATACGAGAGACAAATTACAGATAGTCCTTGATTTACAAGAATCAAGAGTTGCCAACTGGGAAATTTTTCCATCCCATAAAGTTCCCTGTTTCATTGACAGTTCAGGGTCTTCTGGAGTCTCACCTGGGTGTCACTGCTGATGAACCATCCAGACATCCAGGGCCTTAGAGTTAATGGCAAATGTTGTAGTGGATACCATGACCCCATCCTTCCTGCAGGGACTCAGGGAAGCAAAGCTGCTGTCTTGAGCTGTGTGCAGGGGCAACACCTGCAGTGGTAGGAAGAAACCAATGCACCCTGCAACCCTTTAGCAGAGGTCATGGCCAGTCAACTCCCAGCAGAAGCCAAGCAGACAGCATAGACTGGAAAGAGAAGGCCTAGCTGAATGTGGGGAGGAAGCACTGCCAGAAGAAAGGCAAGAACCAGCAAGTCATGTTTATGGAACCACAACATTTTGAAAATGCCTGGAATGTAAAGCTGTAGCAAGTAGGCTTTAAGCTATTTGGGTTCCATCCAAATAGAAACAGAAGCAAACATGTTGTTCTAAACAGAGTAAGGAAGTGAAGGCATTCTTAGCTTAGAATGATAGTGAAAAAAGAGTGATCAGGAAGTGGTAGCAGGGGCACTGGGTAGGCGTGCTGGCAAGACCCAAGGGAAGAACGTGGTAGCTTGTGCCTGCACAGAGACATGATCATACAGGAGTGTGGGAGGTGATGTGGGAAGAACATGGTTCTTCACTAGAGGGGATGAACACGGTCACCATGGGAGGTGGGATTGCTAGCATCAGGGCCATTATTGTCCAAGCCTCTGTGGTTGGCAAAGTGATCAATAAAGAATTTAGAGCCCCAAGGAAGAGTATCACTGGAGGCCTATGAGAATAAGATGTGAGCTAATGGGTGAATCTTAAAATTACAGGTGTCACAATAGCCCCAGGACTACCTGTGATCTGAGAGGGCCAAAGGTCCCCTGCATTTTAGGAATGCAAGGAGAGTGGAAGTTTAGGGAGAATGAAGATAATTGAGAGAGAAGAGATGTACCTGGGTTGCACAGAGGGGGAGCTTCGTGTCCCATCTAGTACTCATCTACCCACTTCCTCACCTCCTTCCACCTCCCTCTCCTGGTGCCCCAAGACGGGGCCAAGGGACCCCAACACCACAGTTGTCTATGGCCTTAGACTGTGTCTCCTAGATGTACTAAGAAAGGAGCAGTGGTTTTTATACCCTTGCCCTTTGATTTTAATCTATTGGCCTAGTCTCCCAGTATCTGTTCAAAATTTCTTCTGGTATTTCTTCCAATAAACCTCCCTTCAAGTCACTCTGCAAAGAGGACTTCTGATGGATACAGATAAAGCCTCACAGAAATACATGTTTATAAAGTTCTGTACAATTCTGAACGATAACATAAACACAGTCATTTGTCTCTTATTGACTGAGATACTTCTGGGAAGTGTGTCATTGTGCAATTTCCTTATTGAGCAAACATCACAGAGTGTACTTACACAAATGTACGCAGCGTAGTCTACCACCTATCCAGGCTGCGTAGTACAGACATGGCCCCTCAGCCACAAACTAGACTTATGGATGTTATGGTGCTGAGTCCTCAAAGGAATGTGTGTATGTGTGTGTGTGTGTGTGTGTGTGTGTGTGTGTGTGTGTGTGTGTGTGCACAAGTACTAGGCTTTGAACTTAGGGCCTAGAACTGTCCCTCAGGTTTTTCATTCAAGGCTGGCCCTCTACCACTTGAGCCACAGATCTACTTCCAGCTTTTTGGTGGTTAATTAAAGAGAAGAGTTTTGTAGACTTTCCTGCCCAAACTAGTTTCCAACCCCAATGCTCGGATTGTAGCTAGGATTACAAGCATAAGCCACTAGCACCCAGCCCCTGAGGAAATTTTAACACAATGTTATATATACATTCAAACAGAGGATGGATCCAGGGGCAATTCTAGATTACAGGAATTTTCTGAGTTCGTTGTCACTCTGTGGGACCACTGTCACATGCAATCCATTGTCAATGGGAATGTCACTATACAGCCATGATCATGCAGGACATAGGACAGGCAGGGGAGACCAGAAGTGGAGATTCATTCACTCTGAAAAAGTCCTACACAGAATTTTTATAGTCATGCATTCCACACAAAACCCTCAGACAGAAAATCCTAGCTAATATAAAATCTAGGGTTCTGATAGTCTAGAAGTCCTTAGGCTTTTGCATAAAAAAATGGGACAGACATCCTTCATCTAGCTGTTGAGCTAAGATACAAAAAAGCACTATGCTGCACTATTTAACAAGTAGCTTTAGAATCCCAAAATCTAACAATGAAAAAAATTTAATGAAAATCATTTATGTCTTTACCACTGCCTAAGGATGATAGATTATTCCCCTTCATAAAACCTACAGCTATAGTCTAGATGATGAATACCAGCCAAGTCTCATGTGTTGAAGGTTTGGGTCCCAGCTTATGGCACTGTTGGAAAAAGGAGTGGGGCTAGTAGAAGGTCATTAGGTTATTGGACAGGTGTCATTAAAAGGTCATGCCCCAGCAGAGGATCTCAGCCTCTTCTCACATTTTGTTTCATGATTTCCATGAGGTAAATAGGCATCCTTGCCTTGAAACAACACAGCCAAAGCCTAGGGACTGATGAAAATCATGAGACAATAAACCTTTCCTTCCTTTAAGTTGATAATCTCAGGAACTTTGCCACAATGACAGAGAGCTAAGAAGTACACTTACTGGTAGTTGTTGAAATAAATGTGATTTATAAGTCATGCAACTACTAGCACCTTCCTTAAGAATCTCTCTTTTTCCCGCTTCCTCCAAAGACAGACCTTCCAAAGACAGACTCAACTGCCCACTCTGATGCCCATCTATTGTGGGCAGAGCAGATAACCTCTCTCTACTGTCTACTGCTCTGCATTAGGTCCAAGGCTGACCAACCACTCAGGCTAGAAGATTTGGTCATCAAGCAAGCAAAAGTCCTGCCTTCTCCAGCAGAGTGACCGAAATGGATTTCTGTCACTGACAAGTTACACAAATCTATTTCATCTTGCTATGCCATGTCTTCTCATATAGAAAGAATGGCTTCAGTGAATGATCTCCTGGGGGAAGATCATTTAATTGTTTCAATTATGTCAATTATCTACTTGAGGGGTAACATTTGGTTCCTGTGATACAGCAACTTAACTAATTAAAAAGATTAGCCTTGGATAGAAAAGTAACTTGAATTTAAGTGAATAACATGAAACAGTAACTTGCACTCAGGATAGAGAGAGGGCTATGTACATATAGGCACAATAAGACCATGCAGCCTCTGAACATGTCACCATACACTGAATGCTGAGCATGTGACACTCAGACCACCACAGCCAGCCTCAGAAGGTGACTCAGGCTGCTGGAACTTTCCATAGCTCTCAAGTGTTTAAGTCAAAACTGGAGTTTGGGTACTTGGACTGGCATTCAGAACCTTTTTCTTCCCAACACTAATGTTTTAGAGGCAACCTCCAGCTGATTAAAACTCACACAATCACAGGTAGTAAGAATGGGGAGGGAGCTGCAAAGAATGCTAGTTAGGAAGAGTCCTTGACAAAAACTATGCCCTTTTCTCTCTAGGTGAAGTGATTCTTAGCTTTTGCTACTTCTAGACTTCTCCTGGGAGCATGAAAAAAATACAAGCATTCATGGGTCACCTTGGAGCTCCTGGTTAAAGGGTTGAGGCAAGGCTTGGACCTTCCCAAACAAGTTCACAAGTAGAACCACAGCCCTAGCACATCAATCTAGTTGTGTACAGGAACCTAGTTGATTTAAATCACTTGTATTAGTCCAATTCTGTGGCTATCACAAAATATCTCAGACTGGGTAATTTATGAAGAGTAGAGGTTTGTTTAGGTAATGGTTCTATAGGCGAGGGAGTTCAAGGTCATGGTGCTGACCTCTGGTAGGGCCTTCTTATAATACATTGCAAGTGAAGAAAAGAGCAAATGTCCTTCTTCAAGTCTCTCTTTTTCTCCCTATAAATCCAATAATGGCATCATGGGATCACCCTTACAATCTCATCTAAGCCAATCTCCACGAGGCACCTTCCAAATGCCACTAATTTATAAACTGGGGGATTAAGTTTCTAACATGAGTTCTCAAAGTACAGCATATCCCTGACTTTAGGGTAACTTTGGATGGTTAGAACAGAAACACACAACTACTCAAGGTCAAATGTACTCATTCATCTAAGTAGTCATAGATAGTCACGTCCTATCTAGTGCTGAGCACCTGCTAGGCACTAAGGAAGAGACCATAAAAAACAAGAATCTAGACCCTATCCTCTATTCCTTCCTTTATCTCTTATATTACATTGTATTGTAATTTTACAAACTAGTTCTTGTGAGAACAAGTTTCTTATAAACAAAATAATCACAAGTGGTAAGCCAACAGAATTCTGATATATGAAGTAATTAGGGGGGATCTTTGAGAAATATGAGGGCAAATACCTTTGGTCTGAGGATAAGAATCACAGAAGTAGGCAACCGTGCACTCTGAACAGAGAAACAAGATCTATACAAACCCCTAGCTTCTGTTAGGGTACATACTCCCTCCTCAGGCAAGGGCATCTGAACCCCTGAGGAGCGAGCTGCTCCATGGAGAAGCCTACCTAGCCAGGAGTTCTGTCCCTTGCCCAAAGCCACAGAGGGCCCTGCCAATAGCCCAAGAGGACCTCTAAAGTGGATCTCCAAAGCAAGCCCACACCCTGGTGATAGCCTCCCAGGAGACCCTGGGCCTCCAGACACAGCTAAGATCCTGAGCCACAGAATCTGTGAGGTAAGCCACTTTGGGGTCTCTACCAGCCTATTTGGTAGTCTCTTGTCTTGGGTCACTGGACCCTGCCGTAATACTTCCTCCTTCATCCCTACCCACAATTGTCAATGCCAGTCTGTGGAGCTGTTATGCTGAAGTGATCGATATATACAGTGAACTTTATGAGTAGACTTGTCTCTGAGACCTCCTTTCTTTGAGTTGGCTTCTATATGCTTTGTCTGTCCTCATTCAGGGGATCTAGGTGGAGGCTGTGCTAGGTCCTGGTCTGATCTCAGGTGATGTCTGTGTCTTCTCCTGGAGTGATGTGATGGTTGGTCCCACGCATCACCTGATATTACCATAGGTGGGGCCCATTGGCTCAGTCAGCTTCATCATAGCCACATTCTCCATCAGCTGTATGGCTCTACCAGCCTATTTGTCTTGGGTCCCCTGTCTTGGGTTTCTGGACCTTGCCTTGGTACTCCGTCCTTCGTCCCCACCCACAATTGCTAATGCTAGCAACTCTACTATTGTTGATCTGTTGTCTCCACATTTTATGGGGGAGGGGTGACTTGTCACCAGTTTTGTTTCACACATTGGCTAGGATTCCTGGTTTTGCTGTCTGTCACTCTCTGTATGTGGAAGGTGGCATTCAGGGGAGACAATAAAGGCTAGAAAAGAGAGAATATTGAAGAATTACCTGTCAGTGTAACCATGATGCTGTCCTAAGGGAAAAGTAGGTTAAGCTCAGAGCCAATGTCTCACATCTGTAATCCCAGCTATTCAGCTGAAAGATCACTGTTCAAAGCTAGTCCAAGCAGAAATGTCAAGAGACTCCATCTTTAAAAAAAAATTCCAATTTGGATCCCCTTTATATTCTCTTCTTGCCTAATTGCTCTGGCTAGGAATTCTAGTACTATGTTGAAGAGCAGGGGAGAGAGTGGACATCCCTGCCTTGTTCCTGATTTTAAAGGGAATGGCTTTAGTTTTTCACCATTTAGAGTTATGCTTGCTGTTGGTTTGTCATAAACTGCCTTGATTATATTCAGGAATGTTCCCTGGAATCCCAGTTTTTCCAGGGCTTTTAGCATAAATGGGTGCTGGATTTTATCGAACGCTTTTTCCGCATCCAGCGATAAAACCATGTGGTTCTTTACCTTGCTCCGGTTGATGTGGTGGATTACATTAATTGACTTGCGTATATTAAACCAGCTTTGCATTTACACAATGGAATTTTATGCCTCTATCAGAAAGAATGACATTGTTCCATTTGTAAGGAAATGGAAGGACTTGGAAAAAGTTATACTAAGTGAAGTGAGCCAGACCCAAAGAAACATGGACTCTATGGCCTCCCTTATTGGGAATAATTAGTACAGGTTTAGGCAAGCCATAGCAGAGCATCACAAGGCCCAATAGCTATACCCTTAGAAACACATAAGATGATGCTAATTGAAATGAACTCCATGTTATGGAAACAAGTGATATATCACAGTTGTAACTACTTTCAACGTCCTATGTGTATGTGTAGTTTCTATTATTGATAATGTTTTGTATCACCTTCCTATGTTTGTACCTACACTATCTCTGTAATCTTATCTGAGTATATTGGAAACCGTGTTTACTGGTATTGGAAGTAGGAAATTCAAAGGGAATACCAAATTCGAGAGACACAGGGTAAAAAAAGAGAAATAACTACAAAAGCAATACTTGCAAAACTCTTTGGTGTAAGTGAACTGAACAACTGGGGGGGGAGGGAAAGGGGGGGAGGGAGGGGGGCATGAGGGACAAGGCAACAAACAGTACAAGAAATGTATCCAATGCCCAACGTATGATACTGTAACCTCTCTGTACGTCAGTTTGATAATAAAAATTTGAGAAAAAAAAATATTCCAAGCTGGAGACATGAGTCATGTGGTAGAGCACTAGATGAGCAAGTAAGCCAAGTGAGCAGGAGACCCTGAATTCAAACCCTAGTACCTGGAGGGGAAAAAAAGGAGGGAAGGGATGGGAGAGGAGATGAAGGAAAGGAAAAGGAAGGGTGACAGAAGAGGAATGGAGAGGAAAGGAGGGGAGAGGAGGGGAGAGGAGAGATCAGGTTGTTTAAGAAAACATTTTAGGAGAGAAGGAAGTCTAATATGGCTTATAACTATTTAAGTTTACAGAAATTTATTTTGCTTCCAAAATATTTACTTTCAAATGTAATTTTGTTGCCTGGGGCTATAATGTATGTGGGATACTCAATTTCCATTCTCCCTGAGCAAAGAAAGGTGTGTAGGTATGTGTACTTTCTGTAATTGAAATGTAGACTCCAAGACTTGACAATGTTATGTGTCACTGATTGAATCTGTTTGGAGTCCTTCTCTGATTGGCAAGCCAAAGCTAGATTTTTTTATTTGGATTTGCACTGGCCCATCAGAGCCCACATTTGTCAAAGGCTGTTGGTATTGGATTCAGAGGTGGCCCATATACCATCCTAACTCATAGCTGTGGTGGCAAACAGCAAGGATTAGTTGTCTGGGCAGAGTCAAAGGCCCAAGACACCTAGGTCAAAACAACGCAATTCTTCATTTTGTTTGATTACAACTGGTTTGCTTCTCTTTTCTGGTTAGCTTTCATCCTACAGTACTGGGCAGTGTCTCCCACAACCCTCTGTTAATAAGCTTTTGTTAGCTCAGTTAATTATGCCACATTCCCACAAGAGCTTTCTGAGTGTAAATGGACTGGCTTTGGGCACCTGCTTGCCAAATTTCACACATCCCTGGAGTGTCAGATGTCCTATATTCTTTCTTGTATTTCTGAAAAGATATCAGATGTCTGAGTTCTGCAGCACCAGAATAATTAGACAGAAGGTTCAGCCCACTGCAAAGGTGATCACTCTAAAATGTCACTCCAAAGGCAGTCAAGAAATGCCAGTGATGCCCAAGCACACACTCGACCCAGGAAGAGAAGCTCCACTTAATAAAACTGGGAGTATATTGGCCAATTTTATGTTGCTATAACAAAATACCTGAGGTTGAGTATACTTCGTTTTGAGGAGAAGTTTATTCAGATCATCTTTGAAGATAGAAAGTCCAAACAGAGCCCCTTGTCTGCAACAAAATATGGTGTGATATCATGGTAAAAACACATGAGGGGAACTCATGGTGAGGTAGGAAGCCAGAGACTAGAGACAGGCCAACCTGTCTTTATTATAATAACAGTGCATTTTCATCAGAAGTAACACTTTCAATACTACTTATAACTGTACCCATAGACTTAGTCATTTTCCACTAGGCCTCCATCTTTTATAGATGTCACTACCTCAACACTACCACCGTGAGCACCAAGCTTCCAGTAGGTGAACCCTTGGGAGACACTCGGATCACATGAAACTCACAGCACTGTGTGAGTGCTTTTTAATGATTCCAAGCAGGGGTCATGGCTCAGTGGTAGAGCACCTAGCAAGCACAAGGCTCTGTGTTCAAACCCCATTACTGCCACATATACATATATGTGTATATATATGCATATATGTGTATGTGTATATATACACATATATTCTCTTTTTATATTTATTTACATATGTGAATCAAAGGAATATGTGTGAGATGAATATAACAGGAAATCTTCATTAAAAGTTGGAAAAAAAAAACAAAAAACTTACACTGCAGACAAATAAATCATTCCCCATTAGAATACAAAAAAATAAAAGAGAGATGGTGATTAACCTATGGGCAGTGAGCATGGAGCTGTGTCTCAAATATCTGTTGCCGGGCTACATTTGCTTGTCCAAGGAAAATCAGAGATCTATGCAAGGAATGTTTAGGAAAGCAGCATACTGAAATCTACATCAACAGGGATGTATGGTTGCATGGATGGATGAAGAGGGGAGTGGAAAGATGAATGGGTAAGACATAGAAATGGATGGATTGACAGTATAAAGCAGGTGAGATTTTTTTTTTTTGCCAGTTCTGGGGCTTGAACTCAGGGCCTGAGCACTGTCCCTGGCTTCGTTTTGCTCAAGGCTAGCACTCTGTCACTTGAGCCACAGCACCACTTCAGGCTTTTTCTATATATGTGGTGCTAAGGAATTGAACCCAGGGCTTCATGTATGTGAGGCAAACCCTCTACCACCAGGCCATATTCACAGCCCCTAGGTGAGATTTTTTTTAAAGTTAATTTCAAGATATTAGTGATCCCAGTACAATTCTTTTAGTGTTTGAACATGTTTGACATTTTCATAGTAAAGTGTCAGAGAGAAAAATCTGTACCTGAGTATCCATCATGACATATAGCCTTTTGAGTATTTAAGAGATTGGTTCAAAAGAAAGACTATCAAGTCTTCCCTCAGGCCCCCCCATTAGAGTTGGTGGGAGTGAGACCTGGGGAGCTGCAGTTATAAAGGTCTTGAGGGAGGAGGGAAGTCCTTGAGAACCTTGGAGTTCTATAAACATCACAGAGGGGTCACCTTGGGGAAGTTCCTCACAGCTTAGCAAGGCTCAGCTCTACGTCTGACACATGAATCAACAGCAATGGCATCAAAGCAGCAGCTGCATGCTGCCACCCTGCCACCAGGACTCAAACCCAGATCATCAGCCTCCACAGAAGTAGAAACATTCTAGTCAATAGGTATTTGGTGGTAAATTTGTGAAAGCAGACCTCAAAGAGCCCAGTCCCCAAAGTGTGTTTGATCTTGGGTTTAGTTTAAACTCAGGGCCTCACACTTGCTTGGCTTGTTTTCTCAGCTGGCACTCTACCATTTCAATCACAACTCCTTCCAGTCCAGCTTTTGGCTGGTTAATTGGAAATGGAGTTTCATGGAATTTTCTGCTCGAGCTGGCCTCAAACCACAATCCTCTGTATCACAGTCTCCTGAGTAGCTAGTATTGGGAGGTACCAGCACTCAGCACCCACTGTCATTCCAATTTATAAACAGTACTAGCTCCTCCCCCTTATAGATGGCAGGAAACTCTGCGATCTCATCCCTTCCTTTTACCTTCTTCCTCTCTCCTCCCTTCTCAGTTCCAGCCAAACAACCAAGCCCCACAGGCCCCAACAGATGGCCACCAGCCACTAGATATGTGCAGCTCTGCACCCTTGCCACACACAGGCTGGACAGAATGGAAATGTGTTCTTTGTGTGAAGCACATAGCAGAGTTAGAAGACCTGGAATGAAAGAGTGTAACACATCTCACTAGTGATCTATATCAGTAACATGACAAAATTCAATATTCTCTATAGATAAGGTTTAATAAAATATATTGTGAGAATTGGTTTCACCTGTTGCTTTGTCTTTCTCTTTATTGATGTAGCCACTCAAACCCTTTAAAGAGGGTATATGGATCACATCCCATTTGGGGAGGTGGAAGGGGACTGCTCTGTCCCAGGCAAACACACCAAAGCCCCAAGCTCTCTCTTAATCTGTGCAGTTTTGCTTGGACTATTTCTCCACCTCTGTGTCCTCCTTCCACTGCCCACAGAGCCCACCCTGTCTCATCCCAAAACTCTGGCCTAAGCATATCTACTGGAGTCAAACCTGAGATCTGCTAAGCTTTGTTTTCTAAATGCAACCCTGCCTCTGGTGTGGAAGTGTATGGAGGAGCCCATCAAAGTAGAATCAAGGACGTCACCTTCCACTGATGCCTTCCTCAGAAGAATCCATATTCTGAGCAATATTTGGCATTGCAGTTGGTAGGCATATAGCTTTTCCAGATCCCCACGTGCCAGTAAAATTTGTGGTTCAGGCCCTGGGTAACGCTAGAACAGTGCTAGCAAGTCACATGGTGCATTTCCCATCTGAAGGTCCCTGGACACTGGAGAAAAATGCTTCCCAAGAAGACACATGGAGCCCTTGTCAGCAAAGACCCCCAACTTGATCCATTACCAGAAAAAATAGAGGTGACTCCTCTTGCTCTATAATCGACCTACAATATCAACACACGGACATGAGATGTTGTAGGCCTTCCTCCTCCCTCATTAAATGTAATTTATTTACTTGGACTTATATGTTAGCCTGTTTTGTGTTGCTATGATAAAGCACTCAGGGCTGGGTTACTAATGAGGTTTCTTTGGTTCATGATTCTGACCCAAACAGCATGTTACTAGTGTCTTGATTGGTGACCCCTTGGCCACATCACATGGCAGAGGACCTTATGCAGAAGGGGACAAGATACAAGGTAACATCTTCATAATAACTCTCTCTAGTGAGAATTCAGTTCTGTGAGATAGAATTAATCCGCTCAAGAAAGTAGAAACTCCATGACCTAATTTTCTCTCCCTAAGCCCTACCTCTTAAAGGTCTGCCATTCCTACACCACCTCACCACCAAGCTTTGCAGGTCAAACAAGTCAAGTTCAGAGCACCTGGTTTCTAATAGAGGCACCTAGTCCCCCCACCCCACCCCATCAACACAAAGTAGTTTTCTGACCTTAATAGTTTGTTCATTTGGTTGATCTGTAGGTTTTCCTACCCCTTTACATTTGTGTGGATACTCTTGCTATCTTTCAGCCTAGAAATGACTTGCATTTGGAAATCAAAGAAGGCATTTTTGAGACTTTTCCTCCCTAATAAGCAATACAGCAGTTGTAACCCTCACTACTCATGAGGCTGAGATCTGAGGGTTGCAATTTGAAGCCAGCCTGGCTAGGAAAGTTTGTGAGACTCTTATCTCCAATTAACTAACAAAAACCTGGAAGCAGAGCTATGGCTCAAGTGGTAGAGCACTAACTTTAAGTGAAAAAATCAAGAGTGAGTACAACGCCCTGAGTTCAAGCCCCAGGACTGGCACCAAAAAAAAAAAAAAACATTAAGAATTCAAGCCACCCTTGCCAGGCATTCAAAGTGCTCACTAGTGAGAAATACATAAAGGAAAATCTCTGTCTCTCTGTCTCTGTTTCTCTTCCTCCTCCCTCCCTTCCTTTTCTCTTCTCCCTCTCCACCTTCTCTCGCTCCTCTCTTTCTCTCTCTTACACACATATACACACCCTTTCTCTTACACACAGACACACTTTCTCAAATACAAACTTGCATGAAAAGATACACTACTTGAACTCAAAATAGGTAATGTCAGACCATCAGTTTGGGTTTTCTCCTCCAAGAGGCAGTTCAAATGGACAGACAGGAGCCAAGGACACTCACTGATACTCTTTTGGTGCTCATTATAGATCCACTGCACCCTGGGCTACTGACCTTCCTTTATGTCATTTTCATTCAGTTCCTCATTCTGTCGCAGTAAGTGTGATGACAGGTAGGTAAATGAAGGCAGAAGACACAAATAATTGTGGAATTTGCACAAGGTCAATGGCTGTACTAGAATCTACTCTGAGCTTCCTGCAGCAAAGAGCACATGCTCTGGCCATCAAATATAACTTTGCTTGAGGAAAATAGGCACAGGAATTATTCATTCATCCACTCATTTATTTTATTTGCAATTGCCTAATAGCCATTAATTAGATATCATGCTGGTTCCTGATAAGAAGTATTAGTTTGGAGCTGGGCAGTGGTTGTTCATACCTGTAATTCTAGCAACTCAGAAGGCTGGGATCAAGCGGATAGTTCAAAGCAATCATGGGCAGAAAAATCCACAAGACTTTATCTGCAATTAGGCAGCAAAAAGTTGACATCAGCTAAGCAAGTTCAAATCTCTAAGCTCAAGCTCTAGTACACTGGTGTGTGTGTGTGTGTGTGTGTGTGTGTGTGTGTGTGTGTGTGTGTAGCTTGAAGACACTGGAGTATCCTTAAAGAGTAAGTAACTGCACAAAGGCCTCTGTCCCAGCCAAACCCTGCATTTAGGAACACCTACTGCCTCTCCAGTTGACAATGGAATTAGCACAGGCTTACTTCTCCCTGCAAAGGATAAAAGCTCTACGTCATTCAGCAAGGAGGTTAATAAGAAGGGCTCACAGGGCTAGGATGTAGTTCAGTGGCAAAGCACTTCCTAACAAGTGCAATATCCTGGGTTCGACCCCAGTGCCAATAAAGAAAAGATTAAAAAAATACAGGCAAGAAGGGCCAACATTTGTGAACATTTCCTTCCTGTGAAGCTCAAAGCTAAGCACATTTAGCATTCAGAATTCCATGCAGTAGGGTGGATCACTGTTCCCAGAATCATCTAAGGAAGCTAGAGAGTAGAGGGCTCACCTGCCTGCACCACACACACATGCCCACATAGAAAGAGAGGTTTCTTGAGTGGAGTCCCCATCACCACCAAAACTAATCACAGGATCCCAAGGACTGAAGTGCTACCCAGAGAGGAGGAAGTGACAGCAGCCCTGAGAGCCTCTCCTCTTAAAACAGCTCCATTAGTTCTAAGTCACAGGCATTGACCTACTTATTTCAACATATATTAAGGGCCTGGAATGTTTAGCATGTTCCAGAAATAGAGTTCAAAATCTCCAGCCTATTAAAATGTATCATAATGTGAATCTCAGAGTCCTATAACCAAAACTCATTTATTTGAGCTGGGAATGGTAGGGTGCCAGCTAGGGGAAAAGATATCAAGACAGTATTTAGAAACAAACAAACAACAACAACCACAAGCTGGCCATGATGGTTTAGACCTGTAGTCCCAGCTATGCAGAAGGCAGAGGTTGAAGGACTGTCACCAGAGGCCAGGTCAGGACAAAAACTGGAGACCTTGCATGTAAAACAAAACAAAACCTTTAAGAGCAGAGAACTATATGAATAAGTGGTAGCGCAGCTGCCATACAAACACAAGACACTGAGTAAAACCTCTGGCATGCTTCTCCCCATTCTTTGCTATTATTGTAACTGCTTCCCAAGCATACTGGCAAAGGACTCTGCGAGGGAAGATGGGGCCCTGACACCTCCCACTCACCCCCTCCGCTTGGTAATTGAAGCATCCACCCACTCCAGAAAGCCACAAGTGACTTCCTGAGTATCCCAGGTTTTGAGAGGAAAGAAGGATAAGGGGACACAAGCTGGAGTTCAATCCTGACATGATGCCAAGAGAGACCAACCTTTAAATGCCAAGTGCAGATGTCTTGAGGGTGCCATGTCTAATGATTTAATCAGAAGAATCTTCCTAGAAAGTGCATTAGTTCATGATAGTGTACAAAATTGCCCAAGTTGGTGCATGTCAAACTTTGAGAACAGAGACAGGAAAGAAGGAAACGTCTGGAACTGCCAGCTGTGGTGATAGTTCAGGAACTCACATTGGCCACATGCCTGGTGAGTGAGTCTCCGGGGTATCAGGATTTGAGATGCTAGGTCTAGAATGGAGGAAACTCAGTCTCTGAAAGCCCAGTATTAAGTTTCTAATGTAAATAGGAATCTATGAACTCTTTGGGAAAGGCTACTGAGGGTGATGACTAGAGGAATGGATCTGTTTACCCTTCCCACCAAGGAACTGAAAGGAAGGAACCAGTAAGGTAAACAGTAAGTTGATTTGAAAGTGAAGGAAAATCCTTGAAAGAAAGTAGAAAGCCTCTTTTTCGCCCAGAGGGTCCCAAAGAGGAGTCCAATGGAGTCCTCTCAGAGGATGGTGTTTTTAGAGTTCAGACTCTTCTCATATCCCCTCCCTTGGGCTTTGCACTGAATGCCTGGTGGTTTGAGCATGATGAACCTCCCTGGCACTTGTCATAAGTTGAGTGATCACCCCAAGCATTATGGAAAGAAGCATTTGAGCAGAAGCCCAAGGCACTATAGAAACAAAAAGCACCAAGATGGATCACGTTATCTGCCATGTGTTATGACTATCACTTTTTATCCTCATCTACCTAACGGTTTTCATTTTTCTCTCTCAAAAGGGAGCCAGAGAAGGGATGGAGATGGTAAAGGACAACTCACAGCCTTCTACCGCTTCCTCTTACAAGAGGACATAAAAAGAGACCACAAGCAAAACCACAAGAAAGCTCAGGGCAGGTTTTAGTAAGTTTGTTATTGGTAAATATTCTCAGAGGTGAAGTTCCCAGATTCTTAGCACCTCCAACAAAGAATTGAATAAAGACACACACCAAAGTAAAGTGTAAATCAAGGAAGGAGTTTAGGGGAGAGACAGACAGACAGAGAATACAACTTTAAGGGAAATGAGCAAGAGTTAGGTGAGTCGAGAGAAAACATATGATTAAGTGGCTTTCAGCTTTCTAGGATTTGGGGGGAGTAGGAAGAATCTATTTTAATTGAACAGGTTGGAGAGAAACATTTCCTGCTCCCCATGCAGGAACTGTAAGTTAAAAGACTGAGAAATGGCAGTTGTCATCTGCTGTCCTTATTCTTTTAGAGCTGGGGAAATACACACAGAATATACGTAGTCATCTAGAAACTCCCAGCCAGCCATGGTTCTGGGTAGCCAAGATGCATGTCACTTATTAATCTAAAACATGGAGATGTCTCCAGGCCTATCCAAAACATAGGAACATCAGGTGAGCTGGAGGGCTTCCTGTCCTCACTACGCCTCTCACCTGCTGACGCCAACCATTCACCAAGAGTTTCCAAGTTGTTACCTTTTCAAAGGGCAGGTTTAGATAGCTAACTCTACATAGGTCTCCCACACCGTGTAACTTGGTATTTAAATGGAGGGAAGCTTAGCTGCTTTGTTAGTTGCTTCCTAGTTCTAACTTCTCACTGGGCCTTTTTATATTTATTTCAAAGAAGAGAATTTCCTTGTCTTCCCACCTATCTCTCTCTGGCCATATTTTCCCTTCTAAAGGACTTTGGTCTCTTTTCATCATAAAAGGGGTTACAGAAGAAGAGAAAGCACTGCTGAGTGTCTCTGGGGTGTGGCTAAGAGAGGGGTCTGCTTTGTGCACTCATTCCCTGTAGCTAACCCGCCTCAAATTCATTCCTTCCTTCTAATCCGATGCTTCACACCAGTTGGGAATTTGTTCCCGGTCCTGGAGGACCAGGAAGGGACAGGCCCCAGTCTGTTTGTGCTGCTATAAATATTTGTGACTGAATAGCTCCCGTGGAGCAGGAGGTCACTTCTCACAATCCTGGAGGCTGAAGTTCAAGATCCAGACATGGGCATGTGCAGGATCTCCTCTGAGGCCAAGAGTGGCCTTGAACTCAGGATCCTCACAGGGCAGAAGGCCAAAGGGCAAAAAGAGGCAAAGGCTGCATAAGTAAGTCCTCTTCTATAAAGACCTTAACTCCACTGCTGAGGGCTCTGCCCTAGTGACCTAACTAACCATCACCTCCTACTGTCATGCTGGCCCAGAGGAGATACGGGAGAAGCCCTGTACTATATAAACCACCCTCGGAGAGGACTTCACTGGATGTCTCTCCACTCTCTGGAGGGAAAGCCTCACTACTTTTTATTATGGCGTCTATTATTCTTGTTTTTTGATTCTTTCATAAGCAAAGAAAAGTCTGTTCCCCTAAATAGCATCAGCATGATGAGCTGTGCCCTTCCTTCACTTAGCCCATTGTGTGCCGCCCTCTAGCACTGTGACAGTCACAAGTCCCTGTCCCTAAAGCAAAGGTAGCTTGCCTCACGATGCAGTCAGCTTCCATCCTCCTAGAAAGCCCACACTACATTCCACACCAAAGACAGGAGGGCAGATAGATGTTCAATTTTCACACTTCCCCCTCCAACAATCCACCCTCCCTGTATGCCTGTGGTGGTTTGGAATAAAGGGGACTTCTTTAGCACGCTGTGTATTCCGAAGGGACCCAAGGGTCTCCCTCCATCGTCAGGCCACTAGACACCAAAGTCCCTCTCAGAGCAGCTGCTCCTCTGTCCAGCCAGGGTAGCTGGCTCTTGGATTACAACACCACACAGGGAATCAAGACCCCAGGATGGGGGGGCCAAGTGAGAGGCCCAGACCCTCTCTACCCAGAGCTGGCAGCCCCACAGGGCTCTCATTTCAATTCTCATTTCTTATTTTGAAACCCTTTCTGGATTTGAGGAATGTTCCGACGTGCCCAGTTTTAAGGCCCAGAGTACAGCATGGTCACGGAGTCTGGAAACAAATCGCTGTACCCAGCAGGCAGACCAGGCCCCACCCTCAGGCCTTTGAATGAAAGCAGGCAGGAGGGTGGAAGGCTCCTGTGGGTGACTGGAGTTGGCTGCTGCCAAGCTGTTGAGAGAAGCAGGCTTTGAGACTCCTGAGCAACTGTAGGCAGCGCAAACTCAGCCTTTTAAATGAGGTTAAGTACCCCAGGAGTGATGGCAAACAGAGCAGGCAGCTCTTTAAGTGGAAAGAAAGTATGTTCAGGGTTGCCATAAAGCTTTTGCAGCTTAGAGATGGGAGAAGTGGATTCCATTTGGGAGAGCTGGAAAATGAGAAAGCAGGCTCAAGAGCAATTGAAGAGGCCCCTTCAGGAAAGAAGACAGTGAGAGGAAGAGAGGCAGAGAAGACTGGGGGAGGGAAATTGGTGGATGGATGGGTTATGGGCAGCAGTGAGAAGCCACAGGTCACACTCTAACCTCTGCTGCAGCTCACCTCTCTCCATCTCCTCCAGCTGAAGTCAGCCCTTTCAACCTAAAGGAAAACAGTTGGAATTTATCATATGTGTACTCTATATGGGGTGAGAGGAGGGGGTACAGGACCGCGCACTCTCCCTTGGCTTTTTTGCTCAACCACTTGAGTCACAGCTCCACTTCCTGCTTTTTGCTGGATAAGAAACTCATGGACCTAACTGTTCAGGTCGTGATCCTCAGATCTCTTGAATAGCATGGGCCACAGCAGTTCAGCATACTGTACTCTTACCTCTAAAGATTCCTCACCCATGGAAAGATATTTTGAATAGTTTCTCTAACACCTCCCCCCCCCCCCCCGTCCCAGGAGGCAATGCAGTATGGCAGGGGGGTGGGATGGGGAGGGTTGCATTCTTTTTAACCTCAGAGCTTGTTGAAAGAACATTTCAATCTCTAGATCTCAAGGAGTGGGGGGAGGGGGGCTGCCTAGTACTTCTGAGTTTGACTGCTCACTGTCCCTCTTCCCAGAGGAAGTCAAACTAAAACTAAATTGAAAAACAAAGACAATGCCACTTTGTGTTTTCTTGGGATAATGACAAATACTAAAGGCAGAGTTGATATGGTAATGAGACTACAGGTTTGCTAGATCTGAAAGAAGCAGGATGTAGTAGTAACCTCTCCCCAAGAAGGTGGCTGCACCCCTTATCAGTATGTTTTCTTTGCTGCAAGAACGTCCATAGGCAATGTCTCAGCTCCAGCAGAAAGGTGGGTACGTGGGTACTGTTAGCTTATGCCTACAATCTTGGCTACTTAGGAGGGTGAGATCTGAGAATCACGGTTTGAGGGCAGTCTAGGGAGACAAGTCCATGAGACTCTTATTTCCAATTAACCAACAAAAAGCCAGGAGTAGAGCTGTGGCTCAAGTGGTAGTACATCAGCTTTAAGCAAAAAGGCCAAGCAAGAGTACAAAGCCTTGAATTCAAGTTACACACACACACACACACACCATGCATTTAAAAGATGAAACGGTTGATTTTCAAATAGAAGTCAAATCCTATACAAACAGCAACAACAAACAACTAGCCATTGACTGTGCCTACTTGGCGCATGAGTAGAGTGAGACTCTACTGGAGTTCCTTTTTTTCTTTTGGCAAGAAAGTGCAAAGTATTTAAAAGTTTCAAAGTGGCAAGAGATTCATAAACTTGCCTTCAAAAAATAACTTCATTCCATTCTAAAATTAGAAGTGGGGAAAGTCAAGGGAACAAAAACAAGTTGTTAGGTAGGATTAATGTTGGAAGAGGTCTTTTTGTTTGTGTGTTTTCAGCTTCTTTTATTGATCCTTGCTAAGCCCCAAGGGGTGGGGAGTCAAGCAGCTCCCCCTTAGCATAGGTGATTAATGACCTAGGTCTCAGGGTACCCCTCTCATGGGGGACAGGGAGTAAGGGGCAGGAGGCAAAGGGTAAGGGGGCCAGGGACATGGTCTGGCAGCCTCTTCCTCTCTTGGAATGCAAACTGTGACTGTGGAATGTAAATTGCATGGATGATAATTTTGTGCTTTGACTGTTGGAAGAAGCATCAGGGAAATGTGCCCTGGGCATACTTAGTTTGTTGAAAAATAAAAAATGTCACATATACGATTCGGCCACCTACTTGGCAGTGGTAACTTAATATAGCATTGTTATTTTTCTGTGGAGCCAGAATGCTAAATTGAACAGTTGAATAGTTCTGGGCTAAGTTTCAGAAGGAAGCAACTATAGTATGCTGAGCAGCTCTCTGAAAAACAAAAACAAAAAGCAAAAAACAAACAAAAAAAGGAGGTCATTTTTCTTAGGAAAAATCAACAGCACAGAGTTTTTGAGCCAGGGAAACAGTTACCAATCTGTTCTTCGATCCCCATGCCCAAGATTGAAGTAACACATCAGTGCTCTGGGCCTAGGCCCACCCTTCTGCATGCTGGAGCAGGTTCCATGCCTTAGGCATGCATCTGGGCTTTGGGGCCTGACTGCAGACATGACCACTGCAAGTTCTTCTTTTCTTCACTCACCCACCTCACTATTCTTACATTTCTGTATCTCTCTTTTCCCTCAACTGGGAATGGAATAGAGTTGTTGCTTTTTTCTTTTTTTTTTCAAATACTCCCTTCACTTCCAATCCAATGTCCTACAAAAACAATTTGTAATTCTCTAAGGCTGCATTATTTTCTACATGTTTACTGTCCACCTGTATTTTATTTTCTATATATTGCCTATTTATTTTGCCCATTTTCTCTTGCATCAGCTACACTATACTACTGTTTTTGTGATCTTGTAAGAACTCCACATATCCTGAATTCTACATCTTTGATTGTCAAATGTCTCTCCCTCTCTGTTACCTACCTTCTCTAAATGTTCCAGAGTAGTATTTTTGTGTACTTTTCTTGCAATGTAAACTTGAGTATGAGTTTGCCAATCCCAGCTGAAGAAGGAGGAGGAGGAGGAAGGAGGTCCTGTGCCAGTGAGGCTGTGAGTGGCTCTGTGCCAGTGACTCAGGCCTGTAACCCTAGCTACTCAAGAGACTGATATCCTAAGCCAGTCCAGACAGAGACTCCATCTAACAAAGAAAAGAAAACAACAACAACAGCAACAACAACTAAAGGCTGGGCTGGAGGAGTGGCTCAAGAAATAGAGTATCAGCCAAGTATGCAAGTAGAGCAAACTCAAGGTCCTGATTTCAAACCTCAATACCACCAAAAAAAAAAAAAAAAAAAGCCCCAATACATAAAATTATCTCACTTAGAGTTTGGCTGTGATTGAAATGAATGTGCACTATTGGGAAGAATTGAAATGTTCATAGTGTTAAGAGCTCTTTTCAGGAGAACAGTGTGTCTTCCCAGTTATTCAAAGTTCTTTATGTTCCTTAAGGTTCAGTTGTAGATTTGGGATAGATTGCTCCTATTAGTTTGAGGGAATACATTCTTTTAATAATTAAGTATTTATAGAATACATATGGAATTTGAACACAGGGTTTTTTCCTTGGCAGAGGTGGGGGTACTGTTATCTAGTTTGAGGTTAAGACTACACACTAGCTTCAATGAGTTGGAATGCATGTCTCATTTTCCATTTACTGGAAAAACATGATTAAGTTAAGGATTATTCCCCTTGAAAATTTGGTAAAACCCATGTGAAAAGCTTTCAAAGAGTAGATTCTCCTAATAAATGGATATTTAGGAAGCTAGTAGCCTACTTTCTCCCATAATTCTCCCCTTGCTTCCATGTGGCATAGTCTAGATTTTAAATACCCCTGCTCCATTAAAGGCCCGTGTGTTAAAGGCTTGATCACCTGCCTGTGATACTACTGGGAGGTGGCAGGACCCTTAGGAGGTGGAGCCTAGTAGAAGGAAGTTATGTCATTAGGGGGTGGGCTCTTCCTGCCCCCCCCCTTCTCTCGCATTCTGTTTCTGCTTCCTGATTGCCATAAGAGCTTTATTTTACCCCCACCACGATGTGCTGCTTCACTGTAAGAGCAAAGACAACAGTCAATCAACCATGGACTGAAACTTCCTCCTTTAAGTTGACTTATCTCATGTATCTTGCTACAGAGACAGAAAGCTAACCAACACACATGATTTAAAGTAAGTGCTTACCAGCCTTCAGTTGTGGTTGATCTCAAATCTATTTATGACAAGTGTCCTGTAATAATTATTTTATTTTATCTAAACCAATGGAGTAAATGCAAAAGAGATTTTTCCTTTGCTTAATGAAGATTAAGTTGAATACTTTAGGAGGACTATAGAGAGTTGAGTTGCTACAATGCATGGCCTAGATTTAAGTGTACTAACACAACTGGTAACAGGTTGTAAATGACAGGAATTGTAACTTTGTTACTCAAAGTGTGCTCTATAGACCCTTACTCCCTGCAGTCCTGGGAAGCCTGTTAGAATTACCAAATCTCAGAACTTCTCCACACTTTTTGGTCAGAGCCTACATTCAAGCAGATTCCCCAAGAGATTTACAGACACATTCCAATGTGAGCAGGTCATATTTGGAAATGTTCAGCCATCAGATTACATTAAGTATTATAGCAGTCTCCTTCCATAAAAACCTGAACTGGAAATTGTTGACACTGAATTACAGTGTGTATATATAAGAACGATGATGCAGGAATCCAGTCAGCAAGTCATTCCAAAGACAAAGTTTAGGCCATACATTAAAAGATCATTGAGTAAGCTGAATGCTGATGGGTCATACTTGTAATCCTAGATATTCAGGAGGTTGAGACCTGGAGGATCAAGGTTGGAGGCCAGCCCAAGCAGAAAAGTCATCGAGACCCCACTTCCAACATAACAAGCCATAAGGTAGGTTGGAGGCATGGCTCATGTGGTAGGGTGCCAGCTGAGCAAGTACATGTCCCTGAGAGAGCGAGAGTGAGAGCAAGAGAGATTGGTGAGTAGCCACTCACATGTATTTTTATGTTAGCAAATTTAAAAATGGCAAAATGTTTAGATCGGATAGACTTTTTATTGTGGTTTCTGTCTTAACACACTTTTTCTTACTTGACTAACACAGTCTGGATTGTACTAGATGAGAGATTCTATTCTAATTTACATTTTCCTTGGTTCAAGTGTTGTTTTCAAGTAAAATCTCAAGAACACTGGCATATTGATATTCAAATGTAATGTTTTTTTTGTGTGTGCCTATCCTGGGGGTTGAACTCAGGGCCTGGGTACTGTCCCTGAGTTTCTTTTGCTCAAAGCTAACACTCTATAACTTGAGCCACAGCTCATCTTGTGGCTAGTTTATGTCATGGACTTTCCTGCCTGGGCTGGCTTCAAACCATGATCCTCAGATCTCAGCCTCCTGAGCAGCTAGGATTGCAGGAGTGAGCCACCAGCATCCAGCAGTGATCTTTTTAATATGCAGTTATAAATAGTTTTCAGTTTTAGAGCTTGTATTTGTGTATTGTTACTGAGTTCTGTTTCGTTTTTTTGAAACGTTCTCTTTTGTTGTTTCTGGGTTTTTTTTTTTCTTTCACTAATACTTGTACTTTATTATTTTCCTGTCTTGGGGTCTGTTTAATCATACATTGTCTCTCTTGGTCTTTAACACCAGGAATAATTAGACTACAGAATTTTTTGGGAGGACTCTTGTGTTCACGTTCTTCTTGATGTGGTTCTCACCAAGACTTTCACTTCTAAATCTATAACACAAAGCTTTAGCTTTTCTTTTTGTTTTGAAGGGGGCTGTCTTTCTTTGCCCTTTTCTTCTATTGTGGGGTGGTGCTCAAATTCAGGTTCTCTCACTCTTGCTTGGTTTTTTCACTCAAGGTTGGCCCGTTACAACTTGAGCTACACCCCCACTTCTAGCTTTTTGCAGGAAATGGAGGTAAGAATCTCTTTGGTCTGTCTGCCCAGCCTGGCTTCAAATTGTGCTCCTATGATCTCAGCCTCTTGAGTAGCTAGGATCACAGAGGTGAGCCACCAGCCCCCGCCAACTTATTTTCTCAGTTACTGCTTAAAATATGCATTATTTTCTAAGCAGATTCCGTCTAAACAGAGGTGAAAGCTCAAGACGCAGAGCAGCCTTGCCACCCCAGTGACTTTCAGTGTAGATTTGCACAGCATCCACGGGCCAGGCTATGCTAATTCCCAGGTAATCTTTTCCTCAAATGCAAGTCTGGTTCCCAGCCAACACCAGAAGTAAAAGCCTGTGCTCATGGCTCAGGCCTCCCAGATTGGGCTATGCTGAGGAGGCGGCTCCAGTATGATAGACCTAAACCCTAAGAGGTCAGGACTACAAAAGAGTCTAGTTAAGCATGTTGCACGCTCAATGCCCATTGTCCCTGCATTATCAGGGCAAGCCCATGAGATGTCTCAGACCCCATGGCCTTGACCATGATAGTGAACCACCAATGTATGTTTCCCTTGGCTATTTTGATGGTAGAATGCTTTGTACGGTGCTGAACCATGGCCAACACCTGTGATACTATCCTTGTTCTGTTCTCCCTGTGATATGCAAGGATTCATCTTTGTGCCCAGCCTCTCATTTCAAAGTGATGCCTACATTAGGGAAGTCTCCAAAAAGCTAGAGTGTAATGCAATTGCCTGTGGCTACAGAAAACCCAAGATGAATTGCCCAATGGGTGTGTGTGCTTCAAGAGCATTGTGTACATGTGTGTTTCTGATGGTTTACCACCGAAGGGCTCTGACTTACAGTGGCTCCATGGAACAATTTTGAGACTCCCAGAGGAGTTGGTGTGAAATTTCTGGTACTGGATTTAGTAAATCATGAGACATTCAACACTTCTCTATAAGGTAGCCTTTGTGTTAGACAATTTTGCTAAACTGTAGGGTCATGTTAGTGCTCTGAATTCATTTAGAGCAGATGAAGCCCTCTAGGATGTTCCATATGGGATTTGGGCTGAGGTCTTTTCAATATACATAGGGGTTCTTTGGAAGGGAATCCATTGGAAATCCAGTAGTATTTCTGTGTGTGTGTATGTATGCAAATGTGTGTGTCTATGTGGGCACATGGACTGCTGTTTCAGAAGTGTGTGTATGATTGTATATGCTGCATTGTATAGATTGTGAGTCTTGCAAAACCACTGAGAAATACATCTAGGCTGATGCTTACTAACTCAGTGTCCAAAAGAATGTCCTGTTGTCTTTACAGGCCTGCATTAGCATACATTTTGCATTAGGGGCACTGCTTAGACTGTGCTTGTCTCTCAAGAGACACCAACACAGCCTTCAAACTCTGGAGTCTGACTAATGTGGATCACATTTAAATACAGTACCAAGACAACACAGTTAAGTGAATGAAAGCCAGCCAGGGAAGGGAGGCACTGACTTTTTTTTAAGAAAACATTTATTCCTAAAATATTTATGGATGAGTTTCCTAAATTGCTTTATAATCTACAGAGGAAATTGTCCTTTAAACATCGCCCATAAAATTAGATGTCCTTTAAAAGCCATAATCAATTTTCTCTTCCATCTACTTCATAAGTTTTCCAAGTTGGCATGAGTTATAGACTGTTCCTTTCTCTCTGCTTTTCCCTAAACTGCTGTGCAGTTCATCGGTGACCTGATATGCAATTTTCTGTGTAACTGGAGACACTGTCTTGAGAAAATCAGAAAGAAGTGTATTTCATCACATTTGTTATCAATGCAGTGGCTGGGGCTTCCCCAGCACAGAAAGTAATTTAGAAGTAAATTTGTAAATGCATTTTTGGGATGTGTGTGTGTGTGTGTGTGTGTGTGTGTGTGTGTGTGTGTGTGTGTTACTGGGGCTTAAACTCAAGGCCTCATGTACTCTCACTTGGCTTTTTCACTCCAGGCTGCCACTCTACAAGTCCACCACAGCTCTATGTCTGGCTTTTTGCTAGATAATTGAAGATAAGAATCTCACAGACTGTCTGCCTAGGCTGGTTTTGGACTGTGATCTTCAGAGCTCAGCCTTCTGAGTATCTAGTATTATAGGCGTGAGTAACCAGCACATAGCTGGAGGTGCTTTTGTAAGTGTATCTCAGTCACCATGTACAACATACAGGCAGGAGTGTCCCCAGGACTCTGTCCACCTGTGTGAAGATCTGCACTGTAGTGCCAAAAGGTAGCTTCAGAGGCATCACAGCTCACTTGCAAAGAACAGAGTTCACGGGAGCCCCTTGGGTAGGCAAGATGCAGGACAGGGCTTGAAAGCGTTGTGGGCAAGCTGCATGAAGAAGCCTGCTAGAAAGCTGCTCCTTTTCCCCTACAAAGCCAGCTCCCCTACAATGTAGCAAAAGCCACAAACTTCCATCCCCACCCCCCCTCCTCTTTAGTACTGCCAGAAATACCTGAACCCAGGTGCTCAGACACCTAGGAAATATAGGCAGCCTCCCAGCTACAGGGAGACTCATGGGAGGTTAGATGCCACCAACCTACCAGCTTGGGCCACATGATAGGAGACAGAGATAGATCAAAATACCTGATGTTCTGGGCTGGGGATATAGCCTAGTGGCAAGAGTGCCTGCCTCGGATACACGAGGCCCTAGGTTCGATTCCCCAGCACCACATATACAGAAAACGGCCAGAAGCGGCGCTGTGGCTCAAGTGGCAGAGTGCTAGCCTTGAGCAGGAAGAAGCCAGGGACAGTGCTCAGGCCCTGAGTCCAAGGCCCAGGACTGGCCAAAAAAAAAAAAAAAAACTACCTGATGTTAGATTCTTTATAAAGAAAAAACAGTTCATTTAACTCACATTTCAGGCTGTAAGAACCTCTCTAGGTATATGACATCGTGATGAATGGCTTTGTGACAAGAGTGTGTTCAAGAAGAAGAAATCAGAAAGATTCCAGTGTCCTGAGTGCTGGGATTATAAGTAGATATTACCACACCCAGCTATGGTCTTTGTTGGTTGTTGTTGTTTGGTACTGAGATGGAACTCAGGTCCCTGCATATGCTCGGCAAGTGCTGTATCATTAAGCCATATCCATGGCCTTTGTCAGTATTTTTTTCTTTTTTCTTTTTTTTTCTTTACCATTATCTCCTGAAGCAGGAAGCATAGGAGCTTCATTAATCTCTTCCAGTGCAGGTAGGACCCCAATGACATAGCAACTTCCCACTGGGCTCTACCTTTTAAAGGTCTTATACAATCCCTCTGGAAGCCAAGCTTCTAACCCATGAACTTTTGGAGAGCACTCCTAACACCCACCCCCAAATCCCAGCCATGGAATATTAGGGAAATCTAAACCAGATCTATCATTTCTAGCATTGGATCGATATTATTTCTGAATTTTGTCAGATGAAGATACCGTGGCCACATTGCTTGCCTCGTCAAGCACTCGCATGCCATTGGGCCAACTGATTCTTCACTGTCTCTGATTCCCCTGACTCTTCTACTGGGACCCCATCAATGCCAGCCAGAGGTGGGAAGCTTGAAGCACCTCATTTCTACTTCAGGAAGGATTGGAGCTTTTTTGTTGCTGTTGTTAGGTAGATTGTAGAGATCCTGCTACTAGACTTCATTACATGATAAGAGCAATACCTGATCACTGTAACAAATCAGAGAATAACACATATGGTATAAAGACACCAGCATGACTCATGCTCCCAGAATCCATTCCTACCCAGTGACAACCACAGACCTTATCAGGCAGCCCACAAAGAACTTCTCAATACTCATCCAAGCATAGGCCACAGATTTGTGTGGTTTTTCTCTCCTACCTATACCAAGAAATAACATCATAACACAAATATTGTTCTGACACTTGTTTTTTTTACCTAACAATTCATTGTGGATATTTCTTAGATATAGAGATTTATGATTCTACCTAACTTCCTATTTCAGTGTTCTGCAATACATACTATAACTGAGCCAACTATAAATCTATTGGTAAATATTCATACTAAGCCCATTTTGTGGCTACCATAAATAATAACTCTGTTATTATCTATTGACACTTTTATTTTATTAAAAATTTTGTCAGTATCAGAACTTGAATTTAGGGCCTCACGCTCGCACTTGGCCTTTTTCACTTAAGGCTGCTACTTTACCATTTGAGCCACAGCTCCAAATCTTAGGTTTCTTGTTTTTGTTTGTTGTTTAGTCAATTGGAGTTAATGGATTTTTCTGACTGGGCTAACTCCAAAACACATTCCTCCTATCTCAGCCTCCAGAGTAGGATTATAGGCATGAGCCACTGGCACCTAGTTGCGAGGATGTATTCCATAGTTGTTTGCTTTTATGTGTTTGGACAGTATACATGGTTGAGGACACTGTTCACCTGACAATAGACTGAAAATAGCGGGGTGTAGGAGATGATACAGCACCCAGGACAGAGCTCCAGTGACGTACTTCCTTCAGCTAGACGCCAGGTCCCAATGTTACCACCAGCTCCCAAAATAACAGCACCACCTTCAAGGCAGTCTTCAAGGCAAAGGCAGGAGGACCCTGCTGGCAGAGACACAAAGTTCTTGTTTTAGTGCTGGTCCTGGGGTTTGAACTCAAGGCCTGGGTACTGTCCCTGAGTTTCTTTTGCTCAAGGCTAGCACTCTGCCACTTGAGCCACAGCTCCACTTCAAGCTTTTATTTTTTATTTTTTGGTAGTTTATTGGAGATAAGAGTTTCACGGACTTTCCAGTGCAGGCTGGCTTCAAACCTCAGTCCTCACATTTTAGTCTCATGAGCCACATGTGCCTGGCTCTGTTGGTCATTCTTACACTCTCTACCAGAGCTAGGAAATGAAAATGCTTCTTGGCCCTCCCCTGGTGAAACGATTCTTTTTAGAATGAAAGGAGCTTGATTGGGGTCTAGATAGACAGCTTGATGGATAGTGGACTCCATTGCTGAGCTGCAAACATCAAGGAGACAGAGCTGAGGCTCAGGCCCCTAAGGTGTTCAAGGGAGCCTCAGGCCATGGGTCACGTGGAACTGACACCGATGACATTGGGAGGAGGCCATAGGAGGGTGGACTGACTCATCAGCTCAGATCATCAAGGTCGTCACACAGAGATAGAAGCTGAGAGGGGAAGAGGCTCAGGGAGGAACTCTGACCCTTGAGACCCCACATTTCCAAGTGAGTATGAAAGTGGAACTTGCTTACTTTGGAAGCTAAAAGGGGAACCCCAAGCAAGAACAAGATCAGCAAAAGTGGTTAATAGCAGCTCTAGGCACTCATCAGCATGGTGGGTGCTTCTGATGCAGTAGTTTGATACAGTACAATATGTATAATGACGGAGAAAGTAAAGTTTCAAAGCAAAAATAAAAGCTTATTTTTATACTATTTTATAAACTTTGCTCCTTGATGTGTGTGTGTGTGTGTGTGTGTGTGTGTGTGTTTGTGTGTGTTGCTACTGGGTCTTGAACCCTGGGCTATCCCTTGGGTGCTATCCCTATCTCTTTCTGCTCAATGGTGGCACTCTGCCACTTGAGCCATGGTTCTACTTCTGGCCTTTGGCTGGTTAAGTAGAAATGGACTTTTCTTTCCAGGCTGGCTTCAAAGCATTATCCTCAGATTTCAGCTGAGTAGCTACAATTTCAGTGTGAGCCACCAGTACCCAGCTCTCCCTGCCATTTCATAAAAGAATCAGTTACACTCAATTGCTTATTCTCACAGAGCGCTCATAGGTTCCAGTCCCCATGGGGAACACCACTGTGTCAGGGACTCCAGGGTCCACAAGGCATCCCCCAGCCACTTGCACCCATATCGGGCCTTGATACCTCCTGTGTAGTCCCCTTTCACCCTCAAGGGTAAGCCACCCGTCCTGCAGATGGCAAAGCTGGAGTGAGGGCTACGTGCAAGCCTTGGCGTGTGTGGCCGAGAGACGCGCCCCCCCCCCCCCCACCACCTTACTCGCTAAGAATAAGGAGGCACGACAAGGGGGCTGTCTCGGGGAAAACCTCTGGGAAATCCACCAGTTTACTCAGGGGAGGGGTTTATATGACAGTAATGGCGGCAGGAAGGGGAGGGATCTGGAGTCACTAGGGATAGGCTGATCTGGGCTGTCCATCACAGTGATATCACCGAACTTCCCCCAGAGGCAGAGATCACAGCCCACAGGACCACTCCCTGGGCTCCGGCCAGCGCCATTTTGACACACACACGTGCAGTGCTCCGAGACTAGAGGCGGGGCTGGTTTGGGCCTCTTCCGGTTCCAACCCGGAAGGGGGTAGGAGTGACTAATAGCCACTCAGCCCCAGGGCCGGAGAAAGGGGCGGTCTCTCAGGACCTGCCAAGCCGATGTCCCAACACACCCAGATGCCTCTGTGTCTTGCCCTTGGGACAGTTGAATCTAAAGAATGGATAGGTCCCATCTGCGACTGATGGTACCACAGAAGGGAATGATGCAGAAGGTGAGCGGCCATGACAGAGCAATGCCTTATAGGAAGGCCCACATGTATCCAGGGGGCTCCTGTGTTCTCCTTCCCACTTAGGGAATCCCATGTCCTACATCCCTAAATTCCTCAAGTCTTCACCAGGAAGGCACTTGGCTGTCACCAAGACACATCCACCCCACACCAACTCTCTTGAGAGCCTGGGGTGGAGGCCTCTCCTGTCCTCCAGAACTGCACCTCCCCTCTGGGACTTCTGGAGGCCTCTGCTCCTGCTCAGATGCCAGCTCTGTGCAGGAAGGAAGGCAAACCTGTCATTTTGTCACACACAAAGCTAAACGAAGGTAAACAGATAAAAGGAAATGTGTGTGCTCTGGTTCCAGGCAAAAGGAGCCTTCTTACCCCTTCTTAAACATGGCCGAGAGAAGGATTGAGCTGCCCCTTCCGTCTGCCTTCCCAAGGCTCACAGAGCTTTTAAATCATCCAAAAGGAAGTTTGGGGGAAGGTGAAGAGTATCAGGTGAACTTAGATGCTGACTTGATTATCTGTAAACACACACAAAACACACACACACACACACACACACACACACGGTGGGAATGAAAGCCAGTAGTCTGGGAACATTTTTTTTCCAGAAACTTCTACAGAACCGCTCACTAGGCAAGAGATGAATCATTCAAGATCAGAAACCATTACTTAGAATTTTCAGTTGTACTGAAACTACTGAAGTGTATAATATTATATTCTTCATGCATTTTGTGAAGATGAATGCCTTCTAACAAGTTCATAGTAGGATTTCCTTCATGGGACACCCAGGAAATGCTACAATAAAATATCAGAGCATGCCTTTCCTTTCTTCTTTCCTTCCTCTCTCCTTTCTCTCCCTCCTTCCTTCCTAGTGTGTGGTTCTTTCTGAGTGAAAGAAGCAATGGTTCAACTATAGAGAAAAAGGAGAAGAGGCACTTAAGTTAGGGTTTGAATAATTGTTTTCAAATGGAGAGATGATTGTAGATCCAGAGTAAACATAAGACAGCAGGATGTGCTGAAGTAGAGAATTACCACAGGCTAAAGATCTTCATTGGGGCCAGGTGTGGTAGTCTATGGCTGGTAATCCCAGGAGGTAAAGAACGGAGGTTTTGGATATGAGACCAGCCTGGGCAAATGCACAAGACTCTGTCTGAAAAACAAATTAAAAGCAAAAGCACTGGGGATGTGGTTCAAGTGACAGAGTACTTTCCTAGCAATGATAAGGCCCTGAGTTCAATTCAAATCCACCAAAGTAGTAGTAATAATAAAAACAACAAGATCTCAATTGGCTTTATTTTCAATTGAATTAGACAACATTTGCATTCTGTAAAATAATAGAGTGAGTTCTCTGGTGGGTTGAGGAGTGAAGAAAGCAGAAATTTAAAAAATAAATAAGATGGAGCTGGGACTGTGGCTTAGTGGTAGAGTGCTTGCCTAGCATGCATGAAGCCCTGGGTTTGATTCCTCAGTGTCACATAAACAGAAAAAGCCAGAACTGGTGCTGTGATTCAAGTGGTAGAGTGCTAGCCTTGAGCAAAAGAAGCTCAGGGACAGTGCCTAGGCGCTGATTTCAGTCCTAGGACTGGCAAAAAAAAAAAAAAAAAAAAAAAAAAAGTGGAGCTAGGGCACCAATAGCTCACAACTGTAATCCTAGCTACTGAGGAAGCTGAGATCAGAGGATCTTGGTTCAAAGCCACTCTGGGAAGGAAAGTCTATGAGACTCGACTCCAATTAACCACCAGAAAACCAAAACTAAAGCTGTGGCTCAAGTGGTAACGCACCAGACGTATGGGACTGCATAGCCCCTAACCTCTCAGTTCAGCCCCTAGTACCAAGATAAAAGGAGCGGGCTGGGGGGATTCATTTCAAAGTTACTTTCCTTCTTAGGCAGAATCAGGAGACAGGATGACAGGGCATTTCTGATGGGTCACTGTCAGGGCACCTCAGGTTCAGCACCGCACCCTTGAAACTGGCTTGTCGGGCAAGATGGCTGCTGTTTTTCCAGTTCTGAGTTCCTGCAAGCTCAAATACAACTAAGTGTCAGCTTGGTGACAGGAACTTCAGCAGAGGTGACTGATCTGATTTTGTATCTGGTCTTTCAGAGCCCAGTGCAGGAGTATAGTCTGAAACAGACTGGACTTCTGGAAGTTTCTAATTAATAGAAGGTACAGGACTGGTCTGGGAGTGTTGAAGCCCTAGTGGGTGATAGAGGAAGTCCTTGGGTGTGTGTACTGGGAGGGCAAGAACAGGGTTAAGGCTATCCTACATCTGTAGGTATAGAAGACCAGGTGGGTTTTCTCAAAAGGCAGTAGCATGATCTTGAATGCTATAGAAATGATTGTGACTGGCACAAAAAATGACATTTCAAAGGTAAATTTTGATCCTTGAAGCCAGTGCTGGTGTTCTCCACCTTATAAACCTAGCTACTCAGGACCTAAGATCTGGAAGGTTGCCCTTCAAAACCATCTTATCCAGAAAAGTCCACAAGACTCCATCTTCAAAGTAATCAGCAAAAAATCAGGCTGCAGCTGTGACTCACATGGTAGAGCACCATCTGTGTAATCACGAAGCCTTATTTCATACCCCTGCATCCCCCAAAAATCTTTCCTTGGTGGAAACCGACAACTTCCTTATAAACACTAAGGAGTACGCACCCCTGTGGAAGCAGGCACCCAAACACAGCCTAAATCTCATCTCTGCTTTCTGCAGGAGCCCTGGAGAGGTTGAACATGCACCTCTAAAACAGGCCAGTTTGACGTAGGGGTTTGGGTTAGCTGAGAGTAACTGAAAAATAGTAGAGGCCAGAAGTCTCTCTGCCCTTCCTGAAGGTATTCTGATCACTGCACAAATCAGCACTGCTGGGTTAACTCTCCCTCCTAGAGTTCCCCTTATCCATGCCTCCCCTCCATGCCCAGTCCCCTTTCTTCCAACCCCCTCCCCTTCCCCACACTTGGATCATTCTGTTAAAAAGGCCTAACTGGTTCTTAGGTGTTTCACTCCTTTTCTGTGGTATTACACCTAAAATTAAAGCATTAACATCTAGTGATATTTGAATGCAGACCCCGCACTGGTGGCTCATACTTGTGATTTGAGTATCACAGTTCAGAGCCAGACTGGGCAGAAAACTTGCGAGACTTTTTATCTCCCGTTAACCAACTTAAAGCCTGACGTAGAGGAATTGCTAAAGTGATAGAGCACCAGCCTTGAGCAAAAAAAGCTAAGTAAGAGCATGAGGCTCTGAATTCAAGTTCTTGTACAGGTACAGTAAATAAATAACTGTTTGAATTTGTTTTCTCTGATTTCTCTTTTGTCCATTTGGTTTGCAGGGTCACAGACACAGGATATAAGAGGGTGGAGGAAATGGGTTTTTTTCTTCCCCTATTTCCCCAACATTGTGTCTGGGGTGAACCCTTCATCCACTTTAGCTAAGGATATGGAGTGTGTGTTTCTGTGCTTGGTCTGGACATGACTCTGACACAGCCCTGAGGATGCCTGTTCTGTGCTTCCTGAAGTCCTTAGCTACCTTGAAGACAGAGTAGACCAATTATGGCACACAAGCCAGATCTGCCCACTGCCTATTTTTGTGAATTCAATGTTATCAAAGCACCCCACCCACACTGCTCCATAGTGCTAATGACTGACTTTAAAATGTCAGCGTAGAGAAGCTGAGCCAGAGGCTACATGGCCTTCAAAATTAAAACTATTTGACTCTTTGTAAGAAATTTTTCTGAATCACAATTTTAGAAGTTAATCTACCTGCAAGTACAGTTGCTCACGCTTAGAATTCTAGTTACTTGAGAGACAGACTGGGAGGACTGTGCTTCAAGGCCATCCTAGAGAAAAAAGTTCAAGAGACTCCCATTTCAATGAAAGAAGCTGGGTGTGGTAGTACATGCTTGTCATCTCAGCTGTGGCAGGAGGCAGAAAATAGGAGAATCATGGTTCAAACACAGGACCAGGCACAAGTGAGATCCTATCTCAAAATAACCAGTGGAAAACGCTGGAGGTGTGCCTCAATGGTAAAATGCCTGCCCAGCAAGAATAATGAGTTCAAATCCCAGTACCACCAAAACATACAAGTAAAGTCCATCTCCCTGCTAGAGAGAACACATAGACCCTTGGACTACAAGGCAAGAGATGAGCAGCTGGATGTTCCTCTTCCCAGTCTCAGCATGGGTGGCTCAGCCCTTTCACTGCTTTACAGGATGGATGCCAAGAAAACCAGCAGAGCCCACCCACTGGCCCCAGAAAAGACCTGCGAGAGCATGGATAATTAAATGGTGGCTTGAGGGCTGGGGATATGGCCTAGTGGCAAGAGTGCCTGCCTCATATACATGAGGCCCTGGGTTTGATTCCCCAGCACCACATATACAGAAAATGGCCAGAAGTGGTGCTGTGGCTCAAGTGGCAGAGTGCTAGCCTTGAGCAAAAAGAAGCCAGGGACAGTGCTCAGGCCCTGAGTCCAAGCCCCAGGACTGGCCAAAAAAAAAAAAAGCAAAACAAAAAAAAATGAATGGTGGCTTGAAGATTCTTCATTTTGGGCAAATCATTACACAGCAGCAGAAAACTGAAAATCACACACACACACACACACACACACACACACACACATGCTCTGAGCTGTGACTGTGAAGAGAGACAGCATCATGGAACCTAAACCCTATCCTACAGCTTAACCAGTCCCTGAAGCTGTTCATTGGCACAGTGTCATGTCACAGTTTTTCTGGAGAAATGCCACCCGTCATCATGAAACCACTATGAACCACAGAACTTCTGTTTCCTTCACCTTGGACGTCACCCTGACTCTCAGCAGTAGGTTTACCACATTTTACTCCGTAGGTTTTGCCTTATGAATCTTATCATTACAAACACCCTGAGGACCTTAATGGTCCCCCAGGTGAGAAGTCACTTTTCTTAACATACAAGTTGCATTTGGGTGTTTTATCTCATCAGGCCATACTGCTCTGAATTTCCAGGAGATGTTTTGACAGAATTTGCCTATCATTTCAAAGTATCTCCTTGCTAGGTTGGGAAAGAAAGATGGGGAAGAATGATGGAAGAGGTGACATTAATCAATACTGTACTCATAAATCCATACATTGAACTGAAACCCCTTTGAACAACCACTTAAAGATAATAATAACAAAGAACAAAATATCTCATTTTCAAGTGATATGGAGCACAATGAATCAAGCCCTGGATCTTAATGGTTTTCTCCCCTAAAATTCCATCAAGGACATCCATTCTTAGTAGACAGCAAAAATCAGAACAGGTTCTGCTGCTCTCACTTTCCTTAACCAAGTTTTGAGAGGCTCAGGAGAGTACCTATGTTTTCCTTCCAGTGACTGCTGCTGGGCTCTACCCCACAGTGGCCACCACATATGTTCAGGGCCTTCAGCCTCCCACCATCTGGAGCCTGTCCCCAGACTAGGTATGGCAAGTTAAGCCACCCCAAAGGGGCTACATTGGAGCCTGAGTGTGATTGAGTGTTACTCTAAATGACAAAAAGAAAGACTCTTCAAGACAATAAGGCTACTATTATCCTGCAACACTGGAATCTGAGTGTTCCATAGCCCTTTGACTTTTAATCTTTTTATAAAATTTTTTAAATTGTAAAGGTGATATACAGGGGGGTTGCAGTTACATGAGTCAGTTAATGAGTACATTTCTTTTTGAATAGTATCACCTCTTCCCTCATTTTCTCTCAGTTTTTTCCCTTTTGACCTCCTTCCCCCACAACTTGTATAGTTCATTTTCAATATAGTGTCTAGTGACTATCACTGCTGAATTAGTTCATCCTTTGTCCCATCATTTCTGAGCTTTTCCTTACTCTCCCCAAATCAGATGAACTTACATATAAGACAAAAGGTACAGAAATAAAAAATAGCAACAAAAGGAGGAAAACAGAAAAAAAAAACAAAAAGTAAAATAAAAAGCTTATTGTTTTAATTCTTGGAGTTCATTTTGATAAGCATCATTTTATATGATCGTATGTGCATAGCTATTGATCCTTTGTGATCCTCTCCTAAGAATAGCATCCATTGATCTCGCTGTATGAACATTTAAAGCCCTGTTTAGCTTACCATGTCCAAGTGTAAGTTTTTGTCCTTTACTATCCATTGTGTTTATATGTCGATTTATAGATATGTTCTAATTATTACAAATGAGGGGAAACATGCAACCTGTGTTTCTTTGGGTCTGGCTTACTTAGCTTAATATAATTTTTTCCGAGCCTTTCAATTTCCTTAGGAATGGAGCAATATCTTTCTTTCTGACAGTAGCATAGAATCACATTTTCTTGATCGATTTGTCTACCAAGGGACATCTGGGCTAATTTTGTATCTTGGCTGTGGTAACCAATGATGCAATGAACATGGTGGTGCCAGTGGCTTTAGTGTAGCCTGATTTGTGGTCATTTGGGTAAATGCCCAGAAGTGGGGTTGCTGGGTCATAGGGAAGCTCTATGTTGAGCCTTTTGAGGAACTTTCCAGAGTGGTTGAACAAGTTTACACTCCCACCAACAGTGTAATTAAGTTCCCTTTTGGCCATATCCCTGCCAGCTGTTTTTGTTAGTTTTCTTTATAATGGCCACTCTAACTGGGGTGAGGTGGAATCTCAAGGTTGTTTGATTTGCATTTATTTTATGGCCAGAGCTATTGAACATCTCTTCATGTGTCTATTGGCCATTCATACTTCTAAGAAGTTTCTCTTTAAGCCTTTAGATCATTTACTAATTAGGCTGCTGTTTCTTTGTGGATTTGTTTTGGGGGGTGGGAGGGTGATTGGGGGAGTAATTTGGGTAGAGGTAAGCTCTAAGTATATTTTAGATATGAGGCCCTTGTCTGATGCATAGCGGGTAAACATCTCCCATTCTGTGGTCTTTCTATTTATTTTGCTAGCTATGTATTTTGCTGTGCAGAGACCCTTCCACTTGATACAGTCTCTTTTATCCAGTCTTTCTTTGAATTGTTGTGATTCTGGATCTTCACTTAGGAACTTTCAACCTATGCCAAGGAGCCCTAGTGTTTCCCTATCCCTTCCTGTAATACTTTCATGGTATCTGGTCTTACAATGAGGTCTTTGAGGGCCTCAGTTCGATTCCCAACACCAACACCAAGAAAGAAATAAAAACATAGTAGAGTTTAACAGAGGAACTGAGGAAAGGAATGTGAAAAGACATTACCTTGTAACAAGGGGCTCCAGAGAACTTGCATTGATTGAATATACTGTAAAACATGGAGAGAGGAAGGACAAAGACCAACACTGGCTGATATCCAGAAGTGACCGAGGGATGCCTTGGTAGAGCGGAGGCCACTCCAGCAATCCTTTCTGACTTCGCTGAGCAGTCGCACAAGGCTTGCTCAGCAATTCTGTTAGAGTCACAAAAAGCTCCATAACTATAAATTGCCCTCTCCAAATAAAGCCCTACATGTGTCTTGTGTTTCTTGTTTTCATGAGGTTGTCTCAAAGGAATGAACTAGTTCTTTCAGCAGAAGACCAAAATAATGCCAACCCTCCCTTTGTTTCCCCACCGTTTTTTCTCTAAACTGGGAGGTGGCAGACAGAACAGGACCACCCCCTGAAGTGTGCCTGCCCACCCACGTTGACCTACTCACCAAGATGTTTACTATTCTAGAAGTTTCCATTCTGCATTGAGTAGAAAATCTTCAGTAGTCAGTGGTTCCATGGCTACACCATAGTCTAAGAAATTGATCCTTTTGGGGGGTGGGGAGCAGTCATGGGACTTGAACTCAAGGCCTGGGTGCTGTTCCTGAGCTTTTTGCTCAAGTCTGGTACTCTACCACTTTGAGCTACAATGCCACTTCTGGCTTTCAGATACTTAATTGGAGATAAGAGTCTCATAGACTTTCCTGCCTGGGTTGGCTTTAAACCAAGATCTTCGGGTCTCAGCCTCCTGAGTAACTAGGATTAGAGGTGTGAGCCATTGGTACCCAGCAGAATTGGTCCTTTTTATGAACTGAATGCTCATCCCCTCACACAGGGGAGTATTACCCAAGCCACTGGCGATGACTACAGAAAATGACATCAGGATTGTGTGCCCACCATCCTCCTAGACAGTGGTTTTCTGGCTCTTCCCACTCACTCTCTTCCAAATGCTGTGGCCACTCCTGGCTGCCCACTACAATGCATCTCTTTCCTCCTTCCCTTCTCTCTGACACTCTAAGAACCCAGGCAGGACCAGATAAAGTAAGAAGTCCAGCAAGGCTCCCTAGTCAGGCATCACTTCCCATCACATGTGTGTCAATCAAGTCTCCAGAGATGCAGAGCCAGCAGGATGTAGACAGCAAAGAAGTTCACATGAGGAACTCACTACCTCTGTTGAAGAGACAGAAGTCGCCAGCCCTGCTGTCTGTATGTTGGAGACCCTCTAATTCAAGTCCAAAGTCACGAGAACTGGAGCTGCTGCTAATGTGAATGCCAATCCAAGGCCAGGAAAGAAAAGAACTGGATTTCTCCTACCTAGCCTTTTCCCTCTATTCTCTTCAGGCCTCCAGTGGACTGGAAGGGAACTCATCTAGCTGGCTTTACCGGGTTCCTTGATTCAAATGCTTATCTCATGAGAAATACTCTCCTGGACACACAGAGCAGTGTTCAATCTGGGCAAAGTGACCGGTCAGAGTGTGGGATTACTCCCGGTATGGTGATGGTGAGTTTTCTGTCACAAAGAACCAAGGGCTCTTGTGCTTAAAATTGATGAATGTTTATCTAACAGTTGCTACCAAGAAGTCTGAAACTCCAGGATGCAGATTCTTTGTCCTCAAGCCTTGCAGTAGCCCCAATAAGGGTTCTGAGGTCAGGGAAAACAGAGGCAGAAAAACAGCATAAGTAGAGAGTGGTATAGCATCCTTGGTAAATTATTTGCTAGAGAATACAACAACCAATCAAACCTGAATTTTATTGGGTTTCTTTATTTTTATTAGCCTTTAGTAGTTATTAAAAAGCATTTCAATTAACATGTCAGTTTGTGAGTATGATGTATCTCAATGTCACACCTTTCATCATTCTCCCTATTTCTCCTAACCTCATCCAACCCCTCAATTTACCTAGTTCCATTTTCTCATATATATTATGGCTTCATTTGCTTACCCTTCCTCTTTTTACTGGATGTAAGCCCATTCTTTGGCGTACTAACACAAACCCACAGGGGACAAATATCAATCCATGCAATGAGATATCAACAGAAAGACAAATTAATCACCTAAAATCAGACTGTCTCAAAACACCTCCTGTTTTTGTCTCAAATTGAGAGTTCAGTTGATTCTAGTACTATTAAGATACGTTTCCTTAAGTATTTACATCACTGGTCTGCTGCAATGCACTAAGATATGATGGCATGACTCATGGGCGGAGGGGGGACTCTGCCCAGGAGGACTTGGTGGAAGAAAGGCTGTGTGTTTACCAATCACTGTGGCCTCACCTTATGATGCTCTCCTCTTAAAGTGTGCGGGAGACTCCTATTGTTCCTTCTCAAGAACCATTCTACCTGACTGGCTACCCAAGAGGGACTGGCTGACATTGGCAGCCCTCAGAAGTCTGCCATCCTTGAAATGTTCTAGGCTCCAGGGCGAACCTAGCTCACATTTTCGCGGTTTCCCCTCCACATGGAGTCACACACACAAAAAAAACTCATCTCAACATGAGGCCCTGCTGTCTCTGCAAGCTGAAGACAGGCTAGGTGAAATGTGATGTCTGACAGATGGTGGCTGTAGGGCTAGTGCTTCCCCTCCCTGAGTTGGTGGCTAAATAAAGAATGAGACTAAATATGCCCTATAAGACACATCTGGTCTAAGCCCTGTCCCTTATCAGTTCTGCCTCACCTGTCCAGATTGGGAGGCTGGCACCAGCCAGGAAGCTGACTGCACAGTCACAGCTGCAACTCCCCTACAGCGTTTTGAAAGGAAGTGGAACAGCATTTTTAAATAAAATGGAAATTGAGTGCCTGTATCTCACCCTTACAATCCCAGTTACTCAAGAAGATGAGATCTGAGGATTGCTATTCAAAGCCAACCCAGGTAGGAAAGTCCATGAGACTCTTATCTCCAATTAGCCCATCAACAAGTCAGAAATGGAGCTGTGGCTCAAGTGGTAGAGTGCTGGCCTTGAGCAAAATGCTAAGGGACAGCTCCTAGGCCCTGAGTTCAAGCCTCAATACACACACACACACACACACACACACACACACACACTTAGATGGTCTTAGCCAATAATAATAATAATATAGTTTGAGTTCAGGGCCTGCTCGAACTATATAGTGAGTTTAAGACCAATTTTGGCTACTAAGTCTCCAAAAACCCAAGGGCTAGAGATAGGATTAAGGAATGGTGCTTGCCTAATATGGACAAGATCCTGAGTTTCATCCTTAGCAAAATACACACACTTGCCAGCATCAGGCAATCTCCTGTAAAATGATAGATGATGACCAACTCTGAAGAATCACTGGGCAGCACTTTTTAACCCTCTGCTGTCCCCAGGGATTTTACAAGTGCATGCCTGTAGAGACCTAAGCAGAGTTCTTCACCATAAATACTTATACAAAGGGTTGTTGATAAAACATATAGCCAGCTCGTGGGTTTGAAAACTCAGTTCTAACAAAGATTTCCCTGTACCAGTGGGCTTTGAGCAATGAGACTTGCTCCAGACATAGTTCCTGGACAGTCTAGTAAGGGAGTGGGAGACTAGGAGCAAAGGAAGGCCAGTGTAAGTTCTTACTCACACCGTGCTTTATCCTTCAGGCATCCCCCAAATCTCCACTTGCCCATGCAAGTGTTATACACTAATCCCATCCCCACCCTCTCCCCAGATGACTGCATCAGAAAGTCTGGAGTGAATGGGCCTCATAAGTATGACTAGTGCCAGGCACCTGAGGATTGACTTAGACCTAGTAATGTCTGAGGAGTGATGGATGTAAAAAGTTACAGCTGTATGTATCACTTGAGGGTCTTTTGTTTCCCAAAAGTCAGATCTTATGTTACCTCAATCCTTACATCTGGCCAGAAAATTCAGGCAATACACAAACCTAGTGTAAGAAGTCAGAGAAAGTTTATTAAGAAAGAAATAAAGCAGAGAAAGGCCATTGCCTGGCAAATTGCATGGGAGATGGCACTTTAGTTCATCTTCAGCCATCTTCAAGATACAAACATGAGATTGAGGTTTACATAGAGGAAGAATTAGAGGGAAGAGATAAAGTTATGCATAGGTTAAGAGTCTCTGATAACAGTGGCCTGTCTGGTCATCATCTCATTTCTGGTTCTCCTGCATTATGGAGAAATTGTTAACACTGTCATCAGTTTGAGGCGAGCATTCTGCTTCCCAGGAGATGATTCCTCTGGCTCCAGAATACATCTTGTTCTTTTATAGGTAATTGTTCTGGTTTGGGCGTGATTTATCTTGCAAGGCTTTGCCGTTCCTTAGTGGTAGTTTTAGTCCTCCATCATAAAGATGATCAGTCATAAAGATTTTATGATCATCATCATAAAGATTGATCAGTCCTGTCTTTCCTGGAACCCAAAGTGATTGCAAAGTGACTGCAGAAACAGTGGCTGAGAACAATGACAAACACACAATGCAGCAGAGATGACAGGCTTTGAGCTAATATGTGGCAAAACAAAAACAAAAAACAATGTATCGGTTACAAATACACTTTAAATAGACTGAAACTGGGTTGTTGCTAGGGTGAGGACAACAACATTAACTTCTGGGGTTCAAGTACTTATCGAAATCTACAGGACTAAGGCTTTGTGTGATTTGGGATGTTTAACTGCAATATTTTTCTCTGAGCTCTTGTGATTTCCATTTCCTTCCCTTTGCATTTCTCCCCTTTGTGATCTTCTCATTGCATTTCCCAATTGTTCATGCACGACTAGCTGCTGATGATCAGTTAAAATGTGGATTCTGGCAAGGAAAGTCTGGAGCAGGCATGTTTCTAGTAAGCGTCCTCCATGCTGAGCAGCAGGAGATGCATGCAACCAGAGTTCTTGGATTTGAGTTCCAAAGTCCACGTCGCCCCCAGTGGCCATAAAACTCACGTGCTTTTTGTAACCTTACTTGAAAACAGTACAATAAATGAGATATGCCTAAGACCTAGCATCTACAGGAGAGGTCAAAGCTCTGACTAGTTTTCTCCTCTCACAGCTTACAACCTGTAGATGCCCATGGGGTGGCCCCACTGCACCCACCATCTGGGAAGGTTCTGGGAAGATTATAGAGACAGCCAAGTTGCTCTCCTGGTTTAGCTTCATCACCAAACCATATGTGCTAGCTGACCTCAAAGGAATTAGGGACTTTTGAACTTCAATTATCTTTGAATCTTTTCCAGAAACTGCCCAAAGATCTTTGACTTCCTTTGACTTCCAGGAAAAAGGCAGGTGTCCAACAGAACTTTGTATCACTGGCACCCAAACCAATGTCTTTCCAGACAGTCACCTCAAGGCGAAGCACCTTGCTGTAGGAAGAACAGTGGATCAGAACAGTGACTGCTAGGTATTTCATCCATATAGGTGGTCAGATGATCTCCCCCACCATGCAGACCAGAAACTCTCCAGCTCCACTTTCTACCTGTACCTGTGTGGTCACAAATAAGCAAAGGGGCATGCCAGTGTTCAGAGATATTACTAAAAAGCAGATCATAAGAATACAGGTCTAGGGCCGGGAATGTGGCTTAGTGGTAGAGTGCATGCCTCACATGCATAAAACCCTGGGTTCGACTCCTCAGTACCACATAAATAGAAAAAGCTGGAAGTGGTGCTGTGGCTCCCATGGTAGAATGCTAGCCTTGAACACAAAGAGGCTCAGGGACAGTGTCTAGGCCCTGAGTTCTAGCCCAGGATGAGGAGGAGGAGGAGGAGGAGGAGGAGGAGGAGGAGGAGGAGGAGGAGGAGGAGGAGGAGGAGGAGGAGGAGGAGGAGGAGGAGGCAGGTCTAACTGCAGAATGCCCGACAGTAAAGTCACTTGCACAATCATGTTCATTGTAGCACTATTTACCATTGCCAAAGTACGGAAATAGCCCAGATGTCAGATCTAGTCCAATAGATGAATGGATCAAGAAAATGTGAATATATATATATATACATATATAAATATAAATTTTACTCATCTATTAAGGAGAATGATATTGCATCATTTGCAAAGAAATAGATGGACCTGGAAAAAGTGGTTAAGTGGAAGAAGGCAGACCCAGAGAGATAAAGGACATACATTTTCTCTCATATTTGAAAGCTAGATCTAATTTATAAATGTACAAGTAAACACATACAGGGAATATGCAAGTGCACACAGACATATTAACCAAAGTCTGGTATTTGTAAGGGGGAATTCAAATGATGTAACTCCTTAGTAAAACTCAGTCGTTATCCAGCAAAATAAATATCAGGAAGCTGGTACTTGTGACGGTGGGGGGGGGGGGTTGTGAGATAAAGGGGAGGGGAACTAGAGAATGAAGAGAGGTAGGAGGAGAAAGCAATTATAATATCCAGTGCATATCCTATGGAGGGGAGGATGCTTGTATCCTAGCTTCCTCCTCCTCTTCTTCTTCCTCTTTCTCTTCTTTTTCTTCCCCATCCTCTTTTTCTTCCTTCCTAGATGCCTCATGAAGGAAAGAGCTTTCCTCCACCACAGGCTTCCAATAATGTTCTGATGCATAACAGGCCAAAACCTATGAGGCCAAGTGACTACTGATCATTGATAGACATTATGAGCCTAAATATTTTTGTCTGTTGTGTTTTGTCACAGTAATGGGAAATTAAAACATTCTAATTTGGTGTAACTGAGCCAAGTGAGGAATATGTTAGGTGAAGTTCCTTCCATAACGAAAAATATCTAACAGGCTTGGACACTAGCCAGATACCAGCATGAGGAAAGTGGCTTGGGAAAATGTCCATGACAGGTCTCCTGCCCACCTAATGCAGTCTTCTGGACTCGCCTAAGTATGGTTTTCAGGGCCTGGAGCACCCCTGCAGAGGAAGTCTCCAGAGGACAGGCTTTGCCCATGCTTCTGCCCAGGCTCCTATCACCAGGTTCCCTTCTATATTCAGCCCATCCCGAACACAGGCAGCCTTGGGAAGCTCAAAGGCAGTTCACAGGTAGCCCTATGATGACAGCCCTTTGAAGGAGCTAGAGGTGCTAGGCATGAAGCACATGGATTCTCCAGGTCAGGGGATAGACACAATAACCATCTGAGGGGTCTGGCAAGAATGACCCTCAGCACAGTGGCAGCGTGGAGGAGAGTTGTGATTATTTAGGATGAAGAGATCAAACAGAGCTCCATGGGCTTTACCACTGTGGCACCTTCTGCCTGGCCTGAGCAAAAGTATGGTCCATATGAAGGGCAAAAAAGCAGAAGGGTACAAGCTATCCTTCACAGTACTCAAATAAGGCATAATTTAAAAAGTGTGAGTTCTAGTCAAGCCAATAGTCCCAGTCACTAGGAGGCCAAGGATCACTTGCAAAAGGAATTTATCCACGACAGTTTCCACTTAATATTTTCAGATCTTGGATAGCCTGAGATAACTAAAACTACAGAAAAAGGAGGAAAAATAATAAAATATAAAATTAGGAGAGTTAATAACTCTTCTTAAATGCTCAGTTGACATCCTGCCTTTGAAGGACTCAGATCTAAAGTAACCCAAAGACATAAAGTAGATTTAGGAAAGGTACTTCAAGGGCAGGAAGGTTCTAGAAGGTTGACATGGTTTTACAGATGGAGCTGGAAGATGGATAACAACAATGGCCCCAGGTCAGACAAAAACAGCCCAAGGACCAAAGTCCAGCTTCTGTCTTCCTGGGAAGACTAATAGTCTCGTGGAAAAAGTGATGGAGAAAGCTCCAAGCACTTACCACTGTGTCCGTCAGCCTACTGTCACGTAGCGATCCATATAGATTCAGAACTGTTTGTCAATGTTGTTTGTCACCCAACCACAGAATCAAAACCACGAACTGTTCTTTATTGAGCTTCTCTGTTTGAGGTTCGGCTACAAGCTTTGTAGACAAGGATCCTTTTCAAGCTTCTAACACCTGGGTAGGAGTTGGCAGAGTCTGCATTTCACAAGTAAGACAGGGAAACCGAGAGACAGCACATGTAAGTTAGATATTCATGAGGACCTGTGTCCAGTCAGAGCCCCTATGGCCTAGATCCCTCTAGACTTGGCATGGGCATAGGACAGAGACCTGGAGGTTTTCTTCCTTTTTATTTAAAATTTTTAATTGTTATTAAAGGTGATATACAGATGGGTTACAGTTGTATAAGTCAAGTAAAGTACATTTCTTTTTGGACAATGTCAACCTTTCCCTCACTCTCTCCCAGTCTTCCCCTCCTCTCCCCACCTACAAGTTCTATAGCTCATTTTCAACATAGTGTCTAGAGTGTATTGCTGCTGTACTTAACCAACCTTTGCCACCCCGCCCCAGATAGATAAATGAATAAACAAGACAGAAAAGAAAACAAAAACAATGAAGAAAAAAACCCTTGTTTCCATTCCTGGAGCTCATTTCCATACATGTTATTGTGTGTGATCAGAGGGGCAGGGACTTTGCACCCTTGTGTTCCTCCCCTAAGAGTATATGAAGGAGGCTTTCTATACTCAGAAATCTACTTTTTATGCCAGATTGGCCTCTACAAACAAAAATTTTTCTTTTGAGATCCTTTTAGTTCCAGGGCAATCAACACAAGCTTACCAGAACTGTAATCATGCCTTTTTATTAGTTGTAGTAATATAATAGTGAAGGACTCAGATCTAAGACAACACAAATACACAAATCAAGTTTAAGAAAGATAACCCAAGACCACAAAGGCTCTGAAAGTCTGACGCAATATTGACACAGTGTTTTATTAGTGGCAGTATTGGAGTTTGAACTAAAATTAGCCTCATGCTCACTGAGCTGGCACTTTACCACTTGAATCATGCTTCTAGTCCTGCTTTGTGCTGGTTATTTTGGACACAGACTTTCCTTCCCTGGACTGACTTCCAATCATGATCCTCAAATATTGGTCTCAATATTGGATTACAGGCCTGAGCCATTGGCATCCAGCTTCACCTCCCTTTGTACCAAGAAAGGAGAACACATGTGATTTGATTTCTCCCCCATTTCCTTTCTTGCTCCATATGCTCTGCCTTGTCCTGAGTCTTTGCTGTTGAAGAGCCTGGACATGAGCCAAGCTGACTCCTTCCTGGCCACTCTTATTGGTCTCAGCAGTCTTTCATTTTGGCCTGTGTCTCCTCGTCATGTGGCAGGAAAAGCCACACAGACTGAAGTGTGAGCACGGAGTCTTCCTTTTGTCTTGGAGATAGAATGATGCCAAACTGACCCATGCCCCATCTCATAGACAAGGGGATGCAGATGCTTGAGAGATGATTATGTTCAACTGTGGACAACAGACCCAAGCAGGCCCTCTTCCTACACCAAAGGCCTCCTCTGTCATCAGAGATCTGTAGACAAAAATCTGTGTGGCTGCACGATTTGTACTGGAAGAGACCTGGATCAGGAGAGACTGGGGTGAAGTCCCCACTACCATAATGTCTGTTGGCCACAGAAAAGAGAACAGGACTTATGGTGCCAGAGTGCAGAAGGAGGGCAGAGCCCACACTCAGAACCCACAAGCCATGTTCCAGGAGCAGCGGATATATTTAGCACAGCAGGATGCTTGTGGGCAAACCAGCATTTTGCTTGAGATAAAATTCTGCAAACTGGAGGTTTAGCCAAGGATGGCATAGGCATATTTTGCTTGCCTGCTGGCAAAATGCTATTTCCTTCACACAAGCTCAGTGGGACCCAGTGTCAGAGTCATGCTGGGTGCAGAGCTCGGGGGTCTACTTGGTGTGGCTTGAGTGGAAGCCTGAGGAACTCAGAGGATCTTGTTCTGGGGAGCCCATCAGGCATGTCTGTTCTGCTACATTGCATCAGGGTGAGGTGATACTGTGCCCCTTTTTCTAGGATGAAGTCCTGTCTCATTGAATAGGACTCATGGGACCATAGCAGACCATATTCTAGGAGTGACCAGGGGACCAACTCTGCACATATTTACAACCTAGTTATGTAGCCAACAGAGACCCCTCACACCGAAAACAGGGCCCTCCCAGGGTTTCCTGTCCCTGACTTAGATTGTGTTTGGTTTATTCCACTGGTCAGCAAATAGCTATGCATACACATCTAATGCAGGGGAGAGTGTGGAACTGTAGACCACTCCAGAGGAAAGCCATGAGGGAGGCTTGTGGCCTCTATGACAGAGGAAGCTCCAAGAAGGGACCCCCTCTTTGTGAATCAAGCATACAATTAGCTATTAAGCCAACGAAAATGCTGCTTATGTGACTCGTGGGAGGTCTCCACTCAGCCACAAAAGCTCCAAGGCTTCTGCTGTGTGTGTTGGAACGTTTTGCTGAGCTGGTATATCTTCTGTTACTAATTTTGTTATGAGACTGGGTAACTGATGAAAAAAATAGAAGTTTCTCTTGATGCTAGTAGCTCATGCCTATAATTCTAGATGCTCAGGAGGCTGAGATCTGTGCACCAAGGTTCAAATCCAACATAGGCAGGAAAGTCAGTGAGACTTAGCTCCAATTATCCAGCAAAAAGCCAGAAGTATAGCTGTGGCTCAAGAAGTACAGCACCATCTTTGAGCTAAAAAGCTAAAGGATAGAACCCAGGCCTTGAGTTTAAGTCACAGTACTGACACAAAAAAAGAATCATAGATGTTTACTGAGTTTACAGCTCTGGAAGCTGGGAAGTCTGAAAACGGGGTGTTGGCATCTGCTGGAACCTAGGTACTATACCAAGGACAGGACAGGTGAATTATTCTGGCCACCTGAACTCCTGGACAAGAGGCGTATCTCAGACCAACAACGTGAGTGTAGTGTCTTGGGTGTCTGGCTCCTATAGCTGTCAGATGGTAATCCCGGGTGACATCTCAGGAGAAAAGTGAAGCCCTCTATGAGCTATTGGCCTGTGAAATTGTGAGCAAACCTAAATGGCTGTTCAAAGTCACTCAATTTGGAATGGGGTTTTTGTTGTTGTCATTGTTTTGCCAGTACCAGAGCTTCGAATCAGGGCCTTGAGCTATTGCTTAGCGTTTTTGCTCAAGGCTGGCCCTCTGTTTCTTGAGCCACACCTCTACTTTCAGCTTGTTGCTAAGTAATTGGAGATAAATCTTTCGGATTTGTCTGTCTGGGCTGGTTTTGAACCTGAATCCTCAGATCTCAGCCTTCTCTGTTGCTAGGATTATAGGTGTGAGGCACAATGTCTGGCTAGCTTCACCATTTTATACAACCTGCTGCTGGAATTTTGCTTGGGTTGTTTTAACTATACCAGTCAACAAGAACTGATGCTCATGTCTTAGTGCTATTTAACATTCCCATCTAAGGGATATTTGTTATAGTTCAAGCCTTCTCAAATCTTTCTCACAGCATTCTGCAGTTTTCTTTGAAGAAGACTTCTGTTTCTTTTGTCAAATATGTGTTCAAGTGTTTTAGTTAGGGTTATTATAAAAATAATTTCACAATTACTTGCTGCTAGTCTATTACATATACAGTTGATTTTTATTATATCCTGCCATTTATACTAGTGGTTATGTAGATTCCTTGATATTTTCTGTATAAGTAATCCTGTCATGCTCTATAGAAAGTCTTGCCTCTTCCCCACCAGCATTTGTGGTTTTTAGATTTTTTTTTCTTATTATACTGCCATAGCTCATTTCTCAGAACAATGTTGACTAGGAAAAAAAGGATGGTGTCAGGAGAAACTTCCTTATCTTGTTCCTGATGACAGAAATCATTCAATGTTAGCTGTCAGATTTTCACAGATAGCATTTATCAGATAGAAGAAGTCTCTTGCTTTGCTTAGTTTGTTAGATAAAGGAACAATCCCACTTGTAGTGGGATCTAACACTCCTCTTTCTGACACTTAATCAGTTAGGAAAATACAGTCCAATGTAGATGCTTATAATGTGAGATTCTCAAAACATTTAAAATACTAGAAATCACACAAAGTAGGTTCTCTGGGCACTATAGCATTAAATTAGAAACAAATAACCTGTCTAACACTAACATTTTGTGAATTAAACTAGAGACTTCTAAACATCCATGTGTCAAAAAAATAAATCAGAAGGAATTGAGAAAATATTTCAAATTGATTCCTAATGAAAATAGAGCATACAGAATGTTTGGAAGGCAGGGGATTGCAGACCCAGGAGGCATATTTGTATTTTGAAAGACTTAGAGAAAATCAGAGCTCAAGAGAGAGAAAAAAAGCAAACCCAAAGAGGAAAAAATAAACAGAATCCCAGAAACAGAAAATTAAAACCAGAAAAAAAATATATATATATATACAAAGCTAAGTCCTTGGGAACAGTTGCCAAGATTTGAACTCAGGGCCTCTCTTTTGCTAAGCTGGAGCTCTACTGCTAAGCTCCAGCTAAACTTGTAATTATTAGTCAAGAAAAAAGTAACATAACATAAATCACAAGTATGAAAAATATAAAACAGTGTTGCTTTAGATACTGCAGTTATTAATGGGATAGTAGGCAAATTTGTAGGGTAATTTTATGCTAATCACTTTGGCAAGCTTAATGAAGTTGATAAATTCCTTGCAAAGGGCAATTTGCCAAAATTTACACTTGATGAAAAAGAAAATCTGAATAGCCCTGTATTCATTAGAGAACTTAAATTCCTTGTCATGCACTTTCCCATCAAGGAACCTCCAGGCCTAGATGCTTTCACAAGAATTTCGCTGAACACTAAAAGAAGCAATAAAAGCACACACACTGTTCCTGGAACAGCAGGGAATACGGCCCACTGTGTTTTATGGGAGCAACTCAACCTCACACCAAAACATTACAAAACATGACCCACCAAAAAGAGTGTTCTGACCCCCTCTACACAGAAAAAAAAAACTCATAAGAGGTGTTTCATTAACATCCAACTTAATCAGCTAAATGTCACCCCAAGTGTTTTAAGAGTTTGTCATATTTGCTACTACATTTTATTTTTTGTGCTGGTCTTGGAGCTTGACCTCGGGACTTGGGCACTGTTCCTGAGCTTTTTTGCTTAAGGAGAGTCCTCTAGCACTTGTGCCACAGCCCCACTTGTAGCTTTTTGTGTGTATGTGCTTAATTGGAGATAAGAGTCTCATGAATTTTCCATACCTGGGCTGGCTTTGACCTTCGATCCTCAGATCTCAGCCTCCCGAGTAGCCAGGATTACAGGTGTGAATCACTGATGCCTGGTCACATTTTTTTTTTTTAAGAAGAGGAACTTAAATCTGAGTGAAGAATGAAAATCCCAATTACTTCTTTAGCAGAAATACAATATAGTAACTAGGACTCAGAAAAATGATCAGGAAAAGATTAACAGATGAATCATCTAGAAAAATACAAGGTACCTGTATTCAATTGAAGTATTGTATTTTGCAGAATTTAATAACTGCACATGGGAATTCCTCAAAGAAAGTCTCGCAGTTTCTATTTTGGCAGATGCCCTCAATGTGCTCTCCACCACACAGCTAAGGGACCTTCCTTTTTTCAGTATCTGAGATACAGCCATAAAATAATGCAAATGTCTTTTATTTATAGTAAGAGTTGGTGTGTTGGGCCAGGTGGAGGGGGATAGCTCAGTGGTAGAGCACTTAGGCTTACCACACACAAGACTCTAAGTTCATGTCCCCCCAGAAAAAATGGAACAAAGGGGTAGGGGTGGGGAACCAGCTAACTCCCTGGAGAATAAATACCAGTTCCAGGAGTTGAAATTGTTACCAGGACTACATGATGCTCAAGAGCCAGCATGGCCAGCAATCACACAAAGAGCTTCATCAGAAGCCAAGCACTGGTAGCTTACGCCTGTAATTCTAGCTACTCACAAGGCTGAGAGATCTGAAGATCACAATTTAAAGCCAGCCTGGACAGTAAAGTCTGTGAGATTCTTATCTCCAATTAATTACCAAAAAGCTAGATGTGATGCTATGGAGCACCAGCCTTGAGCAAAAATCTAAAGGAGAGCTTGAGGCCCTGAGTTCAAGCCCCAGGACTGGCACCAAACCAAACCAAACTTTTTTAGAGGCCCCTGTGAGGGAGGTGTACCATGCTTAGAGGGAAACAGCGTTCCTTTCTGCCTGAAAATGCATGCATGTTCTAATAGAGTCATTCTGGATGACAAGTTTGACAGCATTGGTGGTTTCTAGAAACAAGAGGAAGATTGTTCCTGGCTGAAATGGGGACAGGCATAGAGTCTCCTATTCAGGCTACCCGCTCTCCCCTGTGTGATCTATGGACTGGGCCACCAGTAAATGGCCCATCTCTGTTCCATTGCAAGAACACTGAAAGCAATGGAAAGAAACACTGAAAACTGTCACAGCAATGAGATATTCCTGCAACATCAAAGCGGTGACCACGTTTTCTCGAGTCATGTTTATTGTATTTTACAAAGCATTGATCCAAGACAGATTGGGGGAAGAAATGAAAGCAGAACTAATCCTCCTTAGGATTGTTTGTGGCATGTTCTAGAATATAACTTTATGGAGTGGCTTGAGGGTATCAGGCCTAATGCTGGATACTTTATTTTATTTGTGTGTGTGTGTGTGTGTGTGTGTGTGTGTGTGTGTGTGTGTGTTTTGGTATTGGGAGTTGAACTTGGGCTACATGCTCTTGCTTAGTTTTTGGGTATTTTTTTGCAAAGTTAGGCACGAACCACTTGACCCACATCTCCGTTGCTGGCTCTTTACTGGTTATTTGGAGATAAGAGTCTCATAGACTTTTCTGTTCAAGCTGGCTTTGAACTGTGGTCCTCAGATCTCAGCATCCTGAGGAGCCCAGCTAGTTTTCCACTTTTTGAGACTCAGAATCCTAAATACAAGTTATCCTGCTGCCTTTGCTGCCCAAACAGCTGGGATTAAGGAGTACAAGATACTGCCTTGATAGTAGTGATTAATAATATACCACAGCATCAAACTTCACAGCTGAAATAAAAATAGATTTTTTTCAACATTGCCAAAGTCTTCCTTTTGCACATTTTATTCAGATCCTCTTACTCCTCGCCTTTCTTTATTTTCTGGGCAAAAATAAAGAAGGTTTTGGTCTGCTCAGCAGGGGATACCAAATTCTGAGCTACACCCAGCCACAGGACTACAGTTAAGATACGGGAAAACATATGAAATGGCTCCAAGAGTCCCTCCACAGATAAGGGAGACACACATGGGGTGGATATGATTTTTCTACTGAGCACTCGTCTGTGTGCAGTCAACAGCCAGCTGCAGCCCTTGCTGCTCTGTCCTGCAGCCTCATACAGGGCAAAGGGCACAAGGCACAGGGCTCCATCTCCACTCAGGTCTTACAAGACTGCTTGAAACTTCTTTGTTTCTGAGTCAGCTCCAAGCTCTCCAAGCTCCACGTGACACGTTATTTGTCTTTTACAATCCATACACTGAGCTGCTGCAAGCCTCACTGTTCCGGGCTCACGTGCTCATTGGTACTGGGTGAATTTTATTTTTAATGTCCTAGAAGGTCTGATTTTAGAGTCCATAGACTGTGACTTGCTTTCATAAACCTCCCATCCCCAGTGACCCGCACCCCAGCAAGAACCATCCAAAACCCAGCCAACTTCACTGTCAAATATGATTTCATGATAAACCTATTTGTGGCTAGCCAGCCCAGCTCTGGAGATGTATTTACTAGGAAGTAAGCATGTGTCACCTCTGTGGCTTGGCAAGGGGAATTTTCTGCGTTGGGTGGATTTGGAGAAGGTCATGAGAGGGTCTTGCTGACTGGAAAAGGGTGTAGTGAAGTCCTGGTGGTCCTTGGAGTGACCACACATTAAGGAAGGTTGCTCAACAACCGACAGAGGTACAGTCAGCCAATGAGATGCAGCCAGAGGGCTCCAGACACCACACTCAGTGGGCCCTGGTGCATGGCCCTGCCTTCGGTGCCTCTCTCCCCTCCCTCTTTGGGCTGCTCAATCCCAAGGCAAGGAGACTGCCCAGAGTATGAAGTAGGCACCTATGCATCAGGACCTCCATGTACAAGGAGCTCAACCTGACATAGCAGATCCTGCCATCGCTCTCTGGCATGTCCAGGTTGTCAGGGGCATCTGTTTACAGGGGACCTCACTGCCATAAAAGGGGACATCAGATTTGTGACAAAAGAACCGTTGTGGTCTCAGCAAAGACTGACAGTAGGCAATGCCAGAGTTGCATAGAAATCAACATTACTTCTATAATCCACTCAGATTGGTCAGGAGTGCACAAACATAAAGTAAGCCACCAAGCAGAGAATGAGTGGCGGCCAGGTGCTCTGTGTGTCCCATGTCTTGTCCTCAACAAAGAGAGCCCTCCTCTGAAGCCCACAAAGGCTTTTGGCACCACCAACTAGAGGTTGTGCAGTCTGGGAGGAGAATACCTGAAGCCCCAGAGGAGCAGTCAGCTGAGGCAAAAGGGTGACAGCTTAGATGGAGGTCCCCAGGGGTCAGGATGGGGGTGCTATAACACCCACCATCACTGCCAATGACTAGAAAACAGGGAGAAAATAAGAAGGAAGCCTGAGCTGGGTGCCAGTGGCTCACACCTGTAATCCTGGCTACTCAGGCAGCTGAGACCTGAGGATCCCAGTTTGAAGCCAACCCAGGCAGATAAATAAATGCCAGAGGTTCTTGTCTCCAGTTAACCAGGAAAAAAAAAGCTGAAGTAAAGCTGTAGCTCAAGTGGTATAGCATCAGTGTTGAGCAAAATGCTAAAGTACAGCACCGAAGCCTTGAGTTCAATCCCCCACCCCCACCCCCTTACAAACACAAATGAGGAGAGAAGAACCCTCAAGAAAGAACCAGCTCTGCTGTACCCTAACACTAGCCCAGTGCAATTGATAGTGTTACTTCTAGAATCCAAAGAGAAAGAGAATAAATTTACTTTTTATAATGATTTAAATTTTTTATTACTGTTCAAGTGATACATAGATAACTGCACGTGTTTATGGAGTATGATGTGATTGTTCCATATATGTATACGTGTGTATAGTGATAAAACTAGGGTAATTAATATTTTCATCCCCTCAAACATGAATTATTTTTAGGGCTGGAAAATTGTGCTCAGTGGTAGAGTGTTCTTAGCAAGCTCAAGGCTCTGGCTTCTACTACTACTACTACTACTACTACTACACACACACTATGTATTGAGACTTCAGATTCTCTTAGTTATTGTGAAATAAGATGTCACTTATTTAGCAATATCATGTTGCACATGCACCACCATGTATATGCAGCTATGAAAATGGACAGATGGAACCCATCAAACCAAGATGCTTCTGTCCAGCTGTGGACACCCATGACTTGTCACCATTCTCAGTGGAGCACCCTGAGTACTCGGGAACTTGTTTCCTCTCCCAGCCACACTGTCCAGTCAAAGCTGCCTTATGTTGACACAGCTACATTGCTGATGGCCTAAGTTGAGTCCTGAACCTCCACCGACTCAAAGACAGATGCCATCTGCCTTGGATGGTAGCTTGGCTTGGAGGGAAAAGTTTCAATCCAGGATGAGCCACCAAAATCTTTCCCTAGTCAACTTCAACTAGGAACTGGGCAAACAAGAGCAAGCCCTTCACTAGCTTGTGTAAGAGGCAGACATGAGAGGGACTAAGTTCTGGTTCTGGGGCAACTTAGAGCTGATTGGAGGAGATCATTAGCACAGCTGGCTCTGTTCGACAGGCAAGACTTTGCCTGGACTCAAAGGACCCAGAGTGGGTGCATACAGTGTCACAGTGTGAAGGGGGCTGGTTGGTTCTTCAGCACTGCCCTTGAAGGAAGCTGGTAGGTGGATGGTGGGTTTGATTTTCTCCCAAGATCTCTGTCTGCTTCTTCATAAGGATCGGTACATCATTTCCCACTTACAGCACAGATGCCATGGGAGCGGCAGAAATGGAGGCATTGACCTCTAGTCTCATCTGCTCATCAACCCTGTGTGACCTCCACACTACCCTAGGTGAGGACCCAGGGAAGCTGGGATAAACCATGTTGTAACAAATGACTTCACACTTAATTATTTGATTAATATGATGAGCATTTCAAAAACATTACCATTTAGTCAAGTGCTGATGACTCACGCTTGTAATACTAGCTACTTAGGAGGCTGAGATCTGAGGATCTCAGTTCAAAGCCAGTCTGGGAAACAAATCCAAGAGACTCTTATTACTTTCTTTCTTTCTTTCTTTCTTTCTTTCGACTCTTATTTCTAGTTAACCAGCAAAAAGCTGGACATGGAGGTATGGCCCAGGTGTTAGAGTGCTAGCTTTGAGCAAAGCAAAACAACAACAAAAAAAAAATTACAGTGTGAGGTCCTAAGTTCAAGCCCTAGTACTGGCACATATACCAAAAAATAAAAGTTAATTTAATTAAAATATTTAATATATAATTATATAGATATATATAATTTGAAGAACTGAGGGTTCAGCTCATTTATCTCCCATTCTTGATGTCCTGGAATTTAACCAGTACTGCAGAAGAGAGAGAGAGAGAGAGAGAGAGAAGAAGAAGAAGAAGAAGAAGAAGAAGAAGAAGAAGAAGAAGAAGAAGAAGAAGAAGAAGAAGAAGAAGAAGAAGAAGAGAGAAATTTTTTAAAGGGAACAATATTAGGGTCTTTTCTACCTATGTGTGCTAATCTGATTGCCTAGTTCATGAATTTCAGTGTATTGTGGATTGTCTCTACTCCGTTTGGGTTTGAACAAAAGGAATTCAGGTACAAAACAAACTGTCAAAGCCAACAAATACATTGACAGTTCACAGTGGTGTTGCACAAGATCAGTTAGAAGGCATTACATAAATAGTGATTGGGCAAATGCAGATGAAAACAAAAGAGCATTTCCCAATGAGTGAGTGGGTGGACTTCAGTGTCTGCCTGCACGCCTGGCCAGCATCATGATATTGCCTCTCAGCAATAGTTTAGCTGTCATGAACTCTGAAGAATAAGTTGACAGTGTCCAAGACATTGAAAACTGTGCGTCCCCATCCATTCATCAAATGTGTGACAGTGAAACTTGGAAACAGTAGAAATGTCTATCAAGGCAGGAAGGGTTAGTGTCATGGCAGGCCTATGGGCAGGTTTAACCAGAAAAACGTCCCTTACCTTCTGTGACATCATAAGATGCAAGCTCTAGACCTCTATGCAGAGTAAGTATTCTTGTTTTTAGGGAGAAAGTACATGAAGTCACTTGTGTGTTACACATGTGTTGTTTGTGCACGTGTGCATGTGTGCGAACATATGCACCAATACTAGGACTTGAACTCAGGACCCCATGCTCTTGTTCTGCCTTTTTGCTCATGATTGGCACTCTACTTCTTGAGCCACACCTCACTTCCAGTCTTTTGTTGGTTAATTGGAGATAAGAATCTCTGCTTTGTCTACCCCTATTGTCTTTGAATCAAAACCATCTTATCTCTGCCTCCTGATTAGCTAGGATTACAGGCATGAGCCAGAGAGCACAGCTTCACCTATTTTCTTCTGAGCACAGAAAGAAGTCAAGAGTAGGTACCATAGTGGTGATAAATAGAAGTACTGATATCCACCAGTGAGTGCACAGTTCCAAGTTAACCTTCACAACAATGTCATAATGGGTTACAGTTGTTTCTCCATTTCATAGATCAGGAAACTAAGGCAGGGAGTAGCTAAGTAACCCACCTAAGTGGAATTCTGAAACAAGACAACTATGCCTAAAATTGTCACCAGAATCTTTCTGTTTGACTTCCATACAAAAGGCCAACCAGACTTTGTGATGTACTTTTGTAATCTCAGTACTCAGGAGACAAAGGCAAGGAGATTATATGTTTGAGGGCAGTGTAGGATCACATTTTGAGATAGTGAGACCCTGTCTCAAAACTTGAAAAAGGGGCTGAAACATACTATGAAACAGTGAAGAGGTGGCTGGGAATATGGCCTAGTGGCAAGAGTGCTCACCTCATAAACATGAAGCCCTGGGTTTGATTTCTCAGCATCACATATATAGAAAATGGCCAAAAAGTGGCGCTGTGGCTCAAGTGTCAGAGTGCTAGCCTTGAGCAAAAGGAAGCCAAGCAAAGTGCTCAAGCCCTAGTCCAAGCCCCAGGACTGGCCAAACAACAACAGTAAAGAGAATCCAGGCTTTCCTTTTTCTTCTTACTTTTTTATTTTTTCCGGGGCTGGGAAGGTGGGGAGAGGTGGAGAGTCCTGGGGCTTGAACTCAGGGCTTGGGTTCTGTCTCTGAGCTTTTGTACTCAAGGCTAGTACTCTACCACTTGAGCCACAGCTGCATTTCTAGCTTTTTTAGTAGTATATTGGAGATAAGAGTCTCATGGACTTCTTGCCTAGGCTGACTTTGAACCACAATCCTCAGATCTCAACTTCTAAGTAGTAAGGATTCCAGGTATGAGTCACCAAAGCCCAGCTTATTGTTGTTTATTGAGCATTTCTTATCTTGAAGGTTCCTAATCTAAAAATCAAACGAAGTTGCGAGTTTTCCTTTGTGTTAGCACTGTAGGATTTCTCCTCCTTGATGAGATTGTGCAAGTGAAGTGATGGGCAGAGGCCCCAAATGATGCAACCCATCCTGTCTCAGGAGATTCAGTCACCAGAGATCTGATGAAATCCTGGGAGCATAGAACTGTCAAATGGCAGGGCAGGCCACTTTAAAAAATAAAAGGGATACACCCAGCCCACACCTTGCTGTAACAACCTATAATTAATTAGAGGAAAGAAAGAAAGATCTGTCTGCTTTCAGGATTTAAACTTTCTACTCCGGGATATGAAGCTCTAAGAACTTCATTCATCTTCATGCCCTCACGTGCTCCCATCTCTTGGTTTTCGGGTTTCTATTTTCACTTCTGCTACTCAAATGAAAGTGCAAATATATCCCACATAATTTCTACACTATGTCAGAGAACTGCTATGGATATAAGTATTTGAAAGACCTCAATTCCAGCGTGAACACGGCACAGACAGTTGCATTGGCTGCCTCCCTACTGAGTCAGCCAATAGAGTTGAACTAGACCAGAAAAACTCCAGTCTGGCCTTTTCACTTCAAATGGTATGTTTATTTATTAAAGAGGTTTAAAATTCTCATCTAAGATGATGAATAAGCATGGTTTCCTTGTTTTTTTATTCTATCTATTTTTTTGTGTGTGTGCAGGTGCTGTGTCTTGAATTGAGGGCCTCATTCTCTCACTTGGCTTTTGGCTCAAGGCTGGTACTCTACCACTTGAGCCATACCTCCACTTCTGGCTTTTTGCTGCTTCAATGAAGATAAGAGTCTTAAGGACTTTTCTATCTGTGCTGGCTTTAAACCATGACCTTCAGATCTCAGCCTCTTGAGTAGCTAGGATTACAAGCATAAGCCACTAGCACTGGACTTGCATTTTTTAAAATTGTTTTGAGCAGGGTCTCTCTATTCCTCTCAGGCCTGATAGTCTTCATCTCCCAAAGCCAAGAGATCCTTGTGTCACCGCCCCCTGAGGCACAGGGGGTAGCACAAACCAAGAAACAAGCCCCCACATCTGGTTTTCTTTTGTTGATGGGAAAGGCAGGGCTCCCAGGCTCAGCTCTGCACAGCTCTGTATCCTAGAACCCAAGGCCTTGCCTACTTGACTGAAATCCATCCAAAGTGGCTCTTACCACGTTATGGTCTTAGCTGACCATGATCTAACTTGAGGAGTTTAAAAGGAACTCTTGCTAGAGTTCTACCCCTATGAGGGCACAGGGTAGAGGAGACTTGGTGAAGGACTTTCAGTCCAGGTGACTGAAATATGAGCCATGGCTCAGAACTTTCCTGACAAGCAGCTCTTAAGCACACGGTTTATCCCTCAGACACTGTCCTCTGACATACTGGGTCCCTCCATCTCCAGGGCCACCCTTCCACTCAGCCTTAAGACTCGAAACTTCCAGGGAGACACTGGCTGGGGTAGTCCAGACAGGCTCAGGATCCACCTGCCTCATAGAGGAAGATGGATGCGCCCAGGGCAGAGCTGTACATCCTGGGGCCATTAACATGTAGGACACAATGGTAAGTCCATACAGAGTGACCTGGGAAGAGGGGGGGGTGGGGGGGGTGGGAATCAAATCTTAAACCATGTTAAAGGTTGACAGAGCTTTGGGCCAGGATCTGCCCTCCTTCTGGGAGGTGGCTACTCCTATTTCCCACTCCCTCTATTGGTCCTTTATTGATCTTGGCCAGGAGACCCTGTGGAGCTCTGCAAGGTAAGATCCCTGCTCCTGTGGACAGGGTGGACATATGATGAATGTAACATGTTAACCAAAGATGCCACAGTGATACAAACTGCTTATATACATAAGTTATTTACTAAGTTTCAGGCATGTGCTTCACATTGTCTTCCCCACTTTGAATAAAATGTGGTGGACATGAACTTCTGGGCATCTGAGCCCCGGCCTTCTGTGCACACCCAGGCCTTGTGGAAGAAGGAGGCCCTGGAGGATTGGATGTTGCCTTATACATTCCCACAGAGGCCATCCCTGGCTGAATGCACCATTGGGCAGGCCCAGCTGACACCACGTAGGGCAGAACCACCTGGATCAACCCAGTCCAAATAGTGACCCACATGAATAAGGAAGTCAACACCACTGTGGTTTGTAGCATTGGAGTTAGGGGTTGTCACTGAGCAACAACCAAAACATCACAAGATTCCTGTGTACCTCCAGGGGCTCTGATGGCCCAGGCACCGTAAAAAAAAAAAAAAAAAAAAAAAAAAAAAAAAAAAGCACACATGTCTCTCAGGGAATCTCTAAGAATTTCATAACCTGAAGGTGACACTGCAGTAACACACCTATATCAGTTTGTTTTTATTGCTATAACCCAGTACCTGAGGCTAGAGGATTTATAATAAAAAGAGGTTTGTTGAGCTCACAGCAAGCTGTGGTAAGGGTGCCTGGGCAGAGCTGTTTATATAGCTCTTAAGAGAACACATTCATGATCTTCAGTCCTTTTGAATGTTGATGAATCAGCCACTTCACATTAGGCCCTAGCTAGTAAAGACTTCTCTACCTCTTCTGACCACCATGCTGGGAACCAGTTCTCCAGCATAGGAGCCCGGAGTAAGGGGCACTCAAGCTAGACCCACAACACAGCAGGGTGTGTGTCTAGCATTTTTCTCTCCATGCTTATTTCTGTTGCTAGACTTTGAGAATCAGCAAATTGGGATGTGCAGATCCCTAGACCACAAGAAGCAGTCTCCAGCAAGCAAGCCAGCCTTGCCAGAACCAAGACTAATTTTTGTGTGTGTGCCTGCACCAAGCTTGAACTCAAGACCTGGGCACTGTCACTAACTTTTGCCTCAAGAATGGCTCTCTACCACTTGAGAGCGTCACTTCTGCTTCCAGCTTTTTGGTAGTTAATTCAAGATAAGAATCTCACAGACTTTTCCTGCTAGGTCTGTCTTTGAACCATGATCCTCATATCTCAGCCTCTGGAGTAGCTAGGATTACAGATATGAGCTGCCAGCACCTGGCAAGACTATTTTCAGGATTCCAAGATATTGAAAGCCATTGGCCTATTCCATTGCATTTTCAGAGTATTTTATCCTTTGTTCTCTCTGATTGCTTTTCCTCTAAACATGGAACAAAACAACTGTTCACATGGCATTTACATTGTATGAAGTATTATTGTAAGTAATCTACAAAGGAGGAGGTGAAGGTTAATATTGTGCTGTAGTGACTCAAGTCAACAGCAGGTGCTGAGATTGCTCCTCTGGAGCCCCACCCAGCTGGCTGAGGCCATCTCTCACCTCAACCTCACCACTCTCTCCAGGCTTCATCTGACTAGCAATGAACATGCTCTGGCCAGGCTCCTAGCTACTACAGGGGGTGAGATCTGAGGATCACAGTTCAAAGCCATCCCAGGCAGGAAAGTCCATGAGACTCTTATCCAATTAACCACCAAAAAGCTGGCAGTTGAGCTGTAGCTCAAGTGGTAGGGAGCCAACCTGGAACAAAAAGAGCTAAGGGAAAGCACCCAGACTCTGAGTTCAAAAACACACACACACACACACACACACACACACACACACACACACACACACACACACTGCTCTGGCCATATCTTAGCCTCTTGTTGTAAAGCTGCAAAACCTTTGGCCAGATCCTTCATCAGAGCCAAGCCACAGAGCAGCTTTCTGGCTGAGCGCTGTCCTCCTCCACAGCTAAACCTGCTCTCCCAAAGAGACAAAGCATCGCTCTCTGGCATTAAGCAGAGGCCTGCTCTCTTCAATTTGACTCTCTTAGAATAACAGATGGTAATTTGTTGACACTTGAAGATGTAAGGAGACTCAATTACAGCCCCACTGAAAAAGCTCTCTCTAAAATAGGAAAGTATACAGACTCCTCAACGCGTGGAAATTGCTGACAGCTTTGCTTTCAACCCAGCAGGAGTAAAAATGAAGCTGACAACTTATTTTTGCAGGTTATGCTCATTCAAGTCTATTTTTAGCTCTTTTTCCTAAGTCAGGGTACCAGAATAGCATTAGATTTGAAGATCACCTTCTGTTCACAGCTCTGGGCTGTGGCTCACAGGCCTGAGCTGGCATACCTGGAAACAACTGGAGCATTTTGTGTCCCTAGAGATGATTTTTAGGGAGGCACTAAAAATAATCACAGGGATTTTATTTTGTATGCCAGTACTGGAGCTTGAACTCAGGACTTCGAGCTCTCTTAGCTCAGGCCTGATGCTCTACCATTCAAGCTACATCCCTACTTCCTTTTTGTTGTTGTTGTTATTTAATTGGAGATTAGAATTTCATAGATATTTCTTCCCAGGCTGGCTTCGAACCTCGATCCTCAGATCTCAATCTTCTGAGTAGCTAAGATTACAAATATAAGCAACCAGAGCCCAGCCAGTCCCTGGGACTTTTTTTTAAATGCCCATTAAACAACTATTAATATATGCTATTTATAAACTAAGAACCACAGCCGCTCCCCCAAAAGTCCCAGTCTTTTTTTAAAAAAGCAACTCAAATAATCCCTTGTATTTAAATATTTTTCTTACGTATTTTTATTTTTTAAAGGCTCAATCAACCTTATCTGGGTTGTTCAGATAAAAATTAACCCATGGAAAAGAAAACCTACTCAGAAAGCTATAAAAAGGCCCTTGTCCTCAATGTTTTTCCGGTGGTGGATGGCGGCTCCTCCCCCCTCTTCAGCCTCTGTGGGTGACTCATGCTTTTCGATGGAAATGTGCTTGTGCCTGAGATACTGCCAGAGGATGGAAATCTGACCCAAGTACCCCGCTGACGTTAACAAGTCGGTTACAATCACAGGGTTCTCCCTCCAGGAGGGCTGGCTGAGCTGGAGGCTGGAGGTCCCAGTGTCCAGCAGGCCTGACCCGCCTGGCCACAACTCCAGGCTATATTTAGCTGCTACTTAACTTAGTTCTCTCCACCCTCTTGAATAACCTAGATCTTTAATGCCATTTTTCACCTGACAGTTCAAAAGGAATTCTGCACAGAAGATTATAGATTAAATTGCTCGTGACAAGTATTTAAGGTTTTACAACCCAGATAATAAACCCATCCCAGTGAAACAGCTCTTAGGCCCACAAGGGCCCTTGTGGGGAACCCTCTGCCTCTGTGTCTTGGTCCTGGATGCTTGTTAGCACAAGCCCTGCATGCCAGGAGTCCTGGGACCTCACAAGGGAGCCACTTCTAGCTGTCACTGTCTGACCTCTATGATTACAAAAGGGAAAACACACACACACACACACCAGACTAGCACCAGAAACAATCCTGAGATTTGGATCCAGGGCTTGGAACTCATAGAGGGTTCATAGGAAGCACAGCAGGTGGCTTCCAGGAAGTAGCTCTGCAATGGCCTTTCAGAGCAGCCTACACGTGGGCAGCAACAATGGCCACCGAGTGAGCGAGCACCTGCTCCAGGAGAGAGAGAGAGAGAGAGAGAGAGAGGAGAGAGAGAGGGGAGGGAGGGAAGGAAACAGAGTGGGAGAGACAGGGTGTGGGGGGAGACATGGGTGGTGAGGGGAGAGGGGGAGAGAGAGAAAAGTGAGAGAAAGAAAACCATTGGCTTTGAATGGAGTCAGCATGTGAGAAAGCAGTTGGATGGGACTGAGCCCTCCCCTGAGCTAAGACAAGCTTGTTCAAAGCTCTCTCCAGGAGGCAGAGAGAAAGCCCCAGCAATCCCAGTCAGGGCTGTGATCGGAGCCACACAGCACAGCTACTTCTCCAGCCACAACCCTCCTAAGTACCCTCACACAGAACCATCAGACACCAATAGGAAAACCCAGATCATTTTCATGACTCTTAGAAGAAAAGCCTTGGAGGCCAGCGCTTCAGGGAGGGAAGGTGGCTAAGTTCCTGTTCCTCCCCCTTTTTTTTTTCAACACTTTTTCCCCCCCACAAAAACTTGCGGCAGCATTGCTGAGTGAGTCATCTTACACAGTCAGTGTTGTACATTAATTGTTCAAGAGAAAGAAGAAACACGTATCCTCTTCTTTGGAAGTTTTATTTAGCAAACAGGCAGTGTTCTCTAATGTGGTTTGATCATTTTGCAGTAGAAAGTCCCAGAACAACTCCTGAGCATCAAAAACCAAGGCTCCAATTCTTTTTTTTTTCTTTTATGAGCAAACATGAGAATGTTTTGAGGAGTTCAACATAAGAATAACTGGACATTGGTCATCCTCTGAGAAAATGCATAAAATGATGAATTACCAACATCACATGAGAGAAATCAGTACTTCACTAAAGTCCACATCTCCTATGGCCCTGGGAACTAGTGATGTATCTGTGGCACTGATACAGAACTTTCTGCTGTTGCTAGTGGCAAGCAGAGCCCACATAGCCCTTCTGGCTCCAATGTAGGCCGAGACCACTAGGGTTGACACACACCTGTTCAGTGGGGTCACTCAGCAGCAGACAATGCCTGCCATTGTTGCAGCTCTATCGCTAGTGTTCCTGTGGCCTCCTTGAGTTCATGTCTCAGGAGGTCTGATGAATGAAGTTTGGGATGATGGAAGATGAGCATAAAGAACTTCATTCAGAGCGAAGTATCTAGCTTGAAGTTCATGGTTGCAGCCAGTCTTCCATCCTCTCCTCTTCAAGTATCTCTCAAGGTCTCTGTCTCCATCACTCTGTTGGTGGCTCTGAGTTATTTCAATGGAGAGAAGCTTAACTGCTTTGTTAATTGTCTTTAGTTCTAAGTTCTGAATCTGTCCCTTTTCATATTTATTAAAAATAAATAATATGGGGGCTGGGAATATGGCCTAGTGGCAAGAGTGCTTGCCTTCTACACATGAAGCTTTCGGTTCGATTCCCCAGCACCACATATATGGAAAATGGCCAGAAGGGATGCTGTGGCTCAAGTGGCAGAGTGCTAGCCTTGAGCGGGAAGAAGCCAGGGACAGTGCTCAGGCCCTGAGTCCAAGGCCCAGGACTGGAAAATAAATAAATAAATAAATAAATAAATAAAAATAAAAATAAATAATATAATTTATCTGTCTCCTTGCCTATCTCTTCTGTTGCATTTCCCTTCTACTGGAATTTAGTACATTTCATTCTTAAAAGAGCTGCACTGTATTTGATTTTGGTACCCTGGGTATTGTATATATGTTTGTCTGAATCAGGGAAGGGAAGAGGAACATCAAAACAGTGAGACAAAGGGTAAAAGGTGAACCAATGCAACAGCAATAGTTACAAGACAATATGCTGTAAACAAATTGTACAATGGGGGGTGGGGTTTAAGAGGAGGGAAGGTGGAAGAAAAATGAGGGAAGAGGTAAAAAGTTTGACAAGAAATGAACTCACTGCCTTACATATGTAACTATAACCCCTCAGTATATCACCTTGACAAGAAAAAAGAAAGAAAAATAAAAAGAACTACAGAGGAAGGAAAAAGAACTCCTGTGTGTCTCCTAGTGTGTGACTAGGAGAGGCGTCAGCTGGGGAAGACTCAGCCATCCATTGTCAGCTTTCCTAACCATCAGCTGAGTCCCCTTTGTCAGCTCCACCCCAAAGTTCTTGCTGATGATTTTCCCTTTCAGGAATAGTGAAGAGAATTTCTTGCCTGAGGTCTTTATCACCCTGTTGCTCAGTAATTTCTATGTATGCCATTTGTCAAGAGTCCTGAGGATGTTACAGGCTATGATTAGACCCTGTAAGGCCTTGCTTGGCTTTCCAGAACAGGTGTCTGTTTCTAAGGACTAACAGCATCCGATCTAGATTGGACGGAGTCAATGGCCTTCTGCCTCTCAGCAGTTATACTTTGAAAGTGGTTGCTCTCCTCTTCTCACCTCACCTCTTCTTTCCTCTCCTCTCATCCTCTCCCATCCTCTCTCTTTTTCCCTCCCCTCCCTTCCCCTCTCCTTTCTTCCCTTTTCTGCTCTTCTTCTGCTCCTCTTCTTTTTCTTTTCTTTTCCCTTCCCCTCCCTTCTGCTTCCCTTCCTTCTTCTCTTCCTCTTCTCTTTTTCTTCTCTATTCTGTCTCTATTTCTGCCTCTTTTTTTTATCTCATGATTGTTTTGGCCTATGTCAGAGAGTAGTGGGAAGGAGAGGGCTTGGGAGACCATGAAGGGGCTACTCCTCTGTAGCCACCAAGACCAGACTCTAGACTTATCCAGAAAAGATAGACAGCTTGTCTATTCTCAACAAAGGTGTCAGCCCTGATGATCAGAGCCTGGGAAGGTGCCCACATTTGTATCAGAGCTCTCCTAGGAATGAGGGACAAACTGGGTTTGAACAAATTTAATTGGGAAAATAGTTTGTGGTCCAGCCAGTATCATGATGAAATAGGGACTTTGGGTCTGGATGGCACCCTCTTGGCCACACAGTGGATGGTAGAGTCTGGCATCTTGACTTCATGATGAGGAAAGGTGAAGCCCTACCTCCCAGGAGAGCACATGCCAGAATACCTGGAGGAAGGGGCAGGCACTTGGCTGATAGGTTACTAAAACTGTCAGTCCAGTGCCTGGGACTGAGTTTGCTGTGACCCTGCCCCCTGACCTGAGCCTATTTAGGCCTGGACCCAGCTCAGGAACCATAACACCATGCCAAGCCACGTGTCTCCATGTTCATGTTCTGTCTCCTGGCTCTTCTCCAGTCACCATGGCATCCCACTTCAGCTCTCCATTGGAACTGAATTGGTTTGTTGGTAGTGTTTTTTTTGTCTTTTCTCTCTGGCCTTCATGGCTCAATTTCCTAACAGTGCTAAGTGTATCTTCTGGCTGTTGGTGTTTGAGATAGAAGTCCACCATGCAGTCACTGGCCTTTTAATAAAGACTCCAAGATTTGACCTCTTAAAATGTGGCTTCTCCATTTTCTCACCTTATATCAATGGGGCATCTGGACCTGTGGTCTCAGAAGCTCCAGAGCCCTGCTTTTGTCATCTGGCTTCCCTTCAGGAGAGGACACACCTGTGGCTGCTCCCAGCTTCCCAGTCCAGAACAGGGTGCACTCTCTTCCCTGGACATACCTGGGCTGCAGTGGGGTGCTGTTCTAGGCATCCCTATTAGGACTCAAGAGACTGCAGTTATGAGGACAAACAAGAGCTGCCCACTATGTCTAGTTGTGTGTGTGTTTTTTTAATTTTATTTATGTGTTACTAAGGAATCAAACCCAAGGCCTCATGCATGCTAGGCAAGCACTCTACCATGAAGCCACATTCCCAGCCCTATGTCTAGTTTTTAATTCCTACAGCTGGCCATGGAGAATGTGGTGGAGCTGGTCCATATTCCTGTGTCTATCAGTGGTGAGTGTTATGCTTTCACTGTGTGTCCAGAACCCTCAGGGGATGGTTCAGGGTTCCCAGAAAAACTGTTTAACATGACCTATTACCACCCCTGTTGTTTGTTTTTAAAGAAAAATAATAATAAATAGGACTCAGGGCCACTGGACATCATCTTAGCTTAACTTGAAACAAGATGCAAAAGTGACATTGTCCCAGAACATCTGTTCTCCCTAGTCCTTTCTAGTTTCAGTAACCTTCCTGTGACTCTGGAGAGATGGTTTGCAAAGGGACTTGATAAGGAGTTAACAGCCACTCAGAATGTTGTGAGACCCGACCAATAAAGTGTTACCTTACAAAATATCTAATCATAGGAAGGGCAACCAATCAGAGCACAGGCCAGAGTATAAGAACCCCTAGAGCAAAGTGGGGCTAGCTCTCTAAAAATGCCCTCTCCTTTGAAATAATAATAACTTGGAAGCTTTGTGAATGGGAAGACAGTAAAGTGAGAGGCCTCTCAGAAGAAAGGAACCTTTAAAGCTCACCTATGTCCCCATGTTTTGGTTAGGCTCAGATCCATCTTCATCACTTAGAATACCAAATAACACCTATCTTGGCTATCTAGAACCATTGTCTAAGGGTCTGGGGCTGCTAGATGACCATATATATTCCCTTATCCCAGAAAGTATAAAGGCAGCAGGTAATAGCTGCCATTTCTGAGTCTTTAATTCCCATTTTCTACATGGGGAGCAGGAATCTCCCCTCTCCCCAACCCCCATCTCAACTCCTTGCTTTGCCACTTTCCATTTGTTTACGTGTCTCCATTCAGTTCTTTGTTGAACATGCCAAGAGTCTGGGACCTCCACCCCCCGAACTCATCAGTTCTACAAGTCCACAGACTGTCAAGTTCCTTCCCATCGTGTTTGGTACCATAAGGATGGGATCTGTGAGTGATGCTCCCCATTTGGTAGTGGCTTCCCATCTTTAAGGCTCAACATGGAGGCCACAGGATGCATGCTTTGACAGAGCCACATATACCCTCAATGGACAGAGCTCTGGGTGGCTTTCCTGAGCAACATGTTGGCTTTTGTCGCTCTGTGTGGAGAACATGCCTCCAGCTGAGTGGTGGCAACTTGAAAGAAGAATTGGGTTGAGTCAAGGTTGGCCCTTGGTGACTGTAGTTTCATGTCCAGGAAGTGTGGTGTCTCACCTCTCTGGCCTCAGGGAGGGCCTATGATCTGAGCCAGGCCCATCACAGGTCTCTCCTTGGAGTTGGTGGGTAGGAACTGAATGATGAGTGTCCCCTTCAGCTAGGAGCTATTGAGTGGAGCAGAGGCAGGCTCAAGGGAAATGGAAGATGTCCCCACAGCCCAGAGATCTTGGCTTCCTATCCCTAAGGATACTTCCATCAGGTCTTCCACTCTTGTGATTGAGAGTCAGTGAGGTTCCCTTTCATCCAGGTGACTTTGAGCTTTCACCCCTGACAGCAGAGTCCTAATACAACCATTACATTGGAGTGCACCTCATTGGTAAGATTTTTAAAATCCAGAAGAATCTAGAAAAAAATGCAGAATCTTAGCTTTACTTTTTCAGTGAGAGACTCTTTGGGATAGTCATCACTGTAACTCTCTATTGTGTGTGAGAATATGTCAGTTGTAGCTTTGTGGCTCAAAAATATGTTGGGTTGAGACAACAGTCTAGGTAGTCTTTAGCTCCTCAGATAAAGTACATTCAAGGCAGATCTGACATTTCCAGCAGCAAACTGGGACTTATAAAGGTGACCTCAAAGGGGAGCTGTTAAGATAGGTAAGGATTAAAAATGGGTGAAATAACAATGGCCAATAACATGTGTCCCATTGTGGCACCTGTTCCCATAGCGCCTTGGGCTCCTGTTTAAATGCTGCTTCTTCCCACAATGCTGTGAGTTCCAGCTCAAATGTTTTATTCCCATAATGCCTGAGGTGTCTGCTCAACCAATGAAAAGATCCATGGGAGTGCATGCACAAGCCATCAAGCAAACAGTGCAAAGCCCAGAGCAGGAGATATGAGATGAGCCCTGTACTACATGAACCACCCTCCAAGATGAGTCCTTTGGACTCCTCTTTGGAAGCCCTCTCTTGATAGAGAGCCTCACTACTTCCTTTTATGGCTTTCCTTTTACTTTCAAATAAACTTACTCTGTTTATCTTAAACACTGTTTTGCCTTCTAATTATTTAATGGGAGGAGAAAATGAATTGATTCCCTTGGATGACCAGTCTCATATGAAACTCCCACTTACTTGGGCAGCCAGTAAGAAGCCAAAAACACTCCTTTGTTGTTTCCACAGTACTTTATTTTGAAGCTCTGTTTGGATCTCCCATATTTGTGTGATGAGAGTTATGTCATGAAGTTAATCATTTCCAGGATGCTTGCAGTCCGGGTAATGAAAAACTTCTTGTGCAAGCAGCCATTAATCAGGGGGTAACATTGCATAATGTGTCCCTAAGCACGTGGCACGAATCAGAGGGTACACTGCCTGATGCAGGCCGAGTCTATGCCTCCTGCTGACCTATTCCAAGGCCTAACTGAACCATGTGATGCCTGACTCTTGCCAATAGTAATTGATTGCCAAAAATTCATTTGGATGTTATGGAGAAACAGAAATTTTGGTTCTTTCTGAGCTCCAAAGGAAGAGTCTTTGAAGTCCCTGTTTGCTGGCAGCATGTCACTGCTGGACTGGATGTTCCTTATAAAAACTATCCCTTAGCACTGAAATCAACTTTTTTTTCTGCTCAAATAGTTCCTGGCATTTGTATTGGGAAAAAAATGCACATAGCCTCACAATAAGATTATCCATAAGAAAAGCAAAAAGACAAAGATGCCGGTAGCTAGTCATACGACTAATACCCGAAATCTCTATCTACCATGTTTGTTGTTCTTGGGCAATCACATTAGCGAGAAACTATTACTTAATCTTGCCAGTATTATCCAAAGAGAACACTTGCGAAATACTTAAAACAAATATGCTGTAATTATTACATGAATAAAGAGCTTGTGTAGCGTAAACTGTTTTTGTAACATCAACACCGACTCTGTTGCTCTCCTGGAACACAGTGGTAATTAGCTTGGGCAGCAACAATGGGCACTGTGTATGAGAAGTCGAAACAGCCAGGCACATAACTCCCACCGGTAAGTCTTGTGATCCAAAGGGCTTTGTTCCAATATCACCCCAACCTGAGACTTCTGCAACTTAACCCAAGGCCAATCACACATCCTAGAAGCCAGCTAGAATATACTTGTTCCCTAATATATATTCAGAGCAATGATTCCATAAATTGCTCCTAGTTTTCTTTCTCCTTCCTTCACTGCTTCCTTCATTTTTTCCTTCCTTCTTTCCTTCCTTCCCTTTCCTTTCTTTCCTTCTTTCCTGTTTTCCTTTCTTCATTTTTTCCCTTTTATTCTTTCTCCTCTTTCTTTCTCTCCCATTCATTTTTTCTTTTCCTTCCTTCATTTTTTCTCTACTTCTATTTCTTTCTTTCTCATTTTCTCTCTCCTTTCCTTCCTTCTTTCTCCTTTCTCTTTCTCTCTCTGTGAGAAAAAGACTCCCTTAGATTCCATCACCAGCACACTTTTACTGAACTGAAAGCCTTATGCAAGAAGGTTTGGCAAGTTGAAATGAATGAATACTTTAGTCATTCTTGTATAAATGTCCACTCATAAGCATCAACTTAATTGCCTGGAAGACAATGTTTTCTTTAAAGACAAGATAGGAATTCATACTTGAAAATTAATAATTAACTTCTGATTTCTTTTTACCAAGCCACTTACAGATCGATTTGCTTTGGTTCACAGTTGTTTGTTTAGCCACTGGGAGCTGAATGAGTTCAAATACTTCACAGTCCATCTGGCTTCATGATAAGGAATGTGAGCCTTGGCTGCAGCAGGGTATTTCTATTTCTTGGATCTATCCTCAAAACCCATCTAAAAGATAATGCATAGCCAGGAGCTCATGCCTATAATTCTAGGTACTCAATAGGCTTATCTGAGTACCAAGGTTCAAAGACATGCTGGGCAAAGAAATCTGAGAGAGATTCTTTTTTTTTTTTTTTGCCAGTCCTGGGCCTTGGACTCAGGGCCTGAGCACTGTCCCTGGCTTCTTCCCGCTCAAGGCTAGCACTCTGCCACTTGAGCCACAGCGCCGCTTCTGGCCGTTTTCTGCATATGTGGTGCTGGGGAATCGAACCTAGGGCCTCGTGTATCGGAGGCAGGCACTCTTGCCACTAGGCTATATCCCCAGCCCCTGAGAGAGATTCTGATGTCCAATTAAAAAAAAATATAAGTGGTAGTGCAGCTCAAGTGGTAGAGTACCAGCTGTGAATGATAAAGCAGAGAGTGCAAGGTCCTGAGTTCAAGTTCCAGCACCAGCCTAGAAAAAAAAAAGAAAATACACAGTAAGCCCCAATCTTTGACCACAACTCAACTTTTCATGTGAGAAGCAAAGATATTAAATATTTTACCTGCAATGAAAATTATTCAATAATGTCACTGTGATGTGCCAGTAATCTAAAAATGGCCTTGCACATAGCATCCATCAGTAGCAGCCTCAGCACTTACCCACAGCAGCTGTGGAATGACCTGGGCAGGGGGAGTGACTGCAATGGCACAGACAGTAAGCACCACCAAAAAAACCCAAAAAAAACAAAAACCTGTTTTCCCCATGAGCAGGAAGAACACTGGGAATCGTGTTTGTTTTTTTTTTTGGGGGGGGGAAACTTCTTCAAAATCTCTGTTTTTTGGAACAATTTGAGAAGCTTTTATTGAAGAAAAAAGGCTGGATCTAAATGAGAACTGGGCAGTTTGTGGAACTTTAATATAACTTATGCTGTTCTATATCCTCTGCCCACCTTCATCTTGCAAACTAATACCCCAGACCATATGTCTATGTGGCTAATCCATTCCCATGGTTCTGACAGGATCCCCAGCCATATCTCACAGTCTTGAACACCAGGGAGTCTAACAGAAGATACTGACATCAGCCAGGCTCCTCTGGCTACATCATAACATGGTGTCCCATGATGAGAGGGGACAGAAGGTGCAAAAATGGCTCCCTCAAATAAAAAAAGTCCTCTCCCTGAATAACCATCTCACTCGCATGGTGACAACATTCATTCATTCATGGAGGTGAAGCCAGCATTTCTCAATCACTGTGTGTGTGTGTGTGTGTGTGTGTGTGTGTGTGTGTGTGTGTGTGTGTGTGTGTGCATGCACATGCACATGTATGCATTGGGATTTGAAATTAGAGCCTGGGCATTCTTTCTTAGCTTTTGTTCTCAAGTCTGGCACCTTACCACTTTTAGCATTTTAGTGGTTAATTGGCGATAAAACTTGCATGAATGTTCCTGCCTGGGCTGGTTTTGAACTCCAAACTTGAGATATCAGCCTCCTAAGCAGCTAGGACTACGGGTGTAATTGAGAGCCAGCACCCAGCTCTCAAGCACTTCTTAAAGGTCTCCCCTCTCAATATCAATATGGTAGTAATTAAATTTCAACATGAATTTTGGAGGGGATGTTAATACCACAGTAAAACAAAAGGGCACGTGTGAACATGTCTGTAGCCTCCCTAAAACTTTACTCCTATTGCTATCTGACCTGTCTGTTGGTTCGTTTAAGATTTAGTAATAAAGAAAACTCCACCTCACCACATATAAAAGTTTGTGATCAGACTCAGGTCCTGACTCACTAGAAACTGCTTTTTCCTGCAGTGTGTTTATGGAAACAATCACTGACAATTTTTTTTTTTTTTGGCATCAAAGCTACATTAATAGCTACTGGAGAAAATAAAGAACTGATCAAAACACTTAAAAGGAAAAACTGGGAAATGAGATGAGCTGGAAAAAGTTCTGACATATTCCTAGGAATCAAGAAGGCCATGTACAGGCTGGGTGAAAGTGGCTCATTTTTGCCTGTAATCTTGGCTACTCAGGAAGCTGAGATCTGAGGATCATAGTTTGAAGTTAACCCAGGCAAGAAAGTCCAAGAGACATGGAGCTGTGCTCAGGGTTAGTGCCCAGACTCTGAGTTCAAGCTCCAGGATTGGCCCCTTCCTCCCCCCAAAAGGAAGAAGGTCGTGTATATATGCAGGGTTGTATGTAGGCCCCAGAAAAGCCAGAAGAAGTTCTGCCTCTGCACAAGAGCAAAGTGAAGGCTAAGTAGAGTTGTCAATTGCTTTCCAATAGCTTGCCCTGCAAACCGATACCCTCAGCAAGAGCTAGAGGAATCCAAGGAAATCTCATACCAATCACTAGTTGACCATGAAGAAGGCAGAGATTTCGGGATCATATACAAAGAAATACATAGGTAGGAAAGTCAGTAAATAAACAAACAGCAATGACACCTATGAATCTGGGTGGGCTGGAAGGGAGAGGTTTGAATTTTAGATCTGCCCATGGTATTACTTTCAGTGTCCACTCATTCTACAAACATTATAAGACATGCAAAAAGCCAAAGACGACTCATAAGAAAACCTTCACCATGTCTGAGAATGTCTAGATGTTGAATCAACTAGAAAATCTTTTAAATAACTATTTTAGATATCTTCGAAGTACTAAGGAGAATTATGAGAATGATGCTTTAATGACATGAATTAATGAGATCTGACCAAGTAAGGACTTTCAATATAGAGAAAGTGGGGGAGGGAGAAAGGACTAAAGGACAATTTTAAAACTAGGAATGTAATAATTATACTAAAAATTTCACCACATGGCCTCAAAAGCAAATTTTAAATGGTAGAAAAAGAATAAGGAAACTTGAAGTCTTACAAAGAGAAACTATTAAATCTAAAAAATAGAGGAGGTGTTGGTCATTTAAATATAAAACTTTTGTTCACCCTAATATAATGATATAATATACATAATATAATAAACATAATAATTTAATTAACATAATATATTAGCCTATCATTAAACATGGACATCTCAGAAGGAGATGAGAGAGGGAAATGGGTAGAAAATACATGTGAAAGAATGGCCCAAAAGTTTCCAAATTTGTCAAAGACAAAACTTGACACATCCAAGAAACTCAAAGAAACAGCATCATAGTTAACTTTCTCAAAGGACAAAGAATGGATTTTGAAACCAGCAAGATTATGTACAAAGTATTATCCACAAGAGTGACAGCTGATTTTTCATACAAAATCATGAAAGTCAAAGACAGTGGAAATGGAAGAAGCCTGCCAATCAAAATTGTGTATCTAACAAAAATATCCTCCAAATGTGAAGCTAAATTTAAGACATTTTAAAGATTAAAACTCTAATGTATCTTTCTTATATGAAAAAATCAAAAGGAGCCCATAAGGTAAACATGAAAAGATACTTGAATGTAATTCAAATTCACATCAGAAAAATACAGAACACAGATAAAGGCAATACTTATAGGTGTAAATGTGTGTGCATGCACATGCGTGCACGTGCATACACACACACACACACAGAGTCCTCCTGGGACTTAAAGGATCTGGGCCCTGTCCCTGAGCTCAAGGCTATTAACCTACTTGAGCCCCAGCTGCACTTCTAGGTTTTTGGTGGTAATTGGAGACAAGAATCTCATGGACTTTCCTGCCCACACTGGCTTTGAACTGTGATCCTCAGGTTTCAGTCTTCTGAGTAGCTAGGATTATAGGCATGAGCCACCACTTCCTGAGCAAAAATATTTTTATAAAAGAGAGTTCAACCGGGCTGGGAATGTGGCTTAGTGGTAGAGTGCTTGCCTAGCATACATGAAGCCCTGGGTTGGATTCCTCAGTACCACATAAACAGAAAGAGCTGGATGTGGTGCTGTGGCTCAAGTGGTAGAAAGCTAGCCTTAAGCAAAAGAAGCTTAGGGACAGTGCCCAGACCCTGAGTTCAAGCCCGAGGACTGCAGAGAGAGAGAGAGAGAGAGCGAGCGAGAGAGAGAGAGAATATTTCCCATTTGTAATTATTTTCTTTTTCAATCAGAATTTAAAAATAACTTCATGAAGTAGTACTCAGTTTTTATGATGGCCTTATAATGCATAAATATTTAATTTGTATGACAAAACCATTAAGAAATCAAGTCAATGAGATCCAACTCTAATACCACCAAAGAAATTAAGGAAATTTAGTAAGATATGTAATATTATATAATACATGTAATATTAATATGCTTATATAGTATATATACTGTATATATACTGTATATATAATGTTACATATTATATATAGCAAAACACATGACAAATGAATTCAAAAGGCATGCTAAAAAATATTTGTTAAACACTAAGAAGGCAGGAATAAGGAATCAAAAAAATATCTAATATGGCTGGGAATGTGGCTTAGTGGTAGAGTACTTGCCTAGCTTGCATGAAGCCCTAGGTTGGATTCCTCAGCACCATGTATATTGAAAAAGCCAGAAGTGGCACTGTGGCTCAAGTAGAGTGCTAGCCTTGGGCAAAAAGAAGCCAGGGACAGTGCTTAGGTCCTGAGTTCAAGTCCCAGGACTGGAAAAAAAGTCTAACATGTAGAAATCAAATAGGAAAGGTGACTATAAAAATCTTCCCTTATAAAAAATTACATGAAATACAAATGGTTAAGCACTCCAACCCAAAAGCAAGATGTGTTGGCAACTATTTGTTGTAACAGACAACTATTCATTGTTGAATAATAAACAATTGAATGACAGTAATTGCAAATTCCCAACATTGCACTTTTTTTAAGTTTTTATTATAAAACTGATGTACAGAGAGGTTACAGTTTCATACGTTAGGCATTGGATACATTTCTTGTACTGTTTGTTACCTTGTCCCTCATACCCCCCTCCCCCCTCCCCCTTCCCCCCCCCTGCGGTGTTCAGTTCACTTACACCAAACAGTTTTGCAAGTATTGCTTTTGTCCAACATTGCACTTTCAAAAGTGGCTAAAACATGCACTCAGAAGACCAACAAGGAAATAAATGAAAGTAGATCTAACACAAGTGTATTGTATACTTCCTCCAACAAGAGCAGAATATATACTCCTCCAACTGCACAAAGAACCTCTCTAGGCTAGTTTATATATTGGGCAATAAAATAAGTCTTAATATAATAGAGAAGATTGAAATTCTTCAACTTTTCTTTGCCATCTGCAATAGAATGAAATTCTAAATCAGTTAAAAAATTGTGGGATTTACAAGTAGGTAGGCTGAAAAACAAAATTCTAAACAAAAACAAAAATAGGGTCAAAGATTAAAAAACAAAAAGAAAATTAAAAAATACTTTTAAGATGAATGAAAACTAAATCCACGTTAGAGGACTCCAACACCCTTTTCAGATCTGATAATCCAACTCGAAGGACACACAGGTCACAGCTCCTGGCTAGTATTCATGGCTGTGATTTCTAACAGCAAAAGGATACTGAGCATGAGCAATGAAGGGAAAAGGTGGGTAGTGAAGATCAAGGGAGACCAGTCATGGCCAAGTGTCCTCTGCGAAGTCACACAGGATGCATTTAATTTCCCCAACAATGAACTATAACACAAGGGAAGTAAGTATTGCCAAAATCTCTTTAGATATTGAATGTCCAGCATTTTCAGTGAGGACTTGTTATATAGGTACAGTCTGCCTGACAAATCCCCAAATTCTGTATTCCTAAAGAGAAGGCAGGAGCTTCACATATACCTTATTGTGTATACCAACAAGTCAGGAATGACTCTCATCAGTTCTGGAATAATGGGAACTTCCCCAAACCTAAGTTCTCAATATCAGCCAAGGGCCAAATTGTAGCCAATTGATAGACCCAGGATATCAGTTCAGGCCCACTCTGCTAACTCTCCTCTATGAGCAACATAGCAAAATGTGCAGGGTGCTATTAAAGCAGTGCTTAGAGGAAAGTGTGTAGTTGCAGATGGCTACCTTACAGGAAATAACCAGCATTCCATGTTAACATAAATTAATAAATAACAGCAAATTAACCAAAGAAGGCAAACAGAAGAATGTAAGGCTTCCAATGGGACTAAAGGAAACAAGAAGCAAAAGTATAAAGGAAAATAAAACTTTGTTATTCATGAACCCAACTAGACTAGAAAAAGGGAGATAGACATCGAGAGAGAGAATACTAAAATATTACAAAAATAAAATATTAAAAATCAGAAACAAGAGGATTAAGGTGCCAGAATAGAAAGGAGAATAAAGAAATACTATGTACAATTATATGTAGTGGGAAAAGAAGAAAAGGACAGGAAGAGAGGAAAGGAAAGAAGGAAGGAAGGAGAGAAAGAAGGAAGAAAGAAAGGAAGGAATGGAGGGAGGAAGGAAAGAATCACTGAGATGATTCTTCCTCAACCTTGTTTCCAGGTACATGCCCAAAGGATGCTTGCTGAATGCACTTGTCCCAGGCACCAGCAGCTGTGGAAAACTATTCTGGGGTCTGATGAATAGACAGTCACAGAGATGTGTTTATGTTGTGGCCTCCAAGATGAGTTTAGGGGCTGAGGATTGGACATGATTTTAAATGTTCAAATCTGCCCCCCCCTTTTTTTTTTTTTACAGGAAATCAAACATATATGGTCATATCTATACTTAAAAGCATGAAGCATATGTGGGCAGATACAAAATATAAGTCATGATATTTAAGACAGCAGACAGGACTTGGAGTTTGAGGTTACCAATCTTTTCTGAGCCTAGACTAATGGCAGGTTCACTGGGAAACAGCATACCACAAGTGATCTCAGGAGTACCAGCACTGTGGGTGGGCCAAGATAAATACCATCTGTCAGGTCTTTTTAGGAAAGTGGATTAACAATCACAAGTCAAACACATTCCCACAAAGAGCAAACTAGAAGGAAGCAATTTTCCAGTGTATTGTACACGCTTATTTAGGGGCTAAGCAAGCTACCAATAGGCCAGTGATAAAATATTAAAAATAAGAGCTGGAAAGAAAAAAAAAGATAAAAATGGGCACTGACAGCTCATGCCTGCAATCCTAGCTACTCAGGAGGCTGAGATCTGAGGATCACAGTTCAAAGCCAGCCCAGACAAGAATGTCTAGGAGAATCTTAAAATCCAGTGAATCAGCAAAAGCTAAAAGTGGAGCTGTTGTTCAAGTACCAGAGCACCAGCCTTGATTGAAAAAAGCTAAGGGACAGTGCCTAGGCTCTGAGTTCAAGCCTTAGTGTGTACACACACACACACACACACACACACACACACACACACACACACACAGAGGGAGAGAGAGAGAATCAATCACACCTCTCCAATAATCACAGTTTCTTACTGTCAGGTTGAATTATTGTCATTTCTTATCTCTTATATGGTATGTCCTGTGTATCTTCAATTATCTTTTCATTTCTTTTTCTTTTTTGTACTAGGGTTTGAACTCAGGGCCTTGGACTTGCCAGTTTGCCTACCACTTGAGCCACACCTTCAGTCTGGCTTTTTGCTCATTATTTTGGAGTTGGAGTCTCACAAACTTTTCTTCCCTGGCTTGCTTCAGACATCTTCTGGATCTCAGCCCCGAGTAGCTAGAATGACAGGTGTGAGCCACCGGCACTGGCTTTGTGGTTATATTTTTCAAGCATTCAAATCATGCCTACTCTCAAACAAGTTTAGACATCATGAAAAGCATGCTTCAAGAGTGCTGAGACAATTCAGAACTACTACTCAGTGTGGGAGAGGCCGTTAGGAGTTTGAACTTACCTTGCTTGCCAAACACTTCACTTTTGGCCCACAAAAGATTCATTCAATACTCGTTTGAGGCTGAAAGTGAAAGGGACTCAGATTGTTAACAAGGTCAAGAGAGTGACCTTGGCAACATTCAAGTTTCTCTGAAACCTTCTGTGAACATCACCACAAAAACAAAGTCCTGAGCTGCGAGACCTAAGGCCATGGACATATTTCTAATCCTCTCTGGAGTTTCTGGCACACGGTGTAATGGCTCTCAAGGCTCAATCAGGGAATACTTGACACCTGTCAGTCTTTCCAAAGATAGCTGCAGGTACTGACAGTGGAGTCAGTAAACATTGGGACTCTGAGTGCAGAACTGGAATAAATTTTGCGCTCAGCCTGTTTCTGTTTCCTCCATCCCTTTTCTTTTGTGCTAATACTGGGGTTTGAACTCAGGGCCTAGGTGCTGACCTGTAGCTTTCTTGCTCAAGGCCAGCACTCTAACACTTGAGCCAGTGATTGATAAAAAGTTTCAGAACCTTTAAAGTCAGTCCAGGCTGGCTTTAAACAGCACTCCTCAGATCTCAGCCTCCAGGGTAGCTAGGATTATAGGCGTGAACCACCACACACAGCTGGCCTGTTTCTTCCTCCTCTTTTGCCAGTCCTGGGCCTTTAACTCAGGGCTTGGGTGTTATCCCTGAGCTTCTTTGTACTCAAGGCTATCTACCACTTGATCCACAGCACCACTTCTGTCTTTTTCTGAGTAGTTCATTCGAGACAAGAATCTCATGGACTTTTCTGCCTGGGTTGACCTGCAATGGTGATCCTCAGATCTCATCCTCCTGAGAAGCTGGAATTACAGGCATGAGCCACTAGTGCTGTCTCAGCTGGTCTGTTTCTTAAACAAGAAACTGACAAACCCATTTCCCAGCTCTAGGAGTAGGAACCATATAATAACTGGTGTAGAGTGCCAAGGAGTTCTGTTACCCTGCCTGCCTGTGCTATCAGATCATTTAATAAGTACACTTATCTCTCCAAGTGATGAGGTAATTGGCAAAAAAAAATTAAGAGCAAAGGGCATCAGTCCCTATGCGTTAGCAGTTTTTGGTTAAGCTGTCTGGTTTTATCAGCTCAGTAGCAATGAGAAAGTCAACAGCTCTAGGTTCAGTCCTGGACTCCACCACACACTGCTGTGGGCATGGGCAACCATCAAAGGCCAGGAGTGACTGCAGGGAGGATATGGAGAGGAAGCAAAGCAGTGCTGTACAATGTATCAGACAGGTGTGTGGGCGTATAATTCAGTAATTTCTTCCATGACAATATCCAGCCATACTCCATCATATCCACAGGGTATGTTTAGTGACGATGCCAAAATGGCCCCGAAAACCTAGACTCTTTTTCTTTTCCTGTAGTGCTGGGAATGGAATCCAGGGCATCATGCATGCTAAGCACAAATTATATAAACAAGTTACCCTCCCACCCCCCCCCAATCTGGTTTTCTTCTGATAATTTGATTTGACATGCAGTTCTTTTAAACCCTTGTCCATCTCCAGAGAATAGCTGACTTACTCCGGAAGGGCATCTTCCTACTGGGTCTCCTCTTAATATAAGCAATGTAGACAAGTGTCCAGAGGCTGGTCCTGGCCAGGTGCACAGTCCATCTGTTTTTGGTACCCTTTATCTTCCTCATCGGGTACCCCTTGGCTCTCCCAGAGAATTAGTTCAGAAAATAATAAACACTGCCGAACAAGTTGAGGATTGGATCCTCCACTCTAAGGGGTAATGGATCTTTTAGATTCTCCCAGACAAGAATTATAAACTTTGAAAGGCAGAGATTTCAAAGAGTGAGATGCATAGATCTTCTGAGCAGAGGTTTAAAATCTTCCTCTTCCCTATTTCCCAAAGCACCCACATCACAATCTGCACAAGCGTAGCACAGCATTTACCAAAATATCAGCAACTAAGCAATAACGTTAAAATGCTATTTTTGTCTTTGGTGACATATGTATATCAGGTGTACAGTTATTCTTTAACATATTATGAGAAAAATAAACTTTATTGCTATTTTGATAAAGTCCAATAAACACTGATGTATTTATCAGTTAAAATGTAACTAGGTTGGTAGGCAATAATGACCTGATTATTTTAAAATGTTGACCTGCTGGGATCTTTGGACCCTAAAAAGAGCCAATGTAGGGCCCTATCACCCCAGGTGAAAGTTAAGGTCAAGTGATGAAGAGTTACTAGCCAGACAGTGATGAGCTCATAGGAAAACAAGTATTTTCTGTAAGAATTGTATCCAATAGGCATTCCACTACTTTGGCTCATGTACAAAGCACTTCCCTAAGTATTACTTAAAAATGACACTTCATTGCTGGGCACAGGTGGCTCATGCCTGTAATCCTAGCTTCTCAAGAGGCTGAGATCTGAGGATTGAGGATCAAAGCCAGCCCAAGCAGCAAAGTAGATGATTATTTCCAACTAACCAGCCAAAAGCTGAAAGTTGAACTGTGCTCAAATGGTAATGTGCTTAGTCTTGAGCGGAAAAAGGATAGGGCCAAGGCCCTAAGTTCAAGTCCTAGTATTTGCACCAAAACCAAACCAAACCAAAACCCTTGCTTCTTGACAAGCCAATTTTTTTGATAGCTGAAGCAGGTGAGGGGACTTGACTGATGAGAAACTAGATCCATTATTACAAAAAAAGTAACAATTCTGAAGCAATCAGAAAATTGGACTTCGAGTTTGAGACTCTTCCCTTGACTCAGAACTCTAGTCATTCAGAGACCTGTGTTTGGGAGGTAAAGTTATAAATTAGCCAGTACTGAATGCCTGCCAAGCTAGCAGGTCTCCTGCTCTGAAGTAAAGCAAAATGTTTTTCTCTTCACTTTGCTTTCATGTCCTGGATTTTAAGTGAACTTTACCAGTCCTTCCTGGGCATTCTTAACCTTCTTTCCCCTAATCTGAATGCATAGATACAGCCATCATATTTCTAGCTTGTTTCAAAAGCAACAGGGTCAGAGAAAGATCACACATAGTTCCCAGGCTGGAAGAGAAGAATACAGGCAGCTCTTGATGTCATCACAGCCATGCCCATGCAGGAGTCTTGTCCCTAAAGCAGTGAGCCCCCCTCCAGCAACAGCCAAGTGGGGTATGGCCAGAACTTCTCATCAGCAAGACTGTTCTGAGAATGAAAACCAAGGGGGAAGGGAAGACAGCCATAGAGAATTAGCTATAATTCTCACAACATTACAAATTACAGTAGAACTTAGTGACGTTAGAATTTTTCTTAAGTAGTATTGGGGCTTGAACATAGGGCTTGGGCACTGTTTCGTAGATTTCATGCTCAAGGCTAGCTCTGTATCACTTGAGCCAAAGTTCCATTTTTTGGATGGTTAATTGGAGATTAAGTCTCATGGACTTTCTGCCATTGCTGGCTTTGAACTGACATCCTCAGATCTCAACCTCTTGAGCAGCTAGGATTCCAGACCTAAGCCACAGATGCCTGGCTTAGTAGAAAATTAAAGTGATTAATAAGCAACAGTCATCTGGTGTACCTCAGGAGACACAAGTAACCTGGCATACTTTTGGGGGATTTTTTGGTGCTGGTCCTGGGGCTTGGGATTCAGGGCCTGGGCCTTGGGATTCAGGGCCTGGGTGCTCTCCCTAAGTTTTTATTTCTTTTTGCTAAAGGGCTAGCACTCTACCACTTGAACCATACCTTTACCTCCAGATTTTTGGCTTTCTTTCCTGAGCTGCTTTTAAATTGTGATCCTCAAATCTCAGCCTCCTGAATAGCTAAGATTACAGGTGTGAACCACAGGTCACTAGTACACTCTTCATAATCTCTTTTGTTAACATAATCATTTCCCGCTGTTAAAATGGAAGTGACATTTTGGCTTGCCACAGAGAGGACAAAATGGTCCTGAAATCTTTAAAGGATTATTTGCAGATTATCATGTGTAAAATGGACAGCTCAGCAAGTTTATCAGTAAACAAGCGCACATACCACCAAATACAATTGCTAGACTCTGCATATGAATTTTAATGAGCTCCTTTTATAGGACTCAGATCAGCTATCATCTACATCTGCAGCCCCTCAGGTGATGAAAAAGCAGCCTCTTACACAAGCCTCAGTGGAGACAGCCAGCCTTCCCACTTTGGTCGGGGGAAGCAGCAACTGGCAGCCATTCGCAGGCTGGTCCACATTTGCATCTTGGAATTTTAGAATTATGGTGAGAGTTCAACTCGCAAATTAAAAGGCAAAGCTTTTGAGAATTAAGTGTACATGCTTTCAAAGAGCAATGAAGTCCTGGGATAAGGATGGCATGCTCAGAGGAAGAGGCAGGATGCTGTTGTGAGAGCATCTGAACAAGGCAGGGCAGGACCTTCTCAGCTGGTGTCAGCATGACCAGCCCATGCCTGGTGCCACTTCAGAACACATTCTGCCTGGACAAAATGAACGTTAGCAAAGCCATTGCCTTCTCACAGTAGAGGCTTGGGCACCACTCTTTGATTAGAATCTGTTTGGACAAGTTGGTTTTGTAGTCTAAGACTAGGAAAGGAAGCTGCCTGATAAAATCAGCATGAAAGTTTCTCTTAAAGCCAACATGCAATAGTGTGTTCAATTCACAAAGGATGGGGTAAGAGAAAAGTTCCCAAGGGTTGTTTTCACGTATTTTATTTATATTAGGTAGTTTTCACTCAGAAGATCAATTCATTTTTCTAGTTGAGATGTACATATGTGTACTTGTTCATATGTATCTAATCACTTAGAAACTTTATTTGGTATAACTTCACATTTTTGGTATACAGAAATGATTTTATTTTCTTAATGCAGCACAGTAGACATACAGTCAATATTATTCCCTAGAGTGTGCAATATATAAATTATTCACATTAAAAAATTAAGACCAGAAAGCCTCATATGCAGGAAATATTTAAAAACATATACCTAATTGTAATGTTTCTGACAGTACACTATTAGCCTTATAAATATGAATGACTATGACATGATACACTTGGCAGGAAGTACAGGGTGGTCATTTCAGACACAAACTCAAGACACGAGCAGCTCCTCACTTTGGTCATGGTGGGTCCGTGGGCTGAGCTGAGGCATAGGGTGGATCGCAAAGGTACTTCCAGAAGTACCTTCAGTACAGCAGCACTGTACCAACATCTGCTCCTTCTATTCACCTTTAAAGCGAGGAGGCCTTTTCTCTTTAAAAGCAAGAAGACCTTCAAGTCTGTCTTTTGTAGAAATGGTCTAAGAAAAGGAAGACATTACAAAAAAATTAAAAACAGAACAGTCATAGCTTAGCAAGTATAATGTAAGAAAACTAATTAAACACTCATCCAAAACATTTGAAATCTGCAAGCCAATTGATCCATTTGTGTAATTATGTGATTATTTTTACTCAATATCTTTTTTTTTCCATTTACACTGTAAATTATCTTTTTAGATGGAAACATTTTACTTAGTGACATATATTAAAGGTTCCTTCATGGCATTTTGTAGTTTCATAGCTCCTATCCTTTTATCACTGTGTAGTATTCCACTGTACAGACATACCACTGCCTGTACATTCACCTACAGTTTCCAAGATCTAGTAATTATGAAAATTTGGTATGCAGGTTTTTGTATAGGTATAAGCTTTTGAGTTTGTTGAATAAATAAACACCAAGGACCACCACTGCTAGAAGGTATGTTGAAGATATCTGGCTTTATAAGAAACTCCCAAACTGTCACCATGTGGCCTTGCCATTTAACAATCCCTGCAGCAATGAATGGGTCTCTGTAGCGCCATACCTTGCCATTACCTGTTTTCAGCTCTGAATTTTTAGCCACTCTAACAATTTATATGGTCATTATAGTTTAATCTGCAGTTTCCTAATGATAAATGTTTCTGGCATCATTTCATATGACCATTTGCCATTAGAGTATATACTTGGGTATCTACTTAAATCTTTTGTCCATTTTTCACTTTTTCTTAACACCATAATTGTATGTTCTTAATAATTTGTATATAAGATAAGTGTTCAGCAAATTTTTCTCTAACCTATCTTTTACCATCTTAGTGGTGATTTTTATTGAGCAGTTAATTCTAATAAAGTTAAACATTAAGTTTTTCTTCCATGGATTCTGCTTTTAATTTATATCTAATAAAATGATCACATCCGAGGTCACTAAGATTTTCTCTACACTATCTTCTACAAGTTTTAGAGTTGCTCATTTTATATCTAGGTTACTGATCCACGTTAAATTTCATTCTGTATACAGTGCAGGGTCAGTGGACACAGGCATTTGAGTATGTGTGTGTATGCTGGCTTGATCTCAGGGTCTGGTTGCTGTCACTGAGCTTTCTTTGCTCAAGGCTAGTGCTCAACTTGAGCCACAGCTCTACTTCCAGATTTTTGGTTATTAATTGGAGGTAAGAGTCTCAGATTTTCCTGCCTGAGCTAGCTTCAACCTGCAGTCCTCAGATCTCAGCCTACTGAATCACTGGGATTATAATCATGAGCCTCGCCAGCGGGCAGGACGCCTTCTTGTGCGTGTATATGTTCAGGTGTTCTAGTCCCATTTGTCTTCAAGACTATCCTTTCTCCATGGAACTGCTTTTGCTCCTGTCTCAAAAGTCTCAGCTGACTATATTGTGCGAGTCGACTTCAGGGATCCTGACTGTTCTTAATCTACATGTTCATTCTTTCACCAGTACCACAATGTCTTTGTCTTTGATTACAGCAGCTGTTGGTAAGTCTTGGAGTACAGTAACATCAATCTTCCAGCTCTGTTTGCTAGCAAATGTATGCTGGTCAGTCTGTCTTTGGACTTGGCATTTCATAGTTCGGAATCAGTCTATCAACATCCACAAAGTAACTAGTTGAGATTTCTACTGAGAACTAATCTCTTCACAAAGATTAAGTCTTTAGATCCATATACATGGACTATTTTTCTACTTATTTACATCCTCATTTCTTTCACCAGAGTTTTGGAGATTTCCTACTTATACAATCAACCTTGTCTGTGAACACATTTATTTATTTTTCCTTCTAAACACGTACAATTGCTAATTCTTTTTCCTACTGCATACCTAGAACTCTAAGTATGATGTTGACAAGGCATAGTGAGAGAACAACCATATTTTATTCTGATCGTACTTAAGTGTGATGTCAGCCAGTTTTTTTTAATAAGCATGTCCTCAAATTGAAGAAGTTCGACTTCATTTGTAAGTAGATATTGGATTCTGTCAAAATCTTTTTTTGCAGCAGAATTTGAACTCAAGAGTCTCACATTTACTCAGCTTAATTGTTCAGCTGGTGCTTTACATCTTGAGCCATGCCTTTAGCCCATGCTTTTTATTTGCATCTACTGATATGACCATATACTGACTGATTTTCTAATGTTGCATATATGAATAAATCTCACTTGGTTAGGTGTTAATCTTTTGAAATTATCTCAAAGGATTTTTCTTTTTGGCCATACTCATGAGATACATATGTCTATAATCTTCCTTTTTATTGTAATTTCTTTCTCTGGCATTTCTTTTAGGTATTAAGATAATGCTGGCCTCATATAATAAGTTAGAAGTGTGACTTCAACATCCATTTTCTGGAAGACCTTAGAGAAAAGTAGAATTTCTTTTTAAATGCTTGGTGAAACCTTTGACGTCAAAGACCTGTAAAGTTTCCTTCATTCATGGCATGTACATAATGGTGAGTAATTGATCTATGCAGCCAGATAAGGAATAACCAACTCATGATTCCATCATGTAAGTTCTAAAAACTCTGTGAAAGAGCAGAATGAAACTCTTTTGTTTCAGATGCCCTAAAACAAAGTTATTATGTTTCAGGAAAAATAAAAAGGGAAAACATTTTTCATAAAAAGAACCAGAGCTGGAGCTAGAGTTCAAGTTTAAGTAGGCTTGTCCATCATGTACAAGGTGCTTGGTTGGCAGCCCCTCTCCACAAAACAAACCTGCTAACCTGTATGTAATGAACATAATATAATGATAATAATTATAAATATAATTCCATTAGTGAACTTCCAATGTAGAACCTCAGAAAAAGCCAGAGTGTCACAGAGTATCACCACATGGTAGGTACATATTCACACCACATCCCCTGCCACCTCTCTACATGGGACAAGAAGCCAAGTACACAACCACAAAGAAGACATGAGCCTAGACAAAGTGTTACAGCCAAATGCCACGAAGTTATAACAGTTTCTAAGTTACGTAGACAAATCATCAATTTGTGGGAAATAGTCATAAGAGCTAGTAACAGTCAAAAGTTTGAAGCAACAACCAGTTTTAACCAATTTGCACAACCTTGGAATGGCGGTAAAGGAGGCTATCTTGTTTAGTAACATGTCATTTGTTTGCATTGCCCACAAGGTAAAGATAATAATGAACTTGTGATTGAATTACATACCTGAGCGTAACAAGCTTCTTCTATGGCTAATCCCGTTACTAAGTCGACCTGGGAATTTTAAAACAAAACACCAGAATTCATTTAAGCAGAAATAACTTTTTAGAATATGGTACATCCAATATAAATTCAAATTGAACGGGTCTATTACAAAAGAACAGAATCTTTTAATACAGTACAACTGTTCAGAATGATAAGACCTCAGATCAGGCTTCCTGACTCCACTACTTGGTGGCTATATAATGTGGAAAAGTTATGCAACCTCTCTGTGCTTCCCAGGCATGTCTGAACAAGGAGCTGACTGATAGTAGCAGTCACAAACTTTAGGAAGGAGGATACTAGAAGGATTAAATGAAGTAAAGCCTTTTTAGAGCAGCAGTAATAGCTAAAAATAGATAGCTAAATAGATAGCTAAAATAGATAAAGCCTGGTACATGGAAGGGTTATCTAAGATGTTTGCTATTAATAGTTACTATTATGAACATACTGAAATAAAAAACAATCTAATACTTCTAGATTTACAAAACTACATTTATTGCAAACAAATTCAATCTCTTCTTCTACTGGCATAAAACTGAGGAAGTATTGGTGGTTCCTGTGCTTGCAGGGAAGTATTTTTCTTCAAGATTCTTGTATCCAAAAATCCTTTAACCAAAATATAACAGCTCTCAGTAGAAGCCTGAAGCTTATCAGGAGTTGTTCAGTTCCTTGCCCAAACCACTGCCCAGGGCCCTGGTTTATGTGGTTGTGTTTCTCTCAGAAGAAGACACAGTGCAAAGTTGAAGGTGGAAAGAGCTGGACACAGCTTGGAGCTGGGAAGTCCTCCTGGGAATTCTTTTTATAATATGATGCCGAGAATACACAGAATGCCTCTTGTTCTTGGCTTTCTATGAATGAATAGCCTACAAGTCTATTAACGCAATGGCAAGAATAACAAGCATGTCATAGCTGTAGGGCATCCATAAAATTCCGAGTTCTGTGGTTATGATGCTTGCTACAAAAAAGCCTAGCAGCTTTCAATAACATAAATACTCAAACTATTACATTTCTATGTAGAAATCTAAAAAACTATGTAGATGGCCAAACATGGTTCTTTTGGATTAAATCTCTATTCATTCCAATAACAAGGGAAGGTACTTACCTCCATCCCTTGATTAATGGCTAATTTCGCCACTCTCATTGCAACAGGTCCCTAAAATTCAAATTAAACAGGCAAATTTTTAGTTACTATTTATGCAAATTATGTAATATACCTCGGGGTTGGATCTGTTATCTCAATGACTGAGCTATCAGATGAAAATTTTCTTTACTGAGTTCTGCAATATATTAAACACAGAGCAATTGTAACAATTGTGTTGCATGGGCAAGTTATTTAGATTCCACAGTGTTCTGTTACATTGCAATTAGATCTTCCAAGGTAGCAGGCAGTCCAGTTGAAGGCCCAGCATTCTGCAGTAACTCTCTCTGGAGGCTAAGCAGGGAAAAGTAAAGCAAATCTTTGCCTCAGAACCACAATACTGACCAAGGCAGAGTTTTGTCCTAGCCATTTCAGGTGCAGTTGATACCACCTTACCACAGACAGCACTGAAGCGATGGTGGATACTTCTTAGTACAGCCGCATCCTGGGTTATGGAGGGAAGAACTGGACACACTCTGTGAGAAGGGCAATATAACCTATGTCCTGCAGAAGACAATCTCTTACTAAGCTATCCCAATGAGGACAATACTCCCCAGATGGAATTTAAGTGTTTTTTTTTTATCTCATTTTGTGTCTAAAATATTGTTTATACGTGGTAAATGCCAATTGAATGGCATAGTTTGAGCTGAACAGTCAAATTCAAATAGGTTCTAAAACCAGGCACAAGATCAGGACCCTAATAAGAGAATGGAGAAATAGAGGAATTCATGAAAAATGCCTTTTTTTCCCCACATACAGGTGTTTCTACAGTCAAATCTTATCTAACTAAATTCTCTAGAAATAATAATCTTATAGAGGCTTTTTAGTTATATAAAGATACAATAATTTAGAAACAAAGTAACAAATGTAAAATTAAGATTATTCCACTCAAATATGCTTGGGTAATTTGTGCATATAGTTTTTACAAGTCAAACATTTTCTGAAGTCACTGAACTCTTCCCATACATCCAAAAAGTTAATGCTAACCATTAATGTTCTTAGAGGAATATCTTTCAGATGAGAGGTCATGAAACCTGCCCAAGATAGTGAAGGATGCCTGGCTTAAGGGGTATGCAGCTCAGTGTCACATTGGCAGTGGGAGAGATGGAGGCAAGAGGAGGTAGCTGGTGCCCGCCTGGTCTCATAGGGTGACTTGGACTGATGTTATGAACCACGTGAAGGCTCAGGGAGAGATGCTAAAGAGCTGATGAGCCTTCTAAGTGAAGCTCTGAAGCACTGAGTGCGCTCATGCCAATCATAGCCAGGAGTATCCAGCATCAGAATGATGACAGGACTTTTCTTAGACACAGCCCTTGATTCCAACTGAGAGATGCTTTCATCATAAAATTTTAAGCCAAAAGAGGTCTCAACACCAATGTTTAGGTACCATTGTCTTCCTCTTCTTAACTGTATTTCAATTTCTCTTCAGGTGAATACTTAGTATTTGGGGGCAAATACTATAATGAAAGTCATTATAAAGCAGTTAAAAAAATTCCTTGCTCTCTCTCCACCAATTCAACGATACTTCCTTGGACTCTGCTCAGAAGAAGGCTGGATGCCAAGTAACTCATATGAAGAATTACTTAAAAGGGCTATTTCCTGAGAAGCCAAGAGCTCGTAAGTTATTTAAGAAGGACTAGAGTAGCATCAGCAGTCAGCACCGTGGTTTTAGAAGGCAACTCCACAATGCAGCCGGTCTGGCCAATCTCAGGATAGCTTATCATAGCAAAGCAGTAAAGGTTCTCAGGCTGAAGGCCAAGAATACCTTCTGACATTGGAAGCAAAGGAGAGAAATGGGGCAATGTGCTGTGTTTGGTGGAAAGAGACCTCATGACACTCCAACAAGGTTATAAATCCTGTTTGAGGTAAGTGACCTGAAGTTAGAAAATAACTTGTCTTGGCTCCAGAAATGGCTAGAAGCACTATAAAAACTTCCAGCTCCATTAGGATAAAGAAATGATCATTCATCACTTACACAGCAAAAGGAGACTCTTTCTGTAAAGTTTAAATCCTTTAATCTTTGATTTCAGACCAAAAGGTATTTGAAAAATGTATCTGAGGGACAGAACAAAGAATTCCTTAAGTTGGGCACCAATGGCTCATGCCTGTAATGCTAGTTACTCAGGAGGCTGAGATCTGAGGATTGCAGTTCAAAGCCAGCCCAGGTAGGAAAGTCTGTAAGACTCTTAGCTCCAATTAACCACCAGAAAGCCAGAAGTGTGCTGTGGCTCAAAGTGACAGAGCTCTAGCCTTGAGAAAAAAAGCTCAAATCAGGAAAATGTGGTACATATACACAATGGAATTTTATGCCTCTATCAGAAAGAATGACATTGTTCCATTTGTAAGGAAATGGAAGGACTTGGAAAAAGTTATACTAAGTGAAGTGAGCCAGACCCAAAGAAACATGGACTCTATGGTCTCCCTTATTGGGAATAATTAGTACAGGTTTAGGCAAGTCATAGCAGAGCATCACAAGGCCCAATAGCTATACCCTTATGAACACATAAGATGATACTAAGTGAAATGAACTCCATGTTATGGAAACAATTGTTATATCACAGTTGTAACTACTTTCAACGTCCTATGTGTATCTGTAGCTTCTATTATTGATGATGTTCTTGTATCACCTTCCTGTGGTTGTACCTACACTATCTCTATAATCTTATCTGAGTATATTGGAAACCGTGTTTACTGGTATTGGAAGTAGGAAATTCAAAGGGAATACCAAATTTGAGAGACACAGGGTAAAAAAAGAGAAACAACTACAAAAGCAATACTTGCAAAGCTGTTTGGTGTAAGTGAACTGAACACCTCCGGAGGGGGTGAAGGGAAAGGGGGGGAGGAAGGGGGGTATGAGGGACAAGGTAACAAACAGTACAAGAAATGTATCCAATGCCTAACATGTGAAACTGTAACCTCTCTGTACATCAGTTTGATAATAAAAATTTGAAAAAAAGAAAAAAAAAAGGAAAAAAGCTCAAAGACTGCACCCTGGCCCATGACACTGACACACACACACGCACACGACCATAGATACATAGCTATTAATATTAAAAACCATTATACTTGAATAAAAATGTAGTGTTCTGGATCATATGAGTGGATTTGTGAAGAAGTATATACTGTACTTAAATGCTAAACTCACCAGCAAGCAAATACACATCACACAATGTACAACTGCAGTTGTTCATCTCAAATGCAGGCATCACAATGAAAGCCCACTTGAGTTTAACAGACTGTTAGGTCCCCTTATGAGGAAACTGTCTTTCTTTCTTTTTTTTTTTTTTCAAATTTTTATTATCAAACTGATGTACAGAGAGGTTACAGTTTCATACGTTAGGTATTGGATACATTTCTTGTACTGTTTGTTACCTTGTCCCTCATACCCCCCTCCCCCCTCCCCCTTACCCTTTCCCCCCTCTGAGGTGTTCAGTTCACTTACACCAAACAGTTTTGCAAGTATTGCTTTTGTAGTTTTGTCTTTTTTTACCCTGTGTCTCTCAATTTTGGTATTCCCTTTCAATTTCCTAGTTCCAATACCAGTATACACGGTTTCCAATATACTCAGATAAGATTACAAATGGGCTGTGATGTAAGGGCAGTTTACCTCACCCATTGCTGTCTCTCCTCATGGATGACTTAAGTGGGACTGCTCAGTTGGTAAACAAATTAAAACAGTTTGCAAGGGAGCTGTGCCATGTGTGCCAAACATGGTTGTGTGAAATGTTATCAGTATGTGGCTATCATAGATCTTTCCTCTGATTACCTTCTAATCAATTGATTCTGAAGGATCTTAAGGGTGATCCAATGTAACATTACTAGTGTTTTGTGTGTCTGTGTGTGTGCCTGTACTGGGGTTTGAATTTAGGGCCTGGGCAATGTCCCTGAGCTTCTTTGGTCCAAGGCTAGCATTCTACCACTGGAGCCACAGCTCCACTTTTTGCTTTTTTTGGTAGTTAATTGAAGGTAAGAGTCTAACAGACTCTTACTCTAAGACAGACAGACAGACTCTACTGCTAAGACAGACAGCAAGCTCCTGAGTAGCAAGGATTAAAGGCATGACTACCCGCACCTTGCAGATTCCTAGTTTTATAGCTACCATGTCCTCCTTTAGTTGGAAAGCACTGCAGGTATTCAAGATGACTGCTATTTTCATCAATGCATTAGGAGGTTCTCTAAGCAAAGGAACTCTAGTTAGAAGTACCTGAGGTAGAAACTCTCTTGCCAGGTCCAGGGCCTTTCGGTAGGCAGCGTCCCCCTCCTGGTTCTGCTCTAGAACATGGCTGATCAAGCCCACTGCTTTGGCTTCCTGGCCATCCAGCACTCGTGCTGAGAAGATGAGCTCCTTGGCCAAGGACATCCCGATGGCACGTGGTAATCTTTGTGTGCCTCCTGAGACATGAGGAGAAAGCAAAGACTTTGAAGCGTTAATATTCCAGTGCTTCCTACGTCCATTTACAAAAATGTATCAACTTATATATCAACATTATTCACTGGAACATCACTCCAAGAAATAATCTGATAGTCACTTTGGACAATAAATAAAACCGAAAAAAGCACATGGAATTTTACGTCACTATTAAATGACTGGCACCTTCAACACAGCTAGTACCTTTCTGAATCCAAGCCACAGCCACAATCAGGGCAATAAGCAAAAGCCAACAGTACTGGACAAGCAATGCTGCTCTGGAAGAGGCTAGAATACAGATCTCCATCAAGTTTAGCCTATTTCTTTCAGCTTAGATAAAGCTTACCAGATTCTGACAAATAGAACTCCCAAACTTCTGGAGTCTTTTTTGGTGAATGAAATGTAAACTCATTTTTTAATTTCATAAAAAAAAACTGGTTTTGTCCTGCATGCATTATTTTCTCAGTGCTAGTCCCATAGCTCCTGCTGGCGTCTCCTTTGAAGATGCTATGCCACACGGATATTGCTTCTCCTCAGTTGCTAGAAAAATCCACTCAGTGGAGTCAGAACCACACATTTGATTTTGACTTTGAGGTTTAGTGACTTAGGAATTTAGAGAGTCAACTGACTCTTCAACTCCAAGGGAATACAGAGGCAGAGCAGCATGAATTAGGCTAAACTCAGGTCAGAGGAGCTGTTTTGTTAAGGACTAAACAACTAATTCAGTCCATCTGCTCTACTCAGCACAGTATTGAAGATTCACTACACAGAAACCTGAACAAAAGCAGGTGATACAGGTTTACCGCTACAACTACCAGTTGGAATAGGAAATGATCATCGTATCAGAATTCAACCACTCCTTACCCTTCAAGTGATTGCTGAACAGGCAGATTGCTGAACATTTGGCCAAGAGGCAGAGGAGAGGCCAACAGACAAATTTGATGAGAAAAAGGAAATAGATCTAGTCTGCCTACACAAATTTACAGGGTTTCATTTGGAGCCAAATTTAGTTTTTTGGCTCCCCCCGCCCCCGCCAATCTGCATTAGATACCAACATTGAAGATTGAATGGTAATCTTAATTGAAAACGAATGTCTACTTGAAACCAGTTGTGTCTTTTATTGCAATTCTCTAGTCTGCCAGTCTCTTTCACTACATCACCCCACACTTCAGACTGGGAACTTTGTCTTTAAAAGGATAGGGAAATCACTTTTTATTCACTTCTCTATGAAGAAGTAAAGGGAAAAATAAAGACCAGAACTTCCAAGAGGTTAAATTTTCCTTTAAGTTTTTGTATTTTTAAATTTTATTTTTTTGTTATTATAAAGATGATGTACAGAGGAGTATGTAAGTCAGGTAATGAGTGTATTTCTTTGTGGACAATGTCACCCTTCTGTTGCTCTCTCCTAGTTTTCCCCTCTCATCCCCACTCACAAGTAGTATAATTCATTTTCAATATAGTATCTACTGAGTACCATTGCTACATTTGTTCACACTTTGTCCCCCCATTCCTCTCCCAAAGACAGATAAATGGACAGAAAAAAAAATCAAAATCAATAAAGAAAAATAAACTTGCTTCTATTTCCTGCAGTTCATTTTGATAAATACTATTTTTTATAATCAGAGGCATATAGGCATTATGCTTTTGTGTTCTCCCCTAAGAGTACTCTCCTTTGGTCTCACTGTGTGTGAATGCTTAGAATTCTGTATAATTTATCATGTTCCTGAGTATTTTAGATCTAGCTTCTACATATGAGAGAAAATATGCACTGTTTGTTTCTCTAAGCATGGCTTACCTCAATATGATTTGTTCTAGGTCTATACATTTCCCTGCAAATGACACAGTATTATTCTTTCTAATGGCTATGTAAAATTCTATTGTGTATAGGTATCACATTTTGGGGGGGTCCACTCTTCCATTGTAGGGCATCTGGGTTGTTTCCATAACTTGGATATTGTGAATAGTGCAGCAATGAACATGGATGTGCAAGTGTCTTTACAGGTATCCGGCTTGTGATGTCCTGGGTAGATGCCCAGGAGTAGCTGGGTTATAGGGAAGATCTATGTTTAGTTTTTGAGGAACCTCTAGACTGCTTTCCAGAGTGATTGTACTAGTTTACATCCCCACCACCAGTGCAACATCCCCACATATATTTGTTGTTCAAATTCATGAAGTTGGTCAATCAAACTGGGGTGAGATGGAATTGCAGAGTTGTTTTGATTTGCATTTCCTTTAAGGTCTAGGATGTTGAGTATTTCCTCATACATTTATATTCCTTTAGTATGAAATATCTTCCTATGTGTTCAACAAAGGATGCCTGAGTTGGAAGAATAGAGCTTAAAATGCTGTTTCTAAACAAACTACATTTAGAACAATGACTAGAATTTAGAAAATTTGAGTAATCATAATTATATATTAAATGTATATTAAAACACCTCAATAGCTGTAGCTTCTTAAGCCGGTCATCTCAAAGGAAACTGTCAAAAGGAAAGTAACTCACCTTGGTGGAACAGACTCAGGTCTCCTTACTTACTAGGAGACTATACATTTCAATGTGCTTTTGCTGGTATAGTCCAGCTTAACAGCCAAATGGGATTCTTCCCACTTGATCATGGCAGTCTTATTAATGTGCTGTTATATTACATTTGCTAGTATTTTATTGAAGACTTTTGCATTTATGTTCATCAAGGAGACTGGGCTACAGCTTTCTGCTATAGTTTTCTTATTGTGCATTTGTCTGATTTTGTTATTGTTGACCTCATAAAAGCAATTTGGAATTATTCTCAGAATAATTTAAAAATGAGTATTAGTTCTTCCTTTCTATTTTTTTTCAGTGTTTTTAGACAAAGTCTTGCTACATAGCCTAGTCTGCCCCAAACTCATGATCCTTTTGCCTTAGAGTGCTAGAGTTACAGGCATGTGCTACCGTGTTCAGCATACCTCATCTTCAGATGTTGCTTGGCAATGATGGTGGTAGAAGGTATCTGGTCCGGGCTTTTCTTTGATGGGAGACTTTTCATTAGTAGTTCAATCTTGTTACTTATTATTAGTAGTATTTATGCTACTTACACTTTCTTTGGTATTTTCTTTGTATGGAATTTTTGCTATCCTTTTACTTCCAGTTCATGTATGTCTTCAGAAGTTGAGTGAGCTTCTTATAGTTAGATCTTATTATTTTATCCAATTATAACTATGTTTTGTTTAATTCAGTCCTGATAATGCATAGGTACCCAATAATTTGTCCATTTCTTCTGCTTTATCAAATTCTTTGTCACATTGCTGCTATTCATAATTATTACCAGTTATCCTTGGTGTTTCTGTGGTATTGGCTGCAATGTCTCTACTTTCAGTTGATTTTTGTCTTCTCTTTTTTCTTAGTTGAAGGATTTGAAGATTGTTAAAAAAATTTTTTCAAGCTAATCATGGGGTCAGTATTCAGTGTCTGGGAGCCATCCCTTAGCTTTTGTGCTTAAGGCTAGTAGTGCTCTACCTTTGAACCACAGCCCCACTTTTGGCTTTCTAGAGTTAGCCTGGAGATAAGAGTCTTATGGGCTTTCCTCTCTGAGCTGGCTTCAAACCACAATTCTCAGATCTCAGGATCCTGAGTAGCTAGTTAGAATTACAGGTGTGAGCCACCAGCACCTGGATTTGTTCATATTTTTGAAGACCCAACTTTCATTCTGTCGATCTTTTGTACTGTTTTTACATTTTTGCATTTCATTTATTTCTTTTCTGGTCTTTATTATTTCTTTTCTTATACTAATTTCAGCTTGATAGGTTCTGATTTTGTAGTTCCTTTCCAGATTGTTTATATGTGAATGTTCTAACTTTTTAGTAGGCATTAATGACCACAAACTTCCCTCTTAGTGTTGCATTTTTTGGATTCTTTTTTTTCATTTTCACTTGTTGGGAGAAATGTTTACATTTCTTTCTTCATTCTTTCCATAACCTACTAATTATATGAAAATGGGGTGTTTCACAAATTTGTATCATTTTCAAAGTTTTGCTTGTTACTGATTTCTAGTGATATTGCATCATTATGAGACAAGATACCCAATATGATTTGTTTTTTTAAAGTTTAATACAACTTATTTTGTGTCCTAGTATAGAATCTATTTTACTGAAGGTACGCTGTAGTAGTTGGATGAAGTGTTTTGTAGATGTCTGTTAAGTTCATTTGGCCTAGGATGCAATTTAACTCTGCTGTTCCATTACTTTTTTTATCTGAAAAAAACCTGTATTGCTTAATGAAGGATGTTAAAATCTCCTATTATTGTATTAGTGTTTATTTCTCCTCTTGGGTCTATAATTATTTGCTATTTATATTGAAATACTGGAAATCTCCAATATTTGGTACATATATAATTGCTTTTTCCTCTTGCTGAATCAATCCCTTATCATTATATAGTGCCTTCTTTGTGCCTCTTTACAAATGTTAAAGTTTATCTGTTCTGATATAACTTGTGCTACTTACTTTTTCTTTGTATGGATTTTTTTCTATCTTTTTACTTCCAGTCCAAGTATGTCCTTAGAATCTGAGTGAGTTTCTTATAGACAGTATATAGCTGGATCTTGTTATTTTATCCATTCTGTCACTCTAGGACTTTTAGTTGGATAATTTAATTCCCTTACATTTAGATAATTATGAGCAGGTATGGTTTTACTGTAACTATTTTGCTACTTGTTTTTTAGTTTACAGATTTTATCCTTTCTTTATGGTCTTCATTTACAACTGCCTGGTTTACCTTGGGTATATGGTTTAGCTTCTTGCTTCTTAGTTTTGATTTTCTAATTCCAAGTTATTTGCTTTGTGGTTACCAAGAGGCTTTAGAAAGTATATCTTGATTAAAATAAGCCATTGTGAGAGCTTGACAACACAACATGCCCATAAAGAAGAGAACATATACTAATTTTTAAAAATCCTCTACTTGTGCACTTCATTCTTCCCCATATTTTGAGGTCCCATTTGCATCTTTTATATTGCCTATCTCTTAAAATATTAATGCAGTATAATTACTTTTAAGTCTTTACTTTGTCTTCATTCTAAAGATATGATTCACTTCATTACGTTCATAAGTAGTAGAGTATTATGAATTTGTTTTCACAGTACTCTTAACAGTGAGTTTTATTCCTTCCCATGTTTTCTTCTTACTAATGTCTTTCTTTCATTTTGAAGAACTCCCTGTGGCATACCTTGTCTGACAGATCTGGTAGACATATATGCTCACCTTTTCCTTATATGGGAGTCTCTCTTCCTTTCTTCTTAGCTGCAAGATTTTGTCCTTTGAAACTGTGAAAATCTCATATTATACTCTCCTGCATGCAGGTTTCTGCTGACATGTCTGCTGTCAAGGCAAACTGGGACATCTTTATATGTTACTTATTTCTCCTCTCTTGCTGCCCTGACAATCTTTATCTTTAATCTTGGAGAGTTTGATTATAATAGTTGATTGACTTTTAATCCTCCAGTATTTGGTTATCTGTACACTTATCTAGGTTTTCTGTTATCATCACTTTGAAATAACCTTTCTTAGTAATAACCCTTTGGCACTGAGCCCAATGTTTTTTTAATGCTGTATCAAAAGCTTCTTGAACTTTCTTCATTCCTCATTATTTTCCCTCTGTGTATCTTTAAATAGTCTGCCTTAAGCTTACTCATTTTCTCTTCAATTTGATCTATTCTGCTATCCTTCTACTGTATTCTTAATTGTCCTTAGTATATTTTCAGCCCAAAGAATTAATTATTTGTTGTTTTTTAAGTGCTTCCATATCTGTTAAGTTTCTCTGTTAAAAGTAATGAGGACGGCTGGGAATTTGGCCTAGCGGAAAAGTGCTTGCCTAGCATGCATGAAGCTTTGAGTTCAATTCCTCAGCACCATATAAACAGAAAAAGCCAGAAGTGGCACTGTGGCTCAAGTGGCAGAGTGCTAGTCTTGAGTGAAAAGAAGCCAGGGACAGTGCTTAGGCCCTGAGTTCAAGCCTCAGGACTGGCGCAAAAAAAAAAATGTATTGAGGAGTTTTTTCGTGGTCTCTTGAAGATCACTCAGTTTCTTTAAACAAGTGTTTAAAATTTTCCATCAGAGATTTCAACCATATTACTCACCTTACTGTGATTATTATATGAAGTCATAGTCCCCTGAAAGTTCCTGGTGCTTTTTGATATGTGACACCACCTCAACGTTGAAGGGTTGGATATTTATTCCAGTCTTTGAAATTTGGCTTTGTGTCTGTCGTTCCAGAAATTTAAGTAGATAAAGCATCTCCTTTAAGTGTTGACTTCTGCTATTTTTGCACTAGATGATATCTTAAGACTAGCATCACTTTGATACTGTAGTTGGTGTGCAATCTCTCTTTCAGCCCTAGAGGGCGATTTGAGCCCATGTTTATCCCAAATATGTAGCTGATAGTTGTTCAGCACAAACTGGATGAGTATCTAATAGAGGATGTTTGTCCCTGCAAGCCCCTCTCTGGTGCCAGAGTAAGCCCAGAGTATCAATCAATGGCATAAGCCTACTTTGGCATTCCAAGGTTGGTGCATCCCTGGGTGCGATCCATTCTTATACTGTTATGGATTGCCAACTGCTGAGGTAGACTCATAGCCAAAACTAATTAAATCAGCTACAGATTACACTACCTAGAAATCTGACAGAACTGAAACCATATATTTCTACCCAACACCACGGCTGTTCCAAAGGCTTCTTCATGAACACAGGGTTGTGGGTGAGGAGCACCAGGATCTGCCCAGTGTTAGGTATGACCCTCTAGCACTGAGTTTCAAGGCAAAATCTTACTGATTACTACCCTGCACTACTCCCATCAGAGTCTTTCTCCATACTACACTTACCCCATGTTGAGACACTGTGAATGAAGACAGTTCCTTGGCCACCAAGACTGACACTAAACTGGGTTACACCCGAAACTCAGAGCCACAAGGACCTATATAGTCTTGGGGTGCATGATGTCCATTTTAACACTGCAACTCCTCACGAAGCAGGCAGGAATGAATCCATTCTATCAAGGAACTCATCTTTGCCTGTGCCTAATGATGTCTACAGCTCCATCTATTAGCGCTGATCTAGGGTTATGCTGCTCAAGGTGGTAGAGACACTCCCTTGGCTACCAGGTTGATGCTAACCTGGGTACACTTGAGTCTCATAGCTACAGTGACCTGTGTATTTCAGTGCAGACCAATGTTGATAATGATGCAGGTCAAACGAGTCTGTTTCACTGGTGTGAGGACTTTTACCCATATCAGTCTCTGAGGTCTGGTATATACAGTGGGGCCTTTAGTTTCTACTCTGCGCTGCTCTCGCTATGGTAGGTATGGAGCTGAACTCCAAGGCAAAATCTCTCCACACTCCTCTACACTTGGTCCTCAAGGTTGGAAGTGATGAATAAACTCAGCCACCTGAATAATGAAGCTCCAGAAGCTCAGCCCCAGGTCCAGTCTAGGGCTAGGTGGAGGGGATTCTGCTCCACAGTGATTTCCTAGCATTCTTAAAATGTGGTCAGTGACCTTTTAAATCCTTGAAAACTATCATTGATTTATATAAATTTTAATCTATTTGCTGCATGACAATGCCAAACAATTATCTTTACTGAAGCACAAACCACCCCATCTTTGGCCAGTGGCACATAATTGGACTGGCTTTGAAATCCTTCTGATAATACTCTACCAGTGGGAGAAAACAAAATGCAAAACTAGTCTAATCAGGCAACAAGTGTTTCCATGTTTACATACTCATATGAATAAAATATACTTGAAATGTCATACACTTGGTCATAATTTTTCCATCATGTATAATCTAGTATTTTGGGAAGGCATAAAAATTCCCTAGATAAAAATATTCTGAGATTACATATATAAAATAAGTGACAACATCTATTGGCAAAGGCTTACATACAGCAAACTTTTGCCAAAGAAGGCACGAAGTAGAATTTTTTAAAGCCCAGTAATTTCTGCCTGCTCTGACTCTTGGGTATGCAATGTAATACTGGTAGCAATCAGACTTCCAGCTCTTCTCCTAGACTAAAGCCCTCAGCTCAAAGTGTAAAACAGGAAAGCCTGGCACCAGTGGCTCACACCTGTAATCCTAGCTACTTAGAAGGCTAGAACCTGAGGATCAAGTGTTTGAAGTGAGGTAGGCAGAAAAGTCCATGAGACTCTATCTCCCCATTAACCAGCAAAATGAGGGACTGAAGGCCTTCCTTGCAGTGCCATCCATGAGTAGAAAAAACTGAATAAGAGGCTGAGTTCAAGTTCTAGTACCAGCACCAAAAAACAACAAAACAAAAACAAATACCAAAGACATACTAAAATAGTTTAAGCAAGCTTTGACATTTCATAATCAAGTACAGTATACTATATAACTGAATGTAATTTAGGATTTTGTATTATGAGGTTTATTTCAGTAAATGTCAAGGTGGAAAATGTCATTTTGTTTAGCCTTTATCTTTTTTCTTTTCTTATGACTTCATGGGAAGAGAAGCAAAGGACACTTAAAACAACTACTTTAAGTTGAAAGGTACACAAGACACTGCATTGAGGATGTTTGTTGATTAGCAGTGTGATCTCTGACTTCTAAAAGTAAATATTACTTGTGAATTACTTATACATTCCCTCTTTAAAATAGAAAGCCCCACGAAGGTTATTTTCTCCTTGAACTGTGAGAGGAAACACTGCAGTAAAATGCCAGCTTTGGATTACCATGCCCTTTGCAGTGGCCTCCCATAGAACTCTGTTCCCAGAGCTTTAGGCAAAGCCTTCTGGGTAGATCCAGGCTCAGTGCTTACAAAACTGACTTCCTCTTGCTAGTACAATGAAAGACTCAGGGTCAGAAATGAGTGACTACGTGCACAAACAGGGCTTGTTTACTGGTATTGTAACAGACTATGTCACAATCAAACAAAAACCACAAAAATATCTATCATGCAATTTGTGACCCTTGCTTAAAGTGGCATTATGCTTTCTATTCCAAGGCTTTTAACATGCTGTTAAGCAACCACCTCTCCCCCCTCCCACACACAGACAGTAAGAAAGAGAGAGAATGTGAGTCAAGATTGGAATATATGAGGAGAACTCAACTAGCTAAAGCCTTCATGGCTTATGCTAAAGCAATATTTAGAAAAAATGTAAAACTTTTAAGGACTGGGTCAGAGGAACACACGTTAGATATGAAAATTATTTGTGGGCTGGGAATATGGCCTAGTGGCAAGAGAGCTTGCCTTGTATACATGAAGCCCTGGGTTCGATTCTCTAGCACCACATATATAGAAAATGGCCAGAAGTGGCATTGTGGCTCAAGTGGCAGAATGCTAGCCTTGAGCAAAAGGAAGCCAGGGACAGTGCTCAGGCCCTGAGTTCAAGGCCCAGGACTGGCAAAAAAAAAAAAAAGAAAATTATTTGTACAGATTAAAGTAGCAGCCTGGCAGCAAATTAAAACCTCTGTGATATAGCTTTTTAGTTTGGGTAGTTATCAAACCCCCCTTCAACTATTACCCTTTACGTTGTTAGAAACACACCCAACTTTTATTTATTACAAATAAAAGTATACTTTCTTTTGAAATGTTTACATATACTTGTTTACAAGAAATATTTGCTAAAAGCATAGTTACATCTTTTTAAACTTTATTTGTGGTATAGGGGGATCAAACTTAGGGCCTAATGTCTGCTACGCAATTGATTTATTACTGGACATAAATCCCCAACTGTAAGTCCTACCTTTCTTAACTTTTGAAAAACATATTATAAGTCAGGTGAATATAAAGTCTTACCTTTTAAAATAATTTTACAAACTGTCATGATGCACACCTGCACATTGTTGGTCCCCAGCATCTACCATTAGCCCTGACTCTGCCACTGCATAGTCTGGAAGGCTGGACATGCTAGTGCTTGCTCTGGGTCCTTTAATGGGTCTCTGGAGACGTTTCCCACCCAGCCCTTCCTCCCATTCTCTTACATTCAGTCCTCAAATGGAGCAACAGAAGAAATGGATGGGTTTGGAAACTCCAGTGAAGGATGCTAGAGAAAGAGAGAGAGAGCTTTCTGTGGTGGTAGCAGTGGTCTGTGCCAATGCTGCTTTGACACAAGTTTTCATTTTAGTTCATTTCAATCAAGTTAAAATTCAAATCACCCTTGGGTGATAGCAGCTACTGAGACTGATCTCAACTCTCCTGTCAGAGAGGGCCTCTAGTGGCCCCTGTTCAGACTCCCATGACTTTCCATAGATCTATAGTTCATTGCAACACATCAACTGCTGTCTTTGTGTCCCCTAGTCCACCCTGAGAGGTCTTCCTAACATTCCCACAGCATGCCTATCTGGGTAGGAGGGTGTTGTCTGGCACAGAGAACTAAGAATCAGCAAATACCTATCTACAATACAGCTGCTCCCTGTTTGTTTTTTAAGTTGAAATCAGGAAGCCTAATCTAAACTGAGCTTTCTAAAACATCTTCAACATAAACCAATCCTAAACTGGTTTTAAATGGAAGCCCAAACATGACTAACAGAAAGAGTTGAGTCAAGGGGCTCTTCTGCAGGAGCATGCATGGGTCAGCTTGCTAATGTGGCACCTACAAAGATCTCCTCTTCAAGCAAACACACTGGACATTATGTGCCCTGTGACCATGTCCATTTTGAAAGCTGCAAATTTCCCATTTTAATCCCTAGTTACTTAGACAGACAATATGTTGCATAGTGTCAATAAACACATGGATGATTTTAAAGTCATATTAGCACATAAACTAGGCTGGGTATTTCTTTTCATAATTACTGTATTTCTTTATACAGACACTGTAGGTATTATGGATTCATACTAGGTACATCACTGTAGTACTAAATGAACATAAATAAACAAATCTTAAAGAAAATTCTTAGCTTAGGAGAGTGGCTCAAATTTTAAGAGTGTTTGCTTAGCAAGTGTGAGGCCCTAAATTCAATCTCCTGTACAAAAGAAAGAAGGAAGGGAAGGAGGGAGGGAAGGAAAAGAAGGAGAGAGAGAAAGAGAAAGAGAAAGAAGAAAGCTCCTGACACCGTGTCTTTGCTAAGAAATACAGCACTTCATATCATGATTACTGAAATGAGTTGTCAAACTTAATACACTGATACTTACAAAGCCACTCTTAAGAATTATATTTACCACTTCGTACTTTAAAAATACCGTAAGTGTTGAAAACCAATTATGCAATGCTATTTCCTAACCTAACTCAACAGTGAGAATACTAAGGCATAAACCTACAAAGTTCTTTACCAAGAAATAGTTTCATCATCTCTAAAGATCAAATGATAGGGACCGTATTAGTCATTAATTGTGCATCGCAAATTTCCACAAAATGCAGTGGTTTAAAACAATAAGCATTTGTTCTTTGATGGATTCTGTAGTTCAGAATCCAGGAAGGGCTTGGAGGCCTCTTCTGAGTCAGTCTCTTGAGGCTGCAGCCCTCTACCTCCATCTCCCTCCCTGCTACTGGCTATTTTGTTCCCTGAACCAGAGAGAAGACCACAGAGCTCTGTCTCTTGATACAGCATGATGAGGTCAGGTGATTCAAGAAAGACAAGACACAAGAAGGCTAGGCTTTATCTTTCAGCAGTTTATCTCAGAAGAGGCAAATGAGTGCCTCTGAGTCTACACATATGGCTACACCTACAGAGTTGGATTAATCACTCTGGGATAGTGAACACCAGGTGGATGAAGACTGATGAGTCACTATACACTGTAATGGGCATCTCTTCTTCTACCACCTCATCTACTAAATAGCAGCATCAGAGTACTTCCTGACAGTTCAAACTCATCTCCATTCTTTCAAATCTAAGAAGAAGTGACTAGAATATGTGAAGTCACCACTCCTTCTTAAAAATAACAATGGAAGAGAAGTGGCCAGAGAATGCCATGGAAGACATTCCCTTTGGAGAGCTCTTCACAAGAACACACAGCACTTGCCAACCACAATGAAAAGTAGAAAAGGTGACACATACCTCAAGGGTTTTTCTGACTTAATAAAATGTACTATTTGTAACAATAAAGAATATCGCATTTCATTAAAATTGGACCTTGAAGCTTTCCTTAAAAGAGGGTCTAGTAATATCAGATGCATGTGAAAAAATCTCTAGCATCTAGAAGTCTTTTTTCCTGTTAAGCAGATGTAATCATATACACAGTAAAATGTTAGGGATAAAAGGCATGGGAAATACTTAATGATACCGAAGAATGGCCAAACAATGGGATGGATGGAGATGAAACCCTTTTTTATTTTTCCTTATAAAAAATATGTCATATGGTGAAAATTTGAAGATTCTGACATAGTAGCAACATTAATAACAGATAACCACCATCTACTTAGAACTGAGTATGTACTATGTAATTCAATGCAACATTCAGTATATTTGCAAAAATCCTATGAGGTCACTACTATTATGACTCTTATTTAACAAAATAGAAAATGGAGCTCTGAAGGGTAATGTGAACAACCTAGCCATGTGCACCAGTCCTTGGGCAGTGGGGCAGCTCCCCTACCTTGCCAATATTAAGTTATTTCACATTAGCGGAGACCAGAGCCACAAAGCTTTTCATTTTTTCACACAGTTCTTTTGTGTTGTTTTTTTTCTGGTCTGAGACCAAAACTTAAACTTAATATCTGATGCTTTCACTCACTGGCTAGTGCTTTGCCAAATGAGCCATGCCTCTGACCCCACGATTCTCCTTTGGTGGGACAAAACCTCAGACTTAATCAGGCTAAGACTATAACTGGATAGATAGAATAAAATGAAAAGTGAGTCATTATCCCTTTCATAAGGTTTCAGAGGGAGTAAAAATGGCAGAAAACTTCAAAATGCAACTGCATGGTGGTCAGGTCCCAGTGGGCAAGTGCTGCTGAAATGAGTCCATAAGGCCCACTACTTGGGAGAATTAGAGACAGCTGTGGCTCCTCTCCAGGACACACCTGCCTCCTGCTCAAACTTCCCACTCTGCATGGGCTGACCTCTACCCTCTCCCGTATTCTTAAGATCTGGCCCTACAGGAAAAGCTGTGGAAGTGATCGCAAGGAAGGAAACCTGTGAGGTGATTGGCCTACATGCCTCATTCTCACTATGCACTTTCTGGGGATGCCTGCTTGAACAGTAGCATACTTTTTATTTCCTTTTAACTTTGAATAGAAAACAACTATGAGGTTCCACAGTGACTAAAACTATGAAAGTGGATTGGTGAGTAATTCCTCATTGGGAAATCGCCAACACTTTGTAAATTGCCAGTACAAGAAAATTTTGTTATTTAGGAAGCTAGTCCCCGACTGTTTTACACTAGGAAGAGTGAGTGACTAGCTCTCAGAGCATAGCCACGTGAGATGAAGTAACTCCAATTTACTGGACATAAATTATTTTTGTAAAATACGTCCAACAGCTAGTCATTTTTTTCAAAATGAAACTGTATCTTCAGAAAAACAAAACCAATGGCCTTCCTTCCTAACCCCAAATTAAAACAAAATATACCATAAAACAACTACAATTCTTATCTAAACCAGAAAAAAAAATCTATCCACAACATATACCATGATGCATGTGTCCATCCACACCTACTGATTTTTCCAGCTCTGTGGGCTAACAAAGAAATCATATGGAGTCGGGGGGTGGGGGAGAAAACGAGAGAGGGGGTAACACTATTCAAAAACAAATTTACTCATTACATCATTTAGATAACCCCCTTGTACATGACCTTTACAATAAAATAAAATTTTTAAAATTAAAATTAAAAAACAAAACCAGAAATCATCCGGAATGTACCAGGGTAATTCTCGACATATGCAGCAGTCGTCCCTTAGCCTTGGTTTAAGTTTTGCATTTTGAGATTTCAGTCACCTATGATCAGCTGCAGTTGGAAAACACTGGTGGAAAGTTCCAGAAAGAAATACTTTGTGAATTTAAAATTGCTGCTCTGAGTTGACTGATAAAATTTCATACTATTGTGCTCTGTCCTGCCCAGGATGTGAAGCATTTCTGTCCAGCACATCAGTTTTGTGTTCTACCTGTCTGTCCCATGGCAGGAGGAAGGAGAGGAGGAAAAATGAGCATGGGGGCTGGGAGATCATTCAAATATGTAATTTCCACTGTGGTATCCTATTGTAAGTGATCTAGTTTGTTACTTACATATGGTTGTTAAGCTCCTACTGCCCTCCCTATATGTAAATTAAACTTTATCCTAAGTATATAGGCATTGGAAATAAACAGGACATAAAGGGTTATTAGTTTCAGGCACTCACTGAAGGTCTTGGGCTTTATACTCCCTTAAATAAGGCAGGATAACTATTCACAGATTGTACATTAAAATAACATTGTCATAATAAACAGTGGGAGAAATCCCACAGCAGTGGTCACTAATGACTTCCTAGCCACTGAAATAGCTCAAAAATAAACAGCAATTTAAGTTCTAGGTTTAATAAACATGTTTTTATACATTGGTATCTCAAATAATTTTAAGGCACAGTTGGAAATAAAATATGTATGAAATTAACCTGTCGAAATGTTGACACATTTCCCTTCCCACCCAATCTCACAATCTGCTTCTTAAACACACCGTTAAATATGTGGGTAATGAATAGGCCACAGCAGCTAGTCAGCAACATTTACTGGCTGCAATAATGGAAGGCTCCCAGGTACAAACCATCTTCCCTGTGCCAGGAAAACATGAAGGGAATTATTAATGCTGCGAGTAAAAACAGTGGAAGTCTGACACCATCACCACACAAAACATGGCTTAGGTCAACAATAGATCTAACGTGGCATTTTTTTCAAAAGAACTGTTTGAGATACAGAGATTAAAATCAGGCCATATTGTCAGTATTTTAAATGGGAAACTCTTAAATTTTGAAACCATAATATTTATTCACTATAAATTTAAGATATATACTGCAGACTTTTCTAGGGTAAATACTTAGTTCAGAGTCAATTCCTATGCTTTTTAAATCTGTGAAAACGATTAGTTAAAAAATCAATAGAGAAGCTAGGCTCCAGTGGCTCACACCTGGAATCCTAGCTACTCAGGTGGCTGAATGCAATCTGAGGATAGTGATTTGAAGCCAACCCAGGCAACACTCATGATAGAAAAGGTGGAGAAAAAGAAGCCATAGTGTCTAAGTCTACAGAAAAATGCCAGCTTGCCTACTTCACAAAGCAAACTAAGTTAGCCACAAGCTGAGCAAAGCAGGTACACATTTCTGCCATAGTGGAGATTCTTATCTCCAGTAAACTAGTCAGAAAACGCTGGAAATGGTGCTGTGGCTTAAGTAGTAGAGCACTAGCCTTGAGCACAAAGAGACTCAGGGACAGCACCCAGGCCCTGAGTTCAAGCCCCAAGACTGGCAAAAAAAAAAAACAACAAAAAAACACAACAAGCAAAAAAGCACCAACAGCTGGGTCAAAGGAAGCGGTGGGTGGGACTTTACAGCTTGCCTAGTGCAAGGCAGGGTCAGGAAATGCACCACAGACTTTAAGTATAGGTAGAACAAGTGAGGCTCAGAATCATAGTCTCAGGATCCTTGTAGGTAAACAAAAACCTCTAAAGGTATACACCAGAAAGGGGCATGAAGACCTCCCAAAGAGATTTAAAAATCAAAAAACCTTTTTTAAGAAACAAAGCCCCTCTTTTCATCAAGCAGTGTCACAGAATAGGCAGATGGCTATTTTAAAAACGTTTATAATTATTCTTAAGCTATTCTGGTTTATCTGACAAAAGGAAGTTGGGAGAAAGAAGGCAAAAAAAATATCATCACCTATTCACTACTCTCTGTGAACAACTGAGCAAATGGGCAAAAAATGGAGCAAAATTAGTAAAATGGAAGGCAACTGTACAAGCCCAGCAAGTCCAGAATAAAAGAAGAGGAAAAGGGCTTAAGCAACAGGTCTGCCAAAGATCAATTCTTGGAGATGATTCAGTCTTCCACAAGCCCTCGGTATTGAGACTGTCACTGTCCTTCACGTACACAGCAAAGTCAGGGCTTATCGAGCTTGGCTAGACTGTTCTTGCTCCTTTTCTCCTGCTCTTTCTCGAGAGGAGTGTGTCCTTGAGCCCTCTCAACTCTAAAATGTACATGTGCACACACTCCAAACAGCTACATGCTTTCAATCTAAAAGCTATACCAGAGTTGGGAGGTAGGAATGGGAAGAACAGGCCAGGAACAGCAGAGGAATTGTCCTAAAATTCACAACTCACTGTAAGTTGTAAAAAGTGAACGTTTCCTGGGACTCAGAAATGTTCTGAGATTTCAGAGACTGAAGGTGCCCTGGGTGAGAATTTTATAAAAATGTGTAATAAGACTGTCTTCATCCTCCATTCAACCAACTCCTGGTCCTCTCTTCCTATTGTTTCAGATGACAAAATAAACTCCAAGAACACCAAGCAATCCTGGACCCTCAACCTGAAGTTCACTGAGTATGAAAGAACAACAGTCTTGATGGAGACTCATGATAGAAAGGGTGGGGGAAAAAGCAGTCATGGTGTGGTAAGTCTACAGAAATATGCCAGCTTGCCTAGTTCACAAAGCAAACTAAGTTAGCCACAGCTGAGCAAAGCAGGGAGCAGGTCTAGCACCATATTGAAGGGAAATTTCCATAAGTTCTTTGATGTGAGACAAGTCAGAGACAACACAAAGCCAGAACACTCAACTCACAGAGGTGAGGATAAATCAAGGTGCTGAGATGAAAAGTGAGAAAAATTGTGGAAGACCTGAATAACACTATTACAGAACTAATAAATGAATTAGAAGTCATGTGGCTCATGAAGAAGGCAGAAGCCAGACTAAAGAACATGAAAGAACAGACATGAAAGACAAGCAGATCAAGAAGAGTGCTGTTCTCCTACTACATTGTTGGTGGGAATGTAAACTTGTTCAACCACTCTGGAAAAAAGCAGTATGGAGGTTCCTCAGAAGGCTAAACATACGAGCTTCCCTATCACCCAGCAGCTTCACTTTTGGGCATCTACCTAAAAGATTACAAGCAGGAATACACTAAAGCCACCAGCACAACAATATTCACTGCAGCACAATTTGTCACTGGTAAAATATGGAACCAACTCAGATGCCCCTCAGTAGATGAGTGGATCAGGAAAATGTGGTACATATACACAATGGAATTCTATGCCTCTATCAGACAGAATGACACTGCCCTATTTGTAAGGAAATGTAAGGACTTGGAAAAATTTATACTAAGTGAAGTGAGCCAGACCCAAAGAAACAGGGACTCTATGGTTTCCCTCATAGGGAATAATTAGTACAGGTTTAGTCTAGTCATAGCAGATCACAATAGCCCAACAGCTATGACCTTATGAAGACATAACATGATGCTAAGTGAAATGAACTCCACGTTATGGAAACAAGTGTTATATCATTGTTGCAATTATTTTCAACATGCCATGAGAAACCATAGCTTTTTTTGTTTCTCTTGTATTCCCTTCCTGTGGTTGTACCCCTGCTATCAATGTACCTCATCTGAGTACCCTGTATACTGTATATATGTGTATTAGAATTAGGGAAGAGAAAGGGAATGTCAAAATCAAGAGACAAAGGATAAAAAGACAAACAATTCCAAAAGTAATACTTAGAAAACCATTTGGTGTAAACCAACTGTACGACTCATGGGGGGTGGGAGAGAGGCGGGGGAAAAAATGAAGGAGGAGGTAACAAGTTGAACAAGGAATGTACTCACTGCCTTACGTATGAAACTGTAACCCCTCTGTATATCACTTTGACAATAAATAAGTAATTATTTAAAATAAAAAAAGAAGAGTGCTGTTCTGTTTCATAGGCACAAACTTCCCAAATCTTAGAAGCAGGAGACAAGACGTATAAGTAGAGCAGTGGCCTGATGAAGACAGTATAAGTGGGTATTATGAGGCCCCGTGGTGTGCCATGCTGGCACTGCACTTCCCCTGACTTCTCAAAGGTGCTTAGCCCCTCACTTCCTTTCTCTCCAGTCTGTTCTTCCCACTGCTGACATGGCAACCATATTCTCATCAGCATCCTCAGCCTTAACCCAGTTCCCTCCAACTTTCACCATACAACCAACTAACACCTGGCCATGCACCATATCATTTTTCACTCCCTGATTCACTATGTGGGCAGCACAACACTCGGCAACTCCAGTGAATGAAGCAACTCTTGAGTTCAAGAGCAGCCAGGGGTGGCTGACTTACCCGCACAGAGGCTATTCCCTGGCACCACATAGCTTCCTTGGTCCCTCTCTTCAGTCCCGTGCTTCCACAGAGCCCACCATCCCTTGGCCTCTGCCTTGTCACAAAAATATACCCTCTTCTACCTTGTCTTGTCTTCCCCCGAATTTAACACCACTGGGTCAGAAGGAGGGGGAAGTCCTTCTCCACATTAAAAAGAATTCCAGGCCTGAGTCCTTGAGTCACCACACATATTTCTGTTTATTGGCTACTTTTTTCACTGGATCAAATCAAGTTCTCTTTTCTACAGTTAAAAAGTCAGTATAGTTGGGTGCTAGTGGCTCACACCTATAATCCTAGCTAGTTAGGAGGATGAGATCTAGAGCCAAGTTAGGCAAAAAAAGTCTGAAATTTCATCTCCAATTAGACAGCAAAAGGCTGGGCTGGAGGTGTGGCTTAGTGGTAGAATATTTACCGGGAACCTAACTAACAAACACAAGAAAATTATGTCATCATTTTGAGAAGGATTTCCGCTGGCCTACCTGACAGCTTCTCCAACTCAAGTAAGCCATTTTCATAAAAACTAAATTTAGAGGTCATATTATTTTGACTTTGGTAAATGATTTGTGGTGAAAACAAGACATCTGAGAAGCAAAGCTAAAAGTATTCTGTTTAGGGGGGTGGGGAGAAAAACATGGATAAAATAGCTACTTTCTCTGTTTTTGATAACATATATATATATATATATTTATTTAATTTTTTTTTTTGCCAGTCCTGGGTCTTGGACTCAGGGCCTGAGCTCTGTCTCTGGCTTCTTTTTGCTCAAGGCTAGCACTCTGCCACCTGAGCCACAGCGCCACTTCTGGCCGTTTTCCATATATGTGGTGCTGGGGAATCGAACCCAGGGCTTTATGTATACAAGGCAAGCACTCTTGCCACTAAGCTATATTCCCAGCCACATATATTTCTTAATTAGGAAAAGTATTTCCTCATAACAGAAGAACTGGCTGAAAGAACTAACAGAGAGCAGGGTATCACAGCCAGCCCTGGCTGTCACAAGGTCTACCCTGCTCCATCCACACTGGCCAACAACTGGCCCATATGAACTCAAAGTCATTCTACTCTTGTAAAGAAAAACCCTAAGCAAAGTCAAAAGACAAAAGCAAACAGAAAGAAAATGCAATTGGAAAAAAACTAAACATCTGATTCTTAATATGTAACGAAAGTCTAAAAATTGAGAGTAGCTCAATAATAAAGGAGAGGGGGGCAAAGGCAATGAACAGAGTATCAAAAATTCAAATGGACTTTAAGCATGAAGCCTTCTGTCCTTGCTCATCTGTCACAACAGTGAACAGCCCAGAGTAGTCAGTAGAGGCTAATGAAAAAGCAAAATGTTACACTCCAGTGAGGAAAGGTCTACTTTTTTACTTTTTCCCTTCCCCTTCCCCTTCCTCTTCCCCTTTCCCTCCCTTCCCTTCCCTCTTTTCTTCCTTCCCTCTCTCCCTTTCTTCTTCCCTCCCCCCCTCTCTACTTCCTTCCTTTCTTTTTCGGCCAGTCCTGGGGCTTAAACTCAGAGTTTTGGCACTGTCCTTGAGCTTCTTTTTGCTCAAGGCTAGAATTCTACCACAAGAGCCACAGCTCTACTTCCAGCTTTTTTGATACTTATTGGAGATAAGAGTTTCATGGACTTTACTGCCTAGGCTGTTTCTAAACCACAATCCTCAGATTTCAGCCTCCTGAGCAGCTAGAATTATGGTCATGAGGCACCAGCATCCAATAGAAGGTTCACTCATAGGAGAAAGGTAGATTGGTAAAAATGTGAAACAATACGTGAAAAGGCTTGTCATTGGGACACTATTTTAATAACAAAAGGAGAACCCAAGTCCAGCATTTCCCATAGGTACATATACACAATGGAGAAGAAAAAAGTGAGAGGATATTGGTGTAGCTGTAAAAATAAATGTTTCAGAAATACATAAACTGCTATTCAAATTTACCATATGCTCGCCATATGGCTCATACAATAGGTATATGTTTAACTTTTTAAGAAAATGCCAGACTGCTTCCTAAATTGTTTGTTCCACTTAGCATTTGTGCACAGCTTGTGAGGGCTCCAGATGTACTGCGTCATCACCAACAATTATGAGCATAGCTTTCACTATTCTAGCCGTTCTATTAGGTGATGAATAGAGTCTCACTGCAGTTTTCCCTAATGACTAATGTTACTGAGTACTTCTTTGTGTACGTTTTGCCCATACTTACATCTCCTTTAGAGGATCTATCTGCTCAAGTCTTCAGGTTGTTTAGTTTTCTTATTATTGAGTAGACAGGGTCTTCACATACTTTAGATACAATCTGCCAGTAAGATAATGTAGGAAAAAGAACACATTTTTTTCCCAGTCTGAGCCCTGCTTTTCCATTCTCTTGTCTTTTGATAAGTCATTTTTAATTTAGACAAAGTCTAATATACCCATCCATTAGAATCATAGACATATTGGTTCTAAGACCATGAATTTTAGCACCGACCTAATGAAAAGTAAACTGGTACATAAGGCCTATGCACATCTTGGTATATACTTACAAATCATTTCTAGATTACTTTTAAGTAATGTGATATAAATGCTGTATAAACAGGTGTTATACTGTAATGCTTATGGAACAATGACAAGAAAGATGTTTACAGATGTTCAGAACAGTCTTTTTTCATATATATGATCTGAGGGTGGATATATGGTTGAATGTATGGACGAGATACAGAGATATTTCCATTTTTTGTAACGTGGATCATGCTTTTGGTATTGAATATATCAGACAGTTTTCTTTTATTAATCTTGTTGCTGTTATTAAGTACTTACAGAAAGGAGTTACAATTCCATAAATCAGGTTATGAGTACAATACTTCTTGTTCATTGCCACCTATTCCTTTGTTACCTCCCATTTTCCTCCTCCTGTCCTACCCTCAAGACATCTTACTTTCTAACTCAAAAGCAGAAAGATATTTTTCTTCTGAACTTTGATGTGAGAGGCTTTCGGTTTAAGTCTTCAATTTATTTGTTAATTTTTATATATGATGAAAGAAACAAATTGAAGTTTATTCTTTTGCATATGGACAACTAATGGTAAGAACACTGTTTCTTCTTCCAATGAAATGCTTTTGTATTGGGCTTTAGTCTTAAATATTTAAATTTGTCTTATTATTTTTGTCTGTAAAATACCAAGAGTTTCAAAGCATGAGAATTTCTCTAACAATGCCCACAGTTATTAGAAATACAAGAAAAGGAAAAAAAATCTATTCCTACCAATGCTGGGCCAACAGCAGCAACGGCCTAGTAGGTACCGTAAGAAAGAAACCTGTGGAAGGTGTGAGCTTGTGGGCTCTCTGGGTTGGGATCTTGAAATCTAAAAGGCCGTCAGGTAGGCTGTGTGCTCTGCTTGCTTCTGACTTATAGAATATTTGGTTTGCCTCCTCATTGCTACACATTCAAATACAATTATATACACAGACATGTGAGCATTTTCTTTTTTTTTTTTCTTTTTTTTTCTCAAATTTTTATTATCAAACTGATGTACAGAGAGGTTACAGTATCATATGTTGGGCATTGGATACATTTCTTGTACTGTTTGTTGCCTTGTCCCTCATGCCCCCCTCCCTCCCTCCCTTTCCCTCCCCCCGCCAGGTGTTCAGTTCACTTACACCAAACAGTTTTGCAAGTATTGCTTTTGTAGTTATTTCTCTTTTTTTACCCTGTGTCTCTCAAATTTGGTATTCCCTTTTAATTTCCTACTTCCAATACCAGTAAACACGGTTTCCAATATACTCAGATAAGATTACAGAGATAGTGTAGGTACAACCATAGGAAGGTGATACAAGAACATCATCAATAATAGAAACTACACATACACATAGGACGTTGAAAGTAGTTACAACTGTGATATATCACTTTTTTCCATAACGTGGAGTTCATTTCACTTAGCATCATCTTATGTGTTCCTAAGGGTATAGCTATTGGGCCTTGTGATGCTCTGCTATGGCTTGCCTAAACCTGTACTAATTATTCCCAATAAGGGAGGCCATAGAGTCCATGTTTCTTTGGGTCTGGCTCACTTCACTTAGTATAACTTTTTCCAAGTCCTTCCATTTCCTTACAAATGGAACAATGTGAAGCTGGAGCCAACCCAGATGCCCCTCCATAGATGAATGGATCAGGAAAATGTGGTACATTTACACAATGGAATTTTATGCCTCTATCAGAAAGAATGACATGTGAGCATTTTCTACTCATGGTCAACACTGTGGCAAGCCTCTACATCTACAGGGGAGTGCTTCATGTAAGTAATGAGAAGAGAGAAGAGAAAAACACTATTGAACACTGATGCGGAGGACTGAAGAAGCCACGGTGGCTCTGTGACAGAACTACATGCCAGTATCTCGGGAATCATCCTATCAAGCCGTGCTTCCTGTAGCCTCACTCTTGTGGCTGTCCTTTCAGTTGATTACACAAAAGTTGTCTGTTCAATGTTTTTGTAGCAGTAATATAAAACTGGTAAGTGGAAGATACATTAATACCCAATGCTCAAAAATCTTCTATATTTTTGCTTATGATTATGACATATATTACATATAAAAGTTTAAACACATTAAAAAAACTACTGTTTGTCTTCATTTTAAATGAATTTAATAAGAACTTTCAATTTCAAAATTCAAAGGTTCCTTTCAGAGTGACAGTCTCCACTAACTTCTTCCTTCAGGAAGGAAACAAGCCGGACATCAGTGGCTCAGGCCTGCAATTCTAGATACTCAGAAGGCTAAGATCTGAGGATCCTGACTTAAAGCCACCCCAGCAGAAATGTCCATGAGACTCTTATCTCCAATTAACCGCCAGAAAACTGCAGTAGAGTGCTAGCCTTGGGAAAAAGAAGCTCAGGGATTGTACCCAGGCCCTGAGTTCAAGCCCCAAGACCAGTTTTTTAAAAAAGAAACAAAACAGAACTTGAAGGAATTAAAAAAAAGTGCCTCCCAAGGCAAATGTAGAAGGGACTGCTGTCCTGGGAAAGGGCAGGGAGCTTCCAGGCCGCCCCAGCTTCCAGGGACCCTCCCCAGGTACTGATCACCCACTGAGGAATACACCCATCCTAGCTTGCCATACAGTGCAGGTTATCCTTTCCCCTTTTACAATCCTGAGCCATCCTGTCATATCATGCAGCAAGCACATCTGTGCACAGCAGGACTGAGCTGTGTTCTCTGCAGGTCCCTGTCTCATACAGGGCTCACCAATCACAACAGGAGAACTTGCCCCTGTTTCTGAACACCTTCAGGGATCCCCAGGGAGTTGCCAGATACCTACACGAGTAGCACAAAATGCGTGGTTTGCTAGTATTTGATTCTAAATCACGCTGAACTATTTTTGTCATTACTATAAATCTGTAATAACTTTGTAATCAAAATAACCTTACCCAACTGCTGAACAACAGGTTAAAAAAACCAAAAATATGTGAGGACATAATTATGTCTTTTCTCTGAAAAAGAGAATCTATATTTTTAAAATTCACTAAGTAGAGGAAAAATTCAAAATTTCAATATCTAACAAATCAATGGTACAATGCATCCTTTTTGTTGTTGCTGTTGATTTTTGTTGTTGCTGCTGTTCCTGTTTTCTAAGATAGGGACTCTCACTATACTGCTCAGGCTGGTCTCAATCTCCAAGTCTCAAGGAATCCTCCAACTTCAGTCTCCAAACTGCTGGGATGACAAGCATGGGCTACTTTGCCCTGACAATCTTTGTCATCTTCTGATGGCAGACAAGCCTCTATTAGACTGTCTATGACCATGTGTGCTGACCTAATATCTCTATTTCCCCAAATGCAGAAGTGGTGTGGCACTCTGAGCTAGAGGACCTCAGATACCATCTGTGGTTGCAAAGGCAAGTGATTACAAAAGAGAAGACTCACAACAGACTGGCTTCTTTTTCAGTACAGGATGAGGCACCACCAACATGTCTGCTAGGCAATGAGAGAGGGCACTATTCTGGGAGTCTAGCTTGGAGGTGCAGGGTTAGCATCTAACTTTATGCCTCTTAGTTTCATCAACTCTGAATAAGAAGACAGAAAGACATAGTGCTGTGAATATTCTACATCACTCACACTTTCTCCTTGCCTGTCCACAGTGCTCTGAACCCCATAGTGATAGTAAGGGCCCCCAATGGTGGGGTATAGTGCCATAGTTCAAGTGCTGGGCTCTCACCAAAACATGAAAATTAAATCTAATCTCTTCCATCAGAGCCAATCCTTCTCCAGTAAGGACTCTTTGCCTCCTCTCAAAGGTCCTTCTAAACTGCACAGGCTGCCCGTGTGAAATGGACACAGTGCAGTGCTGTGTGACTAACAGGAAAGAGGGCACTCAGGTGGGGTCTGTGCTACTTACAAAGGAGCTGGGTTTCTGAGAGGAGCCACTGGAGAATGGTAAATACAAGTCAATCAGAGCTGATCAAGTATTCATTACAAAAGCCAGAAGCTGTGGTTTCCACTGATATAAGCTCCCAAAGAGCCTGTAAAAGAAAAAGGAAAAGGGGGCCAAATGTGGAGTGCATGCCAGGACAGAGGGAACTTTCCATCTACTCCTGAGATTCTGATAATAGTGCAGCCTTCATAATTCCCAGTCAGCAACTTTTCTGGGTAGTTCATATACTGATCAAGCAAAGAAAGACTCATACTGCTGAGATTACATACAGTTGGTCCTCCACATCTGCAGGGTCTATATCCATGGCTTCAATCAACCACAGAATGAAAAATAACTGTGTCTCTATTGAACCTACAGACTTCTTTTCTTGTTATTATTCCCTATCAATACAGATAACAACTATTGTAGTTACACTGTCTCAAGTATTGTAAGTAATCTGGAGATCATTGAGTATGAGGTAGGATTTGTATAGGTTGTATGCAAATATGCTACTTTTTAGAGAAACATGAGCATTTTGATGACAAGGGAGTCAGACACTGGAGATAAAAGGCAGATGAATATGTGAAGGATAACATTGTTCAAGATAAAGTATCACTGGTTGTGGCTACAACATGGTTGGCCATATCAGAATAAAGGTATCATAAAACCCTAAAGCAAAGAAATGAAGCCATCAACACTTACTGGCCTTTTCATATGGAGGTGTCAAGGCAATCATAATTCTCATCTTCTTACTACAAGAATTCTTACTTTGTTTGTTTGGTGTTTTGGGTTTTTGTTGTTGTTGTTGTTGTCATTGTTTTGCCAGTCCTGGGCCTTGGATTCAGTGTCTAAGCACTGTTCCTGGCTTCTATCTGCTCAAGGCTAGCACTCTACCACTTGAACCACAGCGCCACTTCTGGCTGTTTTCTATATATGTGGTGCTGGGGAATTGAACCCAGGGCATCATGTATACAAGGCAAGCACTCTTGTCACTAGGCCATATTCTCAGCCCTAAGAATTCTTACTTTGTACAATATGGTACAGAGACATATTTAGAGTAGGCAAACTTTCTGTTCCTATAGCTATTATTGTTTCCTGCTTTTTATTAATTTAATCTTTTCCTTAAAAGTTAATGTATGATTTTTACTTTAAAATGCATACTAGAACCCATTATTATTTGTAAAATAATTAATTATACAAAAACAAAAGTATTTGGTAACTTAAAATGACTAAATTTACAGAAAGACAATAATCTTGCATAAGTTCAGAATGAAAAGCAAGCTTGTACTTAATAAATGGTTCAACCTCAGACTAAGGATGAATAGCTTCTCAGACAAGGAAAATTTGGCACCGTTAATTTGTCAGTTATCACTCTGATATTTAATAAGGTGCACAGATTTGGGCTTTCTACATGGTATACCATGAAGTAAGCAACTAACTACAACTCTGGAAATACATTAGATATTCTGATTTCAGATGTTTGTATTTATCAGTAAATCTTGACGTGTACCATAAAAACTATGTCTGTAAACTGTATTTTCTTTTGTACCATGGAAGTATACAAACACTTAAACTCCACTGAAAGCAAAAAATAAATGATGGAGCACAATAAGAAGCTCAGAAAGGGATGCAGTTAAGAGTATCATTTCTCGGGACCAACGCCACCTTCCATGCTTATCATAGGAACCTCCTCACGATGCACCAGTATCTCTGCTTACATGAACCAAACTTCTCAGGTGTTATGAGGAAGTGACTTCATGGATATGTGGTCCTTGTGTGATCTCAAGACAAGAGGGCCTGCAGCCAGCAGGAGCTTTGAGAGCTGTACCCAGAGGCTGGCTGCTTCTCCCCTTGTGCAGCTAGCTCCTTGGGAATCTGTACTCATAATCTCCCCTCAGAGTAAATAACCACATAGTGGATAATCTCTGTGTGTTTCAGAAGAAAATGTTAAGGAAAGTAATTCATCTGCATACAGCTCATATTTAAATGGTATGAAATGTGGCATAACTCAAGGAGACAAAGTACCAATGTGTTGGCAGAAATTAACATAAGAAGCCAAGCAAGGCAGCTAAGTAAAGAGGGAAAATAATTACATTTCAGACTAATTAAAATGGAAATAAAGCCAATGTCTTTTCTGGCATAAAGATTAATCCATAAGAAAATTAACAGAACAAATGTTAACAAAGTAAATGTGACTCCTTAAGTGCACAGGCCAACTCCAGAAATCAGACCAGAAAGGCTGCCAATGTGTGCTCAGCTCCTCTGGAGGGTGTACATCCATGTGTGCTGACTGACTAGATTCCCAGATCTAGGGACTTAGGAGGGCTGAGAATTCATGATAGAAGTCACTGAAGGTTTTGGAGTAAAAATAATCTGGCAGTTACATGTACACAAATGTACTGAGGAGAGGATGGAATCTGAGTGTCAAATTACAAGATGGATGCTACAAAAGCTCAGATAGTAAAACCAAAAGTGAATTTTAAACCTGGACAGAGAGAGGGAAGGCGTGACATTGTCCAAAACAAAATGTACTCTTTACCTGACTTATAAAACTGTAACCCCTCTGTACATCACCTTATAATGCATTTAAAAAAAACTTTAAAAAATAAATTTTAAACATAAAGAAACAAGTTTAAAATAACAAAGTGACCAATATCCCCTTAAGTAATACAAAAAAATCAAAAACTGTCTTCAGAGGCAACCATTTAATGTGCTATCAAAACAATATATTCATACTATGATGACTATTTTCCTAATGTCAGAGCATCTCTAACCTAATGAAACTCCTAGGTGATAGAATGGTACAATCTATGTATCTAGTATCAAATATCTTTTTTTTTTTTTTTTGTCAGTCCTGGGCCTTGGACTCATGGCCTGAGCACTGTCCCTGGCTTTTTTTTTTTTTTTTTTTTCCCTCAAGGCTAGCATTCTGCCGCTTGAGCCACAGCACCACTTCTGGCCATTTTCTATATATGTGGTGCTGGGGAATTGAACCCAGGGCTTCATGTATACGAGGCTAGCACTCTTGCCACTAGGCCTTATTCCCAGCCCTCAAATATCCTTAATTACCTATGTTATCTCTGGGGAAATAAAAGATGACAGAGTAATTCTTACCTCAGGATCTGATGCCTAGCACAAACTCAAAGTCAACTGGAATAGAAAACATGTCAAGCTGCAGGTACAGCTCAGTACCAGAACAATTGCCTTGTATGTCCAAAGCCCAGGGTTCAAGGTCCAGCACTTCACAAAGATAAAGAAGAAAAAAAGAAAGCTAGAATGTATCAAACTATTACCTACAAGTTTTAAGTTTGTACTTTTCTTTGATGCTATCCTGAAATGGAATGATGTCACCATGAGATGGAGTGACATTTTCTTGCTCTACTAGCTTCTAGTTGCTGTCCACACATGTAATCTGAGTGAAGACAGCAGTACAACATTGTTGTTGTTTTTTAAAGAAAAAGCTTTGCACAACTGCTTACAATAAAACAACCAAACCTCACAGCAAAGACTAAGATGAAGATAAATATGGTAATGTACACAAGTCTGAAACAGATCTGAGAAAAACCATTACAGAGGACATTTCCATGATGGTCCTGAGAAGCAATTTTTAATAATTACATACACCTATGCATGTGTGTTTTTAAAAAGTAAACATTATTTATAATGTCCTACTATAGCTTAGGAGTGATAAACTTCCTATTTTAAACAACCAAACACAAAGTTAGTGCTTAGTAATCATTTGGAAATGACTTTATTTAAAGCCAAGTATAACGTTAGAATGTGAATTAACTTGAAGAGCATCATTTTTTCACTTTGAAAATCAAGCTAATTGATCATAAATGGAATGCACTGTAAATTATGCAGCTTTGTTTTAAAAATGGACAATTAAAGAGTAAATTCTAAGCTCTGCCATTTTATCTCGCATTTAACAGAAGTACAATCAAATTTAAATACTGTTATACATCCTACTTCATTTTCATTTTATCTTAGAAAAAAACATATATTTATAATTTGTAAAATAGAAAAGTATTTGAAATTGCTTTTGGCTAGTCTATTAAAACAGTGAGGCGTAAGCTAAACTGTAAAACAAACATATTTAACCAGATTGCACCAATTAAGCTTATTAATTCTAAAATGACCTTTGTTGTGAAAACCATGGTTAAAATGATTCTTAAATCATTCCTCTCATAGGAATGAGATGACAAGTAAGATTTTGATGTGCCCGGGCCAGAGCCTGATCCAACTCAAGGCTGAAGAATCTGAGGGCTCCAAAGACAGCTATGAACAAAGGCCTCTCCCACTAGGCTATAGCATGCATTAGCTAGACCCACACAACACTACAATGATGTGAGGATAACAATGGAGTTTGAACTCATGGCCTTGCAATTCTTAATGGCAAGTACTCTACCACTTAAGCCATGTGTACTCAGCCCCTAGTTTTCTTTGTGATAAATTTTAAGCTATAATTCAGAATACACAGGTATTTTGATTTTCTATTCCTCATACCGGTTTTAGTAACTTTATGTCCTGCAAGCTGGGGTGTAAAGTTGTTCCTCATCTTCTGGTATCACCCTTTAGTGTCTTAGGATCTGTAGTGATGACCTATCTTTCAATCCTGACATTGGCTGTCTCACTTGTGCTGTCTCACTTGTCTGACTCACTTGTGCTCACTGACTTGTGCTGTCTCATTCCTCCAACAGCTCAGCTAGCAGCAGCTCATATTTTATTTTATTTTATTTTTTCCATCTTCAAACAAAAAATCAGCTTAAGTTTCACTGACTTCTTTTTACCATTTGTACATAATTTTACTAACTACTGTTTTTAAGATGGAAATAATTTGGAATTTTTCCAACTAGACCTTTCATTTTTTTTCTACCTTAAGTATTTAAAACTATAATTCCCCTTCCAAGATTGCGGTAGCTATATCCAAATCAACTTAAGTTTGAATTTTTCCAAATTTAAATGATTTTCTAATTTATCTTGTAATTTTTTTCTTTGACCCATGGGATACTTAAGAAGGTATGTTCTTTTGAATTTCCAAGTATCTAGATATTTTTCATATTTTTTCCTGTTGTTGAATTGGCTGGAGTCAAAGGATATAGTCTGCATTATTTTCATTATTAAATTTGAGATGGTTCACTGACATACATGTTCTGTTTGATTAATATCCTGTGTACAACCTGAAAAGAATGTAAACTCTGGTGGTCATGTGGAATGCTATGAAAATGCCAAGTAGTATAGCTCAATTTTTCTATGTTTAAACCTTTCTAACAGTGCTGGGGATGGAACCCAGGGCCTTATGCGCTCCAGGCAAGGACTCTAATTAAGCTGCACCTCCAGCCCTATATTTTCACTGACTTTTCTTGCTCAGCTATCTAATCTTAAACTAGATTTCTTCTCTCTTTAAAAGTGCTGAATATTTTTATTTCACATATACCGAAGCACACACATACTAGACTACTGTGTCTCTTTGGAAAATTCACTCGTTATTATTGAATGTTTCTGTTTGTTTATCCTTGGTAATACTCCTTGTCCTGATATCTAGTTTGTCTCTGTGCTTAACGTATCTATTCCAACTTCCTTCTGTATTATTACCAATGGCATACCTTCTTCCATCTGTTTAGTTATAGCCTATATTATATCTTTATCATTAAAATAGCTCTTATGAATATCATATGACTTTTTTGTTTAATCAGTCTGATGATCTTTTCTTTCTCATTGCACTGTTAAAAAACTTACATTTAATATGGTTATCAATATGGTTGGCTTAAACTTACCACCTTGCCATGTTTTCCCATTTTTATCATCTGTCCTTTGTTATTTGCTCTTTCCTGATCTTCTTCAGGCTGAACATTTCTAGTATTCCACTTTGTATTCCCTACTTTCCTATTAGTGATATTACTTTAAGTTTTTAGTACTTGATCTCCAATTGCCTTTCTCAACTGGGGTTTTGTGAGACAAGAAAGCTGACCGGAAATGATATAAATTAGTATTCTCATGACAGCACATACAATACACTGAATAGCAGTCTTAAGGAGCTAAGACTTTAATTTTCACCAATTATGGAAAAACACTGGACATGGCTTTTTACTCCCCCACTTTCTCTGCAAGCACTGTAATTCTAACTTGTATGCCAGATTACCTGACACCCTGAAGGTCTCTGAGGCACTCTGAATTACTTTTATAAAGAATTTTCTTTTACGTGCTGTGATTTAAGAGGGCTCCATTTCTGTACTTTTAAATTCACTAGGCTTTTCTTCTACAGTTTCTATTGCTGTTATTTCCATCCGGAAAATTTTCATTTCAGAGATTAAATATCTTAGTCTTGGATATTTCAAGTAGTTCTTTTATCAAGTAGTTCTTTCACTAGGTTTGTCTTTTTCTTTTTAAATGCTTGAGCACAAGTATGACAGCTGTTTTAAGACTCTTTTCTGCAAATTCCATCATCTCTTTCTACGACTGCCTCTTCTCACGGATCCTATTTTTCCTGTTTTGCCACCATAAGTCTAATTTTTTTTCAGACATTATGTGATGTCTCTTATGTGGTTGATTATTCAAGTAGGCAGTTAAATTCCTTGGAGAGCAAGGAGTCTTCTGAAGTTTGTTCTTAAGCTTTGTTAGGACAGCTCTAGAGACCTCATGTCTTAAGAATAAAGTAGTCCTCTTAAAGCACAATCCTTCTGGGTTTCAACTAAATACAACATGTTCTATGTCTTCTTTACTCTTCTATTCTGATTCAGTGTGAACTTTGGGAATTGTCTGTATAGTTTCCTAACTGTTCTTTGTCTGGTTTGATGTACACATCTTGGTATTCAAACAACAAATTAAAGATAACTTCTATTAAAAGTTCTGGAATGGTTCTTCTGTGCATTTACTTCTTCCCTTATACTATAACTCACCTATTTAGTCATTCCCTCCTTAGAGATGCTTACAGACTACTGGGATGCTTCTTTCTTGTACTATAATTTAGAAAATGATTACACACAGAGAGACACAGTGATTTTACCCTTGTTTGAGTCTTTTCTCTCAAGATTAGAGACCTAGAATTCAATGTTTAAAATAGTTGTCTCATATATTTGCCAATGTAGTCAGTTATTTTAGGTTGAAAAGCAAACCTGGTCTTTGTTAATCCAGCATGTCTAGAAATAAAGTAAGATTATACTCTTGAATTAGACATGAGTCAAGTTTTAAATGGGGAAAATAAGAGGGTACTTTTCTCTGTTGAAAAACAAAAAGTGACTAGGAAAGTTACTGGATTACTTGGTAACTCAGAGATGAGTGAAAAAAGAAATGTCAAAAAGCTCAGGTGACGCAGTAATTGGATAGAATAACAGCATTCCATGTCCACTCAGTTCACGCTGTTCAACAAAGTGCTTAAGTAAGATCATTGCAAATGTCATGCAGATACATTAGTATATGTGCTGCTGAAGTGAGCACGATGCAGATACATTAGACTTATCTAATATCTCTATTTTTGATATCCTACTTTGAAATGTATTTAATTAATTTACTCTGAAGTCATTGAATCCTTGAATTACTTACATATGAAAAATTACATTGATTAAATACTTATATAAGAATTCTAAATTATTCATTGTTGGTTTTTTAGATTCTTTTTAATTTAATTTTTTGTCATGGTGATGAACAGAGGGATTACAGTTACATATACAAGGTAAATGAGTGCATTTATTGTATGGTTTATATATGCCAACTTTAAATTGATGAGTTATGTTTACATGGTAAAGCTCAGTGCCACCTAAAAAGGTTTAAGTCAAATTTAATATTGTGTTAAATTCCTCATCACAAAGAGGTTACCTAAAATCACAGGATCATACAGACCCTTATCCCCTTAGACACATTAATCAGGCAGCATTATTTCCACAAACATGGCACTGAATAGTCTCACCAGGCTGAAATAGCATGAGAGCAAATTAACAGTCACTAATACACTTTTCTTTCACAATAGCTAGAATTTAATGAGGAACTGTTTGTCCTCAAGCTCTATTCATATAATATTGTATTTAATTAAAAAACTGTTCATATTAAGGATCAGAATATAAGTCCCACAATTAGCTAGTGGAACTAACTAGTTCTAATCTCCATGTCCACAATTACCACATCAGTAGTTGGTGACTGGCCATGAAATAACTGCCTGTTTCATAAGTGAAGAACTTCTGCCCAAGTGAGGGAGGATGGAACTTTTTTTATAGTCACATAGTAGAAACTTATTGCAGAAAGGTACATAGGAATATTGAGGTGGTGGCCATGGCAAAAGGTGCTTTCCCTGAGTATAGCAGACTTATGTTTTGCTGAAGCAGGTATGTCTCTATATTCTCCTTAGGTCCTTCCAACCATGAGTTGCTCTTCAGAAACTGGGAAGAGAACTGCACCATGACTGCACACAGATGATTGTGTTGAAGTCATCTCCAAATGGCCAGTGGCATGTATAATTGGGATAACATACTGGGAAGGACTCGGCAGCCCTGCACTCACACCTGCACCAAATTTACCACACAGACTATAACCTGTGTCAGCAAGGAATGAGTTTACCACACGTGAAGCTGAATTTCAAGTGTCTTAAAAATAAAAGTGAGATGACTCATCTACTGTCTTTTGAACTGCCTGCCTAAATGCACAAATGTTTTCAAAAAAGGAAAATGTATAATTCAATACTGTGACAAAAAACTGTTCATTTAACATTTTGTTGTCCAAACCAATGATTCAATTTAAAGCCAAGAATGGAGTACAAACTGCCATCTTACTTTATCTAAGGTACTATTGACACAATTCATTGACTACTATTTAGATAATTCTCTTTAGTAAAACTTATTTATAGGTCTGGATCAGTGAAACCCTGGCCTAGGAAGTATCTAAAGTTGAACTGGAGGTGTAATTCAAGAAGTAGAGTACCAAGCTTAAAGAAACATGCTAAGCAAGAATGTAAGGCCCATAGTACAAGCCCCAATACCAGAAAACACATAAAAATATATATGTTCTGTTTTATCAAAACATGTATATGTAGAATAAATCTAACACATGAGAACATTGCCTTTCCACATATTCTCCCCACACTATGTCCCACTCCCTATTAAAAATTTCTGACTATTCTTATTTTTCATTTTCTGGCAGTTATCTCTATGCTTTAAAGAATAAACTCAAATATAAGTTTCAGGATTTAATGACTTTATGTTTACCTATTGATTTTCCTAAACTTGAACTTTTGAATTTAATGCTTCTACACTAATCTCCTGCTACCCCTTCCAATCTTGTCCTAATTGTGATTACAAGAGCAAATTAAATTAAGTTCCATTAGGCTAATTGTGCAGTGAGCCACACACTTCTCTGCACTTCTACAACCCTCCTTGATCAGCTACACTTCTCCTTTAACAATGTCTAGACTGTAACCATTCATGCCTTGAAGTAAGCATCAATCAAGACTAATTCTTGACCAAGGACTTGTCCTAACTGGTGAAAACTATTGTGATGCCAAGAAATGTGCTAAAAGTTACATTTTATTCTTTATAAATATAATTTCATGATCTCACTACTCCAAGAAATTTTTTAAAGTCTCTAGATTCAAGATTAAATGGAACTATTTTTCTTGCTATTGTTTAAATAATGGCTTTCCTCAACAAGATGAGGCAAATTATGGAGGTTTTAATGGGGGTTCTAATTGCTTTCTTTCTGTAAACACAGGGTTCAAGAGAGATAGAGGTTATATTCAGGTTGCCCTGGTTCAGGAGTCTCTTTTATTCCTGGTCCAATTTAAAATGGTTGTTGACTGGACTTACTTTTTATCCTTTATTCTGGAAAGAATTTGACCAATTAGGTTGGTCACTTGAACTATCTTTCTAAAGTAGGGGCAGTTAGGAGGCAATTATTCCTATATGTTGCCCGTCCAAAAAAAAAAAATGTCTTTTTCTGCTGCTACTCCTGAATGGTAGTTTTATCAGGTACCGAATTATAGATTTAAAAAATCTGGTTACCTTGTTGGTTTTTTAGAAGATACATTTAGTACAATGTTGCAGATGAAACAAATTATGCAAGTTTGACAGCTCATTCACAGGCAACTTGTCTTTCTTAAAACTTTTGTGATTTCAACCCTTGGAGCACTAACATGTCACAAGTTTATACCCATGGATGGTTCTTTGTCATTAATTTTATTTGTTCTCAGTGGATAAATATAAAGAGGTCTCTTTTCTGTCTCTGGAAATTCCCTCCGCTCACTGTTGTTAACTTCCTGGCCTTGGTTTTTCCTCTCCCCTACACTTGAATAAGTAAATATTGAAATATACACACTAATGTCCTATAAACCTATTCTTGAAATTTTTTTTGCTTTTGCTCATAATTTTAGACTACTTCAAATTATTTTCTAATAATTTCAAATTTTCATTTGAGCTATCTTAAAAAATGAAATCAAATTAGGTATGTCTTATATCATTCCTGCATTCTCTATTTCTTTAAGGCTCAGTTATTTTTCTCTCATGCTGTCAGCTCTCCTTACAAAGTTGATGATGCTACAGGTTGTATATGCATCAAAGATAGAAGCACAGGGGAGTGACAGTGGCGCTCTCTCAGTGGGTGTATTCAGGGGAAAGGGAATTCTTCCTGGGGTGGGAATTCTATTTGCCCAGGGAAAGCAGGCTTTGCTTGATATGAACAGAACAGAGCTGTTACATTGAGCAGTGGACCTAAGCTGCAACACTAAAATCCATATCATAATTCTGTTTTTCTGAATTTCCATGTCTAATTTAGTTTTTATGTTTTGCTTGAGAATACATGCCAGCTGCCTGTGCTAAAGGAAGTGGGGGGGGGGTGCACATGCATGCATGCATGTATGGTGTGTGAACTGAACACTTTGGGCACTGGAAGAATGGGAGAGAAGGGACTAATCCATAGGAAGTATTATAAATACCCCAATTAGGCCCAGTTTTGGGGAGCCTAACTTCCAGACTGTATGTTCTAACATAGTTACTGATCCTTGAGCCTCTACAGGCATCCTAGGAAAGAGTGACATATTTCATCAGTAGCCCCAACAAGCCATTCAAGCTAGAGCTTTCCAACCTACCTCATCTTTAAAATATAACCTACAATGGTTACATTTTAAGTATTGATAGTTAAATTCCCATTTTCTTTGGTATTTTTTGTTCTAAGATTATGGGATTGTTTCTAAGATTATGGGATGCTCTCACTTTGGCAAAGCCTTAAAATGAGCAGGAAGCAAATGATAACATCAAGCCTGCATCCTGCATTCTTACCCAGAAGTATTCATGACCTTTGAGCTCATGATGGAAAGTCATCATCACACAAAAACGTCGAGGGAAGACCATAATGGATGTCATGTACCAATGACTAACCTTCAAAGGTATTTTAAATAAGTACAACATGTTACTTTATGACTGGTTCATGTGGATAAGGATTACACAAAATCTGAAAACCCATAAAATTAAGTGTGTTATCTAGTTTAACTTTGTAACCAGGCCAAGATTCCTTGTAACCTGTCACACAGGATTTAACAGAACTTTCCCAAAGGGGCTACCAGGCCTCACAAAGGCAGTATTTCTTCCTTAACACATAAGAGCTCAGGGGCTAGAGGTGTGCTCCCCTAAGACTAGGAGTGTACAATTAACAGAGCAGGCACTGTGCTTTCTTTCTTTTCTTTTTTTTTTGGGGGGGGGGGCGCAAGTCCTAGGACTTGAACCCAAGGCCTGAGCACTGTCCCTGCCCTCTGCCACTTGAGCCACAGCGCCACTTCTGGCCATTTTCTATATATCTGGTGCTGAGGAATCAAACCCAGGGCCTCATGTATAAGAGGCAAGCACTCTTGCCACTAGGCCATATTCCTAGCCCAGGCACTGTGCTTTCTTTCTCTCCCTCCTTAACAGCTTAATCATAGACAAAGTAAATTTTATTAAATTACAAAAGAATACATGATTTTAGAGACAATGAACATGGTGGCTTGCATGTTCTATGTGTTTCCCTCTGGGTGCATTTGGCTAAGAAGTATGAGAAGTACAAAGCTAATCGGAAGCAAACCTGTATCTCCAAAACCAGGTCTCTTAACTTTCAATCCGGCTAGCAGCAAAGGGAGTACCCATTGAACCCAGTTAAAGATATGTCACTCTCACCTAGAACTGGTAGCACTAGAAAGGTGCCAGCCACAAATATAAAGCTCCAAAGCAAAATTCCCATGCACCTAGTGCTTTACAGAGTAGAAAGAGGTTTTAAAAGGCAGCAAATGTGCCAGGCAGGGTAGTTTAGGCTATAATCCTCGCTACTTAGGAGGCAGGGACTGGAAAGACAGTGGTTCCTGGGCAGCCTAGACAAAAATGTTCACAAGACTCCATTTCAATGAATAGCTGGGTGAGGTGACACTCACCTGTTATCCCAGCCAAAGAGGAAGCATAATGGCTAGGTGCAGTGGTGTCCGCATGTCTTCCCCAGTGACATGGCAAAGCACAAGTAAGAGGATGGAAGTTCAGGCTGGCAGGAGCATAACGCAAGACACCACCTTGAAGATAGCCAATGGGCTGGAAGCATGACAGGTAAAGCACCTTCCAAGGCCCTGAGTTCAATCCCTAGTACTGCCCCCACACCCCCAAATATTACAAACCTTTAAGACAACTTCATAATGTAGCTAGTATCATTTTCATTTTACAGAAAAAAGCTGAAAGAACTAAATATCCTGCCATAATTAATAAATTAGTAATTTGCCACATTAATATATGGCTTAAACTCAGATCACATTATCTCCAAATCCTTTATCCATGTAGGACAAATGCCATCTTTTACTGACTATTTACTTATTCTTTTTTTTTTTTTTTTTTTTTGCCAGTCCTGGGCCTTAAACTCAGTACCTGAGCATTGTCCCTGGCTTCTTTTTTGCTCAAGGCCAGCACTCTACCACTTGAGCCACAGAGCCACTTCTGGCTTTTTCTATATATGTAGTGCTAAGGAATTGAACCCAGGGTTTCATGCATACGAGGCAAGCGCTCTACCACTAGGCCATATTCCCAGCCCTACTTGTTCCATTCTCACAGTACAGTATCTTATTATTCCTGTTTAATGACTAGAGTAGATTAAAGAGGTTTTTTTCAGATTTGTGCTTTCAGTTTTCTGCATTTTCTGACTACTTTGGACCCTGTGAGTAGAAGCAGACACAGCTACCACAAGGGATGTGTGTCATTCTCTTTAGGTAGTGGCTGTAACTAGAGGAGTAAATTCGATGGCAATGTCCCATTCTTGCTCTTAGTGGTTTAAAGGAACATATATGTAGCATATGTGGTACCCTGGGTTTTCTGGCAGAAAGCACAGAAAGGTGATGAAGGGAGTTCACTTCCACTTGTGGTTCTCTTCTTTTCCCTGTTCTGACCACTTCCCTTCTCTTCTTGGAAGAATGACAATAGTATGAATTTGCTAGTCCCAGCCTCGCCATCCTGCCCAGAAGGCCTACTCTGGAGGCCTACTCTGGCACTCACACATCTGTCCTCCTAACTTTCAACTTCAGCTACACACTGTTCTGGTCTTCAAACTTAACTCCAATGAAAGTAAAATTACAACCAAACTGAAAATCCATGTGTGTCAACCTCCTCTCAAAGGCTAACAATCAGACATACAAAATTCTAAATGAAATTTACTATTTACCATAAAAAGTCTCTTCACACTTTATTGCTTGGGCTGGAGGTGGCTCAAGGAATAGTGCCTCAAAAGCACAAGTTCCTGAATTCACACCCTAGTATCATCAAAAAATAATTTTAAAAAATCTCTTCACACAAAGACACTATTTTTTTATACTTGAAAAGAAATACTTCATCTTTCTGTGTTGAACTCAGTTTTAGTATAATTCCACTGTATCCTCAGCCAGTGAAATAGTTCTGTATGTTCCCATTATAACTTCATGCCAACATCACTCATTTTAAAGCTGAGGAAACAGAATCTAAAGCATTTGCAAATGGTATGAGTGTGCACAGAACACACACACACACACACACACACACAAATGTACAGATGCAAAGACATATTTTCAAAATCCCAAAGGATTTTAGTTTTAGTGGTAATGTATCAGTTACAACTATTTCAATGTCTTCTTTGAAAATATACCATACATATTCAATTGTGATGCATTTAAATATATTCAAGGACTTGATAAATAATATATTTAGCAGAAAATCATTAAAAATTAAAAAAAAAAACCCTGCTGCTGTGACCACTCCTGTGCCAGTTTATCCTACTGGAGTGCAATAGTTCAGATAATTAACATTTCCTAAATATTCAAGAAAGCATTCTTCATGAATGCCCACATAAAAGATGGATTTGATGGCTGTTACAAGACCCAAGGTGAAAAGATGTGAGAGAGACAGACAAAGTGATCTAAAACCAACACTATGAAGTGACAGATCTAAATATAAATGTTCACAGTTTCCATTTCATTAGTTCATACTCAGACTGAAAGAACAATGTTTAATTTCTTTTCAATACATAATTCTCCCAGAATATCTTAGTTTCAATAGGAAACAAATGCCTTTCGCCACCCCCTCCCTTTTTGGTGCTGCCTACAGAGGTGGTTGCCATCAAGGCTATTTCCTGGTGAAGCCCAAAATGGCCAGAAAGAGGACTAAGAAGTCCACCAAGTACCAACCATGCCCATATGTGAAGATTAAGCATAGCTAGCAGAAACCCAGGGGTTTGTACAACAGGAAAGGAAGATTTAAGGGCCAGATCTTGATGCCCAACTCTGGCTATGAGCAATAAGAAAACAAAAGGCAAATACTGCCCAGTGGCTTCCAGAAGTTCCTGGGTGACAAGGTCAGGGAGCTGAAGGGCTTCTGATGTGTGAAGAATCTTACAGCACTGACATGGTGCACACTATTTCTGCCAGGAACTGCCACAATGCCCTCATGCAAAGAGCAGCCTAGCTGGACTTCAGAGCCTCTAATCCCAATGCCAGGCTGCACAGCTAAGAAAATAGACAGCTTATGTGCACATTTTATTTACACTTAAATATTATCACACAAACTGCCAAAAGGAAAAAATGAGTGGAATAAAAACCCAAATGCCTTCAGTGATCAAACTGCATTTTATTCTAAATGAATGAGTTTCAAGCTGCAGTTCTTTAAGTTTGGTCTTCCCATATTTCTAACCCTAAAACTATCATTTTAAAAGTACAAAAGAAAAGAGCACTGATTTTGCTTATTTTCATAAAACTACAAAACATAAAAAAAAAAATCAGGGTAAGCAATACTTTAGTTTAGCTTACCCCTTAATAAAGACACACAGGCAAGTAGTGGCCAATCATGGTTTTCAATTGTAGAGCACTGGCAAGTGGAACTATATGCATCTATACAATTCATAGTTTCCAAACTACACTTCCTAAAACAAAGTTCTCGTAAAAGTTGAAGGCAATTAAAATAGGCAATTAAAATAGTATAAGAATAAGGGACTTGGAGAGCTGAAGATGTGAGGAGCTGGGATTTTTAGAAGGTTCCCAGAGGGAACCAAAGGGAGGCTGTGGAAGACAACAGGTAGAGACAAGGAGAATGGCAATGACCAGAGGAAGGAGTGAGCATCCACGTGAAGACCTCTGTTGTCACTGCTGCCTCCCCCAGCTCGCAATGGAAAGCCCAGATGGAAGAACAGTTTCATCACCAAGATGGAGGAGGCAGAGCAGCTGTGGACCCCCTCGCCCCAGTGTGAACTGGCCCTGTGCTTTCCTCATGGATATTAAGAGTGTTTTTAGAAAAGGAGAGAAATGCAGGGCTGCTCCAAAGTAACAAATGTCTACTACAGATTCTCAGATCTGAGAGATGGTGAAATATTTCTCAGTATAAGTATTTAGATAAATTTAAACTTTTAAAAAAATTTTTTCTCCTACCTTAGAACTCAAAATAGATGGTCCCTGTGGTGCCATAAGGGAGTAAGATTCTGCTATTGGGAGGGAGGGCTGTGAAGTTTCCCTTTACAACTGGGGACTCTCCACTTAAGGTCGTGGACTTCAATCTCAGAATAAGAATTTCTAGCTAAGTCATAAAGCAACGAAGATAGTGCTTCTCAATACTCAGTCTGTTTCTGAGTTCCTGGATGCCATTTCCCAGGCCATATTTTTCCAAAGTCTCCTGCATTTTCCCCTGAAACAACTTTGGTCCCCTAATCTTAAGGAGAGTTGATAAGTAAAGGTCAGTCTTCTGTATTTGCTTCAAGATGAGTTTTTACATTCCTGGAGGCTGTTTATCATGCCTAATTTTTTCTAATCTATACTGCTCAAATTCAGATTTTAATCAATACAAATAAGCAATCTATTTTAAAGACTGGTATAGCCTGCTTTAAGTCAAACAATGCAGTCACTCATCTCCAAAATACACTGCACAGTTCAAAGAAACCCCCAAGGTGGTTTTTATCACTTTGATATAGACAGTAACCCCTGTGCCTTGGTGCTTTTCAAAAGACTTTTACCTTGTGAAGACTAAATATTGATTATAGAGAAATCCAAATGAAATTGAATGAAAATAAATTTCAAATATAATCAAAATGCAAACTGGAATTCTGTAAAGACCTAAATACTAGTTGTCCATAAAGGAGGCTCCAGTTTCCTTGGGAGCATAGGTGGGAGGATTGGGAGCTGACATCCTATTTAAAAAATAACTAAAGCAAAGAAAAAGGGAGTGGGGTGCAGGTTTAAGTGATAAGAGTTTCTACTTAGTTAAGTAGAAGATCCTGAGCTCAAACTCCAATATCACCAAAAAGAAAAAAAGTAGAAAAAAATAATACTTATAATATTCCCTCCCCCAAATGGTTAATTATTTTAAAATTTGGAAATAGCACTTTTATACAGAAACACAGGACTTAGCTAAACAGACTTCTGTTTGTTAAAACTAGGGCAAAAGATAAATCTGTACTTATACAGCATTCATTCAAACTCAATCAGAAAGTCTTTATAACAAATTATATGGAAAAGCATCTACTTCCAAATGGTGACTACAGTATGTGCATTTGCTCGCAGAGACAATTAATGCATGCAGCTGGTGTCAACCTTCAGTAAGTTTCAATCAAAGCTTGACAGCTAACAGTTATACACAGGGTAATTATAGCAAATGCTGTTCAGGCTTAATGTTCTGTCATTTCTTTTATTTTTTTTCTTGGAATGTAATCAACAAGATATTAAGATTGCTTCTGCTTAACTTTTCTTTAATATTCACACTGACAAAAATAAATATTCAGTCATAAGGTATTTAGTATGGGTAAAGAAAGAAGGCCTCCATAATGAAGCACAGAATCTCCAACAAGCTTCTAACTTCTCATAAGTTCCAGACTTGGCCACAAAAATGGCATGAGTATTAGTCTGGATCATGTCAGTGCTTCTGTGTGTTAAATAAGGAAGTACAACAGCAGCTCCCCCTGGAGATTATGTTATTTGAAAACCCAGTGCTCCTATACATTCTTTGTGTGTAGTGCAACAGCTAAAATAGACATTAGGCTAAGTAGCATATGGTCCAGATTTAATACAGCATGTGCTTAAAATTTTATAGAGCAGTATTTACAATGTTAATTCTAATCTCATATTCACATGGACCTTCTTTTTTTTTTTTTTTTTTGCCAGTCCTGGGGCTTGAACTCAGAGCCTGAGCACCGTCCCTGGCTTCTTTTTCCTCAAGGCTAGCACTCTGCCAACCTGAGCCACAGCACCACTTCTGGCCTTTTCTATATATATGGTGCTGAGGAATCAAACCTAGGGCTTCATGTATATGAGGTAAGCACTCTTGCCACTAGGCCATATTCCCAGTCCCTCACAGGGACCTTTAAAGCTCCATTCTAGGGCAACTACATATTTAATTTCATTACACCTACCCTAGCTGTAATGAACCCAGGCAGCTCCCATATTCCTTGGGATAGGTGATGTTTTAAATGATGCTTCTGCTTGCCCATCAAGAGTTTGGAAAAAAACACTGAAGGGAATCATTGTGGGGAGGGGGTTCCAAAGGGCTCTGGCACAGCCTTCCCACGTCTCCTTTGCTTACTGCTATAATTCTAGACACTAGCAGGGTCTGGTACAAAACTGGTACTCAAAATACTCAGTAGCACACACCTCACAGACTACTATACTGAAAAATCAGCACAAAATACTCTTAAGAGAAAAGTCAGAAGCATTTTGAGTATGTGACAATTGGCTTTGGCATCAATATACTTACAGATTTGGACTGAGGATAAGAGAAGGATCAATAGCTTTATTAATCAAAAGCCGCTAGCCACTAGTAATGCTCACAATAGGAACAAACTCTGGATATACAGAAAAGGAAATTACTGAGAAGTGTTTTATTTGGGGGGGGAGGGGTGACTATAAACTAAGAGCAATGATTTTTAAAACACAGGCAGCAACCTAGACCCCCAAGAACAAGGATCAAGCCCCAAACAATTCCTGAGAGGCCTGCCTAGGATAAGAATCTTGCCGTGCAAGACAGGTGTTACCCTAAGAGCTGCTGCCCTGGACAGGGATAAAGCAATGGAAATTCAGCCAGCAGCCACCCAATACTATACTGCAGTGGCCCAGAGGCTTAAAGAAGAGGCAGATGCCAATGGCCACAAACTTTGTTTTTGGTGCTTCTTCACCACACCCTTCACTTGACACAAAAACCAATAGGAAAGCTCTTCCTAGTATTTGTTTTCATGATTTTAAAAATTGTATTATAAAGGTGATATATAAAGAGAGTTACCATTTCTTATTTCAGGTAATGAGTAACATTTCTTTTTGGACAATGTTATCCCTTCCTTTGCTCACTTCCTAGTATTTCTGTTATGTAGCTCTTTCCTAAAGACCCCATGAGAAAGGAGTGTGCTGTGTAAATGACTCTTATGAAAGTGTTACTTGAATGGCTATTAATTAGCATGACAGGTGAGAAGTTAATATGCTAGATTTCATGTATTTGAACAGCAGTTCAGATTTCTGCAATATCAACTGGCATTAGAAATGTTTCACTTGTATAAGGTCATATAAAATAAAGGTTATAATTGAAATAGGTTTATTAAGGTATCAAAATTAATATGCATATGTGCACATTCATGAGGCCAATCAGCAAAAAATAATTACAGATACTTAAGTAATGGGCACTGAGAGGGAGGGGTGGCTCTGAGTCATGAAAATGGAAGGGTTTGCATTTACAAAGGGTTTCTGAGGTTTCTTTTTACTAATTCTTTGTGCCCCTTTTAATTTGCTCCTTTAAATTTCAGCAGCCACAAAATACAAATAAGTCTTGATTATTCATTTGTCTTCTTTTCTTTTTTCTCAGAGGTTCAAAAGTGATGGCCACATATATTTGAAGTTTAAAAAGACAACTTGCTACTTAAAGACAATCTGTTCCTTCCTTTATTGGCCAGGACCAAATGAGGCACACAAAGAAAGGGCTTCTCAAGGTCTGTGTTACTCACAGTAGGGGAACAGTTGCTGCAAGTTCCCCAGAATCTGAGTCTTTTGTCACTGAAGGACAGGGAAACCTGTCTACTTACAAACAAGCCAAGGGCAAGAAAGACAACAAAAACCAAAGTATAGACATGCAGAACACACTATCAGCAGAAAAAAAAATATCTAAACATATAAACATAATTTCTGGTAATGCCTCTTAACTGTTAAGATTTAGAGAATAATCATTTATTTCAACAACCCTTTACTAAGCATCTATCACTTAACAAGCACAAACTAAGGTATTGCTGATACAGGAGTCCAAAACAAAGACCAGTCCCTTCTGTCATGGAACTCTTGAGTGCCAGAAGGACACATTCAGACAAGCAAAGAGATGCAATTGCAAACTGCAGGAAGACAGGATGTTTTGAGGTTCTTATTTCAATACCAAAGGACATGCTCTTAACATGCCTAAGTAAAAATTTCAAACCCTTCCAGATTTTACAATACTTATTTTCTACTGAATTCCTAATCTTAGTTGTAAAGCTTACCAGTTACAACTGGGCAAAAGTTCTGCAACTGAGAAATTTAAGTTTCTGAAAATTAAGAAAAAAAATCAAACACTAGACTGGCCCTCAACTCTTTGAATAGGACTTCATTCACAATAAATAAACTATTACGTAGGTTAACAATACTGATAAGGTGAAACTGAACTTTACATAACTCAAGGAAGAAAAACAAAGGAAAGGCAAGCAAATGAGAGAGAGAAAAGAAAACAGGTCCATACGGATAAAAAGTGGCAGACATAAAACACAGCTAATAACATGGGGCCCATTCTGGTGTTTCATGTTTCCATAGAGCCTTGGGCTCCTGGTCTCAAATGCTTCTTTTCCTTGCTCAAATGCTGCTTCTTCCCTTAATGCCTTGGGGGTGCCTGCTCAATCAATGAAAAAGAGCCAGGGTAGTGCATATATAAGCCATCCAACAATCAGCATAACGCCAAGAGATATGGGAGAAATCCAGTACAATAAAACCATCCCATGCAGAGTATTCCACTGGACTGACTTTAGGCTCCTCTCCAAATAGAGAGCTTTGTTACTTTCTTTCATGGTTTCCTTTCATTTTCAAATAAACTTACTGTTCACCTTACACACTTTCTTGTCTTTTAATTCTTTAGTTTATAGAGAAAATAAATCACAAAGAAAAAGCCCAAATTCATATGAGTCAAGCAAGATGAGAACACAGGAAAATTGAAATTAATAATTAAAAGTGTGAGACTGAAACATTAGAACCAGGAAGTAAAAACGGAAAAACCAGAGGAACTAGGTCCCCTCCAAGCACCTTTTAAATATTTAGTAATAAGAATAAGGAAACATGGAGGGATCTTGGCATCTGTCTCCCCTTTGGCATGTAGTCTCTCCTACTAACAGGTAGACAGAATTAGAAGGCATGTCTGGCCAAGGAGGACCTTAAAGTTACCAAGTGTGCCTATGTTTGGAGTAGGTTTGATCAATTTCCATGTTTCTATTAAATATCACCCATCTTGGTCACCCAAAACCACTTCTAATAATTAGGGGTTGCCAGACGGCTACATGATGACCTATTTCCCCACACCAGAGCAAAACCAATATTTTAGCTCGTCTGCTACTCCTGAACTTTCAGCAAGAAGTTCCTTTCTCTCTTTTCTGCTCCTCTGTACTTTTATTCTGTTTTACCATAAAAAATTCTTGCTAATACTTGCCCATGTCAGACTCTCCCTTTTGTGAGATACCGTGTTATTTTTTTTTTTTCATGTGGATATATCGAGTTCCTGGATTTTACTGGAAACTGGGAAGCTTAAAAGAACCTCTTTATCCTTCATCAGGTGAAACATAAACCTGCCTTATCCTGTAATGTTTGGGAAAGTTCCTATTGATTATGCTTTGGTAAGCTACTGGCCAATCATACAAAATTTTTACCTCTTAAAATATTCAAAATGATGCTATTCCTAAAACGTACCTTCCATTATTCCTAACTATATAGGAGAAACAATTTAGTAGGCAAGGAGGGGGAAGATGGTCGAAGAGAAAACAAAGCATCTATAAAACACACTAAAACAGCACCTCTATCACTACTTACAATGGATGGTAATTATCTACACGACCTTCTCAATATCTTGAAGATGCATTTATTCCCATTAACCTCACAATATTCCGATGAAATACACTTGAATACTGACATAGATTAGGAGACAAACACAGAGTCAAGTCACTTTCCAAGGCAAGGTGTTAGACCCAAGCAGCCTTTAAGCAGTCAAGTAGTTTTCCAAGAAATCATATTTCCTCTATCCTCTTCTTAACACTTAACTGATATAGTATCTCAAAGTACCTAACTGTAGGTACTAATTATAGGTTCTACAGGTGATATTCCAAGGGACTTATGGTTATTTTGCATGTGTATATGGTGTGTGTGGGGTGTGTGTGTGTGTGTGTTCAAAATGCCAACCACTTCAACAGAAAAAGCCTCCATGCTTAACAGAAACATTTAACATCATCTAAGGGTAACTGTGGCAATATCCAGGAGTTTCCTCAGGCTCTGAAATGCTAGTAATCAAGTAATCACTCATAGGTTAAGAGTATATTAATTCCAAAGCACTGTACAAAATGAAAGTGGCCTTGCTGACATTGCATCACTATTTCTAGACAGCACACTTGAAGATCAAATAAATCTCACAGCATGGACCTGTGCCAAAGCCAGTGACCTAGTTTCACTAGGGTGGGAAAGGAATAGGACTATGTCCTTTGAGACTAGCACTAAAATAGCTTCCTAAAGCACAGTCTCATGTACTAAGTTTTAAATAATTTTTCCATACAAGAGCATAGAGAACCAATATAAAAATGAGCTTCCTATTTGCTCTCATACAGTTATTTTTAATTTCAATTTTTGAAAAATAAGGAAGACTTACTGATTTGAATATTTTCAATATCTTATTGCCTCAACTAGAAATTGAACAAAGATCATTGGCTGATGTTACAGAACTATAACAGGTTCTTAAAAGCTGCTTTTGCTAAGGGGCAAAATAAATTAATTAAAAGTAGGACAAAAAGCTAGACATCTGGTTTCCATTTTGTTTCTAGTTTTTTGTCCTGAGCCATTCTCTCCAAAAGTCATTTTTGTAGCCATCTTGGAAACCTAGGAGGAGGCAAGAGTAGAACCACCAAGGCCTACCTAACCAGGCCTGAGACAATCAGCCGTTAGACAACTTCCAGCCTTCCCAACCACTTCCAAACAGGCCTATGACTGGAACGTATTATTATTTTATTTATTTATTTTTTTTTTTTTTTGGCCATTCCTGGGCCTTGGACTCAGGGCCTGAGCACCTTCCCTGGCTTCTTCCCGCTCAAGGCTAGCACTCTGCCACCTGAGCCACAGCGCCCCTTCTGGCCGTTTTCCATATATGTGGTGCTGGGGAATGGAACCAAGAGCTTCATGTGTAGGAGGCAAGCACTCTTGCCACTAGGCCATATTCCCAGCCCCTGGAACTTATTTACACATACATTTTGCTCTCTCTATTTACTTCTATGGTCTATGTAAACATATAGTACATGTCTGTAGCCCAAAGACAGCTGAAGATATACCGAGGTGCTGTCTTCCCATAGCATGTGTAGCATGGAATAAATCTCCTTTCTGTTCTTCACCACATCTCTTTGTTTGGCACATAGGGGTGAGTGCTCAGACCTGTCATGTGGAACTCCTAGAATTGGAGCCTGGAGACTAAAGGTCTGATTTCAGCTTTACATCTCAGAAAAAATACAAGCAATAAATGTAAAACATAAAGAAAAAAGTATCTTTATGTTTCATAGATATAAACAAATGCAGAGCTTGTATGTACCAGCATGTAAGCAAAATCAAAGACAATACACACTGATAAGACTCTAAAACAATAACTTTTAGAAGACACTGAGCAAGAAACAAGCATAGAACACATTGGTCTATAAACATAGTTGCTATGTGGGTTCCCTCATGAAAGAAATGTGAAAACAGATCACCTAGAAGAAATGCACACAGAATATTACAAAACTCTGCATAATATCAGTAAGGCACATTTCTTTGCAACTCCAAAGTGAAAATAAGCCAGGTATCAGTGGCTTACTTCTGTAATTCTAGCTACTCCAGGAAGCTGGGATCTGAGGATCAAGTTTAAAGCCACCCAGGGCAGGAAAGTCCCTTAGATGCTTCCTCCAATTAATCACCAAAAAGCCAGAAGTGAAGCTGTGGTTCAAGTGATACAGCAACAGCTATGAATGAAAAAGCTTAGGGACAGTATCCAGTCCCTGAGTTCTAAAAGGCTAAGTCAGACCAGGCAGTACATGCCCAAGATCCCAGCACTCTGAGAGCTGAGGCAGAGGGATCTAGAACTCAAGGCCAGACTGAGTGGGTTACATGGTGAGACACTTGTCTCAGACAAAATGAAAGAAAACAAAAAAGGGTGGGAAAAGATGACTGGAAAAATGATGGTCAAACTCTGGAAAGCAGTATGGAGGTTCCTCAAAAGGCTAAACATAGAGCTCCCCTATGACCCAGCAGCCCCACTTTTGGGCATCTACCCAAAGATTACAAACAAGACCACTCCAAAGCCACCGGCACAACTACGTTCACTGCAGTACAATTTGTCATTGCTAAAATATGGAACCAACCCAGATGCCCCTCAGTTGATGAATGGATCAAGAAAATGTGGTACATATACACAGTGGAATTCTATGCCTCTATCAGAATGAATGAACAGCACTGCCCGATTCGTAAAGAAATGGAAGGACTTGGAAAAATTTATACTAAGTGAAGTGAGCCAGACCCAAAGGAACAGGGACTCTATGGTTTCCCTCATAGGGAATAATTAGTACATGTCTAGGATAGTCCTAGTAGAAGACCACAATAGCTCAATAGCTATGTCCATATGAACACATAAGATGATGCTAAGCAAAATGAACTCCAAGTTATGGAAACAAATGGTATGTCATTGTTATTTTCAACATACCATGTGAAATTATTCCCTTCTGTGTACTTCTTTCCCATGGTTTTACCCTTGATATCACTGTAACTGATTTTAGTTCCCTGGATATTGTATATATACGTATTGGAACTAGGGAAGGGAAAGGAAATACCAAAATCGAGAGACGAAGGATAAAAAGATAAACCAATGAAACAGCAATACTTACAAAACCAACTGTACAACTCATGGGGGAAGAGGGAAATAGGGAGGGGGAAAGTGGGGGGAAAATGAGGGAAGAAGTAACAAGTTGGATAAGAAACGAACTCATTGCTTTATGTATGAAACTGTAACCCCTCTGTATATCACTTTGACAATAAAGAAATGAAAATAAAAAGATGGTCAAATGGATCGGGAATCATCAAATAAGCAACAAAGGACAGAATTGAAGGTAAAAGCATTTAGTGGGGAACCAATCAAGTCTTCATAATAATGAGACTACAAATAGTAATAAAGACACGAGTTCATTGGGCACAAAAAAAAGTAAGGAAGAAGGGAAGGAAGGAAGGAAAGAAGGAAGGAGAGAAAGAGAAATAATATGTTAAGGTACTGGTGGCTTATGCCTGTAATCCTAGCTAGTCAAGAGGCTGAGATCTGAGGATCGCAGCTAAAGCCAGCCTGGGAGGAAAAGTCCCTGTGAGACTCTTATCTTCAACTAACCACCCCAAAACAAGAAGTGTTGCTGTAACTCAAGTGGTAGAGTGCTAGGATAAAGAGCGAGGAGGATCATAGTTCAAGGCCACCCCAGACATAAAGCTAGCAAGATTCGAATCCAACCAATAAGCTAGCCATGGTGGTTCACATCTGTAATTCCAACTATGCAGGAGGCAGGAGGACCACCTACCTTACAAGTGCAAGGCCCTGAGTTTTAACCCCAGGACTGGAAGAAAAAGAGGTTAAATAAAAGATGAGATTTACCTACCTTCCTGAGGAACCAAATGGTCAAATGCCAGATACCAGGCAACCAAGAAAGGTTTGTGGTAGCTGAAAGGTAGGAAACAAGTAGTAAGCCCTGCAATTGACTGACCTTATAGACTTGAGATGAATATGAAGCTGAACCCATTAGACTGTCACTTCAAGAGAAGGAGCACAAACAAGAGTTCCAGTCATCTGGAATGTGTAGAACAGAGAGAAAGCTCCAGGACCCTTCCACATACATTCCTCAGAACACTTACTGATCATTGTTGTGTACAGAGACCAGGGAAAGATCCACCTGAAGGGAGTTCAATAAAGGCTAAGCAAAAGGAACCTGAAGAAAACCACGCCAAAGCCCAATGAACTCCAACCACTCAGAACTAAAATAAAGAAGTCTTAAAAGCAGTTGCAGAGTAGGCATGGGTGGCTCACACCCAGGCCCGGTGTTCAAGCCACAGGACATGCTCGCACGCACATGCACGCACACATACACACACACACACACGCACACACACGCGCACACACAGCTGCAGAGAGCTGTATTTTCTATGCAGAGAACAGAGAGCAGAATCCTAATCAAAAAAACATTTGCAATTAACAAAGCAGCCATGCCCAACACAAAAATTTTCAAATATAGAAGTAAAATAAAGGCTTTCTTTTTATCACCAGAAAACCTGCACTGAAGCAAAGAAGGAAATAACAGAGGAAATAAAGATCTACATAGAGAAATAAAAAGATCTGGAAATAACTACATAAGGCTTTCCCTAAGTACTTAAATTTCTCTTAAGAACAATTAACAAAATAAGAATACAGTGTGGATGCATGACATATGTGAAACTCAAATGCATAACGATAATAAAACAAAGAGAAAAAAATAGATGGACTTACTATAATATTCTCATTTAAGAAATGCTTTTATTACTTTATGATAGTCTGTCATAATTAAAGATGTACATAATTAAAGAGTATACCCTACAATAATTTTTAAAAATATAAATGAGGGGCTGGGAATATGGCTTAGTGGTAGAGTGCTTGCCTTGTATACATGAAGCCCTGGGTTCCATTCGTCAGCACCACATACATAGAAAAAGCCAGAAATGGTGCTGTGGCTCAAGTGGTAAAGTGCTACCCTTGAGCAAAAAAGAAGCCAGGGACAGTGCTCAGACCCTGAGTTCAAGCCCCAAGACTGGCAAAAAAAAAACCTCCAAAAACATAAATGAGTAATAGTATACAAGCAAAATAAAAGGGTGATAGTATATAAAGCAATAAAGACCATATATAACCACAGAAAATATTCAGCCAATCCAAATTATTGCTAAAAAGGAAAATGACACAAAATCAGATGGAAAAAAATAGGAGACAAATGAGAAAATGGGAAATAAACCACAATAATGTCAATAATCACATTAAACTTAAATGAATAACCCAATTACAAAGTGGTGCTTGTGAAATATAATTAGAAGAGGAGAAGAAGAAAGAAGAAGAGGAGATAAGAGGTAAAAAGAGCTGGTTTCTGGTGGTTCACGCCTGTAATCCTAGCTACTCAGGAGGCTGAGATCTGAGGATCAAGGTTTGAAGCCAAACCAGGCAGGAAAATCTGTGAGACTCTTCTCTCCAAGTAATCACCTAAAACTAGAAGTGGAGCTGTGGCTCAAAGTAGTAGAGCCTTAGCCTTGAGCAAAAAAGCTCATGGACAGTGCCCTGGCTCTGAAGAGTTCACGCCCTATTTTGTGTGTATAGCAGGGAGAGGGGGAGACTGAGAAGGTGGTGAAATACAGGTTAAGAAGAAAAAAAAATCACATTATGACCTAGAAATGGTTGTATTTGGCAACATTGATTGATACTAATGGATCCAAGACTGTATCATCCAACCTATAAAGAGATGCTCTTAACTCTATCTTTGAAAGCCATCCAGAGCCTGACCATACCTCCATCTCCATTACTAACAGCCCAGTCCAGTTCTTGCTTCAAGCCTTAGCCCACCATAGTCTCCTCTTAGCACAGTGATCACATAAACCTTTAAAAAGCTAAGAGCATGCCAAACCTCTGCTGATACACCAGTGTGGGTCCCCTTTTCATTCAAGGTAAAAGCTGCAGTCCTTACAATGGCTGTAGAAACTCCACGTCTCCCCTGCTGCTGAGAGTCTCCTCTCCTCCTGTTCCCACTGCTTGTGCCTGTTCTGACTGAGTGAACATTCTAAGCACTCTCTCACATAAGCCCTTCTTATAGAATGTTACTTTTTCTTATGTTCTTCCTCAAATCTGTCTGATTAATTTACTCAAATCATTTAAGTCCCCATGGCAATGTAACATTCTCAGTGAGGTTTGCTCAAGCCTCCTTATTCTCAAGTAGAAACCCCCCCCCCACTCACCCACCCACCCATCAGATTCATTCTCCTTTCTTTCTTTATAGCACTTTCCATTTCAGCCATTACACAGACTCCTCACCTGCAGTGTTCCTGTGATGGAAGACAAGGTGTATGGCAGCAAACCTTGTTCCCTCAAAGCCCCAATGTTTATACCAAGGAAGGATTCAACAGAAGTGTACTAAAGTAAGTGAATGAGTATGCCCAGTACAGAATGTGCACACAAGGGGAACAGAGCCTATTCTACTGGCCTAGCAAACTAAGATGTATCAACTCTTCCTTCATGGTGCCTGACTGAATCCATGCTATTTTCTCTAAACTCAAGAATCCTAGTTTTAAAATTGCCTTATTTCTGTTTGATTACAAACTTTACCAAAATCGAGCAGTTACAATACGGTCACATTTAATCTCTCCCACCACATGTAAGAAAATCAATTCTCAGGGAGCAATGCTGAGTCCTACAAATATCTGTTTCCTCCACAGCAACTACCAAAACAGTCCCCCACACAGTGGGAAGTCAACAAGCAGCGCCCAGAGCACTTAATAAGGTGCAAGCAAGTGGTCAGTGTGCCACATGTCAGTATATAATGAAATGAGATTTTACATATGCTAGTTTACAGAAAGGTGCCCAACCCAACAGTTTCTGGAAGTCACCTCAGGAGGCACTGCACTAAAGCAGCACTACAGCCTGCTGTGCACAGCACTGGTAACAAGTTTTCACATTACATAAGCCTCTTAAGAAATCAGTCATCTTTTTGTTATTCCTCCCTCTTAAAGCACTATGACCTTATTCATCAGATTTGGCACAGAAAGATCTTTTGCTATTTATGAAAGTCAAATTCACCCTCACAAAATAAAGATGAGTCACCCCTGAGGATATTCAAAAGATAAGCTCAGATTCTGATGTAAATTCTAGGATAATTTCAGTACAGGTTATAAAGAAAGTTTCCAAACTCAAGATTGTGTTCAAGACTACCAACATGCATTCATAGGGATTTAAAATTCATCATTGCTTCAGAGTTCCTGGAAAACATGCCAAGAAACCGCCTGATTGCTAAATACAGCCTACAAGGATGTTCAGTGACGTGCTCAGCCATCACACTAGAGAGATGAAAAACAGACAACACTGGAGGTGGCTCTTTTTCTGGTTCTCTAGAATCTGGGTACTCCAATATATTCTCATACTCTCTCCTTCTTTCCACCCCCATTTCTGTCAGGGTAGTAACAGAATGCTAAAAATATGGCTGCAGTGAGTCACTACTTTAAACAAGGGATTCAAATTATCATCACCAAAAATGGGACAGCCGAATATTAAGTGTCACATAATGAAGTGCTGCACAAAGAACTGCCAAATGCAACATATAGTATCATCCATTTAACACTCTTAGAAAAACTTTTACCCTAAACCCAAACCATGGGAGAATACTATTCAGAGTCCAGAACGTGCAAACTTCAATACAGTACATTGCTTATTCTTAACAGAAATTAGTGCTTGGATCTGGGCATGGTGGGGTGTGCCTGTGATCCTAGCATTCAGGAGACTAATAAGTTCCAGAAGACCAAGAGTTTGAGGCCTGCCTCTACTATACAGCAAGATCATGCTAGAAGAAAGGAAGAAATAAAAAGGGAAAGAAAGTGTGAGGAAGTGAAGAGAAACAGAATGGGAGGAAAGAGGAAGAGAAGGGAGGGAAGAAAGGAGGAATGAGTAAATTAGTGTTTCGTGGAGGGATTGATGAGATGGTGGTTAAAGGAGATTCCCCACCCCTCAATTAAACCAAACAGTATACTCAGACAGCCTTCTATCACTCTGGTGTTCTTAACACAAAACACCCCACATTCACACATGCACAATCTAACTCACAAGTCCATCTTCTTTCTATCCTGATCTGTCATCTAACTCTAGTTGAAAACACTGTCATAAAACACATTAAAAAGTCACTACATCAATTTCCTAAGGTACTGTAACAAATTACTACACACTCAATAGTTTGAACAACAGAAATGTAATCTCTCACAGTTTGGGAAGGCAGAAACCTGGCATGGAGGTGTCTGCAGGGCTAGTTGCTCCTGGAGGCTCTGAGGAAGCATGGATCCCAGGCCTCTCTCCTAGCTTCTGGCAGCTGTAGGCCAGCCTTGACACAACCTGGCCTGCGCATGGATTACTCCCCTCTGTATTCCAGAGATTGTCTCTTCTGTTTCTGTCTGTCCTCCCCCCATTACCACCCCCAACCTCCAAGGACACTTTGTCATTAGATTTAAGGCTCACTTAGATAACCCAGAGGACTTTTTTCTCTAGAACTTTTAACTGTCTGCTGATTTTTCCCCAACAAAGTCACAGGACAGGTTCCAGGTTGATGTTTCTTGGGGCAAGGAGGGACGCACAGCCTTCAAAATACTACAGCGACTATCTTTCTAGGTTTAGTTATATTCTAATCTTAGTAAAAGCTAACTTCTAAAAAAAATTTTAATGTTGAGACAGAGTTCAGTAGTACAGCATATGCCTAGGATTCACAAGGCTCTGGATTTAATCTCTAGCACCACACCAAAAACATACTCAGAAACATATCATATCTACTTTTCCCAACTTAGTTTAATTTCACATATTAATTTTCTGCTAATTCTCTTCAAGTAAGTCCATTCTTATTAGTCCTTCTTTCATTAGTCACTGTGAAATAGGTAGAGATGGCAGAACAGCAGGTATTATATGCTTTTGGCCTATAAGAACACTATTTTCATAGATTACCAAAATAGAATAACCTCAGATGTTGACCTGAGCAGCTTTTCACTGTATTTCACTGTAACTTATGTTTAATTTCTACCTACTCTAATCAGAATACACACTCTTATAGTTATGGTTTTAACTATTCATACATAAACATGTCTGCCCTATTTATTCACTATCTTTAATCTTTACATTGTTAATTACCTGATTTATATACTAGTAGATTGTCATATATATGTACAAATTAAATTACATAGAAAGATTACTAGAATGTGTTAGTTCTTAAGTAAAGTCCACTTTTAAAAAGTATAACCTCAAAAACTGGCAATTATCTCCAAATGATCTGAAACAAAATTGCCACAAAAATGTAGACTTCTTCGGGGGAATGCAATATTCCATTGTTAGTGTTGAACATGAGCTCTCTTAATGAGTCTTCAAAGAAGATGCTATTCAATTTACCTCTCTTTTCTAGAAACAAAATAAAGAACACCTTGTAAGCTTTAAATTCAAGCTACCCACTAAATCCAACCTATGCTCTGCTGTATAGGAACACGAAAGGCAGCCAGAAGCCTGGGTACTGCTAGAGTTTAGATCTAGAGTATCTCCAAAAGGCCCATGTACTGAAGGTTTAGTCCCTAGGCTCTGGCACTATTGGAAAGTGGAGGAACCTTCAGGGGTTAGGGCCTACGAGAGACAAACCACTGGTACGCAAAGGGGATACTGGGGACATTGGCCCCTTCCTCCCTCGCTATATATTTCCTGCTGCCATGAGGTGAACAGTTCCTCTACATTTTCCTGCCAAGTGGTTCTACCTCACCAGAGGCCTAAAAGCAACAAAGTCAATGAATCATGGACTGAAACCTCTGAAACTGTGAACAAAATAAACCTTTCCTTCTTTTAAGCTGTTTAAAATACTTGCCGCAGTAACACAAAGCTGCTAAACAGAAGCCTTGTCTACTGCTCTACTCAGTCTGTGTGCATGAAGCTCCCAGTTGCAGATGTACACATTTAAATGCACAAACAAGTTACAGAAGAGCTGCATAATCCTTTTAGAAAATAGAAGCAAACAATGTGGACTATCAATAATTTAAAATTTAAGAAGAAATACAGAAAAGCACAGGAGATGGTAGAAAAAGAAAGCAATGGTGGGCAAAACTACCATCTATATCATCTACATAATATAAATAAGAGTGGGTTTTGAATAGAGACTTTGTTAAAACAACAAAGCAACATTAGTCTCTTCCCCCAGTATGTTGCCTTTCCCATTTCATGCTCTTGCACCATACTGTCTATCTGTGAACAAATCAAAAGTATTGCGATGGATGAACTATTCCTACCTCCACCAGGAATAATCGCCAGCTTTGTTTCAACCAGGCCCATTTTTGCAGAAGAAGCTAAAAAGAAATAAAGAAAACAAAGTAATATCCATATCAACACATTCAAATATGACAACTTGAAAAGATCAGTAAAACATGATACACCAAAAAATATTCTGTTTACTACTCAAACTGATGTCACAACTTTTTAAAGATCACTTCAAAAGATACTGAGTTAAGGAAATATGTAAACATTCTAAATGACACCCATAAGGAAAAACATAACATTTTCCATTAAAAAAATGTTCAGCAGTGACTTCATTTTTTGATGGTGAAAGAGCAGAGTTGTAACTGCATTATTAGACCTGACACTGCCAACTCATGTTTGACAGCTTAGATTCTATTAAATATTCAGGACTGGGAGAGGGATTTGCCTGACAAGCATGAATTCTTTCACTGCCAAAGTAGTCCCCCGATCCAACAGCTTAATATATGATACCAGCTATGGCAACTTCTTGGGCCAAGTCCTGCTACTTGAGATAAGTATTTTTACTGTTCTCACAGCTATACAGTCTTCTTTCATGTCTGTTTATAAGGACACCTTACAACATCTTGATTACTTCTTCACTTGCATGTCTACCTGTATGTACACTACTCACATCCTCCTCATTCCATGAATTTTTTTTCAAGATAAATTATGTGTACTTTAGCTTTTTAATTTAAAATCTACTAGATCCTAGCAACAGAAAGAAAAGCAAGTAAACCATATCTAGTGATTTTACCACAAATGTCTAGTGATTTTATCACAAGAAAACAAGGCACTAAAACAGGGTAGAAAGGAGGTAAAAGTATACATGGACAAGAAACTACAACTCCTAAGACATGATTCACATCAAATTATTAAAGGCTGAATTGCACTGATTTGGGAAATGACGTGAGAACCACAGGAAAAACAGTGACAATGATATGCTGTCTGCCTCACTGGGTTCATGGTGCTGTGGCCCAAAGAATAGACAGTACTAGATTTTATGCAATACTATGTCCAGAATAATGGCATGGAAAATCACTACATGAATTGGCTCTAGTGGGATAACAGAAATATGGGCTTTGATGCCAGATCACCTGGATTCAACTCTCAGCTCAATCATTTGTTTTGGTCTCTCCTATATCTGTACTAACTTCTTTCTGTACCCCAAGGTATACCATGATCCTGGGGTTTCAAGGCACACCAAAGGAGCGAATACACATCAACTGTACATGAGGTACCTAGTCAAACCCAGAAAGTAGTGAGTACATACTCAGAAAAACATTCAGGAAGTATGTGAACTTCAAAGGAATCATCAAGTCATTATTATTGGAGCTTCAAGTCATTACAAGTGCTTGGACTAAAGCACATCCATAGATTAACTCCATGGGTTAAGTGCTCATAGCCATTGTCATTATTCCCCCCATTTTACAGAGAAGGAGACCTCTAAAGGACAGGACCTAAGGTTCCAACTCAATTATCTGGCCCAAATATTGTATGCTACCACTCCCAAGACTGAACAACAAAAATCTTCCTCCTCTTTCTTTTCCTCCCCTCTCCTTCCCTTTTCTCTTCTCTTTTTCTTGTTTGTTTGGTGTTTTTTTTTTTTTTTCCAGGCATGGTTTCAGCCCAGGTTAGCCTCAATCTCGTGAATCAATCTTGTGAATCTCAGACTCCCAAGCTTAAAAAAACTTCTCTTTAAGTGGGAGTTTCAAAGGCACTAATTAAACCCCAATATGTCAAGTTTTTAAAAAATGTTATGTACAACAACAGACAGCAAAACAAAATACTTGTAATTATGTGAAAACTAACCTATGCATTAATTTAGTATTGGAGATCAAACTTAGGGTCTCACACATTTTAGGTTTAAGAAATAGCTACATCCCCACTCCCCACTTTAAAAAATTATGTTCTGGATAGGAATCTCACCTGCTACTCGTATATCACATGCTAGAGCCAGTTCAAGACCACCACCTAAAGCAAGTCCATCTATTGCTGCAATCGTTGGCACCGGCAGATTAGCTGAAATAGAAAAATGTTACTTGTCTTCACTTAGATCATTATCTTACTATGGAGTTCACTTTAGACGATTTAATATGAGCATATTTTTAAATATTATATGCAAATGTTCAAACCCTTTGACCTTTAAAAAAAAGTAAGCAGTTTACAAAAACTTTATTAATGATTAAGAAGTAGTCCATAACATAAATGTGCAACCAGTATTTTTTAACTTCCCAAATTAATGAATTACTTTCTTGAAAAATTTTTATTGGGTTAATGGGCTCACAGTTCTGACTGCATAATCTTAGATCTTAAAGTCTTTTATGTGATCTTGGTTCATCTAAATCTCAAGTTGAAACTATCTGTGCATAATTGTAAAACTCCTGACTTCCTATGGGGTACTTTGGTGTTAAAATGGCACTCACTCCAAGAAAGAGATGTTACATCTGCTTAGAGGGAAGTAGCATTGGTCTCTGAGGCCCAGGCCCATTAGCTTCACCACTTAACAAGAACCAACAAGGAGCACTCTGAATGAGCACCACCACACCACTCCTTCTGGGACACAACCTCTGAGTACCTGCCAGAAACACTGCAGGTGAAAATATCTAATCACACAACTCCAAACGAGACTTGCTAGACTGAGTTGATTATTTTAACAAGATGTTTGTACATTACAATGTGCAGATTTCATTTTTATAACTCATTCTAAAATGATTGGTTATATTAGATATCCTGTGAAATGGAATGCTTTTTTTTTTTTTTTTTTTTTTTTTTGCCAGTCCTGGGCCTTGGACTCAGGGCCTGAGCACTGTCCCTGGCTTCTTCCCGCTCAAGGCTAGCACTCTGCCACTTGAGCCACAGCACCACTTCTGGCCGTTTTCTGTATATGTGGTGCTAGGGAATCGAACCTAGGGCCTCGTGTATCCGAGGCAGGCACTCTTGCCACTAGGCCATATCCCCAGCCCACTGGAATGCTTTTTATTAATTCTGACTACAGAATATGAAGCTAATCCTAATATAAAAACAAAACACGGATTTTTATAAAGTATCAGCATCCAGATCGCTCTCTTCTATTGTACAGGTATTCTAATTTACTTAGGGAATTCTAAATTTCCCCAAACTTCTTTTAAGAGCTATATATCCACTCAAGTACACTTGAGTGCTACTCATTCACACATAATGGAATCTACCAAGGCTGGCAAGTAACACAGGCAGGCAACTGCCACCCAAAGCAGAACAACCCCAGAAGAGTAGGGAGTGGACTTTAACACCAACCACAAATCACCATTGTGGACCTGTGTGAACATTAAGGGGAGGCAAGAATTTGAAAAGACAGGACCAATTAGTTTAATGGAACAAATCTTATCTAGTGGATTTTTCATGAAAATAAGACAAGTGTTAAAACCAGTAAGTTAGCCTGGGTGGTTCTCAAACTCCTAAGTGAAATGGAACAACTTTGTTACCAGCTTCAAATTCTTTTTCCTTCCTAATAACCTGCCTAAAGAGATTAAGCTTCTAGCTTTCTCAGTCTACTACCTCTCCAATCTTAAATCATACCCATCAAAATCTTTCCCCAAACACAGTTATGGGCCCTGAGCTGACCTCTCCTTAGAGACTAAAGCTAAATCCTTGTCATCCATTCCCACTCATCAAAACTTACCAAGACTGTTCTGGCTCCAATTACAGCAACACTACAATGCTGTACCTCACTAATGGACAGTCTTCAATTGTGGTTAAATATATTGCCTCTAAGACTAGAGATTCTCCTCTGGGACAATTGCTTCCTTGCCCTTCCCTCTACATTTCCCTGATGGGTCCCTTATCCTCTTGTCTTTCCAGCTCCCTCTGGCTATTTCTCAGCTTCTTTCCCTCTCAATATAAGCTCTACTAAACTGTACAGAGTCACCCGCCTGGTGGATATCTCCAAACCAGTTAGCATCCTAACCCTTTGAGTTCATAGAGCCTCCTTCACCAAATTGGCCAAGAAGTCATCCCAGAATGCCCTGCTTTCCAACACCCTGTACTCAGTGGTCTACAGAAACTGCACAGCTTGCAAATCTCTAAGCCCTTTTCTGTGACCAAAGTTCTGGTTTCATCATTTCTCATCAGCTAAAAGTCCCAAATTCATCTCCTTTACCTGCAATTTGCAATCCTCCAACACAATTTCCACATTTCTTTAAGGCAATCCTTCTACAATGTAACCATAGTCATGTGACTACCCTATTTATATTACAACTTGTAAGAAATATGTAACGGGAAATGACAGAACAAGTCCTTACACAAAACAACAGAAAAAATAAATAGCATCATCAAATCACTAACCAGACTAACTAGTTGATATTTTCCAATATTAATATAAATGAGCACTGTGGAAAGCTATAAAATGTCTTCTACAAATGTATTATTTAGATAGAATATCATAATATTTAATGGAATGTCAACTATCTTACAATATTATGAATTCTAATGATCCTGAATTTTTCCCTCAATGATGTTTGTCATAGCAAATCTTTTTAGGAAAATATGCTAGTTTCACGATTGCCTATCCAATACTTCTTCTACTTCGGAGCATTTAACAATTACAGAGAAGCTCCACTAAGCACATTTTAAGAGGCAGATGGGTCAGGCACTGGTGGCTCATTACTATAATCCTAGCTACATAGAAGGCTGAAATCTGAGGGTAAAGGTTCAAAGACAGATTTGGCACGAAAGTCTTTGGGATTCTTGTTTCTGACTGAGCACCAAGAAAACTGGAAGTGGAGATGTGGCTCAAATGGTAGAGCACTAGCACTAGCATTGAACAAAGAATCTAAAGGATAGCACCCAGGACCTGAGTTCAAGACTCAGGACCAGCAGAAAAGGGGAGGGGGGGAGGGAGGAGGAGGAGGAGAGGAGGAGGAGGAGGAGGAGGAGGAGGAGGAGGAGGAGGAGGAGGAGGAGGAGGAGGAGGAGGAGGAGGAGGAGGAGGAGGAGGAGGAAGAAGAACAACAACAACAACAACAAGTAGTGGAGGAGGAGGCGGCATCAAGTCCAGTTTCAAAGACCCAAAAGAATATGAGAATGGCAGTGGTGCATGAGCACCAATGACTGAATCAGGAACTGCAGATCCAATAGGCAACAGCTAGTCCCAGCAGCAGTAGGAGATATTATGACTCAATACATTACGCAACCAGCAGGGTAAGTATCTATTTTGAGTTTCATTCCAGGAAATGAGCCAGGTATGACAAAGAAGATAATAATCCTTTGAAATGCTCCTAAAATATAATTAAAGCACACAAACAGTTTTGCTATGTACAAAAGGGAAAGCAGTAGACTAGGCCCTGGGTGCCCTGAAGAGTTTTCAGGTCACCACAGCACAGGGTAACTGAAGACATAGTGGGGCTAGGAGCTACAGTGCCCAGTCTACTCTCCACATCATGTAGGATTATCTATAACCCTCCACAAGCGCATACAGTCTCAGTATTAAAGAAAAATGCTACTGTAAGTCATATGATTTGTTAACTTTTGCTCAAAGACTAATGTTCCCATATAATAAATAGAAATGTATTTCAACAGAAAGAATCCCCCTACAGTATGAAAGCCTGAATACTGAAATCTTCAGAATCAAAAGTAAATCAACATTAACCAAATATGACAATAAAGTCCTAATTACTCCTAAATTTGTAAAACTGTACTTTTGGCTTAATGTCCTTTCTCCCATTCCCATTAAAATTTAAAGGACCACAAAATCCAAACTCAACAAGCGCTGGTCAAAGCCTGCCAGCTGGCTGTATGTGCCCTGGCTCCTGGAGGCCCACTCCAGGCCCACCGCACAGATGCATGACAGGCACAGCACAGAGCGGGGAGGGGAGATTCCCCTTCCCAGAGTGAAGCCCTAGACACCCTGGGCCTTAAACACAATGTGTGTCCAAAAGCCAAATCTAACCATCCTCTACGCACAACAGCTCAATTGTCCGCAAATAGAGAAGTTCAACAAGTTGTTGGGATGAGAAACAGATGGGCAGCATCTTTAGAACAATCTAGTATTTGTTTATAAAACTATCTGATATGACCTAGCTAGTAACCTCCTTAGACAACCAAAAAAGAATACTTGCCACTTTTTCAGGTTTCTGAGTTTTGTTTTGTTTCTTATTTTGTGTGTGTGCTAGTCCTAAGGCTTGATGTATAGAGGGATTACAGTTATATACATAGGTAGTGAGTATATTTCTTGTCAAACTTGTTACCCCTCCCTCATTTTTCTCCCACTTTCCTCCCCTCCCTAAACCCCTCCCCCAGCTAAGTTTAGTTTGAGTTCATCAATGTTAATCATACTATGTTGACACAATGTGACAGCATCACAACAACTTTGGAAACCAGCGAAGTCTGAATTCAGTTGAACTGATTAAATTCAGTCACTGCTTCAAACATGCCAGGCACTAAGCCAAACGCTTTAAAGGGGCAACAGAGATGCTGGAATCTTGATCTCCTATCTCCTCCACCACAGTAGCTGGGATTACAGGTGCAAGCTACCATTACCAGCCTTGAGTTTTCCTTCTGTGCTCTTCAACATACCATAACTGGTCCTCTTTAACTCACACCCCAGACCCAGAGACCCTGAAAAAGACTTGGCATTATAAGCCATCCTTCCATCCTGCCCTAAGGATCTGCATCCATGTATTTGAAAAAGGTAAACAGTGGCTCCAGCCTCTGCTAATTTCTGGTGACAAAGTTGGACAGTTCACTGTGTTCAACTTGGGTGTCTGGGAACTAGCTGCAAAGCTGCCTGTATCCAGTTCTCAACAGTTTTCTCTAGGCCTCTCTAAGACTCTGCTATGGCAATGTCTCCAGAAAAGGCTAGTAAAGTAGGAAAAGGAGCTGAGAGGAAGAAGACTCATGATAGTTTATTGCTGATAGCCACCTGTCTGTTCTCCTTCAGACATACAACAGGTATGTGACTTAAAAGAAAAGCCATTTTATGTGACGGTGCCAAAAAAACTAGACAAATTACGTAAATACATAACTAATTTGTCTAGTCTTTTCTGTGGATATATACTGTATGTATGCTCTTTATATAGAGAGAGGAGTGGAAAACAAAATATTAATCATATATCTATAAGAGAACTAAGGAATCAACTGTAGACTGAAGGAACTTGGATTAGGGGGAAAGGCAAAAGTCCTTCCTGTACATGGGTTCTATTCTTTCCATATTTCCTTCTTATGGATGCTGTGGTGATTATTTCTTAAGCCCCCACACATGAAATGCCAGCAGAAGAAATGACTGGTAGTCCAACAGCCCAACACAAAAGACTTAAACTCATTGAATCCAGGGCTCCAGGAAAGGAATGCACTTGAGCACAGAATGCAATACAAATAAACAGAAAACATCTAGCACCTTTGCAAACCCTAGGGAGTTCAGCTCTGTGTGATCAGCTCCCCTGAGGGGAATGCAGCCCCTCATGCCCAGCTCCTAGGTCTAGCTTTCTGGTGAACCCAGGAGAGGCTAGAACCATGCATCTAGTTCTTGGAAAAGCTCTATACCAGTTCATCCCAGATTCCACAGAAACTAGCTCAGGAAGAGTCAAGCCATGTGGGGGATTGAGTAAGCCAGGCAACAGGCAATCTCCTCTACCATAAGCAGAAAAGGAAGCTAGATTTTCTACCTTCTTTTCTCAATTTGTTCTCCTTCACTTCTTTTACTGCTAGAGGATTCGAATTCACTCTATCTTTGTCCTGAAATTTACTGATAGTTAACCCCCCTCCTCTAAAATATCTGCTATTACTACCTGCTGCTATCATTACATTCAACCCCTCCTTTTCCCCATCTTCCATATCTTTATCTTCTCTCTCACACTCTTCTTTTCTTGGTAGCTAAGTTCTATGTAATCCTTTAACTAGTATTCTCATCTGCCTAACCTCCCAATGGTACCATAAATACCTGAGATCCCTACAAATACAACAGGATTGTTTGCGTAGACATCAAAAAACAATCATATCCTACTGTTTGTAAAAATCTTGGTAGGATTTCAATTAATAAAACTGTTAAGTGAGAGATACAAGCCCATGAGTGATTGGCAGGTAGAAGCAAAACATCTTAGCCTATATCCAAATCCTGTGAGACTACAGAGACTAATGCAAAGGGAATACTCTAGATGATTAGAGGCCTAGTACATAAGGTCTCTTTGAGTGAAACCCAGAAGAGAAATATGAGAAGAGAAGGAAATGCATCACCTCAAAACATCACCAATACCACTACAAAGAACCAGAATGACATCAAAGTGGAGGAAATTCCAAATGCTTAGCTCAAAGACATGATAGAGTGTTCAATAAAATGAAAGATAGCTATAATCAATTACAAAAATCAAGGACACATGCAAACAAATAAAAGAACCCAGTGAAAATACAGATAAAAAGCCTAATGAAAATCAAGCAAATACAAACCAAAGTTTAAAAGTCAGTACAAAACATAAAAAAGATCTCAATAAAAAGAGAGAAATCAGAGGGAAAGACCCAATTGAAATTAGGAAATTAAAGACAAAGTGGAAGGCAGTGGCCCACAACTGTAAGTCCTAGCTACTCAGGAGACTGAAATCTGAAGATTGCATTCATATCTCCAATTAACCACCAGAAAACCAGAAGTGGTGCTGTGTCTCAAGTGGTATAGAGTTAGCCTTGAACGAAAGAGCTCAAACACAGCACCCGGGACCTGAGTTCAAGTGCCACAAATGACAAAAAAAAAAAAAGTGGAAAACCTCAACAATAAGAGTAGGTAACATGTAAGTCAGGATTTCAGGGCTCTAACAGATTAGACATTGTAGAGAAAGTAAAGGACAGAATAAAATATATATCACCTCTAAGACATATGAAAGGAACCTACAGGAACATTAGGACTCTATTTTAAACCCTAATTTGTAAGTCATAAAGGTACTGGTAAAAGAGATGTTAACTGAAGGTACAGAAGACATGTTCAACAAAGCAATAGCAGAAAACTACTAAAATCTGCAAAAAGAGAAGCTCATTCAAGTACCACAGGTATTTAGAACAGCCAATAGAGGAGATGAAACTAAAACATCTCCATGACATATACAGACTCATAACAATAAATAAAAAAGCCAAATTAGCAACAATGAAAGTTGTAAGGGAACAAAAGATATAATCCGCAAAGGGAAGTCTATTAAAAAATAACAGCAAAGTTCTCAAGCAGGGCTTAGAACTATGGTTTTCAATGTCTTCAAAGTCACCAACTGCAAACTCAGAATACTTTCCCCAACAATACTACTATTCCTAACAGAAGGATAAATAAAAATGTTTCATGATGAAACCTAAAACAATTTATCACCACTAAACCAACACTAAAGAGAATACTAAAAGACATACTACACAAAGAAGAAGAGAAAAAACAAGAAGAGAAAAGAAAACAAATCCCAGCAGGTAAATAGACAGTTGCAAGGGTAAGAATATAAAACCATTATTTTTTAAATGGTAGGAGCTACTATGCATCTATCAATCTTAATACCAGATATCAATTCGTATATTAAAAGATACAAAATAGTAAGTTAGATCATTAAAAGAAGAATACGTAATTTTTCAGGGAAATGGATAGATTTGGAGAAAACAACATTAGATGAAGTAAACCAGGCTCAAAAAGACAAAGCGTTTTCTCTTTTATGTGGATTTTAGACCTAAACAACTTATTATGTAAACATGTGTGTGTATATATATACACGGTCATGTGCATAAACAATTCAATTGGCTAAAGTCTGGTATATGCACAAGTGAGATTTCCAGTGTAATTCACTGAACAATTAGAAGACAGTTTAACAAAATGAATAGCAGGAAGCTGAAACCTATATTTACAGAATATACTGATGAGAGGGAGCAAGAAGACACCTAACTAAAGGTAAGAGGCAAAAATGTAAAGATGGTAAAGACACAGGAATGTCTACAGTAGCTTTACACATAAGCGCTCCAAACTGGACACAATCCAATACCCATAATACACTATCTTCTGATACACATTGCAAAACCAACAAATCAAAAGAAAATTATGCTAGGTCAAAAAATATACAAAAATTATTAATATATATTATTGACTTCTAGGTGTGTGTGCTGCTCCTGGAGCTTGAACTCAGGGTACTGAGCTTTTCTTTCTTTCTTTTTTTTTTTTTTCTTTTGCTCAAGCGAGTGCTCAGCTCCATTTCTGACTTTTTAAGTAGCTAAGGAGATAAGAGTCTTGTGGACTTTTCTGCCCAGGCATGCTGTGCGATAAGTATCATTTTACATGATAAGATGTACATGGGCATTATGCCTTTGTGTTCATCTCCTGAGAGTCCTCCTCTGGTCTCACTGTGTGTGAATGCCTAGAGTCCTGTATAATTTATCATGTCTCCATGTATTTTAGGTATTGCTTCCCCATATGAGATAAAATGTACCGCTCTTTGTCTTTCTGAGCTTGGTCCACCTCACGTAACTTGATTTGTTCTAAGTCCATCCATTATCCTACAAATTATTTTTTTTTCTAATGGCTGTATAAAATTCCATCGTGTGTAAGTACCACATTTTTTAAATCAACTCATCTACTGTAGGGTATCTAGGCATATTATTAAATTTTGTAAAATTCTAAACTATGAAAATCAATTTATAATGAAAGCAAATTTAATAACTGCCTAAAGACAGGTGGGGATGAGAGGATAAGAGAAGGGAATTATAACAGGCAGTGAGGGAATTCCTAGGAGGAATGGACACAAATCACTCATTACGACTGTGGTTATGTTTTCACACATCAATATGTACAATTTATAATAGGTCCAATTTCAAGAAAGCGCTTTAATTACATGAAGTAATTGACATGAAAATAATACCAATAAAATAAAGTACAACTGATTTGATTTTTTATGAACAACCAGATTCATAGTTAGAATTCATCAAGCAAGAAAAGGAGGCATGTGAAAATTTAAAAGTATAGGAAAAATGGTGGAAGTAAAAAAGTGGAAGGGAAATGAAGATATGCTCATTTTGCCACCCATGGTAAGAAAGCAATAAAACTTTCCTAAGAAAATATGGATCAGGTACGTTATCTAAAGTATAATAAAGACAATAAGGCAGTTAAAAAAATAGAACCTTTTCACACTATTGGAATAAAGCCCCTAGAATGAACCACAAAAGCATTCAGTAGAGTGAAAATAAATAGCAAAACAAAATCACCAAAATCAAATGGTACTGAAAAATTGCAACAGGACTAACACTACATAGCTATATGAGAGTTGTAATCAACCAGTAAGACAGACTTTGCCAGTATCACAAAGCAAAGGTCAACTACTAGCAGAATACCAGAGAAAAAGGAGCAGGAGAAAGAAAAAAAGGGTCTTATCAAATCCTAGAGTAATAATTTACTATGGCAACACTTGTTTGTTAAACCCATTGTTCCAGCTTAACAAAAACAATTTTTCCCTACACTGTCAAAATCACAATGTGATTAACAACCTATGAACAACAGCAAAGGCAGTAACATTTAAAAAGAGGAAAAAGTCATACATCCCAAACTAGACACAGAAGTATGGTTTATGAGGAGAGGGATGTTAACAACTCAGAAGGAAGATGATGATGACAATGACCTCCTAAACACCTGCTTTCATCTCTCATTATTCTTGGCAAAAGATCAAGCAAACTAAAACTCAGCTCTGTAAGTCACTATGAGAAAAACAATTAACTGCTGTTCTATCAACCAGTTTCTCAAATCCAGGACTTTACATTTCTAATCACCACAACAAATGAGGGAAATGAAAAAAATACATAATAGAATACAACTAATTTAACTACATTAATTATGTATTTTCATTTTGTTCTTTGGTCCTCAACACCTAAGAAACACTTAAAGAACATAGACATTGACTTCTGGGAAGACGGCGGAGGAGCAGCAGAGCCCTAGCTGAGCTCCTTCCGACATCACAGTTTTCTCCCCCCATAGAAACTTTTACTACTAGAAAGACAGCCAGAGTAAGTTTTAACAGTACAGGGATTCTGGCCAGGAAGGAAAAATGGACTTTGCTCGTCTGAAAACACAGATTTGAGTTCCGGGCAGCGTCCCACCACCACGCCAGTGCCGGCACCGGCATAGCGCCCAGCACAACGACCCACACTCTGCGCAGCTAAAGCACACAGCATAGACCAGGGAGAAATCTTCCAGATGGCAGCTGAGCATGGACGGGCTGAAATCGCAGAGAAAGCCTGAGTACCCCACGAAAGATATTCTCACTCGTGCCCACAGAGCAGCTTCTGGAAGGTAGCCCTTCCCCCACTACCAGAGCAAAGCGCCATCTTTCACATTACCATAGGGTCAAAACACACTGGAACTAAAGCGGGCCTGGGGAAAGCGAGGACAAAGGAGCCATCTTTGAAAAGGGCAAGAGGGACCAACCAGTGAGAGCCAGCTCTGCCCAGGAGAACGCCCCCTGCCCAGGCGGGAGGGTGGCTTAGCCAGAGGTGCCCCGCCCTGCCCGCCGGCATTTCTAAATTTAAAGCGAAAGTGTCAAGCAGCTACCGGCAGCACAGAAACACCATACCCGGGAACAAACAGTTACTGAGACAGATAAACGGTCCTGTCACAGAGGAAGCCCAATTCCCAGCCTGAAACGGAACTGAATTCCATAGCCAGCTCGACCAGGCGGCCGCCCCGCCCAGGAGGGAGGAATGCCCCCCAGGCAAGCAACTCTCAGACAGTAAACCAGGCCAGAGGCGCCCCGTCCTGCTGAGTCCACAGCCTATTCAAAGCCAGGCTTTAAAGGCCACGGCCCCACAGCAGACAGAGTAGCCACAGTTCCTGACTGCTCACATCCCGATCTACAGAGGACGCCCAAGGCCTACCTGCAAGCTGTGCGAACCACAGAGACCCAGGATTGCACCAACATGGGAGAAGGGTCAGAACAGATCAATCCCCTGCAAACTGAAAGCAAGTCAAACCAGCCAATCAGGAAAACAGACTGCAGACCATTGCAAGGAAACCAGACACTGGGAAAAGACTACCCAAACAAGGAGGACTCCATTTTTTTTTCTTTTCAAACATTTTTTAAAGTTTTTTTTAAAATTTTTCACTTCTGAAACGTCGTTGGTTTTTTTGTTTTCCATTTTTACCTGTTTATCAAGTTTTTGGTTTTTTTTGGTTGTTCGTTTTTCTGTTTTTCCTTTTTATTTTATTTTTTTAAATAATTTTTCTCTGTTTTGTGCATCTGTCTTCCAGTATTTTTTCTTTATTTCTCTCTTTGTGTTCTCTTTCTTTAAAAATTACTTTCCTATGAAAAACACCGCCACTCTTTTCTGCTAACTCTCCATTGTCTATCATTTTAACCTTGTTCTTTCTACTGATTCTACTCTTTTCCACATTTCCACGTCACTGAAACTAAACCAAAATCATCACCCCCCCACAATACATTTTACTCTCTTCTCTTTACTACCTCTAACTTTCCCTCCTGACTTACTGCCAGGACCTCCAGGTTCCATTGACTCCTGGTTATTGGATACAGGGTATCCCTGCTTAATCTGAGTGAATCAAAGGGGTTCACAGAGAAAGCCAGTCCTAAAAGAACTTAATATAAGAACAAGAGTTGCTCATAGGGTTGTAACAGTAAATAAGTAACTACTGAATACAGGGCCCAGGATCAGTTGTTATACTGAAATTGTATTCTTTAGGAACACCAAATCTAATTTTATAGACAGATATACAAGGTATCTGTATATAATTGTGAACTTGTAAGATTTACACAACAGTGCCTGGTAAGGGCTGCGTTGGGTCTTAAACGGTGCTCACAGGTGCTTGTAGATTGGCATTGCCAATCCAAATGGGCAGAAGAAACACAAGAAGGATGGCAAACGGTTTGAATCAATACAGCAATCCGTCCATAAAGTAAAAGATGATTTCAAGGAATCAAAAAAATAGAAAGATAAATGAAATTCAAGAGTCAAATGAAAAGATAGTTCCCCAGGTAAAAGATTTGAGAGACAGCACTCAAAACCAAATTAACAAAGTAAAGAAGTCCATGCAAGACCTAAGAGATGACATGGAAATCATCAGGAAAGACCAGTCAGAAGGAAAAGAGATTCGAAATCAAGTAGTTAGCCTACAGTCCTGACTAACTGAAGCAGAGGATCGAATCTCAGGAGCTGAAGATTACCTAGAATCTATGGAGAAAGATCAAAGATCAATACAAATCTAGTCCAATAAACAAAACAGATCGCTACAGGAGAATCAAGACATGGGCAAGAAGCCCAATTTAAGGTATTGAGGAAAACTTGGAGAAAGAAGTTAATGGGATAGGCAAACTATTTAACAGAATATTAGCTGAGAACTTCCCAAATATCCAGAAGGATAGGCCTATACAGATACAAGAAGAATTTAGGACCCCAAACCGACCAGACCAGAATAGGACATCCCACCGACACATTGTTATCAAAACAGGATCAGTAGAGTACAGGGAAAGAATCCTTAAAGCTGTTAGGGAGAAGAAAACAATCACATATAAAGGAAAAGCAATCATAATTATCCCAGATTTCTCAGCAGAGACCATGAAAGCAAGGAGAGCCTGGAATGACGTATACCAAACTCTAAATAAAAATAACTACCAACCAAGAATACTGTACCCAGCCAAACTCTCATTCATACCCAAAGGTCAAATAAAAGTCTTCCACAGTAAGGAAAAACTGAATCAATATATCTCCACCAAACCAGCTTTACAGAAAATCCTCAAAGATGTACTATACAGGGATAACAATCAAGATCCCAATACAGACAGAGAAATGAACCCTAATTAGTAAACATCAGATCAAGAAATGGGAAGACACAGCGTTTAACAAGATAGTGATAATGAAAAGAACAAACAATCATCTCTCAACTCGAACTCTCAACAATAATGGACTTAATTCTCCAATCAAACGACATAGGCTCATAAGTTGGATCAAAAATTAAGATCCATCTTTCTGCTGCCTCCAAGAGACACATCTATCCAGCAAAATAAACATCTTCTAAAAGTGAAAGGCTGGAATCAAATCTATCAAGCAAATGGCCCCCATAAGCAGGCTGGAGTTGCAGTCCCAGTATCAGACAAAATAGACTTCAAATTAAAAAATGTAAGAAGAGACAAAGAAGGTTACTACATACTAGTAAAGGGATCTCTCCTACAGGAAGATATAACCATTCTAAATCTCTACACACCAAATGCAGGAACACCCAACTTCATCAAACAAACACTACTGACTCTAAAAACACTCATAGACCCAAACACACTGATAGTTGGGTAATTTAACACTCCACTATCACCTCTGGACAGATCAACATGCCAAAAACCAAACAAAGAAATCACAGAACTAAGTAACTGCATAGACCAACTAGACTTAACCGACATCTACAGAATATGCCACCCAGCAACAACAGAATACACATTATTCTCCACAGCACATGGAACATTCTCCAAAATAGATTACATCTTAGGGCACAAAGAAAATCTATACAAATTCAGAAGTATCAAAAACATTCCCTGCATTCTCTCAGACCACAATGGAATAAAATTAGAGCTCAACTCAAAAAGCCACCACAGAAATTCCCACAATTCATGGAGACTAAACAACACACTGCTGAACCGTCAATGGGTCACTGAAGAAATTAAAACGGAAATTCAAATGTTTATGGAATTCACCCAAGATGAGGACATAAAGTACCAGCTCCTTTGGGACACAGCAAAGGCAGTACTCAGAGGAAAATTTATATCTCTGAATGCATACACCAACAAACTGGAGAAACAGCAACTCAATAATTTCAGGAAGCACCTTACTTTCCTTGAAAGAGAACAACAAGCCAAACCCCAAGTCAATAGATGGAAGAAAATAATTAAAATCAAATCAGAATTAAATCAAATAGAGACGAAAAAAACCATCGAAAGAATCAACAAAACAAAGAGTTGGTTCTTTGAACAAATCAACAAGATAGACAGACCCCTGGCAAACCTGACCAAAGAACGAAGGCAGCACACTCAAATAAACAAGATAAGAGATGAAACAGGTAACATCACCACAGAAATAACCGAAATTCAGAAAATGAGGGACTATTTTGCAAACCTTTATGCCAACAAATTCGAGAACTTGGAAGAAATGGATGATTTCCTAAAAAAAAATTCATATCCCCAAACTCAACCATGAAGATTTAAACCTTTTAAAAAGACCCATATCCTGTATTGAAATAGAAATGGCAATAAACGTTCTCCCATACAAGAAAAGCCCAGGTCCAGACAGATTCACTGCAGAATTCTACAAGGCCTTCAAAACAGAACTCACACCAACATTTCTCAAACTCTTCAATGAAATTGAAAGAGAACGTTCACTACTGACACATTCTATGAAGCCAGTATAACCCTCATCCCAAAACCAGGCAGGGACTCATCACGGAAAGAGGACTATAGACTGATTTCCCTGATGAACATAGACGCAAAAATTCTCAACAAAATTCTGGCCAATCGACTTCAACAGGTCATGAAAAAAAATCATACACAACGATCAAACTGGATTCATCCCAGGGATGAAAAGTTGGTTTAATATACGCAAGTCAATTAATGTAATCCACCACATCAACTAGAGCAAGCTAAAGAACCACATGGTTTTATCTCTGGAAGCGGAAAAGGCGTTCGATAAAATCCAGCACCCATTTATGCTAAAAGCCCTGGAAAAACTGGGATTCCAGGGAACATTCCTGAATATAATCAAGGCAGTTTATGACAAACCAACAGCAAGCATAACACTAAATGGTGAAAAACTAAAGCCATTCCCTTTAAAATCAGGAACAAGGCAGGGGTGTCCACTCTCTCCCCTGCTCTTCAACATAATACTAGAATTCCTAGCCAGAGCAATCAGGCAAGAAGAAAATATAACGGGGATCCAAATAGGAAAAGATGAAGTTAAACTTTCTCTATTCGCAGATAACATGATCCTATACCTAAAGAATCCCATAGACTCTACCCCCAAGCTACTAGAGCTGATCCAAAACTTTGGCAAAGTTGCAGGATATAAAATAAACCCTCAAAAATCAATGGCCTTTCTCTATGCTAACGACCCGAAGACCGAGGCTGAAATCAGGAAAGCAACTCCTTTTGCAATAGCCCCCAAAACCATAAAATACCTAGGAATAACCTTAACCAAAGAAGTGAAAGACCTCTTTGATGAGAACTTTGAAAGCTTGAAAAACGAAATTAAGTGAGAACTAAGGAAATGGAAAAACCTCCCATGCTCCTGGATTCGGAGGATTAATATAATCAAAATGGCAATATTGCCAAAGGCTATCTACAAATTCAATGCAATACCCATTAATATCCCAACACCATTTTTTAATGAAATAGAGGAAGCAATCCAGAAATTCATATGGAACAATAAAAGACCTAGAATGGCAAAAACAATTCTAAGCAGAAATAACAGTGCTGGAGGAATTACAATACCCAATTTCAAGCTGTATTATAAAGCTATAGTAATAAAAACAGCTTGGTATTGGCACCAGAACAGGCCTGAAGACCAATGGAACAGAATTGAAGACCCAGATATGAACCCACAGAACTACGCCTACTTAATCTTTGATAAAGGAGCTAAAACAATAGTTTGAAAGAAAGATAGCCTCTTTAACAAATTGTGCTGGAAAAACTGGCTCAACACATGCAACAAACTAAAACTAGATCCTTATCTATCACCCTGCACCAAAATCAATTCCAAATGGATTAAAGACCTCGAAATCAAAACAGACACCCTGAAAACACTGAAGGGAGGAGTAGGAGAAACACTTGGGCTCCTTGGCGCAGGACGGAACTTCCTAAACAAAGACCCAGAAAGGCTACAAATCAAAGAAAGGTTGGACAAATGGGACAGCATCAAACTGCAGAGCTTCTGTAGGGCAAAGAACACAGCTCGCAAGATAAACAGAAAGCCCACATACTGGGAGAAGATCTTTACCGGCCATTCAACGGACAAAGGCCTCATATCTAAAATATATGCAGAACTAAAAGAATTACCTTCCTCCAAAACAAAACCGCAAAGAACCAATAGCGCCCTCATCAAGTGGGCTAAAGACTTACAAAGAGACTTCTCTAATGAGGAAATGAGAATGGCCAAGAGACATATGAAAAAGTGCTCTACATCACTGGCCATAAAAGAAATGCAAATCAAAACAACATTGAAATTGCATCTCACCCCAGTAAGAATGTCATATATCAAGAAAACTAACAATAACAATTGTTGGAGGGGATGTGGCCAAAAGGGAACCCTACTTCATTGTTGGTGGAAATATAATCTGGTACAGCCACTCTGGCAAGCAGTATGGAGATTCCTCAGAAGGCTAAATATAGAACTCCCCTATGGCCCAGCAACCCCACTGTTGGGTATCTATCGAAAAAAACACAAACAAAATCACAGTAAACCACCAGCACAACAATGTTCATCACAGCGCAATTTGTCATAGCTAGAATCTGGAACCAACCCAGATGCCCCTCAGTAGACGAATGGATCAGGAAAATGTGGTACATATACACAATGGAATTTTATGCCTCTATCAGAAAGAATGACATTGTCCCATTCATAAGGAAATGGAAAGACTTGGAAAAAATTATACTAAGTGAAGTGAGCCAGACCCAAAGAAACATGGACTTTATGGTCTCCCTTATTGGGAATAATTAGCACAGGTTTAGGCAAGTCACAGCAGAGGATCACAAGAGCCCAACCCTTATGATCACATAAGATGATGCTAAGTGAAATGAACTTCATGTTATGAAAACGCTTGTTATATCACAGTTGTAACTACTTTCAATGTCCCATGTGTATCTGTAGCTTCTATTATTGATGATGTTCTTGTATCACCTTCCTGTGGTTGTATCTATACTATCTCTGTAATCTCATCTGAGTATATTGGAAACCATCTATACTGGTATTAGAACTAGGAAATTGAAAGGGAATACCAAAATTGAGAGACACAGGGTAAAAAAAAGACAAACAACTACAAAAGAAATACTTGCAAAACTGTTTGGTCTAAGTGAACTGAACACCTCATGGGGGGAAATGGAAAGGGGGAGGAGGGAGGGAGAAATGAGGGACGAGGTAACAAACAGTACAAGAAATGTATCCAATGCCTAACGTATGAAACCGTAACCTCTCTGTACATCAGTTTGATAATAAAAATTTGAAAAAAAAAAAAAAACATAGACATTTCAGATCTGCAATGCAGAGTGACAAACCAGAAAACTTTTGAAACTTATTCATTAATTCATTCTCCACACAATACATCTAAAATAAAAATTTTTAAATCACTTGGATAAGAGAAAAGAAAATACAAATGTGTAACCTCTCAACATGTAGGGCTAGTTATTGAGTACTAATGCAGTATTTCCAAAGCAAGTTATGTTTTATTTCAGATAAAGTAAAACAAACATTACTTAAAAGGGCTATGACTAGAATGAAATGGTGACAAACATTAAAGTGTGAAAAATCAATAATCTGTTTTTATTAATAAAAATAAGTTATCTTTAAATGTAATGGATAGCTTAAAAGAGATATACCAGGAATATATGTGAGCTCTTTAGTATTCAGTACTCATAAATTTCCAAATGCTAATGTAGAAGGGAGAGTTTTAACTATATTTATTTATATCTTCGTAAGTATATTTCCTACTTTGACATTTTATGCAATTAAGATGAATATAATGACTAAGTTTGTTAAATGACAAGTTCAGTATTTTAGACAAAAAAATTTATTCATTCCTTATTTATGTTCATTCTGGAAATTATTTCAGAGACTATGACTAAACCATGATAACTCAGACTGTTATTCTCTATGCACGTGTACACATATATCTTTTAGAAAAAACTTTCCAAATAATATTTATAGTTCATCTATAAGAAGCTAAATAATTAAGTATTACCAAGCATGATATGTTTTTTTAATAGGACCTACATCAAAAAAAGCCAAGTAGGACTGGAGAGGCATGGAGAGGTTGCCCTCAAAATTGTCCAAGAAATTAATTTTTAAAAAGCATTTGCCAGATAGGGCAGCAGCTGCTCATAGCTCTAACACTCCTCTATTTAAAGAAGGAAACGAAAAAAAGGAGGAAGAGAAGTGAAAGGGGAAGAAGGATGAGGAGAGAGGAGGAGATGGGAAAAGGAGGAAGAAGGAAGAAAAGAGAAAGAGGGAGAAGAGGAAAATGAGGAGTTAAAAAAAAAAAGTCCTCAATACTAAATAGTACTAAATCCAGCAGTCAATTCTTAATGCTCATTTTATTTGGCCTGTCAGCAGCATCTGCTCATCTAGATACTCCTTGAAACATTTTCTCCACTGGGCTTTCACAATATTCTTTCTACCTCCCATGTAGATTAGATGGTTCCTCATTTTCCTTTCCAGTTCTCATCTCTGTGTAGTAATTTCCTGTGTTCCTCTCCCAGTGTTATGACTTCACACAGAAATCAGTGTTCTGATGACTTTCAAATTTACCTCTCTCAGGTCTGAACCTAAATTTGAAATTCCTACCTAGCTAACCTACCTGATATCTCCACACTTGGACGGGAGAACACTTCTCACCCCAATCTAGCTCGGGGCAGCGATTCCAATTTACTACCACTAACTTCCTAGGAGCAAGGGGGAGCTGGGGTAGAGGTAAGAATCAAACTCAGACAAGTTTCAGCATGATTTCTGGAATATTAGGGCAAAGACCAAGGATATTCACTATTCACCTGTTACTATGCTGGATACAGGCATAAGTAAAAAAAGCAATCCACTGTAGTGGTTTTCAAGGAAGAGATATGGAAAGGAGGAAATGGCAGGAAACACTAAAACCCAATATGTTGCAATAAACGAACCAACACAATTCAGAGGAGTTCATATTTTATGTATAAAATGTAACTTTTCTACAACAAAATCAAAAAGATCTAATAGCAATTATCTTTGAGAAAATGTTAACCTCAGCTTATAATATCCTCAGAGGACAATTACATTATTGAATACAATATCTATGTGTTTAAGATAAAGATGATAGAAAAGATAACCATGTAGCTACTAGATCCTTAAAGAATAGTCATTTGTACAAAAAACAAAACTACTAGGCTAGGACAAGAATAGAGTTTGAGCTTAATAAAAACAAGCAAACAAACAAACACTGTTGGACAGACAAAATAAAATTTGATGCGTACCTGTCTAAAGTTCAAATGTGTCCCAATTCTAAAACATGCTAACAAAATTAAAGCACTACTTGAAGAGGTTTAGCTCATAAAAGTTACATCTAATTTTTCATACAAAATATTTTTGTTCCATTAAACAATTTTTTTTCAGTACTGGAGTTTGAACTTAGGGCTAAGTACTTGCTAGGCAGATTCTCTTAACAATTAAGACATGCTTCTAGACCTTTTGGCATTCACTATTTTTTTTTAAATAAAAACAGACAGTATCCATATAGTTTATTTCTCACAGTTCTCCTGACAAATGAACATTGTTCAAGAACATACTGTATACAGTTAAGAAGGAACATATAAAATGCTTTAAATGATGCACAACAAAATCCATCAGTATAAAAGAATGCGTGTGAACACTTGCTCACTGCGCAAACTAAATTTAATCAATTGTTTAAATAGTAATAAAAATACAATCTTTTATGGATGTTGTGCAGACTACAAAAGAGGGACATTATTACCATATATATGATTTTTATATTAGGCAGTTTTCTTTGATGAGTTGCACTCACAACTCCAAATACAGAGGCAGAAGGCTGTGTATTTTAAAAGAATTAATGTTGTGAATTAGAGACTTTACACAGTTACTACCACTGGCACTTTTTCACCATAGTTTGTACACATCACATGATCATCCTATATAACATAACATTTAAAAAATATATCTGAGTGACAACTTTATAACATTCACACACCATGAGCTGGTTAAGGAAGCAATGACACAGTTGCCGCCTGTAGTGCTTCACTGTTGGTAATAAAGACAGTTCATTGTGGTTAAAAGAAGTTAGATATCAATATGTTTAAGGAGCTCCAATTTACTAACGGCCATTAATGACCACCACTGGGACAGTGAGTTCTTTTAGAGTATATATTCTAGAAACAAACACCATCATTGGTTAAAACTTTGTCTAAAGAAGTCAGTTTCTGCACTGATAACTGTTTCCACAAAACTGAAAGCTACTAAACTGATTTTAATATAAATACTTTGTCTTCTTATCATATTTATTACCAAGATCGTTGAAACCTTTGGAATTTACTCTTACTTTAATATGTGCTCGTTTCCATCTCGCCCATTTACGATCACCACTTACAAGGCTTTCAGGTGGTGGTGCAAAATTTACTAGGGAAACCTTTTGCTCACCAGGAATGTTCAGCTGCTGAACAATTATCTAGAGCCACACGGTGCCAAGCTATACTTGACGAGAACACTCAGGAAGCTTTCATGCTGTGAGTGTCATTTCAGGGAAAGCAGAGAATCTTTCCAAACTGTGCACATAATTAACAATGATACCATTGCTGTGTATTGAAGAGGACTAGTAAGTGATGCTCTCTTCCATGTCATCTGTTTGCTGGAAAGTAGTTTGGGTCAAGGTAATTATAACTGGTGCCCTGGGACACAGTAGTCTCTGTCTAAGAATGTCTCCGACCTATAAATAGGTTCTAATTGGTGATCTTCCTTGTGAATATCTGTTTCATGTAGGCAGTCTGAACAAGAATCACAGAAATCCAAAGACATTTCTGGAGGACAATCTTGGCAGTGCCACCTAACACCTTGGATAGGTTCTACGCCACAGTTATCACACTCGAAGCCAACATGCTGCACAAACCCAATTTCGGCTTTCATTTGCTGAAGTTTCTGCTTCTTCAACTTTTTAAACTGCAATAGTTCTTTACATTCAGGTAAGTTCCTACACATGATAGGAATACTTTCTTCATCCGAGGCTTCTTCAATAGAAGTGCTCATGTGGCTATGAAAACAGGATCGGTCATCATCCTCATCCATATATACTGGTGGTTCGTGTGAAGTCATGAAAGTGGAAGGTTTAAAAAGATGCTTATTAAGGGGGTGCTGTTGTCTGCTTGTTGAAGACTTTTTGGAGTAAATATATAAGTTTGGTGTTCTGCCAGGAACTGGAATGCCAGCTTTCGTTAGCTTTATAAAATACTTCTGTACTCGACTGGCAACCTGTTTTGCTGTCCTGTTGCCCAGTTCATCTGCAATCTTCTGCCACCGTCAGGATTCCACTTCTTCAGGAGGGTATTTTAGTAGTAGCTGTTCAAGTTTTTTCTGTTCTTCAACAGTCCACAACTGGTTAAATGTTTCAGGCTTGGTATCATCGCACAGGCATCCCCTTATCATCTGAGGACGACTGTTTGAGGCTTCTGGACCATCACTCAAAAGCAACAGAGTATGAAATGGACTCTCCATCCTTCTTAGGATCTAAAGGACTTTTTGGTCTAGCAGGTAAACCTACTTTATCAAAAACTAACTTAGCTCTTCTAGTATGTCTTTTACGATTTTTAAATTCTCTTTCAAAGTTCCCAAGGCTATTGGTATATTGGTCCCATACAATCTCAGACAACTGAACAACTCTCTGTGGATATGGAAGCCCTGTATCAGCCTTCTTCTGGAGCTTTTCCACAAATCCAATGGGATTTTTTAGTGCTTCTCTATGATGCTTGCCTAAACTTTCCAGGTCCTGGACTGCTTGAGAACGCTGAGCCTCAAGTACAGCAATTGTCTGTAGCAGTCTCTGATAATCTTTGTTGTGTTTCAGTGCCACATGATCTGATTCAAAGTAATAAACATCAGGATCATCATCTTCCTCTTCTGTAATGTGCTGACTGGCACTCTCTTTGGCAGATGGTAAGTGTCCAATATTGAGTCTTGCCTCTGAGGATGACTTACTTAGTCTTTCACTTCCATAGTTTGGAGAGTCACAACACACAACCTTCTCATTCTAAGAAATTTCACCGGGATTTGTGGTAGACTCATTTACATTATCACTAAGAGTTGTATTTGTTTCACTGGGACTAAGGTTATTCTCCTCAAATTGTCCATTTTCTCGGCAAGGAGAACTGTTCTTAGTGGGACTAGATCTGGAAGGGGCTGCCCTTCGTGGTGAAGTTCTCAAGGTATAGCGATGTTCTTGAGGTTCTGATAAAGACATTATTTGAGTGGAAACACAGTCTAGAACAGAAGATTGTTCTGGTTCTCCGGAGACCGGCATACTGTTAACAATTGCGTCCAAGATGGTACTGGTGTTTTCGTTACACTGCTCTTTTGCGGCACTGCTATCTCCCACCACATCTACTTCCTCCTCAGAATCCCTTAAAGATGACTGAATTTCAGAAACAGGGGCTGAAGCTGGCTCAGTAGACAGCTGATTAACATGTTCCACAGGTAGGCAGGCAGTTACTATTTTGTGGTCCTCCAACTTGACCTGCACTTAGGAATTTGTGCAAGGCACATTATGGTCTATATAACCGTCCTTCCTACTATCAAGGAACATTGAAATCTGGGTTTCCAAATCCCCATTTCCAGCTACTGATTTTTCCTGCAACAAATAGGAACCAGTGCTATTTTGTTTAGTATTCCCATCAGGCTGACAGTCATCACAGTTTATAATAGCTGGATCACTGTCATCAACACCATTGACAGCCAAATAGCTTATGATTTCTTCAACTGTTGGGATGTGGACGATCCCTTTCTCCCCAATTTCCCGGGGAGAAATGGTTGAACTCCAAAAACTATGAGAGAGCACTCGGCCTTATTTCCCCGCCCACAGGAAATGAAGGCATACCCTCGTGGACTTGTGCTAAGTTGAGGAAAGGTTGCTGAAGCCTCCCCACCCCCCAGTCTCCTAACATGTTACCAGAAGCAGGGGGAAGAAGACACCAGGGAAATGCCGCGATGGTGGGATGCGTCTCAGCCCCCAGAGGGCGGGCCAGAGAAATTTATTACAATGACAAAGGTGGAAGGGGAAGGACTTGGGGTGACTGACTGATTGGCTGACTGGGCTGCCCCTCAAGTGATGTCATGGGACTTCCTTTGTGGGCTGGACAACCCTATCATGGTGGCATGCACTAGTTCGCCTCCCGAGGGGCGGGGGACTTCTTTTCCTGTTGAGGCCAGAAGGTGGGAGGAGCTCCCTCCCACACTGTCCCAGGGCTGGGGGAAGGGCAGCGTCTTGCTCTTGGCACCCTTCCTCCATCAAGGCCAAAACAGTCCCCAACATTCAACTACTACAGAATTAAGTGGCCCTTCCTCTCTGACATTCACCTTTTTAATTTCCCTTTTCTCACAATCATTCAGTATAAGACATCGACAAGCTCATTTAGTCCCTTGAAATTCTGCATCATTGTCCACTACTGAACTCCTCTGTTCTATTGACTCCTTGTCTGATTTTATAGGTGAATCTTCTTCTGAACTGTTGGGTGCTTCAGATCTAAGACAACGCTTAATTCTCTCACAATTTTCTACAGCCTGCCTTTCTATGTTATCCTTTTTAAAGAAGAAAGTCCTCTTTTTCTAGGGCTTACCCATGATTCTCTAGTATTTTGCTGCTTTAAATCAGTGGTTTTTCCATTATTATTATTTCCTTTCTGAATCTGTATATGCTCTGGTCTCTTCTTTGGTGATCTTGGTCGTACTTGAGAATGAGAAGAGATTTCTTCCGGGTGAGCAATGCTACTATTCCTTAAAGTTCTACCACAAAAAGATTCATCCAAGCTGTTTAACCCCACTGTTGATCTTGTAACACAAGTAGATCAGGAAGCAGCCATACTATGGCAAGTCCCTATAATACGGTCATCATAATCCACTCATTGGGAAACCTGTACAACCAAAGATCTATCATTGTGGAAATATTATCTCTCTTCCTCATATCCTGAAGGAGTTGGAGCTATGATCTACAATAGTTTAAGCATCAGGGTTTCAGACTCTCAGGTTCAGCATGGAGAATACTAGAGCCTCTCAAATTCTTTTCTTTTTAAAAGTGTTCCACCTAGTATTTCGTTCCCATATATTCATATGTTATCACTGTTAATGTCCATGTTACACTGAGACTTCAGATGTTAATTATATATATGGTTGTACCAGCACAACTTGGTTTGGTATCTTGTAGAAAGAGTTGCAGGTCCCAGGCCCCCGGAACCCAAGGCTCCGCCATCCAGGACAACTGCTCTGCCTGGCATTCACTATTTTTCAAGTAGGGTCTTGCTTTTCTTTCTTGGGCTGATCTCCAATCTCCATTCTTCTATGGTATGCCTCCTGCATAGCAAGGATGACAAGCACACACCACCACACCTCGCTTTTTCCATTGAGATGGGGGCTTTCCTAACTTTTTGCCACAGCTATCCTGTGTAAGTAAATGTTGCCAAAAGAAGACTGCCATGTGGTTCAGGCAGAAGAGCTTTTATTTGGGAGAGCCAAACCGCAGGGCCCCATTCTAGGTGTAGGGTGTAGTGAAAAAACAAAGGGGAAGGGGTCTGTGTGGTTTTGCATGGAAAGAAAGCAAAGGGGCCATTTTTTCCAGGCAGACCTAACATCCTCAGACCACCACAATTTTCAGGTCTCTGCCTCTGCTAGGATCTCTGCTAAGATTCCATTTATAAGCCAGCATATGTCCTGCCTCAAAATAGTTTGGGGTTTTTTTTGTTGTTGGTTGGTTTTTGGGTGTTTTTTTTTATTTGAAAGAGGCAGCTTTTTAAAAAAAAAGTGTACAAGAACAGTAGAGCTTCAATAGAATGAAAGAATGTTAACAGAGAATCTGAAAATACCGAATTGTATTATTTCTTTTTATAAGGCCATATAATAAAATGTTCAGGACAAAAAGATTATTTTTTAAGCAAAGGTATTTCATAATCTAATCTTTTTAAGATAATCATCTAAATTTCAATAGAAAATGAGCTTTGCACTTACAAAGCTAAGTGAGAACTTTTGCTTATCAGAGAAAGAAAAAGGAAATTTCTGTTATTTTTAAGAATTACTGTAAAAGGTCACTGAGAAAAACAATATTCAACTTACATTAGAACCTGGGATCTAAAATTCTAGAAAGAAAAACTATTTTAAGGATTTAATACTAGATAACAATTCTTTAGGGCCTCATCTAGAGACAACAGGCCATATCCTTCCTGTCCCCTGGGAGTTTCTCCTTATTTTTCTAAGAATGTTTTCTCTTTCTTCATGAAATGCCACCTAATCTAAATCCTTACTAAAGACAAGCACGACCATCAGTAACCAGGTAATTAACCTGTATTCTGTTAATCTACACAAATGGGCCCCAATAATGATGAACTAAAAACTAGAAGGTAGTCCATGCCAGGAAGCCTGGTAAATTAAGGACTACAGTAAGTAGGAGACTCCTCATCATGAAATGTCTTTGTATCCATTCTGAGTCTATTTCAAAATGGTCACTTTTATTCATTTCAACCAGATATCTCATATCTGAAAAGGAGAAGGGATCTCTAAAGTGATTAACATTTTAGACATCTGAGAATTTACTATTTCCTTTGAATGAAACATATTTTTTTTTAAGTTTTAAATGCAAAACCTAGAGCTTAAATTAAGGGCCTCGGCACTGTCCTTGCACTTTTTTTGCTCAAGGACAACAGTACCACTTTAAGCACATCTCTACTGCAGGAAAATCCATAAGTGTGTGTATGTAGTTATTTTAGAGATACAGTTTGGCTCAAAATCTTATGCCAAATCTTTCAACTTTCTAAAAAAAATACGTGCACTATTTTCATATACCATCCCATCATATTTGGGAGGCATCTGTAATAAAAGTATTTCATATGATTTTCAAATTAAATATATCAAGTGCTGTTCTATGGCAATCATCTCTTCTAGATCACTGGGTAAGTATTTGACTAAAACTTATAGTATATAAAGAATACTTAATTTTTAAAATCAAACATTAAAGACTATCTCAACATGTTGGAAGGATAATGTCATTATGCTTACCAATATCATTAATTACTGCTCTTATTTTGGAGACAAAAGGACCAACTTCACTGGAATGCATTTTAGCTCGTTCCTTAAGGTCAGCACCTGCAAAATATTTCAGTTACAAATATAATTTAGTTATAAACAAAATCTTAAGGCAAAGAATTGAAATTTTACTTAAGGATAATATATAGTTTGAAGGTCAACAGAATTCCTCTATAAAGGGAATTATATTATTTCAAGTTGGACATCAGCAGGAATATTTGCTTATTCATTCATCTATGTCTTTAAGTCAGTGTTTCTCAAGCTTTCTGGTCTCAGGAACCCTTCACATTCACAGGACAATTTTTACTACTATAAGCTGAAACTAAGGAAGTGTTTTAATGTTTATGTACTACAAAATTATAAGCACACACACTAATGCTGGCATAAAGGACTACAAATTAGTGCAGTGCCTTGGTTTTCACAAAGACACTGACAGTTCTATTCCCCACCACACACAATGGCCTCAGCACTAAGGCCAAGCCTGGGAAAGTGCAAGTCATGCATCAGTAATTTGAAGCCATTCTGTCTTCCTGATGCCCACCTTGATGACTACAAACCCTATTTGAGGAAACACTGGCTTTAAATTATTAACAAATAGACAACTTCATATTTATGGCTTTATGAAATAATTCTAACTTTGGAACAGAGAAAATTACACTTACAGACTTCCCTAAGTAATCATTAACTCTAAGCTCAACAAAGATACTATTTCAATAAAACTAAATCTGAAAGCTGGTCCCCATTTAAATAAACAAACAACAAAGCAAAATTACAGTTGACAAGGTTTATGCATGACTATTTATGCTCTTAGTAGCTCATTATGAATTAATCTTAACTGTGTATAATATCAAGCATGGCCAAGGCTGGGGCATTCAGAGCTCACTTATTTTTCTAGGGGTGGTGTGACAAATAGAGTTGACAAAGTTTATAAAATGTAATTCACCAGTTCATATGTGCACATACCACAGGAACTTTCAAGTAACCAAAAACATGTACGATAACATTCTATGCAGCATATACAAAACAGGTAAGAATTGAAAATAACCTAAATATCCACCAACACAATTAACAAATCTATGACCAATTTATAACAATATTACATATGCAACACACAAGTGAAAGAATTGACCATACAAACAGGATTAAGTCAACTGAGAAAAACATGCAATTACAGAAATTCAAACAGAATAACCAACACATAAAAATTCAAAACAAAATTCTATTTAAAAAATATATAAAGCTGATCACATCAAATTAATGGGCTTCTGCACAGCAAAGTAAATTATCAATAAAGGAACAGCCTGCAGAATGGAAGAAAATTATTTGTCTGACAGGGGTTAATACCCACAATACATAAGAAACTGAAACAATTCAATAGAAAGAAAATAAATAGCCTGATTAAAAATTAGGCAAATGATGGCTGGAACAGACATTTCTCAAAAGAATACATGGCCAACAAGCATCTGAGAAACAATGTTCAGATCACTAACCTCAGGAAACTAGAACAAGACATCGCCTCATATCAGTTAAGAAGGGCTACAGGGCTGAGAATATGGCCTAGTGGTAAAGTGCTCGCCTTGTATACATGAAGCCCTGGATTCGATTCCTCAGCACCACATATATAGAAAAAGCCGGAAGTGGTGCTGTGGCTCAAGTGATATAAAGTGCTAGCTTTGAGCAAAAAGAAGCCAGGGACAGTGCTCAGGCTCTGAGTTCAAGCCCCATGACTGGCAAAAAACAAAACAAAACAAAAATTCACAAGAAGGGCTACAATGTGAAAGATAAATGAGATCTGAAGGCATGGCTTAGTAACAGAGCACCCACTTAGAGAGGGAGGCACCAAGTTTAAACCCAAGTACCACCAAAGTATAAAAATATACTGAGTTGGGTACCTGTGGATCATACCTGTAATGCTATTTAGGAGTACTCAAGAGGCTGAGATCTGAGGATCAAGTTTCAAAGCTAGTCTGGGCAGGAGAGTACATAAGGCATCTATCTTCAATTAACCACTAAAAAGACAGAAGTGAAGCTATAGCTCAAGGGCAAAAGAGTAGAGACAGTGTCCAGGCCTTGCGGTCAAGATCCAGGACTGGTACAGAAAAGATAGACAGATGATAAATTAGATAGACAGATAGATAGATATACAGACATACTGACAGGCAGACAGACATGATGAAAAGGAAACCTTTGAAGACTATTGCTAGAAATGAACATCCACAGGGGAAAACTCTATGGAAATTCCTTTAGAAATTAACAATAGTAACTATCATATTTTCAAGCAATCCAATTACTGGACACAAGTACTCCCTCTAATCTAGGATTGTACTTTACATTAATTGTTATTCACAACCAGTCAAAAATATCAAATGGAAAATACTAGAAATAACTGATTTTTAATTATATGCCATTCTGACCTGTGTAATGAAATTTCATGCTGCCCTATTCTTTCTTATTCCAAACAGCACATTGTGCTTTTGCCCAGATTATCCATGCTGTCTGCATTACCAGGGGTGAGGAACCTTTTCTTTCTGCCAAATGCCAATTAGATTTTTATAAAACCATTCAAGGGTCAAGATTTATGGAATTTCGTGTCCCACCTGCAGTTGCCTTGGCAGAGTCAGATGTTCCCCACCCTGCTAACCAGTAGTCACCTGGGTTATCACAGCCTTTCATGGTGCTACAGTACTTAGATTCAAGTAACCCTTATTTTACTTTATAATAATCAGACAGTCCAAGAGTAATAATGCTGGCAATTAAGATATGCTATAGGAAAAAAAGCCATGAAGTTGTCTTTAAGCAAAAATGTGAAAGCTTTAGACATAATAAGAAAATCAATCATATGTTAAATCTACAGTAAAAACTAAGATCTACAGTAAAAGCAAATAGAAAAAAAGTCAACATATACTTCATTTCGCTGAGTTCACTCTATGTACTTCACAGATACTACTTTTTTTATGACTGAATGTTTATGGAAACCAACATCAAAAGTCTTATCAGTGGGGATGGAGGTCATCAAGCTAAACAAAGCAAGCCTGGTTCAGAAAGGCAAAGGTCCAATGATTTCCCTATGTAAAAGCTACACCTAAAAGACAAACTGTACATACCTGCCTGATTATGCAATATAACACAAAGAACCAATCTGTAACTGTATAACTGTTAGAAGGGATTTAGACAGGAATGGGAAAAGAATATTGGAGGGTAAATAATATTGAAATATACTGCATCTATATATAAATGGCACAAAAAAATCACAGAAAATTGTTCAATAACAGGGGGATAGGAGGGATGAACAAAGAGAGCAAAAGGTTTAATCTTATTTAAAATACAACATAGGCAATGGGGATACTGCTTTAAACAATACATACTTAAGAAATGAATGGCATTCATCTACCCAATTATTAATGAAAAGTCATTAAAAGATGGAACATTCTGCAGTTATTTCCACCAATTTATTTCTGCACTGTTGATAGTGATGTATACATAGTATTTTGTTAAGGCCACTATGGACTTACAAGCTTTAATGGACTAGTAGGCCAGTATGAGCTTGCCAAAAAAAAAAGGGGAGGGAGGGGCTTCCACAAAGCCATTTACATCATGGACGAGATAACTTAAAAGAAGTAAAACTGTGTTTTTCCACATTTGAAAGATAAATCTCTGAGAGTAAAACTACATAAAATTTATCAAATGGATGGGAGGTTGTTTTACTTTTAGATCAAAATGAGCTTTTAAACAGAAACTAGAACTTCTACTTGTCTTGACTTCTGGGAAGGAAAACCTAGGTTTTTATTATGGGATGCTTCTTCAAGTACACTTAATATTATGAAGTTCCAAGTCTGCTGTAAAAATCATGTGGTTTTTTTCTTCAGAGTTTTCACTGTGATTAACTGCATTTCAGGCTGTATGATAGAATATAAAGAACTTGAAAGGGCTCTTGATTACTTATGCAAGTAGAAGAGTTAAATCTTGACTGAAAGACTTAAAATATTGACAATCTTAAACCAAGGTATGGAGTGTTTACAGAATGAGTAGCTGCAAAGGTTTGTGAAATATCTTTACTTTGAAAAAGATAATAAATTATAGACATTTAAACAAAAGAATGACAGGAATGTGAAACAGGTCCTGTTTGGGTGTGGGTACTAGAGGGAAGGAAAAGGGTAAACAGAGAAGATAAATGAGGGTGAGTATGATCCAATGTGCTAATGAAAAAAATATTTTAAAAGAGTACAGCTGGAGGTGTGCTTTGCCTGCCTAGCCAGCTTCAAGTCTGGTGTTCAATTCCCACTACTGAATCAAGGAAGAAAAGCTTATTTCTATCAGGAGCCTATGACTCTCACTTGTAATCCTAGTTTATACAGGAAGCTGAGAGCCAAGGATTGCAGTCAAAGCCAGCAGGGCCAGGAAAATCTAATATTCTTATCTCCAAAACAGCCAGCAAAAAGCCAGAGTGGAGATGTGAATCAAGAGGTAGAACACTAGTCAAGCAAAAAGGCTGAGGAAGCATAAGGCCCTGATTTGAAGCACCAGTACTTTTTTTTTTGCCAGTCCTGGGCCCTGAACTCAGGGCCTGAGCACTGTCCCTTGCTTCTTTTTGCTCAAGGGTAGCACTCTACCACTTGAGCCACAGTGCCACTTCTGGCTTTCTCTATATATGTGGTGCTGAGGAATCGAACCCAGGACCTCATGTATACAAGGCAAGCACTCAAGCACGAGGCCATATTCCCAAGCCCTCAAAGACCAGTACTAAACAAATAAACAAAAAAATCATGATAAGGGTAGGAAAGACGCTATCTCTTATCAAAGTGAAAGCAGTAAGAATTAATACAAAAGCTGCAGCAAGTTACCCAGAAAGTCTAGCTAAGAGTATCAATGATGGTGGCTATCAATTTTCAAATCTAGATAAAAGAAGAAACTGTCAAGGATTTTTTTTTCCATACCTAGAAAAAAATATGCCTGGCTTCAAAGCTTCCAAGATGAAGCTGACTCTCATTAGGAGCTAGTGTAGTGATGACTTTCAAGTTAAAACCAATGATCCTAGCCAGGCCCTGAAGGCTCATGCCATTAATCCCAGATACTCAGGATGCTGATTTCTGAGAATTGTGGTTCAAACCCAGCCCAGGCAGAAGAGTCTGTGAGACTCTTGTCTCCAATTAACCTCCAAGAAACGAGAAGCAGCGCTGTGGTTCAAAGTAGCAGAGTACTAACCTTGATCAAGAGAGCTCAAGGACAGTGCCCAGGCCCCAGACTCTGGGCCCCAAGTTCAAGACCCACAACCAACAAAAACAAAAACAAATAACTAATGATCCATTCTGGAAAACCCTGGGTGTCGGGGGTTTTAGCCCCCCCCAACATTCCCCCAACCCGCGGGAGAGACAGGGAAGGTACGCCCTGACCAGATAAGCCAAGAAAGGAAAGGGTCGGCAGGCCGCCCACACCCAACCCTCCCTCAGCAGAGGACAATCAGAGGGCCTGGGAATCAAGTCGGCGCAAGATCTCGTTTATTGGGGAAGTACATGCCACTAATATAAGGCACAGGAGCCAATCAGGTCTAAGATCAGCAGGAAGGGGAGGCATGAACTGTCCATCAAAGGCAGAAGAGCCGGGGCTTCAAACCCCACAGAAACACCTCCAGGTTATAACCAAAGACACTTGTAGCAGCTGCGTGTTGTTGTTAGGCGCCGCCATCTTAGCCACACGTGGCCCCAAGACTGAGCAACAGGCGGGGCCAGCTAGTTGACTTCCAGGTGTGCCCCACACCTCTGCCTTCAAGGATTATACCAAATCTGCTCTGTGCTATAAATGAAACAAAGCCTGCACACAACTGATGGCAGCACAACTGTTTACAACATAGTTTACTCTTTCAAACCCACTGTTGAGAATTACTTCTCAGCAAAAACAATTACTGTCAAAATGCCACTGCTTATCAATAGTGCACTAGTCTCCTAAGAGCTATTCTGCGGAATACAACCTGTCCATTCTGTAGTCCAAGGATCAAAGAGGCATTTTTACTTCTAAAGTATCTCATTTAAGAAATACATGTCAGGAGGTAGAGCCAAGGAGAAAGGAGTAGACAAATGAAGGGATGAAAGAGGAGAATGTATTCAAGAACTTGTTTTATATACCATAAAACTAAGAAAAATAAGTGAAGGGATGGGTCAAAGAGGTATAAAAATCCTGAAGGGATGACACAGATTAAGATTCATTACATACATAAACTGCTTTGTGAAATAGCAAAAAATATTCCAAGCCCTTAAAAATTAAGAAAACTTAGGGAAGGGGTAGACTGGAGGGGTGGGTGAGAATGTTGAAAGGGATGACATTGATCAAGGTGCACTGTATTCATAAACTGCTTTGTTGAATGGTAACTGCTTTGTACAACTAAAGATAAGATAATATTATGAATGAATAAATAAATAAATGTCATAAGACCATACCTACCACTGATTGGTGACTCCTCTGATGAATCTGGAAAATGTTAACTAAAAACTTTCTGGAAAGTATCCACCATTCTAATTGCTATTAAGTAAGTACATTTGTGACTCAGAGGAAGAGGTAAAAATACCAACATCAATAGGAGTCTGGAAGAAGTTCATTGCAAACATTATGGACTTTGAGGGGTTTAAGATTTTAGGGAGGTAAAATTTTAGGGAAGGAAGTGAGAAGTAGAATTCAAAATGGAGCCAGAAGATGTGACTGAAATGTGGCTGAGCAAAGAAAATGGTTCTTTGAAATTAAATCTACCCTTAGCAAAGGTGTTGTGACATTGCTGAAATGACAACAAAAACTTCAGCATTACATACACTTACTGGATAAAGCAGAAGAAGGGTTTGAGGATGGACACAATTTGGAAAGACATTCTACTATGGGCAAAATGCACTCAAACAACAAGGCAGAGAAACATGCTACAGAGAAATCTTTATAAAATCAACACAGCATACTTCACTGATGTCTTCTTGTAAGAAACCTACCCTTCAGCAGCCACCATCTTGGTAAGTTAGCAGCCAGTAATATTCAGGCAAGATTCTGCACTGGCAAACAGATTCAACCCGCTAAAGGCTCAGGCAGTTATTGGCATTTTTTAAGCACTAAAGTATTGCCAAAGAAAAGAGATGCACAGATATGTAAAACAAGTTATAAGTCTAACAGATGACTTCTCAACAGAAAATGGAAGACATCTTTAATTTCTGGGAGGGGTAAAGGGGGAACACAGTTGTACTTTTTTACCTGCAGCCTCACTTTCCAGACTGTTATCTGAATCCTCAATCTAATAATACTAAACAGAAAATTTTATGCATTTAATAAACTATGGTTCAGTGTAAGCCTAATTTTATATGCAGTGGAAAACCCAAATCATTCACATAACTCGCTTTATGTGACAGTAGTTTCACTGCAATGTTTAGTTCATAGTAATGGTCTAGAAAGGAACCCACAGTACATATGTAGGCTGCCTCAAGACTGTCACTATAACAAATACTTAAGATAATCTATTTATCAAGAGAAATGGTTTATTCTGAGTCATAGTTTTAATAGTTTCACTGGGCCTAGAAGAAGGTAGCAGAAGTGTGAAGCAGAGAAAAATCACTCACCTCACAGTCAGAAAGCCAATGAGAAGGAAGAATTAGGGCCTACAATCCCCTTCAGAAATATGTCCCAAGGACTTTAACAACCTTTCATTTCTTAAAAGACCCACTAGCTCTAAACAGCAACATTCTAGGAATCAAACCTTTAGCACATGGGCTTGGAGGACAGGACATTTGAGATCCAAACTATAACACCTAAATACGGTTCAGGCGTCTACAGGAGGTTATGTAATATATATACTGCATAATAAAGGGGGAGGACTACTATTCTAAAAGAAAGAAATCAGTACATCAAAGAGAAATTTGCATTCCCACATGCATTATAGCATTATTCACAATAGGGAACCAAACTAAGTGAGTATGAACTAATGAATGGATAAAGAAATTGTATGTATATACATACAAATGCTATTCAACTTAATCCTGTCACTTACAACATATATGAACACTGAACACAGTATATTGAGTGAAATAAGACATATACAGAAGGACAAATGCAATATGATCTCACTCATATGTGAAATTTAGCTGATCTCATAGAAATAGAGAGCAGAATAGTGGTTAGAACGCTAGGGTTGGTGAATGCTGTTAGACCACAGAAATGAGTTCAAAAGATATATTACACAGCAAAGTGACAATAAGAATATTTAATACCCACTCCCAGCACATGATAAGACAGCCCACTGAACAGTATGCAAGTTTCTCTGTCAAATCTAAGTTTCTTAAACAACCTCATAAAGATGGAAGAAAAATTTAACAATGTAAAACCTGCCAAAGAAGAGACCTCTGAAGATTAAATCAGAATAGGGTAAGCAGCACACTGAAATCGAATGCAAAAAACCTCAGAAGGTAACAGATAAGCACAGGTATCTTAAACAAGTTATAATTCTGACGGGTGACTTCTCAACAGAAAATAAATGACATCTTTAATTCTTAGAGGGGGAAAACACAGTAGGACTTCTTTATTTACAGTCTTACTTTCCACAGTTTCAGTTATCTGAATCTTCAATCTAAAAACGTTAAACAGGAAATTCCAGAAAAAAATGTTTTAAACTGCAATCCTTTTAAGCATCGTGACAAAACCTCACAACAGCCTACTCCATCTTGCCCAGAGTGTAAGCCCTTTGTCCCTCCTATCTACACATTGTATATGTATGCTCCCCACCTGCTAGTCATTTAGTAGTCCTCTCATCAGATCAACTGTCAATAGTATATCGCAGTGCCTGTGTTCAAGCAGCATTTATTTTACTTGGAACTCTTTTCTTTGGACACAGGGTGTCAATATTCAACCAGGCTGACCTCATACTCTCAATCCTCCTGCCTCGGCCTCCCGACACAGCTAGTATGACAGGCTGTCAGCCACCATGTCTGTTCTGTTGTGTTAATAATGACCCCAATGCTGGTAACTCAGATATGCCAAAGAGAAGCCATAAACTGTAGAATGCTTCGCTTAAGTGAAAAAGAGGCCTCAACAAGGAAAAACACAATATAGACAATTTACTATCAGAGTTTTAGACATCCAGTAGAAGTCCTAGAACAAATCTCTGGGGTAAAAGGAACTACTATAATTACCAATCCAGAATTACACACACAAATGTACTTTATAACCAGAAGACCTACAGTAAAACATTAACAGATATTCTTCAGGTAGATTATGAAACTAAATGTCTAAGTCTTACACTGCTTTCAAGAGTTGTAACAAATAAAATGGGTAATAAATGGCTAATGTAAAAAAGGTTAAAAAATACAAGCATATATTTATCAAAAGAAAACTTATAGAGAACTTAAATGTTCCACAAGAGATCAAAAGTGAGAAACATAACTCAAGCTAGAGATCACTGTACGGTAGTAAGATGATCTACTAAAAGCCATACTAAATAGACAACATATATACAGCAAGACAGCTCCAGAACACAGAAAGCAAAATCTGACAGAACCGAAGGAAAAAAAAAAGAGTAACAAGTGGACTTTTAGTGGACCTCTCTTGGTACCTGATACAAAGAGGCAAATGTCCTTATCAAGTATCTCTATCAAGGGAATAACAGGGTACAGAAGAGAAAAGGCAATAGTAAAAACTGAGAAATCAGGAATTCAACTGGAAGATACAGAAAAGCCACATTTTTAGAGGTCCAAAGCCAGCAACTGGAGGCAGACACATGTCTCCAAAAATTCTACAGCCTTGAATATACTTAATACTGTTAGAAAATCGAGCCACCAAGGTAGTAAAGCAAAGAAAGAGCAGAAAAACGGTGTAGTAAAACAAAGAGCAGAAAAACAATCTCTACAAGCCAAATCAACTCTAATGGAGAACTAAAGAGGAATGCCGTGGTGACCTGAAGAGAGTCAGAAGACAGGAGACATGGTACAAAACAGTAGTTGAGCTGGTTGGGCCTAAATAGGGTCATAGTCAGAGGGCAGGGTGACAGGAAGCTCAGAGAGTCTCTGAAATTCATGGTATATGTCTAGAAAGTCCAGTAAACTATTGTCCAAACTCCTACCCCTGCCTCCAGGAATTCAAGCATGCCCATCACCTGGGGGTGGGACTTCACCTTCATCTACCAAGAAGCCAAGATGGTGTCAGTTAGATCTGGTATCCTTATTTCACCAAGAGCATAGCACTGCATAACAGCAAGAAGCAGCCTGTTTGTAACTGCCCACTCTACAGTCAGCTCCAGCAGGCCTTGGAGAATAAACCTAGGTCACTAAGAAAGACATTAATCTCTCACAATGGATGTCCTGAAGACCTTGCTTCCCATGTGATTAATCACATTTCTATGTGACTTCTGGAAAACTATATTCAAACAGCAACTGAAATAGAGAGGTCAGGTCTGGCCAGTGCCATATTTGGCCACATGGTGAATGGTAGGGTCTGGCATCTTGTCTTCATGTTGTGGGAAGGTGAACCCCCACCCCAGGTGATGGGCATGCCTGAATCCCTGGAGGCAGGGGCAGGCACTTGCTGATAGGTTACCTAACCTGTCAGTCCAGTGCCTGGGACTGGGCGCGTTCTGTGACCCTGCCCCCTGACCTAAGCCTATTTAGGCCTGGATGAGCTCAGGTGCCATTATGCCATGCCTTATGTCTCCCTGTTTGCCTCCTGTCTCCTGGCTCTTCTCCAGTCACCATGGTGTCCCAATTCAGCTCTCCGTTGGAGCTGTATTGGTTCCTTGGTATTGTCTTTGTTCTTTCTTTCCTCTCAGGCCTATTTCCTAACTATATTAAGTATATCTGCTGGCTACAAGCCTTTGTAACAACTGGCTGCAGACCTCTACAGCTCTAATAAAGATCCCAAGATTCAATCTCTCAAAATGTGGCTTCTCCATTTTCTCGCCATACAACACAACTTTCCTATAACTTTTTTCCATTGATGTCATTGGTCATTGTGCTTTAAAACCTGTTATTGATAATCTTGTTACATTTCTTTGAATGAAAATATGTATGTAAAGTAACTCATCTTATTAAATTCCCTGTAACTATTAAGTAGTAGTTTTTTCCAGACTGTATTTTCATTTCAAGTCAGCACAGAGCTGACCAAAGCAGAAACAGATTGCAACTCTGTTACCTATTTAATACTAAATGTAAACTTGCATTAAAAAATGTATCTCAATTCAAGACCATCTCCTATCTTCCCATTACTTCATATATCCATGCATGAAAGGCATTTATTTCTAAAACAAGGCAGCTTTACTGTACATTTGACAATCATTTTCCTACAACTCAGTCACTCCTTTCGAACTAATTGTGCTCAAATGACACAGTGATGGAGAGACACTTAACAATTAATTCCCTAACAATGCTACTTAATACTCTTTAAGTTATGTTGAAAACAAAGAACTGGAAACTGCCAGATAAGGATTCCTACTGAAATGCTCAACATTAGTAACTTTAAAAGTGTCCATTGGCAACATCTTTTCTTCCCCTTGGAGCAATGTAGCAAAGATCAGGATTGGCTTTCTATGGTGCAAATTTACAATCAACTGTGAAAGGAACATGAGGAACCACTGTAGTTACATATTAGCCTCAACAGTTTTATGAATGAATACATGTGTAAGCTGTATGTAATGTAGATATCTTCAAAATTAACTTCACCTCTCCTGAGTCCCTGAACAAATCCATCCTATCTGGGAATTTGAAGACATTTCTTTCAAAGACTACTTGCCAAGTTAGATGAAATGCAAATGATGATCTGCAGATCATGTGTGTTTCACATGATCTTATGGACAGCAAATGGCACTTGCACACTTAAACTGTAATTGATAGTCATTTATGTGTTAACTAGACTGAGCCACAGGAGGCCCAGATTTGATTAGCATTTGAATCCCTGCACTGAAAAAATTGCTTTCTCATTGTGGCACCATCCAGTCCACTGAGGAACTAAATTCACCATCCAATCCTCTGAGGGGCTAAATTCACACTTCTCCCCTAGTCTCACTGCATGAATTGGAATGTCTCATTTCAACCTTTCCTAGCCCTTACACTGGAATTACATCAATGGCTTCCCTGGCTCTTTGGTCTTTGGACTTGCCTTCCTGAGGTTCCAAGCATGCATTTGTACACTGTGGGACTTGTCAGCAACTATTAATGAACCAGTTCCTCATTAAAAAAATGTTTAACTTTTTATATATCCTACTGGTTCTTCTTCTCTTGAACCTTAATGTGCTTAATGAACTATACCAATCTAGTAGATGAGAAGTTGTGTTTTCCTCAGTAATAAAAGATTAATAAATAAGCAGAAGTTTGAATGGTGCTACTGTGCCAAGTAAGCCTATGGTTTCTAAATCATTTGTTTTCATACACATGGTACCAATGCAACTACCTTTGACTTTCTGATTTTTTTTTCTTTTTTATGGTACTGGGACTTGAGCTCAGAGCCTTGTCATTGCTAGGCAAGCACTCCACCAATTGAACCATGTCCCCAACCCAATCAAGCACTTTGGTCAGTCTAAACAAAGGACAAAGCCAGTAAGAACACTTAGTTTCTACACAAATAAATCTGCATCTTAAGCTATCCACAACACTAAATGGATTCTATCTGTGTTCTGAGATGTCTCCATCTAAGTTCAGCAAACTAGTCTGCTGTTGCCTTTTCCTATGCTAGACCTGGGTAGCTGTTATACCTCTAGTCTCATCAGCCGAGCCAGGAAAGGTCATTATCTACTTTCACAAAAAATGCATAAAAGACTAGAATTGTCTGCTGCATGAATATCTGGGTAAAATGTTCCTTTAAAATCATCATAACCAGGTATTCTCTGTATGAAGACATTTAACTATAGAATACTTTTCTAACATTACTAAGATTTTCTACTTCTTAAGTTAGTTTTGGTTTTATTTTCCAGTAATGTATTCATTCTCCCTAAATTCCAAAAATCATTGGAATAGAGTTACTCTTGCAATTTTGTGAAATTTGAACCTACCCACCTGGTCCTTCTTTTTTGGTAGTACTGGGGTTTTAACCTGACAATGTTGCACTTAGTAGGCAGGTATGCTACTTAATCCATGCACTCAGCCCTTTTAGATTCAGTTCTTTTGTCAAATAGGATCTTACATGTTTTAGCCCAGGCTGGCCTGAACCACAATCTTCCTATTTGAGCCTTGCATGGAGCTGAGATAACAGGCACTATTCAACAGGCCCATCTTATTGACTGAAATGAGCTATCATGAGCTTTTTGGCCAGGCTAACCTTGAACTGTAATCCTTCCCATTTCTACCTCTTGAATAGCTACAATTACAGGGTCAAACCACCATGACCAGAACACCCCTTTTTCAATCTGATTATTGTGTATTTGTTCTCTCATCACTGATTAATCTTGCCAACAGTTTTGACTACTTGACTTTCCAGAAAATTAACTCTGAGTTTTATCATCCTAACTATTCTACGTATGTTTTCCATGTCATTAATTTATGTTCACTTCATTTCCTTCCTTCTGTTTGGGGTTTATCCTGTAGTTATTTCTGTCACTGAAGCTGGATACTTAGTTTATCCCTGTGAGACTTTCTTCCTTCCTAAAATAAACTACTTTAGATAGCTTTTAACTGCAAATACACAACTTTTAAAGTATTTTTGTTAGTATTTGGCTTTAAATATTTTCAAATTTTCATTAAGATTCCTTTGCTGAGCTGTAAGTTATTTGCAAGTAATCTTAAATTTCCCTATGTAGGGGGCTTTTCCTAATTACCCTTATATAAATGACTTCTACCTCACTTAAATGTAGATAAAATTTTTATCCTTAAAAAGTTACCTAGTTCATTTTTGTTTTGTTTTGTTTTTTTCCAGTCTTGGGGCTTGAACTCAGGGTCTGAGCACTGTCCCTGGCTTCTTTTTTGCAACTAAAACCTTCCACTTCTGTCCAATATCCTGATATCTCAGGCTTACCTCAAAGCATCTCTACTAAAAGTGGTGGCATCTTCCCCTCTCCACCATAACCAGATCAATTCCACTCATACAAACTGTGGTGATACTTCATCATGAGTCTCACTACCCCTGTACATTCACAGGTATCATCACATTTCTATGAACTAATATGAAATGATTTCTAGGGTAATGTGCTAGCTGCAAAAAGTAAGGTAAAGAGAGTATGTACAGAATGCTACTTGTACAAGAAAAAATGAAAATACATAAATATTTCCTTAATTTTTCAAGAAAAAATGTATAAAGGATCATCTAGAAATTAATATAATTCACCATGAACATCTTCAAAGATAGGTACTGGAACCAGGCACTGGCAGCTCATGCCTGCAATCCCAGCTACTTAGGAGGCTGAAATCTGAGAATCACAGTTCAAAACCAGCCTAGCGAAGAAAGTCTATGAAATTCTTATCTCCATCTAACCTCCAAAAAGTGGGAAATGGAGCTTTGGCTCAAGTGGTAGAATTCTAGCCTTGAGTACAAAATCTGAGGAACAGCACTCAGGCTCTGAGCCTTTGGAAATCATGTTTGGATTTTATGTAATCAAAATTAATAGGAGGAAACTAAGCTTAGTTAAAATGAATAAAATATAACACTGAGGAAATAACCTATGTAACTTTCAACATAGTATTTTAGTACTACATGTTGCAGAGCACACTCTGAAGACACTCACACTGAAGATAAAATGCTATAAATAAACCACTAAGAAATTGTGGTTAAAGAGAATGTCTATCACAGTGGTATGGATCAGCTATGGAAAAAAAAAAAAGCATTCCTTTTCTTTGGCTGTACTTGAGTGTTTGAACTTAGTCCCAGGCAAATGTTCTATCACTTGTTAGTCTCAGGCAAGTGTTCTACCACTTGAACCACACCCTCAGTCCTTGTTTTAGTTCTTTTTCAGATGGGGTGATATAACTGTTTTTGAGACAGGGCTCACTAAATTTCTATCCAGGTTGGACTCTCATCACAATCACCTATCTCTGCCTCTCAAACAGTTGAGATTACAGGTGTGTACCATCATTATGAACATGCTTTCTGTTTGGTTTCTGTACAAGGTGGGCAACAACATGGGTATAGAAGTGGAGAAGGCAAACAATCTGTGGTAAAGTGCTAGAAATGCAGGATTACACAAATTCATAATATTCAACACATGAATACAGAAGCTGATTGCATATACATGTGTATATGCATGTTATAGTTTACTTACTTAACTATTTTATTCTAGGTTTCATCTCAGCCTAGAAACAAAGATACTGAAGTAAAAAACTAAGAAGAGTATGGAGACCATGCAGACCTTAGTTTTTCAGGCTTCCCCATGAGATGAAACCAGGGACTTGTACCTTGAACTGGGATGGAGTAACTAGACCTGGCCATGAAAGTATAGTTTTCAGCATATTGGTAGGTAGGGATAAACAGTGATCTGGGAGCCTGTGACTGCTTCAGCTTCTTTCCAAAGGCATGGTACAAACTGGTACAAGATAAGGAGCCCACATAAAGCAGGTGGCTTTGCTGACCTGAAGCCAGAGATCAGGAAGGCTGAGCTGGACGTGTGGGCAGGAAAATGGATGAAGAGCCTCTCAGAAAAAGAGCATCAAGAAATAGTTTAGGGATAGTATGAAATTACCTATTCAGAGAAAGAAAAGCCAAGGCTCAATGACCCAAACCAATCCAGCAGACTACAGAAGACTGAAAGGTACTCAAGTAAGGACCCACAGGAACAAACAGATCTGTCAGATCCAGAACACAAAGACAATGCTGTAAGACTCACACCAAAAAGGACTGTGTCCTGCCTGCCACAAAACAAATCCAATTCAGAGATTTCATATAATTCAGGAGAAGAAAACAAGAAGAGTCTGCAAAGTCTGGTATACTAGTCTCATCCTTGTAATGGCTATGATATGGTTTGGGTGTGTTCCCCATAGCTTCATGTGTTCAAATTTAATCCCTTTAGTGAAATAGTGTTTGAGGGATAATTTAACTATGACGTTCAAAGGTAGAATGTTTGGGAAATAATTATGATAGACAAGGTCATTAGGGTGGAGACTCTACATCTGAATTCTAGTGACTTTACACAGAGGGAGAGACTAGAAGATTCTCTTCTTCACTTCCGCCCTTACCTTACCCCTCTCCTTTGTCTTTTGTGTCATGCTTGTATCACCTGGCACTCTGCTGACAAGGCAGCCACCCATCTGGTGGTCTGTATCCTGGAGATATATCCAAGTTTTACACTTTCTGAACTGTTAGCCAAATCTCTTCTTTTTAGAGAAGACTGCCTTAAGCATTTTATTGTAATAATAAAATACAGACTAATATATCTTCAAGCTGTAACTCGTCTCTCTAACGGGGTGTAAAAATAAAATAAAGAATGTGTAATGGAAACAGAGCACTAGTGGCTCACACCTGTAATCCTAGCTACTCAGGAGACTGAGATCTAAGAAAAGCAAAGTCCATGAGATTCTTATCTCCAATTAACCACCAGAAAACCGGAATGGCACTGTAGCTCAGAGTAGTAGAGTGCTAGCCTTGGTCAAAAGAGCTCAGGGACAGTGCCCAGGCTCTTAGTTCAAGCCCCACAAACAGGAAGAAAAAAAAAAGAGTATGTAATGGAGATTGTTTGAAGTACATAAAGCTTAAAATATACAGGCTATAACTGAAAAACTTTACCATCCTCAATCTAGGCTAATAGCTAATAAATGCCAGTACAGACTAAAATAAACTATGCTGCTCAAGATCAACTTCCAGAAATGGACTGATAAAGGCTACCTTTTCCTAATTTAACTGTTTTTCTAGATGAAGCTCTACCCAACCTGACCCAGTCAATAAGACAAACACAACCCCCATTTATCTTCCTCATGTACGAAAGGCCTGCTACAAGGAAGATCCTCAAGGCCCTTGCTGCATCTAATCCTTCCTCCTCCCTATCTAGCTGTCCAAGCTGGAGAGAAGAGATTGAGGGAGAAAAGCTGAGGCCCTTTGAGCAGCTGCTCACTCTCTACAGGGACCTGTTCCATGCTCACCCCATAGGAGCAGCTTGGCTCCTCCAAGTTATGCCTGTTCAGAGTAGGAGACAGAAAATTATTTGGGCACATAGTCATGTCACATTTTCAAACAGTTTTGACAATAAGTCATAAAGCTGATGTTTTCATCTCTACTGGTCCTTGCTTCAAACTCATAAGGGGAAGTGACTGGATTTACTGATATCCTATATATAATCTTCTAGCTATGCAACTCTGACAATATCTTAAGAATAAGTCATTTCTTAGTCATACAAGTAACCTACACAAACTCTGAGGCAAAGTTTATTTTTAAGCATGCTAGGGTTACTTCCTCAACAATAAAAACTGTTCACAGTCTTCTCATGAACTATTTGCTAAGTGCCCCCTATGGGCCAGGCACTGTTCTGATAAAGGGCCCTGTTGGAATTCCAGGGAAGGAGCTTAACTGTGAGTAAGCAGGTTGATAATAAATAGTTGCAAGTAATTCAGAAACTGGAAAATACCAAGAGGGAACTCCAAAGCAGGAAAATGTGATGGAGGTGGGAGAGCAAGTGAAGACTGCTTTGGCCTTAGTGACCAGGGCATGATTCTCTATGGAAGTGTCATTTTAGAGAGGCCTTTCTGAGCAATGGAAAGAGTTCAAGGAGCCTGCCAGGAGAATAAGCTTTGTCTAGTAGAGAAAGCAAGCAGGTCTGAGGGAAGGAGTACAGTCAGCAAGAGGGAATATAGCAGGAAAGCAGGTAGAAGGTGATATGGCCAGTGCAGGCCAAACCTTACACACTTGGGAGCTACACTTTCCAGTCACTGCTAGAATAAGTACAGCCTGTCTTACCCCTTAGTTCTAGTTAAAGGTCTAAAAGCAGTAAACAGCCCTCCAATCCTCTGGAAGAACCAGGGTAGGATGAGTGTCCTTGCTGCTTCCAGCTTCTTAACATGGATCCTCATTTCTTAGCTCTTGGCCCTTCCTCACATCACTTCAACTTTTTCCCATCTTGACATCTTAGATTCTTCCTGCCTCCAACTTACATGGACCTGTGCTTTTTCACTGGGCCCACTGGATAACCGAGGAAAATCTCCCATTTCAAGATCTGTAACTTGCATCTGCCAAGTTCCCTATGCTATGCATAATCCTATGTTCACGGGACTCAGGGTTTAGAAATGGACAATTCTGCAGGTCATGAGTGTGACTTTAAAACACTTCATTTCAGATGCCTGAGACAAGGAAATAAAGTGGGCCATTTGTTCTTTAATATCACTTGGGATTCTTGTAGGAAAAGAGCTATACATAGACAAGAATGGAAGAAAGGGTGAGTCAGCAGGACATTACGAAAGTATTTTTCCTACTTGTTGAAAGAAAATAGTATCAACAGAACTTAAAATAGTAGTCAGATAGCTTTTATAAAAATGGAAATAGACTGAAATAAATTAAAATGAGCCAATCAATTCGTTCTTCCCTGGATAGGGCTGAGTACTAAGAAATTACTAATGGCATCTCTGGCATGCCCAAATCAAGAGCTTAACCTTAAATTAATTATGGTAGTAAAAGGTCATATAATAAATAAGGTTTTATATCAGTGATCTAGGTTTCTACCATATGAAGTTAAAAAAAAGATTAAACACATAGAAAAAAACAAATTAATAGAAAATTTAAAAAAGAAAAAATTATAAGTAACACCAAAACCAGCTTGTAGAAAAGAATTAAAAATGTTTAGTGTTGTGCCAGTATTTTAAGGAAGAAGACAAAACCTACCAATATTAAATAAATAAATAAATAAAGGTATGGTAGGTAGTACAGGCCTAAAATCCTAGCACTAGGAGGCATCAAGAATTCAAGAATAGTCTGGGCTGTTCAGCACTCAAAAAGAAATTTTGAAAGAGATGATGAATCATTAAATATATATTCAATAGATAGTAAAAGGATACTAAACATATTGATAGTAAAAGGATACTAAGTACTATAAACAACTTAATGCCAACAAAATTGAAACTTAAACAACTTCCTTAAAAAACAAAAAATTACCAAACATACTCAAAACAAATAGATAACTTGAATAGCCTTTGTATACTAAAGATATTAAATTCAAAATTAAAAATCTTCTCACAAACCAGGCACTGGTGGCACAAGCCTGTAGTCCTAGCAACTCAGGTGGCTGAGATCTGAGGATCGTAGTTCAAAGCCAGCTGAGGTAGGAAAGTCCATGAGACTCTTATCTCCAAATACTACTCAGAAGAAGCCAGTTGTGGCACTGTGGCTCAAGTAATAGAATCCTATCCTTGAGCAAAAGAAGCTCAAGGACAATCCCCAGAGTTCAAGCTCCAGGAGTGGAAAATAAAAAAATCTCCTCACAAAGAAAACACTTAGACCACATGACCTTTGTTGGTGAGTTTTTACCAAACATGTAAGAAAGAATATCAACTCTACACAAACTCTTCCAGAAAAATAGGAAATAGAAGAAACACTATGAGAACAGCCTGACTAGGATGCTAGAAAGAGACATTACAAGAAAATAATTTTCCTTATTACAGTAATTGCAAAATTCCTCAACAAAATTTTAGCAATCAAACCCTGACATATTGCTACTATCTAAAAAGAATAATACATCAATAATATATCATGAATAAAAGCAGTTCACTCCAGAAATACGAAGTTGTTCAATATCTGACAATTCATCAATAATTTATCATCATATTAACTGAGAGAAAAACATGATTTTTAATAGGTAATAAAAAAACTGACAAAATTCATCTCACACTGAATGAAAGCAAAACTGTTCAACTTGGTGAACTGCACCTATGTGGACCTATACTTAACCATTAATACTTACTGTAAAAGACCTTCCCCCTAAGGTCAGGTAAGAATGAAGGCTCTCACTATGTTTATTCAACATGTAAAGAAGGTCCTAACCAACACTGTAAGAATAAGTGCAAATACCTTGACACAGAAGTAAAACTTTCATGCACAGGTTTGACTACCTATTTAGAAAAAAATATATTTCCAAAAACAGGCTTCTAAATCTAGAATTTAACAAGATCACAGGATACAAATACAATATAGAAAAATCAACTGTGTATACTAGCAACATATTAGGAATAAAACTTAGAGTGAGTTTAAGAAAAAAATATCACTTACAGTAGCATCAAAACCCATGAAATAGTAAGAAGTAAATGTGATCCAACATGTCTGCTATGGTTTACATACTGCTGAGAGTGTCCCCCACAGGTTCATGTTTTGGGAACGAGGTCCCCTGTATGGTGGTATTGGAGGTGTTGGAACACTTAAGAGGTAGAGCCTAGTATAGCAGTAGGATGTTATTAGGTCAGTGGAGAAGAAGAGATGCTCATGCTCTTGGCAGAGATTAAACTAGCTCTTACTGAACCTCCAATTCATTCCTGAGAGTATAGGCTGTTATTAAAAATTAGACTTCCCTGGCCTTTCCTCACTCTCTGGCTTCCAGTGTTTCTCAGGTACTCAGGCCACTGTGACACCATCTGTGGTAAAGTGATACAGCAAGGGAAGAAGGAATCCTCAAGAGCTCAAACTGGAAGGAGTGACAATCTTTCAGCTTTCAAAACTGGAAGGAGTGACAATCTTTCAGCTTTCAAAATTGTGTGCTAACTTACAAATGACACAGCCTCAGGAATATTATTATACAAAAGGAAAATGTACTAATACAATGTCTAAGACCTATCCACAGTAACTAAGACTGTAGTGCTGGCATAAAGACATATGTATACATCAATGGAATAGTATAGAGAAATTGGTCATAATACATACACATACTGTCAATTGAGTTTTTTTTTAGTAATGTCTCAGGGAATTCAACAGGGGAAAAATTATCTCAACAAATGATGCCAGAAGAATTGGATACACATGCAAAACAAAATCACCCCATGGTATAATTTTAAATACATCTGGTCTTGGTTCAAGGTTGTAGAGTACTAAAATCCCTGGAATTTCCAAGCCAGGCAATCTTTTGTAATTCAGTGTTAGCCTTTTTCAACCAAACCAGAGTTTATGTTAATTAAGTGAAGAAGGGAATTGACAGCTTCTAGACAAGGATAGGTCACCAGAAAGACCAAGTCATGATTATACAGTTGGCAATTACGGCTCCACCCCATCCTCACTGGATGGGCAGGGGTGGGGACTGGAAACAGTATTCAATCACCAAGGACTAAGAATTTAACCAATAGTGAAATCTTTATTAAATAAAACCTCTCAAAACAAAATGTGGGGATCTTCCAGACTGCTGAACCCCTCAGTCTCCATGGGAGAGCAGTGTTCCAATTCCTATACCCCAACTTCCCTAAGCATGCCTTTGGGTTAAGGACTCATCCAGGTATCTTGGGTTTTATCCTCTACAAATCCAGTAGTAAGTAAAATCCTTTCCTAAGTTCAAGTTGGTTTCACAAATCCCACTCATGACATGATTGTTATGTCATTTTGCTATTACGACTTCTGATGCCAAATATATAGGTGGGGACTATGTACTAATTCTCTGATACCAAGTGAGAGACAAATAACTCAATTAAATTCTGACACTAACTCCCAAAGTTACTACAGACCTCACAGATCATAAACTGCTTAAATGGCAACTGCTTTGTACAACTACAAACTAGAAGATAATAAAACTACAAGATAATAAAAAAGAAACTAAGTAAATAAATAAACCAAGTAACAGCTGTATTTGGTAGTTCATGTCTATAATTTCAGAAGTTAGGAAGTTGAGGCAGAAGGATCAAAATTTTGAGAACACTTTGGACGCCATAGCAATACTTCCCTTCAAAAAGTAAAGGAAAAATCCAGTCAAGAGAGACTTTAGTCACTTCAAATGTCAATTGTAACTCCTATGGGCAATTTATACTTCTGACCAACCAACTATAAATTTGGGGATTTCTATAAACTCTTTCTCAGGTTGACTAATTCACTACAACAACCTAGGGACTCAGGAAAACACTGTTCTTGTATTTGAAACTTTATGACAAACTCAAGAATAGACAATGGAAGAGATATATATTAAAAGGTATGAGAGAAAAGGAGCACATCACTTTTCTGGCTTCTCCAGGCAGGCCATCCTCCTAGCATTTCTCAAACTAATGGAGGAAGCACAATGGCTGGCTGGGCACAGTGGCACAAAAGCACAGATAATAAAAACCATAGTCTAGGCCAGTCCAGGCATAAAGTGACCCTATCTCAAAAATAACCAATGCAAAAAGGGGCTAGCAGAATGGTTCAAATAGTAGAACTTCAAATCTAAAACAAAACAGTAAGACCATTACAATCCCCTTGTGTTAAAGGTATAGTCC